>NW_022987564.1:3700992-4440992 GCF_902827165.1 Trematomus bernacchii | reverse complement strand
GAGATATCAAGCAGGGATATTAAATGACTCAATTCTATACTGGCCAATTTAAAAACGAGCTATCCCTTAATTCCCTGTCAGCTGAGTTGTCATAACGACAGCTGCAGTCAGCTGAGCTGCTCATTGTCAGCACATTTTGTTATGTATCTCTCCCTGCTGCATCACATTGCCCTGAAACTGAAGATCACGGGTGTTGGTGACATTTTCAGCCGAAGCGTTTGAACCCTTCTTCACAGCTGATTAAATGATATACTCACAACAACACGCTTATCTTCATGTTCTGACTGTCGTTGAACTAAAGTGTAAAGCAGTACACTAAATAAACCACAGCTTTGGCTAATCAGTGCGGGCGCTCTGTTTTTGAAGTCGAGAAGATTCCTTTACGTGATGTCGAAGCCCTGTTTCCTAAATGCACTCTAATGAGGAGCGGGTAACGTTTTCCCGCCTTCTCTGTTTGATCTGCTCTCCGTGATGATGATCAGCCTATCCTTCATCCTAATGAGACAGGGGATGATACAAACCCCCATACTGTAGCGCAGGTGGAGCCCTGTTGCTCTTATGCTCTGTACAGGATGTTCCTGGACACTCGCGTACATTGTGGTTCTCGTACGTTTTGGCTACAGCAGTCGTGTGGAAAATGATTGTACACACACACACACACGCACGCACGCACACGCACACACACTGTGGTCTGATGACACCATATTGATTATGTGAGAGGAATTATAGGCAGATGCCAAAGGGCAGGTTAGTTATCCATGAGCAGTCGTGCCATGCCACACAGACATTGATTGCACTGCATTTGAATGTGTGTGTTCACTACCAGACATCACGTAGTTCATTTATTATTATTTCTACCGGTTATACGCAGGGGGTGTTCTTTTATCTTGCATTATTTAAGTTCATATCATAGTTGCTAGGACTGCGGTTGCATTGCTTGTGTTCAAAATCATCCACACCTGAGTAAAACAGCGTAATGCATTCCAGTATTCACGCTCACAGACCAATCGGGTACAAGCATTTTTTTACCACACAGTTTTTCATCGCAAAACACAATATTCATGACAAGAAGTTGCAAAACCCCCAATCCCACCCCTCCCCCGCTCCAGGTGGTAAACCCCCGTGTTAAAAAAAACATACGACAGAGACATAATTGATAATAGATAAAGAAATGCACAGATCAAATATACCATCACACAAATAACCCAAGCCATGTTTAGTTGATGCTACTCAGTGCCAGCCTTTTAAACCCCTCGTGCGACAGAGAAAGCATTTTTCTTTCTGCGTGTGTGTGTGTTCGAGAATCTTCCCTCCCAGCTTGTATAAATGAAATGTAGGAAATGTTCCTCTCCCTCCTCTCTGTCGATTTGAGCCGGGATAAAAGGAAGCGGCGAGACGAAGCGCAGACAGTCTACACAGCTTCCATTTGGGTTGTTGATGAATTGCTCCTCGGTTCTGCGGGAGAACAACGTTACCCTGGAGCCCTGACCCCATCCTCCCTCCCTCTCACCGTTCAACACAGTACAAATCAATTAACTTAAAACAACAATAGCAAACAATGCAATATCGGTGTTTTCCCCTGGCAAAAGCCACTTAGCTTACCCAAGGACAACAGTGTGTTTCTGCGTTGTTTGGCCGACACAAAGCTATCTCGCTATCCCTCTGTCTCCATCCGTCTCTGGCCATGTGTGTGGGGGTGTTGTGCGGAGGTGGCTCAACAGAAACACAGAGGCACCGAAACCAAACGGGGAGACATTCCCTTACTGTATCTCTGAACTGAGATTGTGATATGCACTTGTTGCACGCAGAGGATTGGGTTTTCTTTGAACTCTAAAGCAAAAGATGACCAGGCGATCAAAGAGAAGTGTTCTCACGTCACATTATGCAACATGTGAGCAAGAGCTCGTTGAGCTATGATAGATGTGGACTTTTCCAAACGCTTTGTTTTCAAGTGGTTTCTTTTTTAGTGTTGTGTGGTATTGTGAAGCTGCAGCGTGTTGAATTAGCACGATAAACAGGATCAAATGTGCTTTAGTCACACCATGGAGGTTTTAAGTTATTAATTACAGAGCTTTCCCTTAAATTACATCCCGACATCTCTGCTCATTAACAAATCTTAAGCTGCTTTATTTTGGGAACTAGGGGTTGGTTATGTCTTCCCTTACTAAATACAAACCGTCAGGAGGCAACACAGTGCGAGGAGCGGAGAGATTAGAAGCATTTTGCACCTAATTGACTGAGTTAATCCTTTTAAACACCTCTGAATCCTTTTCTCACTCACCATCTTGACTAATTGTCCTCCACCCTTTCTTCCTAGACCACCATGGTGTCACTAGAGGGCCTGACGAAGGTCGTGGACCCCTCCCAGCTGACGTCAGACTTCGACGGCAGCCTGGAGTACAACCATGAGGAGTGGATAGAGGTGAGATTGGTCCTTCATTCTGTCGCTCAAGCCCGGTGCAAAAATGATCTTGAAATCCACTGACTTAAATTAATAAAGAAGTGCCTTACTCAACTATCAGAAATCCAGGCATGAAAATATGTGCTTGAATTAGCAGTGACTGTTTGCAGGTGTAGCAATAAAAGAGTTATTCTCATTATTAGCAGGACTCTTTTGTTGTGGTCTAAATCCGTTATATTTAGTGATATCTGTATCTCACTCCTTCTTACTTTGGGTGTGTTTTCATGCAGGTGCGTGTGGCGTTCGAGGAGTTCTCCGGTCACGCCACTCAGATGCTGGCTCGTCTTGAGGAGATGCAGGAAACGGTGTCGCGGAAAGACTTCCCCCAGGATCTGGAAGGAGCCCGGCGGATGATAGAAGAACACGCCACGCTGAAGAAGAAAGTCATAAAAGCCCCGATAGAGGAGCTGGACACAGAGGGGCAGAGGTAGGCACACAGAAATGCTCGAGGCTTTCCTTTTTCTGCTTGATATAAGACTGGAGATGAAAACAATAAAACAGTGTGACGTTCTTGTTCCAAATGTTGTACTTGGAGCCTTTTCACTTTTACTTGGAGATCCGGCAGTGGCTCAGTCAGTAGGGGCTTGGACTGTGAGCCGTAGGGTCGCCGGTTCAAGTCCCAGACCAGACCTAAATATGCAGTGTGGACTGCTACTTGGAGAGGTCCCAGTTCAACTCCTGCCCTGCCGTGGTGCTCTTGAGCAAGGCACCGGACACCCCCCCTTCCCCCCCCTCACTCCCATTGCTCCCCGGGCGCTGTACAATAGCTGCCCACTGCTCCTAGTACTAGACTCCTGGTACTAGGATGGGTTAAAAGCAGAGAACACATTTCACTGTGTGTGCTGTGTGCTCTGCATGTGTGACCATTAAAGAGGGTTTCATCCCTCCCAATTCTAATTCTATTATGAAAGCTTGTTTCTAAGATGTTTACCCTGAAGATTGTTCTGAATATATTTTTTTAATATTTAAAAATGTAAATGTCCTGATTTTGTTTAAATATAAAAATGTTTCATAATGATAGTAATAATAATAATACATGGTATATGGACACTTTTTCACATCAAGGTTGCAATTTTAGAAAAGCAGATGTGCAAAGATACAGACAGTAAAGATTAGAATTTAAAAGTGGATACATTCGGATCCTTTCTGCATGAATCATAAATAAAACGTTATTTTTTTCCAAAGAGCTCACAAGAATCCACTCCATGCTATTGTAACATTATGAATGGAGTGGATATGTGTCGTATTTTACTTCTCTGTGACATATCTTACAAATATGCAAATCAGGAGCCACGAGTGGAGCGGCCTTGACGTTATATCTGTTATTCAACTCGTCTCCAGGTTGCTCCAGAGAATCCAGAGCAGCGAGTCCTTCTCCAACCGTAACGGCAGCAGCGGTGGCGGCGGCGGGGGCAGCGGTGGCGGCGGGGGGATTTGTAACGCCGACACGCAGGGCCTGGTGCCGCGCGTCACCCAGCTGCTGGACAAACTGCACTCCACCCGGCAGCACCTCCACCAGGCCTGGCACGTCCGCAAGCTGCAGCTGGACCAGTGCTTCCAGCTGCGCCTGTTCGAGCAGGATGCAGAGAAGGTGGGTGGGGGGGGGGGGGGGAGAAGAGGGGGGAGAGGTGTCATACAGCATGTGCAGTGGTGTAGTGATAATCCATATAACCTCAGCTGGGGATCACTGTGAGGCGGACAACTGCCAATAAAAACAAAACCGTCATTACGCCCAGAGAGAGTGCATTGATTTATGCTGGATATGGACACAACGCCTTTATTTTGGCCTTTAAGATATCATATGTAGCGTTCTCCATTCAATAATCTTTTGTTAAGTTGGGTTCCTACATCATTCCAAACGTTCCAATTTCAGGTTATTGTTCTGTTTCATTTTGTCGTCTGTAAAGGTGATGCTCTTTGATCACGCGTTATGGTTGCTTACTTTTATCCAGTTTTAAGCCACGGTTATATGACAGACTTGAATCTTAAGTGTTTTTAACCATATATTTTAACCAGAGTAAGGTTACGCTAAGCAAAACATCCTTAGATAAACATAGATTTTTTATGCATAACTGCTTTATTCAGTGTTTTTAAAGGTTTTAGTCACATTGAATGGTTTGATTGTGAAGGAGTAGTCCTCTGCAGGTATTTCGGCTCGGAAGTAATACCCTCCTTAACGCCTGGATTTTAAGTTATCAGAAAAACAAGCGTAGCAAACCCCAAATAGCGTTGTGAGAAGATCCATTTTTTTTTTAAAACCAAACTGCTTCATTCAGGGTTTTCAGTACTTTTAATCACTGGGTCAATTTGTTTCGGAGACGAGTAGACTCCAGCAGATTTCAGCTCCTTGAAAAACCTCCTGAACGATGAATAACGTTGTAATCCTAACCGTGAGAAGCTGAATGACATGACAAAGTATATCGCTTTCTATTTACAAACCCCCCCCAAAAAATGATATATTGCGAGCTTTAAAAGTGGCTTGAACTTTATATCTGGAATAAAACGGGAGGTAAAATCTGAACAGCTGCACCCTGGCACCACATCCCACGGTGACAGACAGGAAGATGGAGGAGAGCTCCTTCAGCTTCAAAGCCACCTTCTCTGGCTGCCTCCCAGACGCTCAGGTGATGACAGCTGCAGCGCAGAATAGAAAGAGACAGGGGGAAGAGGAATTCAGAGATCCATGTTTGAGGGAGTAGAATAAGAAAGCAGGTTGCAGCAACATAGAGAGAAGGAGCTGCAGTCTTGGATACGCTGCAGTCGTAGGAGCTTGTTGCTAGGACACCATAGGCCACGAGTTTGTTCTCGAGGAGAGCCTGAGAGGATACTCTTAATAGCGGCAGTCCATTTCTCTGTATCTGGCCTGGAAAGATGACAACTCTACACACACACACACACACACACACACACACACACACACACATATACATATACATATACATATACATATACATATACATATACATATACATATACATATACATATACATATACATATACATATACATACACATACACATACACATACACACACACTGATCTGATCTAAGTAGGGGCTGTTTGTCTTCACCTGATCCATGCAGGTTAATGGTGATGCCGTAACTTGTGTTTTCATTTGGCTAACATGTTTTTTTTTATTTCTGTCATTCCCCGTGCTTTAGATGTTTGACTGGATCATGCACAACAAGGGTTTGTTCCTGGCAGGCTACACAGAGATTGGCAACAACCACCCCCACGCTATAGAGCTGCAAACCCAGCACAACCACTTCGCTATGAACTGCATGGTAAGATGTACACAGACTCCCAGCAGGAGGTGATGCTGATCCGCCCACTTGGAGTATCGAGGCCCTTGCCCTGCACTCTGTAATCATACAGTTATGCACTTAGCGCCAACCTCTAGTACTGTGTTTGAGTGTTTGTTTGGAGCAGCCTATGCTTCTGTGCATACAGTACACACGTTTTATTCGCATTAGCAGCCAGTAATAATATTCTTTATCCACAGTCTGTATTACATAACCATTGCTAAACCATTGATGGCAGAAATCGATGTAGCTGCTAGAGTTTCTGCTTTAAGATGAGAAACTAGGGCGTGAATTTAAAATCTTATGCCTTTCTTTTACTTACAGCGCGCAATTAACTATTTCCTCAAGCCTATCTTCTCATCTCTACTGTTCTTTATTATTAATTACATTAATTTAAAATCTCTCTTTTCTTATCTGGTCCTTAATATCCATCAACTAGGGATGCTTGATTTGGAAAAAACTAACTAATTGCAATTAATATGACTGACATTGCAACTGCGATATAACCCGCGTTAATAGAGGGAATTGTCGTTTTTTAATGGTTCAATTATCATTGAAATAGGTTTTTGTATCAAGTCTGTGGAATACAGTGTTTTAGGCCTGAAGTTCTCCACACAATACTTAATTCAGAAATTGAATGATATAGAATAATAATAATCACATATTTTGATTCATCAAATATTGCGATACCATTTCTGGCCCTACCCTCGCCCCCTTTGATGAACCCGTCTCTCCCCCTCGCTGTGCAGAACGTGTACGTGAACATAAACCGCATCATGTCGGTGGGCAACCGGCTGCTGGAGTCGGGTCACTACGCCTCGCAGCAGATCAAGCAGATCTCAAGTCAGCTGGAGCAGGAGTGGAAGGCCTTCGCGGCGGCTCTGGACGAACGCAGCACGCTGCTGGAGATGTCTGCCAGCTTCCACCAGAAGTGTGACCAGGTGAGTTCAAAAACACAGATATACAGCTGCAACCAGCGTTTCCGCCAGGGGGGGGTCTTGCCGTCATTTGACCCTGAACTCGAGCCGAAAAAAAAGAAGAGTTTTTATAGCTTGAAATGACGAAAAGGAAAAAGGACAAGGACATCCCTCTGTTGGAGGGGCGAAGGAGTTTGGTGGGATTCTTTTCGCCAAGCGTGTTCCTGTGACTGAAAGTGTACTGCCGGCGAGCCTTGGCGGGGGGTGCTAGTGGAGCACGCGCGTGAACTGCGAGCGCCGGAACCTCGCAGCGGCAAAACTGAGGCTCCGTGGTAAACTGTGGTAACATGAAGAGCCGTTTAGGAGCCGAACGAGCCGGCTCTTCTTAGTGACTACTGACTAGTCACTAAAAAGAGCCAGACTTCCCATCACTAATACGTAAAGAGATAGTATCTATAAGGGACGGCTCAATTCAAAATTCAAGTCACGTGACACGATGCGACGTCACACCCCCCCCCTCAATAAATAAACAGTTGGATCTTTCAAAGGTCAAAAAACATGAAATCTTGACAAACTTACACTTTTTTCTTTACCCGAGGAGACATGTTGAAATTGCTGGTTTGTATTAATAACCATTCTAAACTAAATGATAATCAATCATTTATGGCAAATAAGCGCAGGAAGTCTTCACATTTAAGAGACAATGTTTTTATAATTTCCTTTACAAATGACTTATATGATGAACGAATCATTCTTATTATTGACAATACATTTTCTCTGATTTACTGATTGATAATTGCTTTAGATATACACAGATGAACGGTCTTTTAAGTTAGCAACAATATAGAAAATAGTGAAGAATCCAGCCTTGAGCAGCCCTCACCAACATGTCTGAGGCTCATTCATTATCACATTATATGTTTGTATAATTCTCAGAATAACCTAAGCAGATAAGCATATGTCCCCAAATGCAACACGTCATTAAAGTCAGGTACAGTGGGAATAGAATTCAATAAAACTCACATTAATGTCCCTCTGGAACGAGCCGAGGTGTTGACCTTCACTATCTTTACGGATGCACACGGACACGTATGCAAACACGTTTTTGTTGTAAAATACCCCCCCCGGCCTCATTAAATCTATAAAGCCTCACATATGCATGCATTATCATATATTTACATACAGGGTTGCAGCATATAAGTACAGCATTTGTTATTAAGCTGTTATTTCTGTCTGTGCTCATTAGCCGGGCCACTATGGAACAATTCATGGCCGGAAAAAGGGAAACACAAGCAGAATCCCAAATAGGGAACATGGGTGGTACGACTTTTCCGACCCTGGAATATTGCCGTCATCAGACCAGCCTTTTATGTTTGTGAGCTGAAATAGAAACAGCTTTTTCCCAAACGTTCCTCCTACACACAAACTAAGCAGTTCATTTGATATCTTGGTTGTTCTCGTGTTTTTTATTCCAATTATCACTGCTTTTAAAAGGGAATAATGACATCGCTTCAACTTTTATCATCTTTCTGAGTGTAGCGTTCCTTATTGCTTTGTTTTCCTACACTCCCACAGGGGTGTGCTACAAGTGCTAGGAAGTGTCCCCAGGCTATGAACAGCACAGTCAGCCATGTATAATTCTCTCTTTAAGAGAGCTCATACATATGGACATTTGTGCATCTTTAAAGCTGAGTAATAGTATAAAAAAAATGCTCCTCAGGCTATGTCTTATACACTCCTGCGTGTCTGACTTCCATGTGACTCCTGGGAAGAGCAGCTGGATGTATACAGCACCGCGTCTCATGTGAAGCGCTTTACCTCTGAGTCTGTGTAAATGAAGCGTGCGGTTCTCCCCCTGCAGTACATGAGTAACGTGGACTCGTGGTGTAAGGCGTGTGGCGAGGTGGATCTGCCCTCCGAGCTGCAAGACCTTGAAGACGCCATCCACCACCACCAAGGCCTGTACGAACACATCACCGCTGCCTACTCTGAGGTAAAAAAAAAAACACACTTTACATACATATACTAACGTGCATTCAAATAAGGAGAAGAAAATAGCATTTACATCACATCATCAAAAGTCTTGTTGTTTAGGTTGTTTAATACGTCAGAGATAGGTTTGGTTTGTGTGAGCTTCTGTCTCCTAATGGGAGTTCAACTTTCAAATGAAGTCTACTCTCACAAAATGGGAAAATGCAGCTCATATTGTTTGGGGTAGAATTACATTTGGTACGATATTGTAGGATAAAGTCAAAATTAAATCTTTTTTCAGCTTAAGTCTACACAGTACAACTCCATACTGAACATTTAATTTGAAATAGATGACTACTTTTACACTGACAATATTGAAGGAGTTGCATCTGTACAGTGAGAAAAATTACTTTTCATTGTGTTTCTCACCAATTCCTCATTTGTGGCTTTTTCATTTATCATTTCCCTTTTTACGTTTCTATTAAAACGTCAAAAGCGTGTGCTTTCACAGGTAATTATACACACAGTTTGCTGGCTGTTGCTATACATGTGTAGATATTTCTAGGTGAAAACAAAACACATTATTGCCCGTTTCTTTTTCGTTCTTAGGCGTTTGTCTTGCGAGTCAAAATAAATGACACTTGATGTCTTACTGTTCTTTAGGTGAGCCAAGATGGCAAAGCGCTGTTGGACAAGCTGCAGCGACCTCTGACCCCGGGCAGCGCTGATACGCTGACAGCATCGGCCAACTACTCCAAGGCCGTGCACCACGTCCTGGACATCATCCACGAAGTGCTGCATCACCAGAGACAGCTGGAGAACATCTGGCAACACCGCAAAGTGAGGCTGCACCAACGTCTGCAGCTCTGCGTCTTTCAGCAGGACGTCCAACAGGTACACACACTCCTACACACACACACACACACACACACAGACACACACTGTATGTATGTTTTTGTTTATTCGTAAGCACACATTGTAATTCAGGACAAAGCATAATTACCATTTGTTTCAGTACAACATGAGAGGGTTGGATAGTCATTTGAAAATAGTAGGGTCTTCTGTTTTAATATGCAAGGCCATGTTTTCTATCAAAATGTCCTTGAGTTCGTTTATTTATTAGAAGGAAACATAAATGCCTTAAATGTAAATAAAGGCTTAAAAAAACAGCATGCTATAATCAATAATCAGATTTGATCGTACAGATACACAACAAAAAAATCGTGGGCATTCCTGAGGGTGTTGACATGGCAACTGTTTCCATGGAAACTGAATTGGGTCATATGTCCATGCAGATGCTCTTTTGTGCAATAACGCTGCGAAGGACAGAGTGCAAGGGAGAGGTGTGTGAAAAATAAACGGCTCAGTGCAACGCCTCGTACAATACTCATTATTATTTCTGTCATTCCTCTTCTCTTACACACTCTTTCGATTATCGTCAATACTTGTTGTTTATCTACGACCTCAGAGCACCCCCTTGTGGTCGCCTATTTCCTAATCTCTGTGTGTGTTGTTTCTCATGGTTTCCTCTGCACAGGTGCTGGACTGGATCGAAAACCACGGCGAGGCGTTCCTCAGCAAACACACGGGCGTGGGGAAGTCTCTCCACCGAGCCCGAGCTCTGCAGAAACGCCACGAAGACTTTGAGGAAGTGGCGCAGGTAGCTTTCTCTCACTCTCACTGCCCACCTGGTTCAAGCCAATATATCAAATACTGTGTAGATAATGACATTTGCTTATGTTGAAATAGCCCAGTAGTCATAGTACGGTGCTTTTTATTCTTTTCACTGTCAAATCAGCATTGACATCATTTTCATTATTTATATAAACGTAAAATGTTTTAGGGAAGTTAATTTCAAAGCAAGACTAGACAAAGTAGAATTTTTTTTTTATGAGTACTCAAGCTAAAAAGGTGGTTGAATTTACTTGAACAAAGTACATTTACTACATACTTGAAATACACATTTGAGGCACTTTCTTTTTGTATTCATTTCATGGATACTTCTTGGAAAATTCAAACTTATTTTTGAGACTTAACTTCAATTTTATTCAAAATTACTTTTACCTAAGTGACATTATATTTCTTCTTATGGATTATTTGTATACTGCAGTATTGTTGCTATTAATTAAGCAAAGGATCGTTAACCGCTGCTAAAATCTGACAAAGTTGTGGTGATTTTATTTTCTACGTTGCCATTCGTTTCTCTTCCTCTTTATAACACCTTCCCCTACTTTAGTTCTCAATTTCTCTCAGCAGTTTTCTCCGTGTCCTATCACTGTCTATCAGTGCACACGCCTCCTGTCTCCTGATTTAAAATCCTCCCTGTCTCTACTCTTTCTCTATCTCCTCATGAAACCTGAATATATTTGAATTGCATTGTTATGGTCTTCCTGTGCTAATCTCTCTCTCTCCATCCCCGACCAGAATACGTACACGAATGCAGACAAGCTGCTGGAGGCGGCTGAGCAGCTGGCCCAGACGGGAGAGTGCGACCCGGAGGAGATCTACCAGGCCGCCCACCAGCTCGAAGACCGAATCCAAGACTTTGTTCGCCGCGTGGAGCAGCGCAAAGTCCTGCTGGACATGTCTGTCGCCTTCCACACACACGTCAAAGAGGTGGGCAGGGTGACGTAACGCTGGAGTGGATGGTGGGCTGCCTGTTTGTGTGGATGAGAGCTTTCACAGCGCTCTCAAGAGGAATTTAATTACCAGATTAAATTCTGATGTGTGTGTTGTTTCGCTTTTATGCAGTTAGTCACACAGAGATGGGCATTTTTAAGTCCTCACTTGAAACCTGGTTTAAGAGCCACTCAAGCACTTTTTTGGGGGGGGAAGTAAATGTTTATGTTGGCATGACGGATTACATAGGGTTTCATAGTAATCAAAGATGTATGTTGGATGTCATTTGGATGGAAATCATTTGCCGTGACGCAGTTATTTGCTTTCAGTAAACCCTCGTTTATCTGCCTTCCGTAACTACACTAGGTCTCTACAAAAGGTTTTGGGATTTTTTGCAACACAAGTCATAACTAAGAAATCCTTGTAGACCAAGTGGCCTAGGAACTGTAGATATCCTATTGTAATGTTGCTTATACTTGCGTTTTACAAGGCTATTTGTGAGACACATTTGTTGTATTGAGTAAACGGCCACTATACTGTACACAGGTAGTTTAGTGATAGCGTTAATGTAAGGGTCAGATTAGGTGAGGTTAGAATTGAACATACAATTTAGGCCAGGGATTCAGAATGTGAACTGTCCTCCGTGAGTATCATTCAACAGCTTTCATAATTGGTAAAGTGACGGCAAATGTGTGTCACTGATTGTTGGCATGTAAGGGTGCGATCGCAGTGAGTGTGTTCTGTGACAAAAGTGGGAATTTTGAGCGTGAGCTTCAACGCAACTTCCAATCAGACATTGTTCTATGTTATTTATTGTTGATAGTTTTCAGTGTACTAATGAATGTCCTCCTGCAGCTGTGGACGTGGCTGGAGGAGCTGCAGAAGGAGCTGCTGGACGACGTTTACGCCGAGTCGGTGGAGGCGGTCCAGGATCTGATCAAACGCTTCGGCCAGCAGCAGCAGACCACGCTGCAGGTCACCGTCAACGTCATCAAGGAGGGGGAGGACCTCATCCAGCAGCTCAGGTACTGATCAAGACGCCTGACTGAAAATGAAACCAGTGCTAAGCAAAAACAAATGGTAGATGATCGGTGGAAGCAAATGACGTGTTGTGAAGGAGAGATTATTCAGTGCCATGTCTACATACTTATATGTTTAATGAAGCTCTTTAGGTTATTATTTCACGATATGTTACTTTTTATGTGTGTTTTATTATCATTATTAAATGCCAGTCAACTTAATTTTACTTCTAATGTGAATCCAAAACAAAACTAAGTTTAATCAGGCAACTAGAGTAAAAACCAATAAACTGACCACAACCAATTCTTTAAACTAGTACTACTAATAGTAGTGATGATGCGTTTGTGGCAATAAATACGTAAGAAACATTTATTTTTAGGTCAACTTAGATAATTGGCTTCGTCTCAATAAAGTGTTGGCAGGGTAGGGACATAATCGGAAATAAACTGAGTGTGAATATTTAAATATATGCAATAAACAGTCAATTTAATTAAAAAAAGACAGTAGAAGCAAAGCTGAAGGATGGGTGGAGGTGGTTGGAGAGGACTTCCAACTCTGTTTTTATCCAGAGGATGTTCCAGTCCCTCTTCATCCTCTTCCTCCCTCTTCATCCACCCCCTTTTTTTTGTATCTCTTTCTCTCCGTCCCTCTCTCCCTGGCGTGTTGGCTCCGGTGTGAATTCTTACATAATTCTGCTTTTATAAGCACACGTCTAATAGTGTGCCAGTCTCCACCGGGAGGTGAGGATCTCTACATCACCCATTATCAAAAATACCATTTTAATTTAAAGCTATGACTCTCGTATAAAGCGCCCAGATACCTTTAATGAATACCATGTAGTCACGGTTGAGTCTTGAAGGTTATATTTATGTAGATTCCATAGATCTTTTGGCTTTACCGATTTAAAGGTCCCATGTCATGCTTTTCCGGTTATCACCCATCCCCTTGTGTGTTATGAAGCTTTTTCTGCATGTAAACGGTCTGCAGAGTCACAAGCCCTCAAAGTACACCCTGTAGCGAGTAAAACTCTAACACAGAAAAGACCTGTCTATGCTGCCCCAGAACGCCTCGTTGGAGATTTCTCTTTTTCCATTGTTTACTTCTTGGGTATAGTGACGTATTTCGGATATAGTGACATAACGTAACCTAACGGCTCCGAATGGAAATGGACCAATCTGCGGAGCCGTTACGTTACGTCCGCGGAGCCGTTACGTTTGGACCAATCCGCGGACTTCCTCACACACACACTCGGCGGGACGTTGCGAGGCTCGCTGCTGTGAGGGGCGGGACACTGTGAGCTGGCTCACTGGTGTGGGGTCGGCGAGACAGCGAGACACCGCGGAACTCAGCCTGGGCACACACCCAAACTCCCAGCCAGGCTGCCGGTGTGTGTGTGTGTGTGTTTCGCTGTGTCTCGCTGTCTCGCAGACGGCCACTGGGCTCACAGGGAGGGGGGGGGGGCGCAGGAGCTCCAACAAGCCGTTTAGGACAGAGAGTGAATACACATACTATACAGAGATGCTGTATGAGAAACCAATGTGAGTTTGGAAAATTGCACAATATAAATGTATTTTAGTAGACCTCAACAATGGAATTATGATCAGTAGAAATGGCCATGACATGGGACCTTTAAACACTTCAAACTGCATTATAAATAAACACACGTAGAAATACCATCAGAAAAACATTTTGGTACCACCTTGGAGACCTCCCGTTGTCTAACTGGTGTCACGTCATTTTAAACTCATTGACCTGCCCACTAGTGTCTGCTTCTGGCATTAAACTAGGCTGTAAACAAAAATAAATATAAACCTTGCGCAGTCCAAAAACATATAAAAACACATTGAGTGTGGGCGTGCATCTGTCACACAGAATAATCAACCTGAAGCCAATCAGGATCAATGTGACGGCTATTGCTTACTCATATTGTGCTCTCTGTAAACTCACTGGTGTTCGTGCATCATGCATGTTTGCATCTGTCAGATTGATGAGTCAGAGAGTATGATCTGTTTCACTCTCACACTCAATCTGCCGTCCACATTGTGTGCACCACGTTACCTTTTATTAGAAATCTGATTTCAGACACTCTTAGTATGCTGTAGTCAGGTTGTCAGTGGAAATGTTTTCAGTTGGAATTCATTGTGGTGCAACAGTTTTATAAATATAACAATGAACAAAAGCAACATCTGGAAGGATACTTAAAACATGTTATTGAAAAAATAAATCAATATAACAAAAGTAATATGTGCTTATAAAAGGGGTAATCTTGACCCAAGAATAATACTTGCGATATGTAAATAGTATTTTTCAAAGTATATTTTCATACAATGAATTGCAGAAAATACAGCTACACCCTTACACATATGGAAATATTGTCTTCATATACATCTGAGTATCTTTGGGATTTGGACTGACAAAATGAAAACACAGAAGACAGCAGATTGTTAAATAATGTGTGGGACGTTATTGAGAGTTGCATAAAGACTATTTGCTGATAAGTACTTATACATTTAAAAAAAGCTGTAGTACACAAGTTAAAATATGTTATCAAAGCAATCATAACATAAAAAGCCTACTCTACAAAATCCAGCATTGAACAATTACATTTTAAAGGTGAAATTGTCCCTATTTTCTTCATGCCAACTTCCACAATTTAAATTAGACATTAACTTCCTTTCTTGAAAATACTGCGTTGCTGTTTAACCGCTGAGTCGGCCACAGAGGCAGCTCCATGCAGCAGTTTTGAAGATCTCCTGGCATCGCGCCCCGCCGTGTCTTTACGGCTGCTTGTGCGTTTCTGTTGCAGGGACTCGGCCATCTCCAGCAACAAGACGCCCCACAACAGCTCCATCAACCACATCGAGAGCGTGCTGCAGCAGCTGGACGAGGCCCAGGCCCAGATGGAGGAGCTCTTCCAGGAGAGGAAGATCAAACTGGAGCTCTTCCTGCAGCTGCGCATCTTCGAGAGGGACGCCATCGACGTGAGTCTGCCTGGGAGGAGAGAGGCCGTGTGTGTCTGAGTGACTTGTGGTCAATTTTAGACATTTTAACTCATTAAAATAGTAAATATGTGACTAGTCCTGAAGCAAACGTAGTGCTACAATAGAGACAATCTACCTAAGAAAGCTCAAAGTTGTAATACAGTTTAGAAAATGTATGCCTTAAAATATGTAAATAAGTGTTACTCCTTCAGATCCATTGTCCTTTCAGCATTGTGGATACATATGTGTGTAGCCTCTTTCAAGTGGAAATGGTTTGTCCTTCCTCAGATCATCTCTGACCTGGAGTCGTGGAACGAGGAGCTGACGGGTCAGATGACAGAATTCGACACGGAGGATCTGACGCTGGCCGAGCAGCGGCTGCAGCACCACGCTGACAAAGCCCTGACCATGAACAACCTCACCTTCGATGTGATCCACCAGGGCCAGGAGCTGCTGCAGTACGTCAACGAGGTGCAGGCCTCTGGTGAGTGCAACGCCAACACTGTCGGGGCTGTTATAAGGAACCAAAAACAAAGCGGTCGGTTCACAATCACTTTCCTTCAGCTAGAATTTGTTTTGGTGATGCACTGATGACGCAGTTTGTAGGCCGACCCAGAAGAAAGCATTGCAAGATGTCCCTTGTCATAAAGCAATGGGATTTACCATTGGATTTAGGAATATTGCTTAAAATGGATTTGTGGCAATCAGACATATTTGATACTTACATGTTTTTTTCAGCAGAATAATCTCTATATATTAATGATTTTAAAAGAGTTAAAGGTAGGGTAGGTAAGTTTGAGAAACCGGCTCGAGATACACTTTTTGTTATATTCCATGGAATGCTCTTAACATCCCGATAGCAATGAATATCTTAAGTGCTTTGACAAAAAATCCATAAAAAAATGTCATCTGTGGAAGCCGTAGTACTGTAAAAAGCACAACCAATCATTTTAGCCGGCCCGGCTAAAATAACTGGATGGCCTACCTGCCTGTCAGCCTACCATCTGTGCACAAACTTATCTCGTGCCCTCATTGGTCATGTGCGCGTTCGTGTGTGTTGGAGGAGGGGCTCTGTAAGGAAGTGGCAGATTTTCTCTGGTTGTGTATTTTCAAATTCTAGCGATCTCGAGCCAGTTTCTCAAACTTACCTACCCTACCTTTAATGCAATTGCCACATTAAAACAACACGTGGCTATTAAGGAACTGCATTATGGTCACATGACACCTCACCACGCTATCCTAAAGGTAGCTAATGTTTGCCTTGATGACGTTCATTAGTCTCAATTATGCACTTTTTAAACAGCCGTAGTTTTTACGCATCTTTGGACATTCACCAGTGGGGTATTTACTGATGTATTTTATTTCATAGAACAAAACGTTAAAATCTCTCAAGCTTGTGTTAAACACAGATCTTATTTCAATCTTGCCAAATAAAGGGTGACCTGAAAACGAGGGAACCGATGGTGGTAAAATGCTGACTCATTTCAGGGTTTTACGACTCATTCATGCTCTACTCTCCTTCCCCAGGTTTCTTTCTAGGCATAAAATGCTTATAAATGTCTTCTGAATTCCTAAAGTAGTTTTGTATCTCTTTTCCTGTGATACTGCTTTTATAAGCTAGTCAATCTCAAACGCTGTGCCGTAGAGGTGAAGAGATGTTTGTCGCCTCATCAGACACCAGTCATGGTGCGGCTGAGGGTTGCATCAGGATACAGCTCCTGTTCCCTGCTGCTGCACGTATCTCTGTGTTGGCCACATTAGTATAATATTGATACAGTGTAGGTGTCGCGGGTCAGCTTCGGTCGGTGTTTGTGATGAGGCTCCCACTCACCAACTATAATAACTCACCTGTGATCTCACATGCTAATAGGTGCTCTGTAAAACCACACAAAGCACGGTTACATCATGTCACGTGTATGGAAACGTGCTGATAACATTATTCAAAGAGTGGTTATTATAAAGGAGGTTTGTTTGGTAGGACTAATGCCAATGTGATTACTAATTAGAGATTTGGGTATTTGACGTGTAAAGAGAAAACACTGATAACAATAACAATGTGGATTATTGCTTAATTCAACATAAAGTAGCATTTTTATTTTCAAAGTAGTTTGCAATATAACTGTTTACTGAAGGTATCTTACTTTAGTTGCTGTTCTATTTTGCTCTCTTATTTCTAAGATAAGATAGATAGTACTTTATTGATCCCAATTTTGGAAATGTTTTTGTTGCAGAAACATAAAAAGAAATTTTTTGTACAATACAAATTAAAAGACTAGAACTAAACCAGAAAGTAGAAAATATACATGTTGAATTTACAAATGAACAATAACAAGATATAAAGCAAGTTATATTATATATACATAAGTATGTGAGAGATGGAATATTAAATATTAAACTGAATATATAAATGTATACATGTTGTATTTATAGCTCTATTTTGACATATTGTGGTCATTTTTATGCAATTTCCATCATCATCTTATCTTCTGTCTAACCTCCCTGTGTGTTTCCCCTGCAGGCGTGGAGCTGCTGTGCGACAGGGACGTTGACATGGCGACGCGGGTTCAGGACCTGCTGGAGTTTCTCCACGAGAAGCAGCAAGAACTGGACCTGGCCGCCGAGCAGCACCGACGACACCTGGAGCAGTGCGTCCAGCTGAGGCACCTGCAGGCCGAGGTCAAGCAGGTGAGAAACACAGAGCTACACCTGAGGCAAGGCGCCATCTGCAGGCTGAAATGTATATATACACATGGAGCAAGTTATAGCAGAAACACATAGAAGTGATCAAAGAGTTCTGGACCGAATGATTCCTGCACAAATACTGTTTAAATACATCGTTTATATTATTGAAGTAGTCTGCTGACAGTGTTCGCTTCGGGTCTTTTCATACATTACAACACACAGGGTTATGATTTTATATTTAAAACTAGGCATAGACATAGGTCTGTAAACACTTTTAAAAAGCACCGTTACCTATTTACACTTCTGACACTGTATTTGTTAACAGTACATTATAATAAGGCTATTATTTATTATAATTGGTGATACAGTAATCTATATTTTATAAACAGTAGGTTCTGTAATGTATTACAGTGTATTTGAATTATACATTGCACAGTAGTTTATTTATTTTACATTTTTCAACTTAACACGGACAGACACAGTACTGAGAGGCTTCCACTGTGTCTGAACATTTCACTGAAGTAATAATAACATTGGAATTGGTCAGATTTGAACACAGCTTCCGTCTTTTTTTTTGTAGGTTCTGGGTTGGATTCGAAACGGCGAGTCGATGCTGAACGCCGGTCTCATAACAGCCAGCTCGTTGCAGGAGGCTGAGCAGCTGCAGAGAGAACACGAACAGTTTCAACACGCCATTGAGGTGAGACAGTGTTTATTTACCCCATCAGTTTCTAACCCTAACCTGTCGATTTGACATATCTTATTGCTCAATATTTTCTATCATTCTAACCCCATCCTCTCTCCACTTCTTCCCTGTGTGCAGAAAACCCACCAGAGTGCACTTCAGGTCCAGCAGAAGGCAGAGGCTCTGCTCCAGGCCAACCACTACGACATGGACCTGATCAGGGACTGTGCGGAGAGCGTGGCCTCCCACTGGCAGCAGCTCATGCTGAAGATGGAGGACAGACTCAAGCTGGTCAACGCCTCAGTGGCATTCTACAAGACCTCTGAACAGGTAGGAGTCTCCAGGACTCAATGTGATTTTATCTTCTCCACCATAACTCCTGTGTTCCCCAGACTAAGTGAGTGTGTCCCCCTCAGGTGTGCAGTGTGTTGGAGAGCCTGGAGCAGGAGTACAAGAGAGAGGAGGACTGGTGCGGAGGAGCCGACAAGCTGGGACCCAACTGTGAGACGGACCACGTCAGCCCCATGATCAGCAAACACCTGGAGCAGAAGGAGGCTTTCCTCAAGGTAACATACAACATGATCAATGGGAGGCTGTGGCTCAGTGGGTAGTGTGCTGGACTTCGAATCAGGGGATAGCAAGTTCGAGTCCCACTGCAGTCAGCATGTCGTTGTGTCCCTGGGCAAGACACTTCACCCCAAATTGCTCCTGTGGGGATTGTCCACAGTATTCAGTATGTAAGTCGCTTTGGATAAAAGCGTCTAACAAGTGACATGTAATGTAATCAATATGGCTCCTTAGAATAGTGTCAAGTTCCATCTCTGATCTCAGTGTGTGTGTTAATATTCCTACCAGGCATGCACTCTGGCCAGAAGAAACGCAGACGTCTTCCTGAAGTACATGCACAGGAACAGCGTCAACATGCCGGGGATGATGAGCCACGTCAAAGCACCAGAACAGCAGGTTAAAAGTAAGTGATGGAAAAAAAGTGATTTATTAAAAGCTGTGAATAAAGGTGTTTTGTTTTTTTACAAGATGCTGAAAAGGGATAAAATCATTTTGACTAAATCAACACATTATTGTTATGTAATATACTTTTTTTATAGCCAATACTTGGTGCAAATTTCCTGCTTAGTTGGGAACTTGTGATCTGAATCTGTTCTGTTTCCTGTTGTTTTCAGACATCCTCAATGAGCTGCTGCAGAGAGAGAACCGCGTCCTCCACTTCTGGACGATGAGGAAGCGGCGGCTGGACCAGTGTCAGCAGTACGTGGTGTTTGAACGCAGCGCCAAACAGGTACAGGAAACACAAACACACACACACCTACATTTATTTGACTGACACTTGTGTAGCTGAAGCAGAGGTGGAAGAAGTACTCAGACCTTTACTTGTTTTGATAAGTATTTGATATGCAGAATAATCTATAAAGTATATTATTAGATTATAGTTATCGAGGCATTAACGGGTTCATGCTGCAGCTGGTAGAAGTGCCTTGTGAAATTCACCAAGGGATCAATACTATTTTATTTTAACCTATAATAACACATGATACATTATTTTTGAAATATTGTTATAATAAATCTGACTGGAGCTCCAAAGTGACTAAATCTGGCAGATACATTTAGTGGATAAAGGTCAAGCAGGAAAGGGAATACAATGCAATTCAGTACCTCACCATTTAGTAAGGTACAGTGGAAATGTACATCACTGATCTGAAGTTATATACCTTCATACCCGTGCATATACACTGCTTTCTCTTGTGATCTGACGGTGTGTGTGTGTTTTGGTGTCTTCAGGCTCTCGAGTGGATTCATGACACCGGGGAGTTTTACCTCTCCACACACACCTCCACCGGCTCGAGTATCCACCACACACAGGAGCTGCTGAAGGAGCACGAGGACTTCCACATCACAGCCAAGGTTGGCCTCTCTCACACACACACACACACGGATACATCGCTATGTGTGTGTACTTATAACACTCTGTATTCCCCCCCTCTCCTTCAGCAAACTAAGGAGCGTGTCAAGCTGCTGATCCAGCTGGCTGACGGCTTCTGTGAGAAAGGCCACAGTCACGCCGGAGAGATCAAGAAATGGGTGACGGCTGTGGACAAGCGCTACCGAGACTTCTCCCTGCGCATGGACAAGTACCGCTGCAGCCTGGAGAAAGCCCTCGGCATCTCCTCGGACTCTAACAAGGCCGTACGTGCTCATACTTTTTTGGTAGAAAATCACATCATTGAAGTTACGCCTGCCTGTTAAAGTCACGTATTCATTTGTCTGTGCTCTTCTCAGAGTAAGGATCTCCAGCTGGACATCATCCCCGCCACGGCTCCGGGGTCAGAGGTCAAACTGCGCGATGCCGCTCACGAGCTCAACGAGGAGAAACGCAAGTCGGCGCGCAGGAAGGAGTATGTCACCACTTCCTGTTTATTCACACTACTGAATTTTCGGTTATAGTTTAAAGCAAATTATCCACAAATTCTAAAACACTTTTTTTCCAAAAACTGAATTATCTACTTAAATCACTTTATATAAAAAAAGTAATTGGCTTTCTTTTCTTTATTTCTTCTTTATTTTATGGAATTGTCTTTACATTTAGTTTTATTATTTTATCCAATTTATATGTTTTTGCGTCATTTTCATCTACTCAATATGTCAATACAATATACAAAAATATATTTAAAACAAATAAATTAAATGCGAGTTCTTAATAATGCAGCACATTAAAAAATGCTTTACATTTTGCCAAATCAAAGTGTTTAGCATGTAGCCTGCATAGCTAAAAGCTCTACTGCTAAACAGTACGTGCTATGCCTACCAACTGTACAAATAGTAGCAAGTCAGCATATATTTGATTACATTTCCCCTTCTTGGAAGATATGTTTTATAGTTTGTTTGGACGTGTAATTAAATAGTTGGCCCAGTGCCAACATTTGCAGCAGAGCAGACCAGCGGTAACTAAGTTGGTCTCTTAAAAGAATGATTATTATGCCCGTCTCTGTCCTTGTCGACAGCAACGTCAGCACTGTAGTCATACTTGCTCTATACCTGTGAGTGGTTCTGAGAGTGAGTTCAATTTAAATCTGGCACATAATGGATTTGCGTGATTTAAACCTCCTCCTCCTCCTCAAGAAGTACAGACACAACAGCTGAAGCTACATGTAGCGTGAAACAGGAAAATGAGACTGCGTCATTTTATACGAGCATCACAAATCATGAGCGTGATTTCAGTCGTTCAGGATGCTTTATGACCAACTCAGTGTTATGGCCCTCTTTCATTATTCATTCATGTAGATGGGTTAAGCAGACGGGCTGAAAGAGAGCGGTCGACACTGGTGATTTATCATTATGTGCATGAGGACTTTGTACAAATGAATTGTGTGTGTGTGTCCAGGTTCATCATGGCAGAGCTGATTCAGACGGAGAAAGCCTACGTGCGAGACCTGCGGGAGTGCATGGATGTGAGTTCAGCTTCACAACCCACCGCTGTTAACCTGCTGATGCCATCGTTGTGCAACAGCTTTTCACACATCATCTGGAAATGAATCAGAAAAACCTGTTTACAAGTTTTTTTTGTTTTGAAATCATGTCATTTTTTTGTCTCTTTCAGACCTACCTGTGGGAGATGACCAGCGGCGTGGAGGAGATTCCTCCAGGGATCATCAACAAGGAGCACATCATCTTTGGAAACATGCAGGACCTATACGAGTTCCACCATAAGTAAGAAGCAACTTTTAGGACTTTATCAATAACACAGATCCAGAATAAACTAAATCAAGTTTTAAATACAAAATACAATATAAATTCATATGAAAAACATGAAAAGACAGTTCAGTATCTCTAGCAGCTTCATATATTAGATGCCTCTGTAAAGCTGTATACAGAGCGTTATATTCTATTTTGAAATATGACTATTCATTCCCTTTTTTTAAGGTCTTGTGTGTTTGTCACATTTTAATACCGCATTTTTTTATCGTCAGTATCTTCCTCAAAGAGTTGGAGAAATATGAGCAGCTACCGGAGGATGTTGGGCATTGCTTTGTCACATGGGTACGTATCATTTGTTCACCAGCATCTTTAAAGAAGTCATAAAACTGACCTTCGAATCATATTATTGAGCCAATTCAGCAACATCAAATAATTGTATCTTTGCTAAAACACCAATCACATTATTATCACACATTATTTACTGTATGTATTGTGACTGAGTATGATGTGCTGTAACCTGGGATGCCACATTGTTACTTTTGTGGACAAGACCCTTGTAATTATTGATATTGTTGATATTATTAATGATAGACCAAATTTAAAATGTGTTCCCAGACCTACTATTCGACAAAAATATATTTTGTATCCGTTTCCTTTAGATAAAATCAACACTGGATATATTGTTTTATACTTTAAATGAAAATATTAGAGTTTATTCTGCCAGTCAGAGAGCATGCAGGTTAAGTGTCGCTGCAATAAGCTGCCTGGTATATCCTTAAAGTATTAATATTACAACTATTGTAAACATCTCTCTCTCTCCCTCTAGGCTGATAAGTTCCAGATGTATGTGAACTACTGTAAGAACAAGCCCGACTCCACCCAGCTCATCCTAGAGCATGCTGGGAACTACTTTGATGTGAGTATCACCAACAACCTTTTTTTCTTTATTAAATGTTTCTTCCAGCTATACGTACGATCTCACCACGGTTCTTCTCTCTACAGGAAATTCAACAGAGGCACCGACTGGCCAACTCCATCTCCTCCTATCTGATCAAACCTGTGCAGAGAATCACCAAATACCAGCTCCTGCTGAAGGTAACACACCTTCAAATCTCACTGCTGTGGTGGCCGTCTCTATTAGTTCCTTGTTTGATTGTGGGTGTGTTTTTAGGAGCTGCTGACTTGCTGTGAAGAAGGGAAAGGAGAAATAAAGGACGGCCTGGAGGTGATGCTCAGTGTCCCTAAGAAAGCCAACGATGCCATGCACCTCTCCATGCTGGAAGGTAACACCCTCGTTATTTATGTGGCTCTGATCTCTTACTGTCTGTTGAATTCAATCTCTTCATAAATCAAGTAAACATTCTAAAACCCTCTCTTTCTCCCAGGTTTCGATGAAAACCTGGAATCCCAGGGCGAGCTCATTCTCCAGGATTCCTTCCAGGTGTGGGATCCAAAGACTCTGATCCGAAAGGGTCGGGAGCGCCACCTCTTCCTCTTTGAGATGTCCCTCATCTTCAGCAAGGAGGTCAAGGACTCAAACGGCAGGAGCAAATACATCTATAAGAGCAAACTCTTTGTAAGTAGACGATGGTGCACTGTACGCAATGAATGGTATTTGGATAAGATGCATCTGATTGATTGGAGTAACTGAATTAAGATAATTAGGTCTAAATCCCTAATATCTTCTTGAGTTCAATCTTAAATTTGTCCTTGAAAAAAAAGTTGTAAGAAATGATTCATGAAATCGTTCTTAATTTGCATAATTGTTTATACCTGTGTAAGAGCTTGAGACTGCAGGGCCGTGTGCAAACACAGACATTGAAATTAAGTCAAGGATGTCAAAACAAAAGTCAGAAGAGGGCACTGCACTCCAAATGCAAGAAATAAGTGGAGGTACTCATATTTAGTATTACAGCTGCTTTTACTGGTTCCTTGTTGAGGAATTGATGATTTGTTTATTTTGACAACCCATTATGCCCATTATGCTTCTTTACAAACATATCACTACTCAAATGACAAACTTTTATTTTTAAGCTTCAAAATCCTACGTAGAGTAACATGGTGAATGTCAGAATCTCCCGGTAAAAAGCCTGAGTTTAAAATAATTTAATTTAATAAGGGTTGTTGTTGTTGTCGTTTTTTTGTGTTTATAGACGTTTTTTGATTTGTAGTTGACATTTAGTAGCATTTAAAATGTTCCTCTGTGCCTCATATCATCACTTTCAGTACTGTAGTTACATCTTATTGACCCTTCCTGAATCAACACCATCTCAGATAACTCAAGAAATAACACATTATCTGGAGCAATAATGTTTTTCAACAGCCATCTGATATTTCTGATCTTCTCACACGATCCCTGTCTCTTTCCCAGACGTCAGAGTTGGGGGTGACGGAGCACGTTGAAGGAGACCCCTGTAAGTTTGCTCTGTGGGTGGGACGCACCCCGACGTCCGACAACAAGATTGTGCTCAAGGTAAAAAAAAAACACATCCTCACTTTTTCTTCGTCTTTAAGGGTTTGACCAATACAGATTTTCCAAGGCAGAACGCTAAAATCGCAGCGTAGGAAAAGTCTTGGAAGCCACTGACGGATCTATATATGATTGTGAAACAATGCTTTTGAAAAACTGTGTATTGGTCTGGCCCAGTTTTCGCTCTCTTCTTCATATTCAACACACTCGCACCTTTCTTGTCACATTCTCAGCCGTCCTGTATTGTATTTTCTGACGTCTCCTTTGATTGCATGAGCAGCTTTCAGTAGTGACAAATTCCTCTCTTCTTCTCCTCCTGATTTCTGTCTTCTTTCTTGTGTCTCTCTGTCCTCGGCTTTGATCCATCCGTTAACGAACACAGGCACATCTGTATATGTGCGGCTGTACTTTCTCTGGATGTTTGTATCTCTATTGCTCTCTGTGGGCTGACATGCTTCCACCAACGCTGCTGACTCTGATTCAACCTCTGAACGCCCACAATCTCCCATCCTGGCTTTATGCCACTTTATAAAGTGACTAGTCGCCATTCTCTAACTGAAAAACAAGCTTTCTGTTATGCTCATTATCAGGTTTCATATTAGTATGTTGTGCTTACATGCTTTCATTTTCATAAAGATCGTTATTTTAGCTGGCTGGCTCTGTTGTGATTGGTCAACTGCTTAGAGATGTCCCGCCCCTTAACCTATCACGTACAATGTGTTGGAGCGCCAATGGAAAAACGCTAGTGTTACGTAGTGATGTCACTAAGTTATGGAAGTAAACAGAAGCAGACCATTGACATGCACATAAACCTATATAACACAATACAGCAAAAGGAAAACTCCAAAATGCATAATAGGGACTCTTTAATGATCCAAACAGCGTTATGATAGAAATGTATATGGCATTAACTTATTTAGCTCTCTGGGTGAATTTTAAATCTTCTTTGAGTTTTCCTTTTGAATTTTGAACAGATGGATTTGAATTAGTGCGAGCCGTTGGAACAGCATGAAGCCAAACTCCTAACACGTTTATTTCTGAGCGTTACAACTCAATGTTACTGGTGACTTACAAACTAACCGCTGAGAAGCTGTCATGTGATATGTGCATTGTTAACAAAGTGTGTCTCATAACAATCTACACATGCTCACACACACACACACACACACACACACACACACACACACACACACACACACACACACACACACACACACACACACACACACACACACACACACACACACACACACACACACACACACACACACACACACACACACACACACACACACACACACACACACACACTTTAAGGGCCAGCAGCCCACAGGTAGCCTGGAGGTTTCAGATATACAGGAGCATAATGATGGTGTGTTCAAGGGACTCTGTCTTATGCACAAACACACTCGTGGGCTGGAGTGCCCTCTCTTCGCCCCCACCACTTTGTCTCTTAGCCCTTGTGCTCAACACACACACACACACACACACACACACACACACACACACACACACACACACACAACCATCCAATCTGCTTCACATTGAATTGGCCTACGGTACGCTGTCAAGGCAGAATATCAGTGTTGTGCGTTTGTATCAAGTCATATCATTCTGTCAGCATAACAAATGTCATGTTTATCTGCTATAATCAAACCAGTGACATTTTCTATTTTCTATTTTAAATTCAAAGCTAAGTCAGGGATCCAAACACATGGTGAGTACGAACTATCCCGACACACAGCTCTCACTTCTCACAAGTCTGAAACTCTTGACATCTCTAGAATCTATAGCTTGAACTAGATGGTCAAAAGCAGCACATGTGACCCATCAAATTAATCCATAACCTAATGAAAAATTGTAAAGTGAAATATTTTAGACAGTGATTCCTAACTAGCCATACAGTTGATATAGTTAGCTAAAGTAATGCTAATAAACTGTTATATGTCAAACTAATAGGGTAAAGCATTTGTTATTGATAAAAAGTGGAAATTGTTAATCTAACGTTAACTTAGCCACAGTAATGGATACATTTTTGAAATTGCTTAACATATAAATAACTTATTAATGGTTGAAATAGACGGTAAAAAGCAAGCGGTTTGGACGACACAGGATTTTATAGCGGATTTAAATAAAAAAACTGACTTGGAAAAGTTTTCTGGCGTGCTATCATGGTAGGAAATTATAGATCCTGATTTAAAGAAAAGAAAATACAGGAATAATCATTTAAAAGAGAAAAGACTCACATAAGGTGGCTATTTATTAATATAGATAGTATTTATATATAAACTACAATATCCACTTGAGTTAATCTGACATCGTGTTGATTGTTGGGAATCACAGTTCTGGAGAGGATTATTTAAGCAATAGCTCACGTCAGGCTGTGGTATATGGTCATTATATCACAGCTAAGGGGCGTGGTTCGGCTTCCAGTAGCTCTGGAGAGAGCTTTCGCACCTGTGGCCACTAACGGTCATAATTTCTCTGCTTTGTTTCAAGACCCGCATCAGAAAGCTTTTGAATGGTGGTACTTTTCCAGTTGGTCTACCTGCTCTTCACGTAGCTCTGCATGTCGTTGTTTAGGTGCTTTCTGGAGATAGGCACTGCTCAATCCACTCCTCCATAGTAAGACCCCCCTGGAGGTCAAAGTTAACCTTAAATGTTTCCATCTTAAGCTTTGTTAGTTAGTTAGTTTTGTAACGGACGTAATGTAACAGTTGTAACGGTTGTAGCTGTTTCTCAGACGCGGAGGGATACTGACTTGTGAAAAGTAACTACAATTCTACCCGTGATATACGCTCATTATATCACGGATAAGAACCAATCAGATTGCTTGATTTGATTTGTCCGTTTTATAATATAAAATAATCTGAAATTGAGTTGATAAGAGATGAGGTACATTCAGACTTGTGAGAAGCACACAGAGTGAAACAACAATTCCAAAGAAAGTGAATTTCCCGATGACTCTAACCCTCGACGTGTTTTCAACATGAACAGGCGTCCAGCATCGAGAACAAGCAGGACTGGATCAAACACATCAGAGAGGTGATTCAGGAGCGCACCATCCACCTGAGAGGAGCGCTGAAGGAGCCCATTCACATCCCCAAAACAACCACCGCCAAGCACCACAAGGGCAGGGGAAGGTAAACATGAGACACTGCAAGAAACTGATGTTATAATCACAGACAGTCTGAAGTAAGGCTGCACAAATGACTGGTTGTGCTTCTTTTGGCTGATATTGCATCTCGACATGATTAACGATATTAGAGGGACTGATCATTTTTTAATTATACGTCTTATTATCATTGGAAAATATATTACAATTATAATGGGGATTTTTTTTTGTAATGATATGTAGCAAATACGATTTGTAGGCCGAGATATCTCTGCAGCTCCACCATTACCACATGTATCCTTTAACAAATATTGTGCTTCCTGTGATTTGAATATTGCATCAGTCCATATTGCGATTTTAAGACAATTTAAATGTAATTGTGGAGCCCAACTGGGAAATTCGTTGCACCTTTTATTGATCATTTTGTGTGTGTTTTAGGGACGGAGAGGACCTGGACAGTCAGGGTGAAGGCAGCAGCCAACCAGACACCATCTCTCTGGCATCCCGCACTTCACAGAACACACTGGACAGCGACAAGGTGAGCACACACACACACACACACCTACACACACCTACACACACACCTACACAAACACCTACTGATGACTAGAAATGATGCGTCAGACCCCCATGTAAAAACGTCTACGACCTGCATTGTATGTACTAGGGCTGCACGATATTGGAAAAAACTGACATTGCGATATTTTTTTCCCCTGCGATATATATTGCGATGTGAAAAAATACAGGAATTGAAGAAAAGACAGTTTTTTTTGTCCGCAAACCATCCTTTCTTGAACTTTAATGCTATACAATTAGTATTTTTTTCAACAATATTTAACCGGATGAAGGATTTTAGTCACAGACTTCTGGATCTTAAGTTATCAGAGCAACAAGCTGAGCTAGCTCGGTTATCCTGCTGTGATCTGACCAAGAATGATTGTGATTGGTGGTTTGCTGTGCATGCAGAGCCTGCATGTCACTCACTCAAGTACCTTTTCCTTTTGTAGCAAGCAGCAAAAGAATTGTAACATGACGTGTTTGAGTTCATTTGCCTACTTAATATCCCACGTCCTAAAAAAAAATGTATGTACCTACTTTGGTCATATTTTTCAATCCGTAAACTCAACTGCTCTATGGTTTACCCTTCATATTGTATAGTATAATATCGTATGGTATCTTATCTTATGTTATGTTATCATATCTGGTATGGTATCTTATCGTATCTCATTTTATGTTGTCGTTTCTGTCACATTGTATCATGAGGAATGGTATCGTATGTCATCATATTGTATCGTTATTATCATTATAACATTGTTGATTACCCCCCCCCCCCCCTCAGCTCTCCGGTGGCTGTGAGCTAACGGTGGTGATTCACGACTTCATGGCGAGCAACAGCAACGAGCTGACGGTGCGCCGCGGTCAGACGGTGGAGGTTCTGGAGCGCTGCCACGAGAAGCCGGACTGGTGCCTGGTCCGCACCACAGACCGCTCCCCCGCCATGGAGGGGCTGGTGCCCTGCTCCATGCTCTGCATCGCACACTCACGCTCATCCATGGAGATGGAGGGCATCTACAACCACAAAGGTACAGAGTGTCTGTTAGGGAGGTCAAATATACGTATGTAATGAAGCAGTACAGGTTCATATTCTGTATGTCACCAGTTCATGGGCTGAAACAAAAGCTTATTTAAATACTTGGTCTTCCAGACACTCTGTCAGTGTGCAGCAACGACTCCATCATGCCGGGATCGTCCGCCACGCTGCAGCCGGGTCACGGCATCGGCTCCCACACCTCACCGGGGCCCAAAAGACCAGGTAGGGCCTCCTGTGCCACACAACCACATCAATGTTACGAAAGAACATGCAACATGAGACTCCTTTTTCCACTCGGGCAATATTGAAGTAAAACCTCTTATTGAAAAGGGCTGGTGTAATAGAAAGAGACCAAAAAACGATCTGGTCATCTATTTTTGAAGTGTGATATCTCTCATGTTTACGAATTAAGAATAGGTATGAAAAAGGAAACTGGATAATCTTAATTTTTTTATCTGTGAAACAGGGAATACTAATTTCAGCAAAGAAGTCATGACTGTAATGTTTAAAACCTGCCAGCACACATCATATCTTCTGTTCAGAGTGAATTGAGAAATGAAAAGTATAGCTGGTGGTGCACTTCGGCCTCTTGTGGCCTAAGTCAGTATTACAACAACAAAAATTGTAATGATGATGTGATAAAAGATTATCCTCGAATATATTTATCCTTCTGCCTATAAGTCATTCAAAAAAGTTAAAATCTGACGAAAATGGATCACCCAAATGTACTTTCCTTTGTCAGGGCTTCTGTAGTCTACTGCTGTTTCTTATGACAACAATAAACGTTAAGGCACTAAATATAAGAATTCAATATAAGAAAATGAATTAATGTTCACTTATAAATTCTGTTTAGATTTTTAAACAAAGTCTCGACCTCCTTTTTCTACCGTCTCCTCCCCACATGAATTAAACGTTGGTGTTTTTCCCAGGTAACACGCTGCGGAAGTGGCTCACCAGCCCAGTGCGCAGACTAAGCAGCGGCAAGGCGGACGGCCACGTGAAGAAGCTCGCCCACAAACACAAGAAGAGCCGCGACGTGAGGAAGAGCGGCGAGATGACGATGGGGTCGCAGAAAGACTCGGACGACAGCGCCGCTACGCCTCAGGACGAGACTGTGGAGGAGGTGGGTGGACACGCACAACTTCACACTGTCATCACGTCTCCATTTAGTTTGTGATGTAGACTTTGTCTTCCGTGCAATATACTTACTTAAAGAAATAACAGAACAAAGTCATTCGTGCCATATCATGGTCCAAGAACGATGCTGAGTCTAATATCTTTCACAACACCTTAATGTAGTTTAATGTAGTTAATATGCTGAATGACAGACTGTATGACCTTATCTGTATTAACTTATTCCACCTTGCATACACATACAACTATAAAGGGTAAACAAAACATATGTACCAAATGCAGAAGCCCAAAGGTATGCAATAAGATAGATAACCCTATTACCTCTCTTTATCTGTGTCTGTCTTTAAAGCGAGTTTATGGCAGCAGCTGTTAACCAAATATATCACAGCTTAAATATACTGAAATGCCTTTAATTAACATAATTATTTTCCCTGTTAACACTGATGAAAAACATTTTGAAGGGCCATTTAGTAGTTAAGGTTAGATAAGCCTATAGTTTGTAGGGTATTTGATTAGTGTTAGGTGTTTTTTAGCTTGTAAATGTTTCAAAATAATACATGTATACCCTGCCTAACCCTAACCCTTATCAGGGTGTCCCTTCTTACAAATCTCCATTATGTCTTCTGATTGTACTTTATATATTTTAAGACTGTTTCCTAATAAAACGACCTAACTCTTTGCAGAGGGTTCGTAACGAGGGCCTGTCGAGCGGCACGCTGTCCAAGTCCAGTTCTTCGGGCATGCAGAGCTGCGGAGAGGAGGAGGGCGAGGAGGGCGCCGACTCGGTGCCTCTGCCCCCCCCCATGGCCATCCAGCAGCACAGCCTGCTGCAGCCAGACTCACAGGACGACAAGGTGAGAGGGAGGACGTCCCAGCGGGGCGGAGACACGTGTCAGAGACAAAGGGACGGGCAGGGAAAGATGATGAAGCAGCAGCAGCAGCAGGGGGAGGAGGAAGAAGAGTCTCAGGGGAGAAATTAGGATTTAGGACACAAACTGTTTTAGACTTTTTCTGGTGCTGCAAAGTAGGTTCACGGAGTTCTTCAAATTGTAGGTCAGAAAGGACTTTTGTTCTGGAGCTCATCCTTGGAGAAGCTATATATAGTGACATGAGCCGAGACGCTGGCAGAGAGTTGTGTCCCATCAACTTCAGAAGTTTATGTTCGTACTTTTACAAAAAAAAAAGCCAACAGGAAAGACATCGTTAACAACTTATTAGTAGTAGGAGTTATTAGCATATCAGTGACTCAAACCATCACATTTGATAGACGTTTGTATAATTTGAAGGGTAAATGACCCTACATCATGTATATGTTTGGACCTAGGAACATGTTGATTTAAGCGCCATTTATGACCTTCTTTAAGAGAAATGAAACACTCCTTATTCAGGCTTTGTTTCTTCTCATGATTTTAAGTTCTTGTAGGTTACATTTTCCCTCATCTCAGTCTCCCACTTCCCCCTCCTCCCCCCCCCCCCCCCCCCCCAAAAGAAAAGGGCATTTCCTGACAAAGTGTTGAAGTGACTCCTTGTAGTTTCTGTTATGCATAACTTTTATCTTGGCATGTTGCATCAAACTCTCCCCGTCTGCAGAAAGCAATGAATCGTTTCAGGCACTCCGAGTTTCGACCAAAGCGAAGGCTCCTCTGACACTAATTTCTGTTTCTCTTTTGTTTTGTTTTCTGGTTGTATCGTTTTCTGTTTGCCACTCTGTAGCATTACCTTGATTTATGTCCTGTCTTTGCTTTGTCTCAGTTTCCATACCTCTCCATCTGAAATGCCCTGCTCTTCCCCCGATTCTTCCCTTGATCAATTCTTTAATTCCTTTCCCCCCCCCCCCCCCCCCCCGCTCCTCAGCTTTAAAAGCAACTTCCTTAAACCCTTTTCTTTTTTTCCAACAACACTTTCTATAGTGAAAGGATTTAAGCTTTTTAAAAAAAAAAAAACACCTATCTCTGTCCCCTGAAAGTCACACTTCCTAACTTTTGTATTTTTCTGATTCCTGAATTTCTTTAGTGTAGATTTATTTCCTTCCATCTTTTTCTTTTTTTAGTTTCACTCATTTTGACTTATGCCCTGTTTCTACAACACACCGCTGTAGAGTCGCCTGGCACAGGGGCATTATGGGAAAATGTAGATAAAGAGAAGACGCGTGTAGCTCTTAACTCTTAATAAATGGCAATGTGGATGTTTTTTCTGTCGGTTTCAGTACGGATCAAAAGGGCTTTAATGCCTCATTTGTGAATTTTTTTAACGCCTTGAACCTAAAGACTGCAGCTTTTTCCTGCATGTTTGAAAAAGTTGAATAAAGTAGAAAATCCCCGTCAGCAGAGCAGGCAGCAACCCTGGATGAAAAATCTAAATATGACCCAATGCTTAGGTCAAAATTCCAAAAGCCCCCCTTTGTTCCCATCATCCTCAAACCCCCTCACTCCCCCCTCCCTCACCCGCCCGCTCGTCCTCATCTCCGTTTTTTACCCTCTGTGCGTTAACCTCATTACCCATGCGAGTAATTGGCATCTCTAAACGCAGAAGGGCACACAGCCTCACCCAGACATCCTAATTGGGGAAAGTCTTGAAGCACAGCACGGCAAGGGTGAGACTCTCCTGAACTATATTTATTATTTACATACATGCACATCCCTCTTCCATCTGTTAGCATCCTCTCTTTATTTCAAAGAATGATCATCGTCACCAGAGAAAGCAAAAAAGGGATCCATCACTTTTTCTGCCCCCCGACCTTCTCCCGTCACCATTTTCTCACATTTCACCTTACTTCCCATTTCTGAGTTTTGTTCACCCCGATTTCAGCCTCATGTTTCTACCTTAACGTTTAAAAGTTTATTTAAAATATACTTTGTTTGAAGCTTCAGATTTGAGCTCCTGGCATCGGGGTTTCACTTGAGGCCAGACTACAGCATTTAACATTTAACAAACATGTTCACTGAGTCATTGCTAACTCAAATAATACAAAAATAACTTATAACGAAACTTAAGTAAATGCTAACCTTGAAATAAATCTTAACCATGGTCGTTAACCTTAAAAATAGTATCAAGCTTTTTCTTTTTCTATCTATTAATGGATTATTTCAATTGACAAGAAGTTTCACATAAAACATAGAGCTTTTATTGTCATTTTTTTAAGAGATAAAATGTTATTTATTCAATTGTTTTGAATAAATCTCCTAAAATGAGGTATAAGTATTGTCATGTTGCTTTAAATGGCACTATTTTTACGCTAGGAAGAGATGTAGTAACACCAGTCAAAGTACAGATCTAGAGATGAAGGAACAGATGTTAGATTGTATTTTAATCCGGTTCTAATGCTGTGTTTTGTCCCCCCCTCTCCGCTCTCATCTCTGTATTTTTCCTCAGACCTCTTCTCGCCTGTCGGTCCGTCCCTCCAGTTCAGAGACGCCCAGCGCCGCAGAGCTGGTGAGCGCCATCGAGGAGCTGGTCAAAAGCAAGATGGTAGGACGACCGAGGAAAACACAAACACACACTAAGCCTTTTGTTTCCCTTTGTACATACACTGTAAAGTTAAATTACCATGACTAGTTTTTGTCAATGAAAGGGAGTGTGAATTCGACATATGTCATGCTCTGCCTGGGATTCACTCCACACACGCTACTGTACAGAAGTAGCACCAGTTGTTCCACAAAACACCCTTAATTAAAAAAAATGGTGTCTCTTTATCCTCATCCTCTTCCTCATTATCTGCTCACACGTTTGTTGACTTCCTCTGCACATTACTTTATTTAAAAAAATCTGTAAATGCTGACTTCAGTTGTGCCTAAATCCGTACGACACAGTGCCGAGTGCTACGTCTGTGTCATCATTATTTTGCACACACAGGCCAGGCAGCAATTATTGGCCACTCAATAAATCAAAATTGAGCTGTGCGTCTTGCCGTGTGAACTTTGCCGAAGTGACCTTGAGAGATGTTCATTTTGCATTTCAATAAGAATTTAATTAAGTCTTAAACATTTCAAACGGTGCACTGCTGTAGTTAGAATCCCCCCCCTAATCATAGAGTGATGACCTCCAGACTTATTTAACATAAGACTAGTCATTTATTTCATTCTCACTGCGTAGGATTGACTCGCTTTTAAGAAAGAGTGGCATCAGCTGACGACGTGGAGAAGCTGAATACAACACACTGTTAACCTTCTGTTCCTCTGTGCTCTCAGGCTCTGGAGGACAGACCCAGCTCTCTGTCAGTGGAGCAGGGAGACAGCAGCTCTCCCTCCTTCAACCCCTCTGACAACTCCCTCCTCTCCTCCTCCTCCCCCATGGACGAGGTGGACGAACGCAGGAACAGCGTCCTCAAGAAAAGACAGTACGTCTGTTTCATATCTCTATATCACAAACAACACAGACACTGATTTCTTGAACCTTATCTAAGATGTCTGTTCTTTTCTTCGCTGTAGTTACATCCTGCTGGAGTTGGTGGAGACGGAGAGGGATTATGTCAGAGACCTGGGCCTGGTGGTGGAGGTGAGGCGACGCTTTAACAGCTGTTTTACTGCTTTTACATCACTAACGGCCCGTCCACACAGCGGCGTGCGTTGAAAGCTTCACTTTGAATGGGGTGGTGGTCACTTTTCGCCGAACTGCATTGTGGGAAGCGAAGCGGAGCTTTGCTGGCGTGGCTCGCTGCAAAAGTTGAGTAATGTTCAACTTTTGAAGCCTCGGCAAAAGCGTCAGCCAATCGAATCATATGCCAGTACAAGCTCTAGCCAATCAAACCGCTGCTTGTGTGTCAGGGGCGGGAGATTCATGTGATTGGTTGTTGGTCGAGTTTCAGACACGCCCGCCGGCAAGCTTGGGCCGTAACTGTCTGAAATATAAATGTGTGTTGTTTCCTGTATGTGGCACAGCCTATATTTTAGACTAGCTTTGAAAAATTGTCAATGGAGGAAGTACAATACATTTCCTGTCCTTTACAGACACGCTGTTTGTTTTAACTTGTTTTTTATTTCAGCTTCATTATACAAACAAATACACAATTTTGTCTACTATTTTTCTTTCCGTTCATCTGCATCAACACAGTCCTTACAGACAAAAGAAAACATGAAAGACAAATAAGAAAATAAAGGGAAATAAATAACTGAATAAACACATTTGGACTTTCTTCTTAAAAAATAAATGCAAATATATTTAGGAAATTCAGCTGTTATCTACACAGTCCAGAAAGAAATAAGAATATAACAAAAAAATTACATTTGGACATTTATAAATGGAATATCATAATTTTTTTATAATAACATGAATACATCAAATGTAATTAGCTGTATTTACACAATCCGAAAAAGAAAACACAAAAGATATACGAATATAAATGAAAAAATTCAAAATACATTAATTCAAATACAATAGCCGCGTTCACACCGGAGTACTTTTACCGTACTTTTCGCGTTTTAGTTCCGTGAGTACCCCTTATGTCGCGTTCACACCAAAAATCGTACTTAATCTCGGGTACTTTTACCCCCATTTTTAGAGCCAGCTCAGAGAGCGTACTTTTCTGTGGGTGAAAAGAGCTCCAAAAGTGCCCCAGTGCTGATTGGCTGGGCGAATTGCAAACCACGCCCTCTCTGAAAATGTTGTGTGAAGACGCCATTGTTTTTCCTCGCTACAAAAACACAACGCTCCGTGCGTTGTGTTTGTTTTTGAAAGCAGTTATGGCAAGCATCAAGAAATGATGAGGAGGTGTCGGCGCTTCTGGAGATCTACGCAGAGGACGCGACCCAGGGAATGCACTGAAGCCAGTTCAGTAGCTTTCACTCGACCTGGGAATGTGCACAGCCCCACGGCACACCGGCTAAAAATAAAGAAACTCGGGCAGGACTACAAACGGCGGATTCAGTGGCCGACGACCACGACGAAGGTAAAATCAACTACATGCACTGGGGTTTTAATCTGCACAATAATGGTCTCAGATGTACTTTTATTTGCTCAGTAGATCAAGCTAGCCATGCTAGCCATAATAGGCTAACACCGGCCCCGAGCACACAGTACACACACACTGTAACTTTGTCTTGAAAGAACGTTACGCATCGAACTGATGTTCACAATCATGTTTATTTCATAATATTCATCATATTTTATGTTTAACTTGCCTCAACAACATTAAACAAAGTTCAAGCATACATGAAGCACTCTTCAAAAAGGAACAATCCTCCGTGTTTGAACCTCTTGAATCGCTGCATAGCCGATTTATTTGGACTGGATTATCCCAGAGAGGCCAAACATTCTTTATAACACAGTTTCAGATTTGTGAAACCTTAATTCTATTTGTGAAAATACAAAAAACACATTCCTAGTATGTTGTAAAACTACATGGCGACTAAACTTGTATATTGTATATTGCTTATTTTCCCCTCTTAGGAAAGCGGACACGGGATGCGAATTTCTTTGACACCGCCCAGGCGTTGGAGGACCGGCGTGCCGTGGTGAATGAGTCGCTGCGTGGAGATCAGATGGTGCTGTTCACCAAGGCCCAGGAAACGGAGGACAAGATGCTCACCTCGATGGAGCGCCAGGCAGAAGTGTTCAAGCAGCAGATGGAGCGCCAGCAGCACCAGGATGAAGTGTGGGCGCTGCGCCATGAGGAAGCGTCGGCGCAGCGGCAGGATGAGCGACAAACTGCATTTAATAACAGTTTATTTGGTATAGTTTTTGTAAATAATGACACACGACACACAACGTTGCACTAAGGTGTGCATGCTGCTGAGAATATCCCTACACCTGGGACAGTTTATTTTATATTGTTATTACTGTTATGACTTTATTTTATATATAATGTTTACTGACATGTACAACTGACACTTTATTTACATTTAAAATTGTTCTATTTAATGTTATGTCTTGAGAGTGCAATAAAGAAAACCGACATGGCGATTAAGCTTATTTCTCCTGACACTTTATCTTTTGTGACCTGTGTAGCATCCTATACATCACATGTAAGTGATTATTCTGATACCATCATGTTTCATCGGTTATAAACTGGCAAAGCTTTATTTGTCATTTATTTATCATCAATGTTGCAACCTTGTGGGGGAATGGCAGGGGCACATACACAAATATGACAATTTATATCATTTTAAATATTATTTGACCTAAACTTTTAATTCCCCCCCATTTCACACAACACAACATGGAGTCCACTATGGGCCAAAACTAACATGTATGTTTGCATAGTGTTTATGGCAGACGGATGCAGTGGGTCTCAGGAAGATATATAATAAAGGTGGGTTTGCTGCTGAGACTCCCTACACCTGGGAGTTTATTTTATATTGTTATTACTGTTATTATATAGTACAACTGACACTTTATTTTATATTGACAATGTTTACTGACATGTACAACTGACACTTTAGTTACATTTAAAATATTTCTATTTAATGTTATGTCTTGAGAGTGCAATAAAGAAAACCGACATGGCGATTAAACAGATCCTGTATCAGTTTTTCTTCTTCTCTTGTTTTGTAGCGGGTTGCAAACAACTTTAAGGTGCTTACCGCCACCTACTGTACTTGTAATCTTCCCTCAGGGAAAAGTACTCCGGTGTGAACGCGATCTGTACTAAGTACCCTGGGGTTAAAAGCGCCAGGGCTCTTAGTGCCGGAACTAAGTACAGGAAAGTACTTGGTGTGAACGCGGCTATTTTGGAAAAGAAAGAAAGGGGCTGTGTGGAGACCCATGTGTGAAAGTATGAATGTGTTAACCACTGTTCCCAAATACACTGCAAATTGGTGGAAGCCGGGATCCCCTCACTTGATCAGCACAGTTATCCATAAGTGGTATGTTTGGGGGGACGCGTTGTTTATTAATGTGTGACTGTGTTTCCATCTGAAGGGCTACATGACTCGGATGAAGGAGGAGGGTGTCCCTGATGATATGAAGGGAAAAGACAAAATCGTGTTTGGCAACATCTACCAGATCTACGACTGGCACAAAGAGTACGTGACACACACACATGTGGAGAATACTTTCCCTGTTCAGATGTTGTAGCTAACTCTCCTCTCTCTGATGCGTTTAGTTTCTTTCTCGGGGAGTTGGAGAAATGTCTGGAGGACCCCGACAGGCTGGGACCGCTCTTTCTCAAACAGGTTCGTCTGCAGTCAATTTCAGAATGTGTCTTTATGTTTTACATGCTTGTACACATTTAATCGTGTATTGTGCCTTTTCGTACCCAGGAACGGAGACTGAACATGTACGTAGTGTACTGTCAGAACAAGCCCAAGTCGGAGCACATCGTCTCAGAGTTCATCGACACCTATTTTGAGGTATGAGCCTATTATTTTGGCACGGTTTTTTACTTGGAGACACATCAGATGCTACCAACCTGCCTGTAGTTATCAGTCTCTGAAGTAACCTCTGACCTTTGACCCTGCAGGACCTGAAGCAGCGGCTGGGCCAGCGGCTGCAGATCACAGACCTGCTCATCAAGCCCGTCCAGAGGATCATGAAGTACCAGCTGCTGCTCAAGGTCTGTGTGTTACAATACAGCAGGGGGCGCCAGAGCTGCCTTTTTAAATACATTTAAAGTGTTTTGTTTTTAAGAAACGCTATACCTGTTTCTCTCCTGGGAAACTATAACGTGTCAAAGTTGGATACTGCAATTAATACTCAATTTAAAGTACTAAACCTTGAGCATTTTAATTTGTGTTTGAGTGAGAGTAAAAGAAGGTCCTACTTGATGCACTTTTGAAATGAGGACATTGTTAAAGTCATTATTTTATTATGAACCTAGAACTTAATTAGCATTTTGATGACAGAAAAGCTACCAACATGTTTGTGTGTGCTGTGAATTATATTTTTTAGAAAGAAAATCAGCAGGTCAGACTTTAAAAGAAATCTGAATAGTAAAAAAAGAATTGCAGTTGTTTTATCTCTACTTGTAATCCTAACTGGCACTTATATAATACAGTATGTCCCTGTCACCTGCTGTCTTTAAATGTACATCTCTGCCTAAAACCAAAGAATTGGCACTTCAGTATGCATTATATTACTCACACTAGTTTATTTATTTTTTAGGATTTCTTGAAACACTCTAAAAAGGCCGGGCTGGAGTCCATGGAGTTAGAGGTAAGAGCATCACACAGTTCTTCTAAATCACTCAAATCAAAACAAACCAAACATGTTCTGAAGTCCCTTGTGACCTTTACAGAAAGCAGTGGAGGTCATGTGCATCGTGCCAAAAAGATGTAATGACATGATGAATGTCGGCCGCCTTCAGGGATACGATGTAAGTAATGACCATCAAAAACACGTTCTTCTGTACCTTAGTAACAACAATTTTAACTTGATTGTCAGTATCGTTTCTCTTGGTTTCTTTACCTGATCTTTCCATCTTGTTTCGTCTCCAGGGGAAGATCGTGGCTCAGGGTCGCCTCTTGCTGCAGGACACGTTCATGGTGTCTGACACCGAGGGTCGGATGAAGGAGAGGAGAATCTTCCTCTTTGAGCAGGTGGTCATCTTCAGCGAGCCCCTCGACAAGAAGAAAGGTTTCTCCTTACCAGGCTTCCTCTACAAGAACAGCATCAAGGTAACAGACATGCATATGCGGAGCAAACGTGTCTACTAGTACTGTGTGATGTCAGGAGGAAGGATGTTAGAATTAAGGGTCTATGAGTTAGTTAAAGGGTTTATAGCGCCCTCTGGTGGAGAAACTAGCCTGTGAAACATAAAAAGAATCTCAAGAGATGTAGATACTTGGGCTGCATGATATGAGGAAATATAACGTAGAGATAACATTGTTAAATATCCTGACAATGATATTAGTGAACTTAAATGGATACTAAGAAAAATGTTGTTCATTTAGTAAAGGGAATATTCTCTCAAGAAAAATCAAAGTTCAAACACCGATTGATAAACGAATTTAAAACTGCCTGGAACACATACATATATACAGTATATATAACGGCGACTCTCCCCCCCCCCCCCCCCCCCCCCGCAGGTGAACTGTCTGGGTTTGGAGGAGAGCATGGACACTGATCTCTGTACCCTCATCCTCACGTCGCGCTCCACCAACAGCCCCCTGGAGTCCTTCGTGCTTCACTCCGCCCACCCAGGGGTGCGCGAGGTGTGGACCCTTCAGATCAGCCAGATCCTCGAGAGCCAACGCAACTTCCTCATCGGTAGGCTCACACACACACACACACACACACACACACACACACACACACACACACACACACACACACACACACACACACACACACACACACACACACACACACACACACAGTAAGGGAAAGCAGCCCACAGATAGCCTGGAGCTTTCGGATATACAGGAGCATAGTGATGGTGTGTTCAAGGACCCCCGTCTGTTGCACAAACACACTCCTGGGATTTTTTGACACCAAAAGATAGAAAACTCCCTCAAGCATAAAACATTATTTAAAAAAATAAGCAGTGGCTACCTTTTATGCAAAACACTGCCGCTCGTTTACTTTTTTCTTGAGCAATGAGAGAGTGGAGCTTTTAAGCCCCTAAGTTTCAGTTGGTTAGGTTTTCTCTGAAATCCTATTCATTTTACACACACACACACACACACACACACACACACACACACACACACACACACACACACACACACACACCATAACACAGGTCATGTTGTATTGAAGGCCCTTGTGGTTTCCTTTGTATCTTATCGCAGCTCTGACCTCACCAATAGAGTATCAGAGGAACCATGTGGGGGCCAGCGGGGGGCCGTGTGTTGGGGCTCCGGGGGGAGGCAGCAGTGCGGCCCCTGCAGTCGGAAGTGAAAGCCCCCAGCCCTCCATCCCTTCAGGGCCCCAGGGTGGCTCTCGCCGGCCCTCCAGGATCCCGCAGCCCTCCCGCCTGCCCCAGCCCCTCCGCCACCCCCCCGACCCCGACGGCCCCAACAAGATGTCAGGTACGAACCGTCCTTACTTTTTACATTTCTTTGGTGTCGCACAATGAAGGATTTGACTGAGGTGTGAGTTCTGCTCACTTATGATTCAGGTTCGTCCCCAAGTCCCGCCCCTCCTCCCGCCCTCCCTACGGGGGGAAGCCCCCAGGGAAAGCGCCCCCTCCAGACCCCCGAGGACCCAGCACTGACCCCCCCTCCTGCCAGTGCTGTAACCTCTGTTCCCCGCGCCACCGTCGGGCCCCTGCCCTCCACACCCACTTCCAAAACGCGGCCAGGAGCCGTGTCCCCCTTGGCCCCCCCTCTGGCCACTCCTGCCTTCGGTAAGGACGGCCTCCCTCCTCCCCCTCCCAGCCCAGGCCTCAAAACCGGATCTGGGTTCTGGAGCTCCATGCCGGGCTCCCCAGCCAGCCGGCCTGGCTCCTTCACCTTCCCGGGGGAGGCGGGGGAGAGTCCGGTCCGGCAGACCTCCTCCCAGGTCCAGACCGGCTCTGGATCTGGGAGCCACAGACACTCCACGCACAGCAAGGAGGCCGACCGCATGAGCACGTGCTCGTCGGCCAGCGAGCAGTCCATCCAGTCCACCCAGAGCAACGGGGTAAGAGCGGCACCGACTAACCCCCTCCCCCCCCCCCCCCCCCCCCCCCCAGAGGGAGGCCGGTCCGCCTGTCTGTCTCCTGTTCGCAGCAGTGCTACTAATCTCTGACAGCCTTCTCCTCAGCATCATCCTATCTTTCTCTAGTTTCTGGGTTCAAACCCTTCTCTAGTGGAGCTCAACCAGCTCTTCAGCGATTCCTTTTCCAGGCTGTCTCTAGATTTCTAAACTCTAACAAGGCTTCTACTAACACCTGACTTCCTCTTGGCCGTCCTCCACCTGCTGCTGTCTTCATGGTGTGTTTCTGAAATGTACTTTTCCTTCAACTAACCTCCGACGTGTGTGGTGTTCCTACAAACGCACTGGACAGAGATCCTCTCATTCAGCCTAACGCTCTTCTCGTCTTTGCCCAGAGCTGCAGAGCAAAGACGAGTGAAATGAAAAAATCCACATCTTATTCCTGCCTTTCTTCACACAGATCTTTGTTTGTTTTTTCAAGAAAAGAATAACTTGCTGTTTGTTTGTCTTTCACTTCACTCTAATCTTTTCTGAAGACTAAATCAAGTGGACATTAATCAAACATCTACTTCCTGATTTGACCTTTTCTCTCTCTTTTATTCACTGAATGTTCTAGCTTTAGATTTGTTTGGCATCATTCTGGCTCATAGTCTAGTTGCCAGCTCTGTGAACACGGAAATGTACCCCAACGTTTTATGTTTGAAATGTGAGAGCACAAGATGAAAAGTATTACCTCTACTGTAGACAATATTTTTTAAATAGAGAAGCAATCTCTCCAATCCAGATGATCCAAAGTCCCCTAAAACTTCAAAATCGAGTGGAGATTCATCAAAATCAGCCCACAGAGTACACATATGGCCACTTTTTGGTTAAAGCTTCCATTTTGGATCCTGAAAGTGGCAGAAATGGACTCAGAATCCTCAACAACCCCGAAAACCACTCAGAAATTGTCCAACTTGGCCAAGCCATTTTGTAACTATTGTCAAAATAAGCTATAATCAGGGGTGCACATAACTGGTACGCAGGTACGCATGCGCGGCAACAATCTGAAATGCGTACCGTCACTTGTGTCACAAAGCGCATTTGCGTACCGACGTACTTGTGAAGCTTTTCCAGAAGGCGGTTAGATCACCGGACGACAGAGTCGGTCTCCGTGTGCACAGACAGGGCTGCTGTTAACGTCGGTCTGTACAGCAGCACTGCGCTACAACAGCTGATCACAGCGTTCACACGCTCTGTGGTCACGAAGCTCTGTACTCCACTACCACCCCTCCCCCCCCGTTGACATTCGCGATACAGAGGGCTTCATGGGAACTTTGAGGGGAGCCAGAAGTTGGAGTACCAAACACTGACTCCAGGTACCTCACTGAGAAAGTTGTGTGCACCCCTGGCTATAATGCTAGATAACGCAACTAATGCTAATTGTGCAAAATGCCCAACATGCGCATGTTAGCATCCGGCAGTTTCTATGTGCTAAGGACCCGTACTCTACATTTCTAACATAAATCTTTAGGATTCTCAACATTTCCGTGTTCACATTATGACTCTATGATGTGGCAGGCAGACAGACTACAAAGTGAATCCCTACTCACAGTTCTTCCCATGTCATGTTTCCTCCCAGAGTGAAAGCAGCAGCAGCAGTAGCGTATCCACCATGTTGGTGACCCAGGACTACATGGCTGTGAAGGAGGATGAGATCAGCGTCTGTCAGGGCGAGGTGGTCCAGATCCTGGCCAGCAACCAGCAGAACATGTTCCTGGTGTTCAGGGCGGCCACGGAGCAGGGCCCCGCCGCCGAGGGCTGGATCCCCGGCTTCGTGCTGGGACACACCTCGGCCATCGTGCCCGACTGCCCCGAGGGATCCATGAAGTAAGAGCTCTTAAAATCATACGAGGATGCATTCTTTTTACTGCTCTGCTCAGATGTTGAGGAATAATTAGGTAAAATGAGTTAAGGCAAGGCAAGTTTATTTATATAGCACCTTTCAACACAAGGCAATTCAACGTGCTTTACGAAAATGAAAGACATTAAGAAAATGGCATTTAAAAACAGTCATTAAAAAGCAAAGATAATCAATTAAACATTAAAAGAAAGAATACATGAATAAAAGTTACAGTGCAGTTTAAGATATGAATAGTTTAATTAAAAGCAGGGGCAAAAGTCTTCAGCCTGGATGTAAAGGTAGTCAGAGTTGCAGCGGACCGACAGGTTTCAGGCAGTTTGTTCCAGATATTTGGAGCATGACAACTGAACGCTGCTTCTCCATGTTTAGGTGAGGTAGGCAGCTTTACCCAAATATGGATAAGTAAACTATCTATCTATGCATTCATCTATCTAAAATAGTTCATTCATATTGACAATTTGATGATTCGGTACTTATTATCACAAGTCTTTTTCCCTCGGTTTCATTTATTTTGTTTTATTTGCATAATAAGTAGATAAAGAAAATATCAAAATCGGCAGGATGAATGCATCAAGTGACAAACAGATCATTTGTAATGCAAATACCTGCAATAATAGTAATTCTAATACAAATATGTTTTAGTACCCCACCTACTGCTTGGTGTGATTTTCTGACCCGCTTCATCTTGATGTCCCAGCAGGAAGTCTTCGTCCTGGCACACACTGCGCATGCGGAAAAAATCAGAGAAGAAGGATAAGGAGCCGAAGAAAGACCCCAAGCTGGAAAACGGTTACAGGAAGACCAATAAAGTTTCTGTAAAGGTGAGTTCATCTGTACATCTAAGAAATGTTAAGTCTCAAGTCATGCTTACGCTCCTATGGTTCTAACATGTACTCTTTTATTTCTTTTCAGCTTCTAAACCCAAACTACATCTATGATGGTAAGTGTGTCATTGTATGGTTTATTAAAATATGACCAAGAAATTATGATAAAACCAATGCTTGGTAGATAGATAGATAGATAGATAGATAAATAAAATAAAATAAATAATCGTTTTATTTCGATTATGTTGTCTTCATAATCGTTGCAAGCCAAAATCGTAATTGCGATTAAAATACTATTAATTGAGCAGCCCTAATAGATAGTATATAAAGATGTGCAAGGTTGCTGTTGTGCAAATTGTTAATGATTACCGAGAGGGAGAAGCTAAACTATACAGCACTGTTTAGCTGCCTTTCCGTTTGAAGACCCAGTATTTAACCTCTGACTCTTATTCTGCTCCTCCAGTTCCCCCAGAGTTCCTTGTGCCTCTGAGTGACGTGACGTGTGACGACGCAGAGAGCGTCACCCTCAGGTGTAAGGTCTGCGGTCGGCCCCGGCCCACCGTCACCTGGAAGGGCCCCGACCAGAGCACCCTCAGCAACAACGGACACTTCAGCACTGCCTACAGGTGAGGGGACATTTCACAGGAAGCTGATATTTGGGAGGAAATGTTGCTGAAACTCCATCGGACTGATCTGTCTTTAAGGTTTATGGGTCATTCCAGAATTGGAGGACAATTTAGAACATCAACACTTGAAAAAGAAACCCTTTAAAGAAAAATTGTAAGTTGCAGTGTTAGCACGCTTAAGCTACCTGGTGGCAATATGATTGAATACATTGCTTTGACCATTACAGGAGACATATAACGACAAAATAATAGCATAAAGCCTGTCTTAAATGTTATTTTTGACATGCAAGTTGGTCTAATAGAAGGAGGGACATGAGAAATATGACATTTCAGGGGGTGTTTTAGAGCTATTTGATATTTCAAACCACCTAGAGACAAGTATACTTTCAACACACCAGGTGCATGTTTTAGCATTTTGTCCTCCAATCCGTGAATGTCCCTTATTGCTTATCACTGTGCAAAAGGACTTATACGTGTTTACTCGTATTTGAAGAAGAAGAAATGAAATGAGACGTGTTTATTTCAGTGATACGGGTGAAGCAACGCTGCGGATAATCGGCGTCTCCTCTGAGGATGACGGCGTTTACACGTGTGTCGCCACCAACGAGCTGGGCAGCGTCACGTCATCTGCTAGCCTCAGAGTGTTAGGTAAGAACAAACACTACATGTGACTCGCTCTATCGAGATATGTCAGGTGTCGCAACGGCATACTCAGAGGGAATCATGGAATTATGTTTTGGGGGGTTTTGGTGGGTAATAAACAATATTGCACTTTTGTCGCCATATCAAGACGATAAATACATTTTTGAAGCTCGTAAAGACGGTATGTTCAGCAATGTCTCCTTACTTTGATTAAAAAAAACATCACAAATGAGTAAGCCTAGTCAATACCTTGGATGGATTGCTAACAAGCTCTGATATAGATTTACAAAGATTTCTGGATTAAAGCTAATCCAGTGGCGGTCCTAAGGGGGGGTAAGGGGTACTGTGCCCCCATAATATTAAGCCCTGAGCTCCCAGCTAAAATTACTACGGCTAAAATATTGTCAGCAAGCTTTGAAGGACTATAATTCATGTTATCATTGGAAAGCTACTGTAAGGATCTCAACTCAAATGCGTCCTGTATATCAGAATCAAAATGGCTGATTCTGATAGAGGAGGTCACATATACAGAATGCACAGAGCTCATTATCAGTGTGGACATAATCTGATTATCTGTCTCCAGCAGTGTCCACTGACGGCATCAGAGTGAGCTGGAAAGACAACTTTGAGTCTCACTACACTGAGGTGGTTGAACTGGGCAGGTAATAGACTCACCTTCATTTTAGTAACATTCAGTGTTTTCTTGTAAACCACCTGACCTCTGACGCTTCTCTCCAGGGGTCGTTTCTCTGTGGTGAAGCGGTGTGACCAGCGGGGCTCCAAGCGTCTGGTGGCGGTCAAACAGGTGAACAAGAAGCTGATGAGGAGGGACCGGGTCACGCAGGAACTCAACCTGCTCCAGAGGCTGCAGCACCCCCACATAGTCGGCCTGATCGACACGTACGAAACCCCCAGCAGCTACGCCCTCGTCCTGGAGATGTGAGCACAACATTTGGACTTTAGCTAATAGCTATGTAGCTCATTAGCATTGATCTACCTTTGCCTTTCTTCCATCTGATGGTTTGCTTTTGTGGTTCTTTATTTCCAGGGCTGACCAAGGTCGTCTGCTGGACTACATCGTGAGCTGGGGGAATCTGACGGAGGAGAAAGTGGCCTGCTACCTGAGGGACGTTTTAGAAGCTTTACAGTACCTGCACAACTCCAGGATAGTGCATCTGGACATAAAAGTAAGACCTTTTAAAGGGATACTTCCCATTGTTTGAAGTGAGGTTGTATCAGGTACCTGTACTCGGTAGATAGCGTTCCACATGTCCACAGTTTATAGAAAGTAGAGCGGAGTTAGGAAGCTAAAAACATCCTCTCCCTCCCTTATTTTGAACGTGTAATACAATAATACAAAAAATAATAATGAAATGAAAGAAGAGAATTATGATACTGTACAAACTTAAGCAGTATCAAATTGATAAACAAAAATATTACTGACTTACAAATTATATATAAATAAATGATCTTCCTAATTACACATCCGAAAAGGGCTGGGAAGAACTTTACACTTATTTAATGACCACCCCTTCTCCCAAAAACTAAATTATTAAAAGAAAATATATTTATATTTAAACAAAGTGTACATACACTCTACTGTACATACAATATAAATGTACAATTATAAATAGATTATATCATTATTACTACAATATATATAATATTCATTTACGTTGTTTGTCCCATTTGATAAGACAAATATGAAAGACTATCTTTTTACATCTTCCATCCAAAATACATTTGTTTAAAAAACTAAACAAAAACATAATAACAACAAATAAATAAATAAACAAATACATAAAAGAGGTAAATGGTAATCAGGAAAAGATAAAATAACAAACCAAATAAATAAATAAACCGTATTACTTAAAATCTTTAAATGGCAATAGAAAAATAAAGAGCTTTTTGAACATTAAAGCATGGAATGAAAATGAGCGTTGTACGTCCTCTCTAAGTATCTTTATATAAAGCTGATGTAATGTCACCAGACTGAAGGTGTTAATGTGACTCATCTCTGTTCCAGCCTGAGAACCTGCTGGTGTCTCACAGCGCCAGCGGCCAGCCGGCGGTGAAGCTCACAGACTTCGGTGACGCGGTGCAGCTCAACAGCGCCCTCTACGTCCACCCCCTGCTAGGCAGCCCTGAGTTCGCCTCCCCGGAGTTGGTCCTTGGAGATCCGGTGTCGCTGACCTCCGACCTTTGGAGCCTGGGCGTGGTGACCTACGTGCTGCTGAGCGGCGCCTCCCCCTTCCTGGACGAGAGCGCCGAGGAGACTTGCCTGAACATCTGCCGGCTGGACTTCAGCTTCCCCAGGGACTACTTCCAGGGCGTCACCCAGGGGGCCCGGGACTTCATCTGCCTGCTGCTGAGGACCGACCCGGGACGGAGACCTCCAGCCGTGCTCTGCCTCCAGGAGCCCTGGCTGCAGGACGAACCCTCTGACGAACGGGCCAGGACGGAGGGCTGCCTGGACACGTCCCGCCTCATCTCCTTCATCGACAGGAGGAAGAATCAGACCGACGCCCGGGCCATCGGGGGAGTCGGGAGCTTCATCCAGAGCCGCCTGCAGCCTCGAGTTTAAAGTCCAACCCTTGTCCCTGCTGTCCTGTAGGGGCTGTCCTGTAGGGTCTGTCCTGTAGGGTCTGTCCTGTAGGGTCTGTCCTGTAGGGTCTGTCCTGTAGGGTCTGTCCTGTAGGGTCTGTCCTGTAGGGTCTGTCCTGTAGGGTCTGTCCTGTAGGGTCTGTCCTGTAGGGGCTGTCCTGTAGGGTCTGTCCTGTAGGGTCTGTCCTGTAGGGTCTGTCCTGTAGGGTCTGTCCTGTAGGGTCTGTCCTGTAGGGTCTGTCCTGTAGGGTCTGTCTGTAGGGTTCTGTCCTGTAGGGTCTGGTTCCTGTAGGGCTGTCCTTTAGGGTCTGTCCTGTAAGGGCTGTCCTGTAGGGTCTGTCCTGTAGGGGCTGTCCTGTAGGGGCTGTCCTGTAGGGGCTGTCCTGTAAGGGCTGTCCTGTAGGGGCTGTCCTCTAGGGTCTGTCCTCTAGGGTCTGTCCTGTAGGGTCTGTCCTGTAGGGTCTGTCCTCTAGGGTCTGTCCTGTAGGGTCTGTCCTGTAGGGTCTGTCCTGTAGGGTCTGTCCTGTAGGGTCTGTCCTGTAGGGTCTGTCCTGTAGGGTCTGTCCTGTAGGGTCTGTCCTGTAGGGTCTGTCCTGTAGGGTCTGTCCTGTAGGGTCTGTCCTGTAGGGTCTGTCCTGTAGGGTCTGTCCTCTAGGGTCTGTCCTGTAAGGGCTGTCCTGTAGGGTCTGTCCTGTAGGGTCTGTCCTGTAGGGTCTGTCCTGTAGGGTCTGTCCTCTAGGGTCTGTCCTGTAGGGTCTGTCCTGTAGGGGCTGCAGGCTCCTCTGGATTGGAGCATCTTGATGGTGTAGAAGCTAGAAATAATGAATGCTGATCTGATCCTCTTTCACAGAATGTTGCTAAAGTCCTGTAGTCCTTTCACAAATTAGACCTGTAGGTCTAAACCAATCAGAGTCCTCGAGAACCAAGTTCTCACCAATCACGTAAATGAACGGATGCCCTTGTCTACTGCTGCTTGCTGCTTTCAACTCTAAACAGATTTTCTAGTAAAGTGAACAAAAAAAAACAACAAAAAAAAGTTATTTATTTTCCATTTGAAGAGTTAGAGCTGACCGAGGAGCCGATTGAAGGAGCCTCGACGCGGAGAGCAAACTGCCCCCCCCCCCCCTCCTGTTGCCAGGGGGACACAGACATTGTGTGTTTGTGCTCTTTTACACTAAACTGCATTTCAAAGACTTTTGAGAAGCAGCCCTTTCTTATAGAAACAATGTATAAAAAAGGAAAAGTACTGTCTCTACATTTCCAAGGAAAAGGAATCCATTGTAGAAAAAGTCGCTGTAGACGCCCGGAGACAGTAACCGAGGTGTTTGAGACATTTATACGTCAGAGCTTTTTGATGGCTGCGCTTATATAATGTACCTAAATCTAAGATACGGTGATGATCATGTCGCGATGCTGCACTGTCCGATCTGAGAACAACAGACATCCATCGTTTGCTTTTCCTAGAACAAAACTTGTGTTGCGCAGATATGAGATGTTTAAGCCTTACCTTGTATATACATAGCCCTCTGCCTTCTTTCCCCTCACATTCACAGCGGGGTCCCCCCCCCCCCTTCGGAGGGCGGGACGCGAGACTTTTCGCGGCGTTCAGTGGCGGCGAATCAGACGGGAGTGAATGTGGAGGCAGAGGAAGAGAAATTACTGTAAATGCACTCATTGTATGTTATGTTTGATTATCATGTGCAATGTTGCGGCTTTAACATTTTATGCAACTATTTATGAAGACATCTGTTGTATCTGTAATAAATCTAGAGAAAAGCATGTACTTGGTACTGCAAGCACTGCTGGTAGTTTGTGTTTATTTTGTGTTACGACTTCCAGGCCGTGTTAGAGGTCACACATTTGCAATCATTACGGTTCGAACAAAAAATATATTTAACACTTTTTTTTTTACTGTATGCCTCTGTAGTATTGGTACACCAAAGTCGCTCTAGCTTTTATAGTACTTAATGAAATATGTTTTATCGCTGGTAACGGATGCCCACGTGGGATGATTGTTTACACGAGTTAAACACTTTGATTTGCCCGTTCTGAAAAAGGCAGGGGAGTTAAGAAAGAGATTTATTTGTCACAGAAAATTAGCATTGCCATTTTATTTTAAGACTTAAATGGGAGATTTTTCATAATTTTACTAAATGGTGTTCTGACTTTATGTACAGATACAGATTGTTGCCAAAATATTCCTTCCATACATTCACAAAAAAGTACCCTAAAACAGCAATTGAATTATGTTTTTTGATAGTTTTTTGGGAAATAAAAAGTCAAGATAGCGTTGGTATAACCACTTAACTATACCCATTTTCTAATATGGCATTTTTCAACTGACCACGAAGAGAAATGACAGTCCGCTGTTACCTTTTTATTTATTTTTAAAGGTGTGCACAGGCCATTTCACAAGGACACTTGGACTGGATACCTCGAATAGGCTTGTTTTTTTATTGTCTCGTCATTTTTTGTCATGTTTGTTTCATAAATTACATGTTTGCTATTTGTTTTTTATCTTTGCAAGTTTATTTCTTTGTACAGATCATACATATTTTTCCCTCTTGTAAATATTCTCATTTTGCCATCAGTTATTTGGAAATTAAACACAATGAACATATTTGAACCCTGTTTGACATTTTGTTTCTTTATGTTTGTGTTTTATTATTTTAACAGCTACACTCTTTGTTGCATGACTGAAGGAGGATCTGAGCTTTCTGGATGGTAGTCAGCACTGCAGTCTTAAAGAAAATAATGAGCCTTTTTTTAATAATAAGCATTTTAATAACAATATTATCTAAAAAAAAAATAGGATAATCCCAGAAAAACAAGTGAAAACCAGCTATGACTCTTTCTACATACAATACACCTTTAAACTATAACTTCTTTCATATTTTTCAAAAGCTACACTATGACTTATCCTGTTGCTTTGACAACTTTTTCTACACTTATCTCTATACCTTTCTTGGTACCACTTTACAATAAGACTACCCTTATAAAGGGTTTACGAATAGTTTGTAATTCATTTATTAATTAGGTTGTGAACACTTTATAAATCATGAATAAGCTTTTATAAGACATGAGATAAACAGGGCAACTGCGACCGGTTGCTTGCCAGCCACATTTATCTGTACTGCTAAGCCCTACTTAGTTTACCTCGTCTTCATCAGCCAGCATCCTTGGGTCTGTTGGTCACTGAGTTGATTCTCCCCCCTTCCATCTGGATGTTTCTTGGCATCTCTTATGACCATTTATGAATGAGTAACTAACATTTATAACTGCCAAAAGGGAGCCTTATTGTAAAGTGTAAAACCCATTCCCATTTATTAATGAGTCACTAACATTTATAACGACTGAAAGGGTGCGTTGTTTTTAAGTTGAATACACATGTCCATTTATGAATGAGTTATAACATTCACACTTACCTAATGCACATTTTTCACATGAAATGCAAAGTAAGATCAAACAGAACCAAGCAAAAAATTGTATTCACAAATGAAGAAAATTAGGACTCATAGTAATGACTGTTTATGACTGATACACATATTTAAACATAAAAGCTTATGTTTGGCATTAGGCAACTAATTAGGCCATTAAGCAACACATTAAAGTAGGGTAGGTAAGTTTGAGAAACCGGCTCGAGATACACTTTTTGTTATATTCCATGGAATGCTCTTAACATCCCGATAGCAATGAATATCTCAAGTGCTTTGACAAAACATCCATTAAAAAATGTCATCTGTGGAAGCCGTAGTACTGTAAAAAGCACGACCAATCATCTGAGCCGGCCCGGCTAAAATAACTGGATGGCCTACCTGCCTGTCAGCCTTCCATCTGTGCACAATCTTATCTCGTGCCCTCATTGGTCATGTGCGCGTTCGTGTGTGTTGGAGGAAGGGCTCTATAAGGAAGTGGCAGATTTTCTCCGGCTGTGTATTTTCAAATTCTAGCGCACTCGAGCTGGTTTCTCCAAAATTACCTACCCCACCTTTAATATAACTTAAACAAATGATAAATGGTTGTAACTGTAAATTATAAATGGTTGTAACTGTAAATGGTCCTAAAGAGATGCCAAGAAACATCAAGATGGAAGGGGATCAACTCAGTGAACAACGGATACCAAGGATGTTGGCTGATGAAGAACACGAAGTAAGCTAGGTAGCCAATATAAGGCTTAGTCATCTTGTCAAATAGTGAGCCTGTGTTGATGTATGAAAACTATTAGAACTGGTTTATAAATGGTTCTTAATGATTAATAAAGTGTTTACAACCTAATTAATAACCTAATTATGAATCCTTTATAAGGGTATTCTTATTGTAAAGTGGTACCCATTTCTTCATATTTTTGACAAACTATAATATGACTTTTTGAAAGAAATGTTCGATTTACTATACTTAAAGGTCCCATGTCATGCTTTTCCGGTTATTACCCGTCCCCTTGTGTGTTATGAAGGTTTTTATGCATGTAAACGGTCTGCAGCGTCAAAAACCCTCAAAGTACACCCTGTAGGGAGTAAAACTCTAACACAGTCTATGCTGCCCCAAAACGCCTCGTTGGATATTTCTCATTTTCCATTGTTTTCTTCCTGGGTACTCTGACGTGTGAATACCCAGAGGCCACACCCTCTGCTAGCATTTCACGAAACAAAGCTTCACAAACCTTTCAGCGCTTCATGCCGGATATGTACAGCGTAGGGCACTGAAGAATGATGCTGTTCCTACTTTGTTTGGACCAGCGGGAGATTCGGGTACACAACCTGTAAGTATTCATTGTTGTTTGTGTATTTATGATGTTTAAAACAAACAAGGTATCTACCACGACTGTTTAAATGGGTAAACGTTTTTCGGGCTGCTAAGTTGGGATCGCGGAGAAATGCTCTCCGCAGACCCATTCTCACAGCGTTATAAACCTTTTTCTTACTCAATATCAAGCAACACTTATTGTTTTTACTTCGGCTGTGAGTGTTTGTGTGTGCTCAGGATGAGTTTCGCTTGTTCGCGCTGTATCGACGACCCGGAAGCCTGTCCGCTCCTCGCAGCAGATCGCAGAAACGAGCCTCGCAACGTCCTGACCAATCAGAGCACACTGGGCTCACAGGGAGGGGGGGGGCAGGAGCTCCTACAAGCCGTTTAGGACTGAGAGTGAATACACATACTTTACAGAGATGCTGTATGAGAAACCAATGTGAGTTTGGAAAATTGCACAGTATAAATCTATTTTAGTAGACCTCAACAATGGAATTATGATCAGTAGAAATGGCCATGACATGGGCCCTTTAAATCTTTTCTCATCATTCTGTACTATGACATACAATAATATGACTTTCTTTAAAACATTTTTTTCAACTAAACTAACTTTTTTCATATTTTCTGACATGCTACACTTTTACTTTTACCTTGATATTTTCAACATACTATAACATGTTTCTATTATTAAAAAAGAACGATAAGATGACTTTTCATGATATTTTCCAAGGTAGTAATACCATGTTGCATTGATAACAAAATGTCCGCTTTTAAATAAAAAAATTAGCCTTCATGTACTCTAAACCTCCCAATTAAAGTCTGAACAGGAAGATGCTTTTACTCATTTTTAAATGTATGGGACAGGAAGAAAACACACATCACCAGGCCAGACATTTTTGGTTTATAGCAATGTTGTCTTTTATTCTAATTTCCAATAACAGAGAATATATCAGTCCCTTATTTGTACAAAAATACCTGAACAGGATACAATGTAGATCCAGGAGCCGCACAGACAGAATGAAGCAAAAGACAGTGGGGTTTTCTGAAAAAATGATCACGGTTCATTCGCTCTTTGTTTTCTTTCCCTGAAATGTCTATTTGACTTCAGCTTATGATGACTTCAATCTAAAAAAATAATAAAAGAAAACACAACTAACATAAAGTCAGTTTCACCTGCACTGTGAGTCACCATTTTGGATGTATGTGACCTGAATTTAGGATTTTGTTCCAGTAGGCTTCACAGTTATAGCTTACTGTAAAATGAACGCAGTGAGTGGACGGATGGCAAATAAGGACTTGATGCCGTTCACAAACAAGAGGCACCTGCTGCAAGGATAGGCTTAGTTAAGGAAAAATATGTCTTGTTATGCACCTTAAAAATCTGAGTAAATGGACATAGTAAAATGCACAACCCTCTTGAGCTACAGCGTATAATTGCACTAATTGTGTGGAAAGGTGTATAAAAGCTGCTAAGAATATCCTGAAGGGTTAGGCGTTAGGTGTGCGTGTGCTCTCAGGTGAAGAAAACACCAATGTGTGTGTGTGTGTGTATGTGTGTAAAATCCAATCATTTACAGGAGTGTTTTCCTTAAATGACAAAGCGGGAACATTTGAAAAAACACGTGGTTTTAAAAGAAAATGGCATCAGAATCGGATGCTGGCAGTCAGCTTATACACACCACTGATGTTCAGAAATTTGACACGTGCCAAAAATCCAGTTTGATCTCTTAAAAACAGAAACAGCTTAATTTAATACTGTATATATTGTGGTATATTCTTTTTTTATATTTATATAAAAGTTTGTTTTGTGTCAAACCAAAGAAAAAACACAGTAATGTCAATATACACACAAATAATGGAAAGTAAGGACTAAATAAATCATTCTTCATTTTACACGGAGTTATGAGCAAAAGCATAACGCCCCATACATAGTGATCTGTGACCTAGGTACAGTGTTAGATCTACGTCTTCCATAGCTTCACATACTTAGAAAACATACTGTATACTGGTATATTCATATACTTGGGCTTGTGTATAGGATTGCATTCTAGCACAGTGATTTAAAAAAATGAAGGGCGGACGGTTGTTTCCTCCCTCTCTAACAGACAGGAAATGAACCTCACACTTAAAAACTGGGAATGCTCCTGCCTCCTTTAATCCTCGGCTTAGCTTGACTTTACCCAACCGACAAGCAACCTTCCTCTCTAAAAAGGCAAGTAATGATAACCAGAAGAATCCTGAATAGTGAATATAACAGTCTAGCCACACACACACATCCACACACACTCACACATATTCACCATAGCTTAACAGGCTGGACACAGGTGGGAAAGGGGGGGAGGGGGGGGTTCAAGCATTATCCAATCCCTGGGGAGAGTCTGCCCTGGCTGACTAAAAAGGCCTGATTGGTGGAGCGCAGAGCTACTGAGTCATTCAAGTCACGTGATTGGTCGACTGGTGCTGGCAGTGAGTCAATCGAAAGGGTTAAGTTGGCCCTGCGGGGAGTCTGACGGCCATGTGCTAACCCTGAGAGTCTGGCACAGGAGGAAGAGGAGGTGCAGGTGAGGCTAAGTAGCTGTTACAGTATGTCACATGCCTGCAGTATTTTCACTCGCTGGTCACACGACAGTAGGATTGGGCCGGAAAGACAACAGAACTTCAAAAATGTCCTCTCTTGCCTCCACTCCAGTCTTTTTCTTCCTATGATATGGGGTTGTCTCTCTTGTCTTTTGGATGCCCACAGGGCAGAAAGGGACATATTTAAATAGAGAACATCCACTCAGATGACATGTTGAAACCACAATGTTTGAATTTCTTTTGAGAATGTGTTTTCCATGTGACCACAAGGGGGTGCCAAAGTTTGATTTTTCAAATTCTACACATAACCGTTTTAAGATTGATTTGTTAGTGATTAATTATAAGTCTAGTATTTGATGACCACATTTGAATCCACCTTGTATCCTTTTTACTTAATCTCCCAGAATGCTTTGCAACAACCACCAGAAATAGGCTTGAACATGCTGTTTCATTAATATTGGCCGTTAGCCACATTAGCTAGCTAGCTAAATTATGTAACGCTGCAATTATTGCTTCTTTTTTGATACGTTTGTTAATTTGGATGATGAATGGATGAAAAAGAATGTCTTGAAATCGCTTGTTTGTCCTTCCAAGAGTCTCAAGATATTCAGTTTACTATATTTTATTCGAGAGTATTCGCTTTAAAAAGGTTATTGATCATCCAAATAGGTGCCATTTAGTTTTCTGTTGAATTATCAAGTAATGATATGTATGGGCCCTTGCTGACACTCGTACGATGGCTGCAAGGCATTCTGGTTAACTGAGGCTACTGCTGGTGGCAAAAGTGCTTCTTCCAACTCTATCATGACTGTATCCTTCTACATTTGTTTTAAATGGCTATGCAATAAAAAAACATCCTTTTGTCTGATTGTGAGGGACTGACACCACAACCTGATGTTCACCTCTGATGCTATCAATCTCCCGTGGAAGATACTGGAAATAAGTGAACATGATGTTTTAGTCAATAACCTGCAGACATAAGGTAAGTACAGTACTAAACCAGAAAATAGGCAGCGAAATGCACGTTTGCATCACTTGCTGTTTTCTGAATCTGTTTCAAGTTTACTTTTACTTTTGAGAAGACAATTTGGGAGAAGAACTTATTGGCTATTTTACCAAGATTTAGATTAGATTGATACCAATGTCATGTCTTTAGTTCAGTTTATTTCACACATGAGAGACTGGACCCCAGGTCATACATATCTAAAAAGAAAGGGTCAAAGATATCCCAATAAAGGCATTGTGGTCAGCACTTTAAATCTGAAGCTAATAGCCAACAGCTAGTTTACGTAGCGAAGGAAGTCAATGTAGAGAAATACTCGAGCAGATGACCCCGGGTTAGACCACAAAGACTAGTGGACCTTGGTATGGCTGATAGTATCTTTCTCGGGAACCGCCCATCCAATCAACTTCAGACTCGGCACTGCACTCTCTTGGGTCCTCATAAAAACACCCCCCAAGTGTGAAGTCAATTGGATGAATGATTCTTTAGATATGCAAGGGACATGCATGCATACACAGACAGAGATTCCTTCCGTTATAGATAAATGATGCTGCTACATCGCCATCTATTTGTCAAATGACGCCACATTTGTCAGTCATGGTCACTCAGGTATCATATCTACATCTCCACCAAATGTGGTTGCATTAGCGATTGTTCAAAAGATATGAAATGTTTTGTAATATAAACCCTACCCAAGGAATTTAGGCTATCTTTGAGGGGAAGCTATAGCTTAACAGTATTGAACTCTAACAAATTAAAAAGCAAATTATTTTAGCTTGGTCCAGAAACGTTCTGTTTAAAATAACGAAAAAACGGAGTTGGTCGAAACAAATCGATGCACACATGGGCCTGGCATTTAGGGCCAATTATTTTTCTGAGAGAGACACTTTTTGCCCAAATACAAAAAAGCTCAATGTGGAGCAGATTGGATAAATCGTTCTCGAGACATGTGGATATACATACCCACAGACATACAGACAGACAGAGATATGTTGCTATATCATAACGTGTTGCTTAGCTGGCTTCAGATGTGCTGGATTTGTGTTTCCTTTACACAGAGCCTGGCTGTTGTGTCTTTGTGCTAAGCTAACTAGCCGCTTTTTGCTAGCTTTAAATTCAGCGTACAGACATGAGAGTGGTATCGATCTTTCCATCTAACTCTTGGCCATTTTACATTATCCTGATACCACTCCATCCTCTTGAAATCTGAAATATGTTACTGTATGTGCATTATAATATATAGCTTCGATTTCATAGACAAGGCTCACAATTTTCACTTAAGGCGAGTGAATCTCATTCCACTGTGTGTTGACGCACAATCTACTGAGTTCACATTTCAAGTCATTTGATCAATTCCATATTAAAACAAACAAAGAAAGAAATAAAAAAGGATAAACGGTGTGGGAGTGCTTTTGTTGATTTGTCTTTTCTGGAGTGAAGGAACAGTGGTCAGAATCCGAACATGACAGCTCCAACCATCAATATCAAATCAATAATTAAAATGTGCAAGCAGTGAGCTCAGAAGAGACTTAGGAGAAGAAAAATGACATTCAAAGACAAATTCACCAAGAGATTTAACCCCTTTAGATTAAAAAATAAAATAAAAATGGTAGAAGCCTGGGGGTGGACACACTTTTCAGGAGTCTATTTAAAAGTCTTCCCCCTCTTCCTCATGGTCCTGAGACGCACATTCGTTTTTTTTATTGTTGCCACACGGAGGTCCAAAATATCCCCAAACCTTTTTCTGAAAGGCACGGCATAATCAGCCCTAACTCTGCTGGGCCTAACTTTGCTCCCACGCCACTGTAATCCAATCAGAACTGCTGGAAATTCATAGCATGCTTTTCAGAAGGGGGGGAAGGTTTGGAGGAGGAGGAGGACGAACGGAGAGCAGACAGCCTCATTTAGCTAGAGAGGACAGCTGTCGTCTGTCCGCCCGGGAGTGCAAAACTAGTTCTGCATTGAATCAACAGTAATAAAAACAGCATTAAAATGACATCAAGTAATCAATTCTACAAGAGAGGCTTGTTGCAGCCTCTCCTGATAAACATTCCTCTGTCCTTTCAGCAAACCCTCGCCACTGCTCTGCTTATCTCAGCTACTTTTCTGCCCAATTTTTCTCTGAGCTTCTGTGGAGGAGGAGAGGGCAGGATATGGGGGGGGGAGGGAGTTTGCACCAGGGGATTGTGGGACAGCAGAGAGGCTGCATCGACTCTGTTTTTGGAAGGGGGGACAGGGTGTCAGCTTATCCAGACTGGACTGCAAAGGTTGAGGAAACTCCTGGATTGAGTTTGATAAGATCCAGAGAGGTTCCCCGTCCATCCCTAATGATTGATGAGGAAGTCAGAGGGTGGCACCCCCCCCCCCCCCCCCCCCCCCCTCGAAGGACTGAGGGTGGGGCGGGCACCACAGCTTATCAGGCCTGGAGGATGTGGGAGGTTAAAGGGTGAGGGAGGGGTCCATCCTAGAGACCCGCAGCCATCCTGCAAACAGACTTTCGCCGTCTCGTGTTTTCACATCACATGGCCTCTCTCCAACAGCAATGACAAAACAGTCGAGTCTCCATGACAACGTTGGCCGACTGCCGGGTCCTCGATCTGCAACGCTTGACCAGACAGCGGAAAGCCTGGAGGAAAGCGCTGCCACATTGGGGGAAATCAGAAAAATCTCCAATGCCCGGCGAGTTCACATCCTCAAACTCGACTTCTCTATCCCCTCACCTTCGTCGGTGAGGAAGGGGCAGATGGGGGCGGCGGAATCTCAGGGTTAGAGAGAGGTGTGCAAAAAAAGGGGGTGGAGGTGTCGGGGTTGAGGAGTGTCACAAGGCCACGGCGGTGCACGGGTGTTTAAGCTTGCAGGGCAGCACCCCTCTGTTTAGCTGGTAAAACTCCACAAGGTGGATCAAGTCGGTGAATTTTGTGGCGCCGTCGTCGAGGCTGAAGAGCACCTGACCGTCTTCCTCACACTGAGGGGGGAGGAGACGGTTAACATCACATGGAGATAAGACACTTCATCCCTCTGAGCTACTGAAGGAACATTAGTTGGAAAATGCTTTTGTTTTATCTTCAAAATCATCATCAGATTATTTCCTGGGGATATTGTATCCCTGGAGGAAATTGGATTTTGTAATGGTTGCTACATTATAGAATAAAACATTAATAAATTGACTTTGGGAATTTAGCATTCACAGACCATTTACATGCACACAAACCTGTATAACACACTACAGGAAAGGGAAAACCTTTTGTTTCTCAAAGAATCTAGGAAATAACCTCTTTGCTGGTGTTACTGTGATCTGCCTTATGTCAGTGAGCATGGCGTGCTTCCTGCAGTGTAATGTGACGTGTTGTGTCATGTGACCGTGTTGTGTCATGTGACTGACCGGTAGGATCTGGAAGTGCTTGATCTTCTGGTGGTGGCACAAGGTGAGCACGAATGCCTTGACATTACTCTGACTGTCCCGCAACAGGAATAACCTGAAACACAGAACAGAAGAAAGAGATGATTAAAGCTATTCATGAAAAGTATATATTATCACCACTGTAACTTTGCATGGCTTTATACGATTACAGTTTATGATATGCTGCTGCGTGATTTGTTGAGAACCTTATCTTAATCCACAAGGCCTCTATCATGCCAAAATACTAGATCTACGCGTTTCTTGGCGGCATTGATGTCTCGTTTTCCGGAAGCTTTTTACTTCATTTCACATGGCTAACATTTACATTAAAATAACATCATATAAAAACAAAATTCCTAAGCAAACCAGCTAATCTTACCCGTCTACTTGGCCTTGTTGGATGATCATTTTGTGGGCTTCCTCCCTCATGATGCGACCATGGAACCATACCTGTGTCCTGTGGATCACTGAAAGACAGACATCTGTGACTCACACTTTTCTCATACTCCTAATACTTTTACATCTGCAAGAAAAACTGAACACACAATAAACACTAAGACTATCTAATGCATTTGGCTGGGGTCTGAAGTTGGAGTACCTGTGCTCAGAGAGGGGTGCAGGGGGCTCGAGCTGCCCAGGACATTCATACGCTGGCTCCGTTTCTATGTGGAAGAAAGGGCAACAATTATTAAAAGATGACAACGTATATTGACTTTTCCTTTCCATAATGGCACATGGAAATTGGGCTGAACCAAAATTTAAAGGGGACCTATCATGCAAAATGCACTTTTGTACGTCTTTTATACATGAATGTGTCCCCGGTGTTCCAGGGAACTCACCAAGTGTCAGAAAACACAACCCTCTCTATTTTCCTCCATACCCAAATCTCTAAAAAAGGGGCTGCAACGGATCTGATAAAAACTGATCCAGATTTGAACACTGTCCTGACGTCAGGACAGTGGCGCTACGGCTATTGGGCCAACTCCACCAATCAGGAGGAGACAGCCACGGCCATGGCCGTTCGAAAGCGCTGGAGACGCTGTAGTACATATGCCAGGCCAGTAGATGGTGCTGTTCTCACAGAATCAGCCCTTGCAAAAACAGAGCTAAAAAATGTCAAATTGAGCAAAATGAGGCATGGCTAAAATGCATGATCTGTTTGGTATTTTGAAAAAAAAAAAGTATAAATATGCCTTATATAGGTATGGCCCTACACTATATTATTCAAATATAGCATGATAGGTCCACTTTAAAGATTTACATTTTGCAGGATTTGTTTTTGTACAGTCGTCAACCACAACCAAAAAAAGAATTGGAGTGAGCAGCTGCTTTCTGCTTAATCCTCATCAGAGCTGTGATCTCAGCAACAGATAAGTGGAGCTGCTGCACACTTGATTTTACAGAGAAAAGTGATGCAGGGAAAAATGTAATTAGGTCAAGATGGAAAAAGGCTTTCACTCTTACGTGATCACACACAAAATATGATAGGTACTGATAGGGAATACTGAGATGCATGTAATTAATACGTAGTTTAACTTTGTTTGTAGTGGCCCGTGCTAGATCAACTATAATTATATCTGAAAAATGATCCAAGTAGTTTCATACATTTTTGTAATATTTGGGTGTTAACGATATTACAAGTTTGGGCCATAAAAGAAAAGGCAGTTATTACTTAAAAAAAACGTGACTTCTCTCTGACTTCCACCTCTTTAAAAATATATAAAGTGGCCATTTTAATATTAATATGTTGTTATAATTTTGCAACACAGAAACATTGACACAGTCCTATTAGAAAGTAGCTTGAGGGAGATTAGGATCAAATACAAACGAAACCAAGAGGAAGTTGATGATAAAATGGCTTTTATAAACCCTGCAGGAAACGACCCCTTTGTGTTTATCACATTAAACAACTGGAGATTATTATCTGTGGGTTCAGATTTCTTATTTTTGCCCCCGCCTCTTACCCTCCACGTCTGTCCCTCCTCCACGGCGGCGCTCTGGGCCTCGAGGGGGTTGTCGATGACCCGCCCGGTCCTCCCGGAGAAGTCCATGGCCACCAGAGAGTTCTCAGACACACTCCGCTGTGAGGAGGAGACGTGGCAGGGTGGGAGGAGGGAGGGAAAGGTGGGGAGTGGGGAGTGGGGGAGGAGGAGGGGGAGTACACAAGGAGCAGGGTGGAGGGGTGGTGGTGATGGGTGGGGGAGAGACAAGGGTCAGAGGTCAAACAAGCCAGACACAGTCACTGGGGCATGACAAATCCTGTCTGCACACAGACCCTCAAAACGCCCCTCTGAGGAAAAGCACAAGCCTCTCTGGTTCTGCGGCGAGACATTTTCTTAGATTTGTTCTTAATAATAACTGAAAATAAGGTGAATTAAATACTTGTCTTTCACTCAGAGCAGTCGTTATCATAACTAGCAAGACTTAAAACACATAATAATGTCCAAGAAGTTCCAAGACACACTTTTTGTATATTCTGCAACTTAAACTTTATGACCCATTTATGGACTCGACAAGGGGTATCAATTACAAAGAAATTTCTTAAGGAAGACAATGCCTTTTATAGAACAATTGTATATTGTTTAAAAATCTTTTTGCAAAGACAGAAGCACCTTCCCCACAAGGCTTCAGGAAATTAAATGTAAAGAGACTTGGGATTAGTTTTTTTCTAGTAAAGTGATCTCAAATAAAAGAAGGTCAAAGGATAATGAAAACACTGATTTGTTGTTAAAAGGACAAAACACCTCCTGCTGCTAAGTGATTAGTCCTGGTGTTGCACAGCATTTACGTGTGCAGTTTGCTGTGTATGTCATATTTTAACAGCATACGTGTCTTAACATTATGTAAGCGTTCACTTTTAAAAATAAATCTGGGATAAGATGTTTTGTATCGGATGTTCTTTAGTTATAGACTGTTGTTTGTTTGACCTGAATCTGGACCGTAAGCCTTTCACTAAAAAGCGCTTTTGTCACCTCTAATCAAATGTCAAACAGCAGTGGTGATTGTTAGGATCAAACATCACTTAAGCATTTTACAATTCATATTTTTATGCTAAATAGAAGTGATCAAGGTGGAGATGCAGCGACTGATCAGACACAGGTCCAAACCGATACACAGTTCAGCCATGCACACACACATACATACACAAATACACTCAAACCTCTACAGAGAGTATATCCACACACGTACGGTTCATGCACACACTCGTCTTGGTTCCTCTGAGATTTTGAGTGAGAGAAGGGCCTTAAACTTAGAGCCACATTAGAGGAAATATAAATTATTTTACAGACAATGTTTTATTTTTAACGTACAATTAAATGGAAAATGGCAAAGTGGGAATCAGCATGTCAGAATTGTTTTAATCTGCCAACAAATTGAAATATGTGCATTTATAGATCTTTCATTTCCTCGAAAGAAAAGCCAGAAACAAGGTAGCAAAAAAGTGAGTCAATGCACCAATTCCCTTAGTTTCAACCATGGACATGTCAATGCTGTTGGACAAAGAAACTCTGATTTCTGACCATAAGTACGGTGGCTACCATGGCCCAAAACACTTAGGAGAAACACGCTGCACTTTCAAAAACAATGCAAATATAAAAACACAAATGTGCAAATGAAGAAACATCTTCACCAACACATGCACAGCATTTAGAAAACATTCAACTAAAGGGTTCAATAAACGTGAACGCTGCAAAGCCAAAACGCTGCAAACGCTACGATGTTTCGTCAAGTTGGTGAATGTTTTCTAAACGTTGCGCATGTGTTCTCAAATTAGTGAAGATGTTTCTTTATTTGCATATGTCTGTGCACATTTGTGTTTTTCTATTTGCTTCGTTTTTAAAACTGCATCGTGTTTCTCCTAATGGAAATGTTGTGGGCCCTTGTACCACGTGTCGGCCGCCATATGTAATCGTTTATGGATCGAGAAATCTCTATTGGGTTATACGAAGGTGATTCAGATACTCACCACAGGTGCTGTAAAAGGCGAAAGATTGGACTTCCTCTGCTGGGGGACGTTGTAGCTCTGATAAAGGACAATCCCATACTGTGAGAAATAAGAGAAAGGGGGGGGGGGGTTATTAACTGATGATTACAAGAACTGACAGATCAATTCATGTTAATGCAGCAAGAAAAGGGAACCTACATGATTTTATAGTTACTGTTAGGGTTTTGGTTTGAAAAAGCAGTATCTAGTATAAGAAAAGGAAGTACTTTGAGCAGTCTGAAGGCCGTCATCCAGCAGGTTCTGCTCTGCTCGTCCTCGGCACACAGCATCTTCAGCTCCTTGCAGTCACTCCTCACTTTGCTGGACTGTACACCAAACAGAAGACACAGCGGGACACTACATTAATGATCATCAGGAACATGAAAAGGCCTCTTTGGTCGTTTCTGGCATTTCACTTTCCGAATGTTCCAACCTGTGACATGGCAGGGCAAGACTGCATAACCAGAATCAGTAATCTCTTTTTAATCACTTCTTTATAGACCGTTTTTATGTGTATGCTCTTTGGGGTTTTCCCTTTCCTGAAGTGTGTTTTATAGTTTTTTGTAAATGTAAATGCTAAAGGCTAAAATTCCAAAGTACAAGGTCCATACCAGCATCACAGCACAGACCTCCATCTGTCACACGGACGTAAGATGCAACCCCTAGCGATAAATTAATTCATGTCACCATAGCAACATCCAGCAACCCCCCAGACGGCAAGTAAAATCCCTAACCCGATCCTGCACTGCCACCCCCCGCTGTGTGTGTGTGTGTGTGTGTGTGTGTGTGTGTGTGTGTGTGTGTGTGTGTGTGTGTGTGTGTGTGTGTGTGTGTGTGTGTGTGTGTGTGTGTGTGTGTGTGTGTGTGTGTGTGTGTGTGTGTGTGTGTGTGTGTGTGTGTGTGTGTGTGTGTGTGTGTGTGTGTGTGTGTGTGTGTGTGTGTGTGTATGAGGTAGAGGTGAAGGGGTTAGGCGGGCCAGATTCCCTGTACCATCCTGGCTTATCTCAGTGGGCTTATCCCAGATCAGCAGGTGACCCACCACAGGAGTGGGATATACAGTGCTGAGTGTGTGTTTGAACCCCCCCGCTGGGCAGTTTTAACTGACACACACTCACACACACACGAGATACAGTGCATGTTGAGGGGAAGCAGGTGCATCTGTTAAGGACGGTTATATTGATCAGTGTCTCTTGACATTTCTATTTACTAAACAATACACATTTAAATTACTAAACTTATTTGTATTAGAAAGAGCAAAATGGTCACATGCAACCTGGCAGATTTATTTAATTTGTCATGAGGGCCAATCTCCAATAATGGTTGAATTGAATGGCTCTGGTTGCAGTGTTGTCTTGTGTGTTACCTTGATGCAGAACTGGAAGTCTGTGGGACAGTTGTGGAGTTTTTTGCCTGAGATGATGGTGAAGATGTTACTGTCGTCCAGATCTGAGAGCAGCTGCAGGTGTCGGGGCTCCTGTTAGGTTGTGGGGGAAAAAATGTAAGCAACAACGCAAAGAAAATCCTACAGGCAATTTAAAAGTTTTCCCTTTCCTGTTGTGTGTTATATAGGTTTGTGTGCATGTAACTGATCTGTAAAGGCTAACATCCCAAAGTTCCCTCTCCCAAACACCCCCCTGCCTGAAACGCCTCCATTGGACTCTGTTGTTTACTTCTGTAACACAGTGACTTCACTCTGTAACACTTGACAAAGCAAGATAAGGCGTTTGTGCTGCACTATTTGGGTGTTGGGATAATCAGAACAACGTGTTCCAATCTGGAAAACTTTGTGTGAAAGATCCCCTCAAGATGGAGCAACAAGTTGTGTCCATGTTGTTTCCACATTACGACTAAAAGCTCATGAAGACACCGAAGACAGAGGAACGGCTTGCCAAGTACTTGAACGCATCATAAGCTCAGAGCAAGTTTTTGCTCTCTCCGTCAGTTACTGGTTTTATTTGAAGTGAAAACCAATAAGTTAAGGTTTGTTTAAATGACACAATAAAGACTCTAATTTCACTGCAAACAAGACTAAGATCTTAAAAATGTGTGACTATTTAAAACAAAGGGTTTTTCGATCATAATAGGAATTAACTAAAAAGTTAAACCCCCAATTTCGACTACATCCCAGTTTTAGACTGAGCTGTAAATCCTCACCTTGGACGTTCCTTTAGTGGAGTAGTAAAGCCCGGAGCGCCGCAGGAACATGTAGAGTTTCCTCCAGGACCTGCGGCCGGGCTCCTTCACGGACAGATAGCCCTGGATCTCTGGACAGCTGCTGGAGTTTAGAAAGTTCTGCAACAAAACAACATATTTAAGCAACACTGAGGCAGAAGAACTGAATGTACAGATCACAAATGTTTGTGTTTCAGCCTGGAAACTAGTCGTGCAAGGAGGATTCTTTATAAAAAAAATGTGTTTATGTTAAGAGGTTGCGGTGGAAAAATGAGGCAGGTTTTTGTATATATTCCTAATAAAACGGCTGTAACAACACTGGATGAATGTAATTAGCAGATGTCAGGCACTGTGTGTGTGCAGGCATATTTGTGGACTACCAGATGTCCTCACAAAGATAAAAGGCGACAGCATTTAACTACTATAATTTTCTCTTCATAATGGCTAATTAAGAGTTGAATTAAGGTAATGAATCAAGTCTGCAACTGTGTGCTATTCAAGGTTTACGTACGTGTCCCTTCACATGTCATGGCCTCACCTGTAAGAGCTGTGACTGAGGGATCGAGCCGTCAGACTCCTGACACCAGGCCACCATATGCTCTGGAAAAAAGTTCTGGATGGAAAAACACACAAAGACACTGACAATGAGTGAGAGGGAGAGAAAGAGGCACTAGAAACCACTTAGTGCATATGCAAGCTCAGAGTGGGGTAATGTTTCTCTATGCAGAATACGTCTCGCTTTCTGCTGTGTGTGTGTGTGTATGTGTATGTGTATGTGTATGTGTATGTGTGTGTGTGTGTGTGTGTGTGTGTGTGTGTGTGTGTGTGTGTGTGTGTGTGTGTGTGTGTGTGTGTGTGTGTGTGTGTGTGTGTGTGTGTGTGTGTGTGTGTGTGTGTTGAGCACAAGGGCTAAGAGACAAAGTGGTGGGGGCGAAGAGAGGGCACTCCAGCCCGGGAGTAGGTGCAGTATGATCTCACCCGCTGATGTAATCCCCTTTAGCCAGCAGCGCTACTCTTAGCGTGATTGACAGGCCCTGGCCAGCACTCTGGTGTTTTACTGTGCTCATTACCACAGAGCTGAGGTCACCTGCTGGCTCTGACACACACCTAAATCACCGCGGCAACACTGTCACTGTACACCCCGGGCTGCACGCAACAGCGGAGCCTCATGCTGAGTCCACATCAGCAAAAGATGCCACGCAAGCTAACGCTGAAGGGCCCGCTGTGAGAGGCAGGTCTGTGTCCTTAAAGTGATGAACAACGCGCCCTCTCAACCAAACTTGGAATAAGCGCATACGTAAAATGAGTTTCAGCTAAAAAATCAGGAGAAAAACCCACTGAACATAAAGCGAAAACAGTCATATACATAGCCATGGTCGGCTGGAATTCATTGCAGGTCCATATTATTCAGTTCAAAGTTTGCTAAAAATCCTCTCTGTATTATAAAGTATAAATGAACTGTGTCTGGGGTTAAAATAGGATGATAATTGTTGTTTTCACTTCATTTTGAATTGCATGAAATTATTAGCTGTTTTTTATGTATGTTTGACTGTATTTGACCCCAGGAAGAATAGCCAATGCTCATGCTAGTGCTAATGTGGATCCTAACAAAGAATAAGAGCATTGTGTGTGTACGCTAATAGCATTGCAACTGAATTCAACAGAAAGCATTATTAACAACCACCATGTTTTAAACAATAATTTGTTATGATGCCTGTACTGTTGCTGTGTCAAATTAATTAATTCCTTGAGGACATTGCCGTTAGCCTTAGCTGTACTCGGGGTTAAGTGCTAATTAGCAAATGTTAGCATGCTGAACTAGTAGACATTAAAGCTGCTGAACATCAGCCTGTTAGCGTAAAGACATTCGCATTTCGCTAAATAACAGATGTACCAAACAGAGCCTTGAAGAACAGCTAACACGGCATGTCAAATCATTTCAAACATCTCTGTATTATAAAGTATAAATGAACTGTGTCTGGGGGATGTTCGACTGTTTGTATTATTTATATTTGGCTTAATGATGGTTAAAATAGGATGATAATTGTTGTTTTCACTTCATTTTGAATTGCATGAAGTTATGAGCTGTTTTTTATGTATGTTTGACTGTATTTGACCCCAGGAAGAATAGCCAATGCTCATGCTAGTGCTAATGTGGATCCTGACAAAGAATAAGAGCATCGTGTGTGTACGCTAATAGCATTGCAACTTAATTCAACAGAAAGCATTATTAATAACCACCATGTTTTAAACAATAATATGTTATGATGCCTGTACTGTTGCTGTGTCAAATTAATTAATTACTTGAGGACATTGCCGTTAGCCTTAGCTGTACTCGGGGTTAAGTGCTAATTAGCAAATGTTAGCATGCTGAACTAGTAGACATTAAAGCTGCCGAACATCAGCCTGTTAGCGTAAAGACATTCGCATTTTGCTAAAGAACAGATGTACCAAATCATTTGGCAAAAAGCAATCCAATGTAATGGTTTGGCATGAAAGCATAGTCTTGTTTGTGTGTGTATGTGTGTGTGTGTGTGTGTGTGTGTGTTTTGGGATGCGTGCTAAAATGAGGCAGTTCCAGAAATAACTTTTCTTTAGGGATGCGAGAGACTCACCAGGGGGTTTCGGAAGAATTCATATTTGGCATAGTTCTTCCTGAAGAGGAATTTACTGTCGCTGCTCATGGAGGCTTGAACCTGAACCACCAGCTCGTGGTCCTCCAGACATCTCTCTGCGTGAACACACACACACACACACACACACACACTGTTAGTCATTAAAGGTCACCTATTATGCAAAATCCACTTTTTCATCTCTCTTCTACATCAACATGTGTCCCCTCTGTGTAAAGAGATTCTGAAAGTTTCAGGAAAAAAGACCCCCTCTCTTTTTGTCCTGATCCATTTATATAAAAACCTGTCTGAAAATGAGCTGATCAGATTTTGGCCACTTTATGATGTCATAATGATTTTTTGGCTTGTGTAACCATTAGCCAATCACCAACCAAGGTAACCCCCCCCCCCCCCCCTTATCACCTGAATCTCCTCCTAGAGCACCATTGTGTTCTTTTTAACCAAATCTCTCTCAGAGGGGCGTGGGGAGGGGCTCCTTATTTTCATCTAAAGTAACAGACAGAGAATCAGCACTTTGGAAACAGGGCTGAAACAGAGGGGATTATGGGATGCTGCAATGATCTGTTTGGTGTTTGGAGGCAATCAGAGACATGTTTTGTATATATCTGAGACCTATAATATATTGATAAAAAACTGTATAATAGCGGACCTTTAAAATTGCTGGGATGAACAAACACAGATTTAAAAAACAGTGCACACTCTTATCATCAATAAACAAATATAACAGAAACTAATTTAAGTTTGACTCTTTGTTGTTTTGGTCTTCTTAGGGCTGATCTGCAGCATAACAAGCAGCTCTTTTGCATTTCCTCTCTCCTCTCTTTTCAATATTGAAAGCATGTCCTTGTCAACAGAGGACTGTTTACTGTAACTGTTTTGAGCCGTGTCCTCTAGCAGCAAGAAACACAACAACTTTTAATGTGCGGGAAACAAATGGAAATCAATTATCTTGTCTTTTATTCTTCAGTGTAAAACAGTGTAATATGGAAAGAAGGAGTGTTTTTAATCGAGGGTTTAACACTTTTCTAAACTCCATAAATCTCCTTGATGTGAATTAGTCAAAGCCTCAAATACTGCACATGATATTTAAAATCAAGCGTACACAGATCGCATGTTATTCTGTTATTGTTGACACATGCATTTCTTCTCTCCCCTCATTTTAATATTGAAAGCATGTCATTGTCACCAGAGGACTTTGTTTACTGTAACTGTTTTGAGCCGTGTCCTCTGGCAGCAAGACACATAACAACTTCTTATTGGCTAGAACAATTAAACCAGTTATTATCTAGTACTTTAAAAAAACAAGAATCTGGGTATTGTTCCGTGTAAATTGGTATAACATGGGAAAAGAATAAAGAAAACAGGGTTTACCACTTTTTCTAAGCTCCATAAAACTCCTTGATGTGAATTAATAGTACGGTAAAAGCCTCTGTACTGCACATGACATTTGAAATCAAGGACAAACGGATCACATGTTATTCTGTTATTGTTGGCAATGGAACAGCAAGAACAAAACTGGCCGTTACCAAGAGACGAGCAAAGGCTGCAAGAGGTTAAATGAGGAGGGGCGGTGTGAGCCGGGGAAGGGAGGAGGTGAAGGTGGAGAGGCGGCATGAGATGTAGAGGGAGGGGGGGGAGGAGGAGGAGGAGGGAGGGGGGGAGGGCATTGCAGGAAGATGATGTCATGTATTTCGGCTGATTGCTGAGAGCAGCGAAGCCATAAGCACAAGAACAAGCCACAGACAAACACAGCCACACATTAAGAGCCTAACCTGCACCACACAGGCACAATTACCATGTCTCTGTGTGTGTGTGTGTGTGTGTGTGTGTGTGTGTGTGTGTGTGTGTGTGCGTGTGTGTGTGTGTGTGCGTGTGTGTGTGTGTGTTGTCCTCTTTGTTGGAGTTGAGGGGCATATGGTCTCAGAGTGAGGCCGCATAGAAATAGATAGTGACAGGATGTTCTAGTTCTGCATATGCGCACACACACACACACACACACACACACACACACACACACACACACACACACACACACACACACACACACACACACACACACACACACACACACACACACACACACACACACACACACACACACTGAATAATGGCAACCTGGAATCAGCACGAATTCTTCCTTGCACACTCACACAATACAAACATATATATTGATAGAACTGCTGTCGCTTTTCTTGCTGTTAAAATCATTCTGACTTTAGGTTTGGAGTGTGTGTGTGTGTGTGTGCGTGTGTGCGTGTGTGTTTGTGTGCATGTGCCATCTGCAAGCAGGGGAATTTCCTGTGGAGGGTTAAGGAAAGATTTATTGGCTGGCCGGGCTAGGGGCTCGTCCAACGGAGAGGCGCGATTGGTTCCTCTCAGCCCTGGTATGACGCTTCAGTCCAGGCCTCTCCCTTCCCCCTCCCTCCCTCTCTCTGCCTCTCTTTTCTTTCTCTCTTCATCTCTCGCTCTTTCCCTTCCTCCCTCTCCTCACCTCACATTCCATTTCTTCAGTCCTTTTCTTTTTTTTTTTTTCCAGAAACACAGATCAAGCAGCAAAAGCACAAAGCGAGCCTTTGACTCTAAAAATACGACTCGGGTAGTAGGAAAGTCTCACCGAGGACAAAGACGGACCCCGTGAAAATAAATATGAATAAATAAATCTTCAAACGGAAACACGGCAAAAGTGATGAAGCGAAGCATGAGTCTAGTGTTTTTTTTTTCTCCCTCCATTACCCCCCGTCCCCCCGTCCCCTGGTCGAATTATTGGGAGGGAACAGGCATGTGAGCAGAACATGGAAAATGTTTAATCCTAAGACTACCACACCTCCCTCCCAGAGCCGTATTGAAGGCATACGAGCACTCGTGCCATGCTCAAGTGAACATACACACTGAGGGTACACACAAGAGCGTATCCCCAACCAGGCAAAGACGCACAAAAGGGGTATAGACACAGACATACAAGACTGAAACACACCTGCAGAAAATACATATACTCTTAAAAGCCCACTACATACACACATACAAGGAGTGTTAGCCTTTTTTAACTTGCAGATTGGCTTTTATCCACTTTCTTAAGGCTGATTTTAACATATTATCTATCACAGCTTTCTACAAATAGCCTTAAAACTGAAAGAGAAAAAAAAACGAATTCTGCTTTTGGATAATATAACTGATAATGTAAGAGGGATTTAGGGTCATAGTGGGGGTCAGACTAAGTCAGACTTAAAATGCTACATCGTTGCATATAATCAATCAAAAAAGAGCATGAGTAAAGACAGAATGAATGAATGCTACATTTTAGTAGAGAGATTTAGGCTTGTATTAGTGGTGGTAAATTGGGGTTAAGGTTATGCTACATCATTGCATATAATGAATGCAGATGAATATAGTGAGACGATGTGCCAAATCCATGTTTTGGGGCTTACATATCCACCACACACGCACACACACACACACACACACACACACACACACACACACACGCACGCGCACGCGCACGCGCACACGCACGCGCACACACACGCGCACACACACACACACACACACACACACACACACACACACACACACACACACACACACACGCACGCACGCACACACACACATCCTTACCAAGGCCCAGGATGGGGTGGTGCTCCACCAGTGTCCAAGCATTGTCGTCCACACAGTGGCTCTTGTAGACCAGGAGCTGGCACACGTCTCTGGACGTCATGTCTGCCGGGATCTCCACCACTTTACCGGCCCCATCCTCGCTCCACACCTTCACTATCTGAACAACACATGAGGATAACGGTGAGGCTATATGTGAATAAAAAGCATTTGGGTCATATAAGAAAGTCTAAAACAGTCCAAAAAGCGCGACATTTTGAAAATTAGAATCCACAGAGAAAACGGCAAAATGTAACACATCAACGGGGACATTTACCTCCATAACCAGGTGCTGTGTCCACTCTTAGAAAGAAAAAAAAAGTCCTGTTCACATTACTCTATCCCTCCAACATGAGAGCCGCTTAAAAAAAAAAGGAAAATGACGTCCAGGAAAAGGTCTGCCCCTGTGCTCTCAGTTCAACCCTTTTGTCCACATCTCAACCAAACGTACTCACACGCACATCCACCAAACACACATGTAAACCCACAACAACACGTTTTCTGTCACATGCGAGAATATCCACAATGTGAAAAGTAGAAGAAACACGTATTCACACACGGACAGCGAAGTAACGCAGTGTGTTGTTTACACATGTTGCTGTTTGTCCCTAAACATTTCACGGCTGGGAGCAGCAAGCGGGTATGATTCAAAGCCAGAGTACCTCCCATTGTTGCGCCATTTTAAACCATTTCTGCAACAAGCGACATTTAAAATCGGGTGTAATTTTCACCGAGTGTGTTGCTGCACAGATAACCACCGACCAGCTGCTTCACACCACTGTATGAGTAGATTCACACACAGAGAGAGAGAGAGAGAGCTCCCACATGCAACACACACGTACATATGATCAAATGAACATGGGAAAGTGGCTGCAAAACGCAAAGACGACTAATATCATCTTCCACATATCACAGAGAAGTCGTGTGTGTGTATGTTAGTGCATGTATCCTCACACACCCACATACTCAACATATTCAGTCCACAGCAGGGATCCTGCGGCCCTGCACTTCACACAAAACCACCAGGGAACAACTGTTGAAAATGACATGAAACAAGACACAAAGCTTAGTGATGGGCGAGGGCCGGAGGGGAAAGGGGGGAAGGGGGATGTACGAAAAAAAAAATCAAATGGAACAATGGCAGCACGAAGTGGAAACACACAAAACAGCAACAAAAAAAAAAAGGAAAAAACGACAGCAGCGATGGCCTAGAAATGACACATAACACCAGCGCGGCGTCGCGAAGACAGAGTCTGAATTCAAGCAGAAACAACGTCACAGCGCTCTGCAAAGCCCGAAGACTCCCTCCTCTCTGCACTCACGCCCCCGTTAGAAAAAAGTGATTTCATGACGCATGAGTTTTGTTTGAAGAAAGTTTTAGGAACACTGAGAGGGGAAGAAAAAGGTCCTCATCGCTGCAATACTGATAAGCCTACACACACACACACACACACACACACACCAACACACGCACACACCAACACACGCACAGCTCCCGACGGACATCCAGGAAAGAAAGGAACACGCACACACGCACACACACGCACACACGCACACACGCACGCACGCACACACACACACACACACGCACACACGCACACACACACACACACAAGTCTCTTACCTCCACAGCCTGAAAGAGGCAACAGTCTGGAGAGCAGGATGGCATTTTCACACTGAGACGCTCTCCAGTGACACAGAGAGACAGAGAGAGAGAGGGAGAGGGAGAGAGAGAGGGAGAGGGAGAGGGAGGAGGAGGAGGGGAGGAAAGGAAGTCAGGAAGAGAGGGAGGGAGGGACAGATTGGCAAGGAGAGAGGTAAGAGGGAAGAAGAGGGGGGGAGGAGGAAGTGACAGAGGAAGACTGAAAGAGAGACAGAGCGAAAGAGAGTCAGCCTGCCCCTTCTTCTCGTGCTGGGCAGCATACAGGCTGAGATGCGAGGAGTGGTATGAGCCGCCGTTCCTCTCCTCCCTCCCTCCCTCCCTCCCTTCCTCCTCCTCCTCCTTCCTCCTCCTCCTCACACTGGATTAACCCAGTGTGGGATTTTTAAAACGGTGAGCTGCTACCTGTCACGTACTTTACACTCTTATCTTCAGAGCGGCGTTCAAATCCTCCATCGCTCCCGAAAAAAGATCATCGTCAGCTCCTTTTACCGACCCAAAAGTAACAGTCCCTCTCCCTAAAACACGCCCACACACACACACACACACACACACACACACACATACACATACACACACACACACACATACACACACACACACATGGATAGAGGGGAACAAGCTCAAACTACTAAGCCAATCACTGAAAACACACACATCTCTTATTCCAATGCATCCAATGACATTTTCTTTGAGCTGCCCAACGGTTTTAATTTCTACCCCCTTCTCCTCCTCCTCCTCCTCCTCCTCCTCTTCCTCCTCCTCCTACTCAGATGTATGTGAAATACTATACGAGAGTGTTAGGACCAGAGCAACATGTGTAACGCACTCTGGCGTCTTCGAGGTTTTGCAAAGCTGAAAGAAAAAAACGGTGGCGTGATTCGACCTGAAGCCGTAAGGGATCACGTGTCGGGCGTTTGGGCTTTACTGAGGGGGTCAAGGGAGGGGTAGGGAGGAAGGGAGGGAGAGGGGGGGGGGGGAGGTGGTTGCTCAGCAAATCTGCACAGCCAAAAGAGGGAGAGATAGAGGGAGGGAGATAAAGAAAAAGAAGGGAGGGAGGGATAAAGAGGAATAGAGAAAGAGCTATGGAAGAATGTCAGTAATGCAATCCTGAGTCATAATAAGGCTCATGTGTAGCGAGCAGGCCAACCCAGCTGGCCCCTAATACAGTGTGCATGGGGACTGTGAGCCGTACACACACACACACACACACACACACACACACACACACACACACACTATTCTGAGAGCAGCTCCAGTCGTTTTTTTCTTTTGGATTATACTCCTCAACTTTTGCCTCCAGTATAATGATGCAGCTTCGCGACCATCTGGGTTGTAGCATAACTCTCTGTGTGTGTGTGTGTGTGTGTGTGTGTGTGTGTGTGTGTGTGTGTGTGTGTGTATAATGCTTGTTCCTGTATGAGATGAGCACATGTGAAAGGAAGGGTGGGAGCAGGGGGAGATAACAGGCTCACTTTCCTTCCGTTTATTCTCCCATTTCTTTCCAATTTCATACTTTCCGACAATTGTTCGTACGCTCAAGGTTCTCCTTTTTTTACCAGGTTTTATCTTTACATGACGAAATGTTACTCACCTTGGCTTGGTCCCCCCCCCCCCCCCCACCTCCTCTGTTTCCCCTCCCCCACTTTCCTATTTTTTCTTCTCCACCAGAAGAAGCGGGTGAGGGGTGGAAATGTACCGGGTTATTGGACTCCTATACTGCTTAGCTTAGAGCGACACACACACACACACACACAAACACACACGCGCGTAAATAGGGCTCGGAGCCGCAGCATATTGGATTGAAAGGTCATGGAAAGACACCTGCATGCCTATAAACAAAGACATACACACACGAGAAGCACAGTATGTACGGGGTCGGAGGTCAAACGCAATAATCTGCAGCAGGGTCAGGCCCACTTGACCAAGAGGTTTATGGGCCCCTAAACCTATCAGGCTGTACGCAAACACACACAAACGCACGACTAATGCACACGCTCGTACAAGCTAACAGACGCACACACACACACACTCACACAAGTGATCTGGTTGTTTTAAGCCAGAGCAGATCTCTTCCGCAGTAATACGACCCGCTGTAAAAGCAATCTTGATTCTATCAGGGCGGAAGGGGCAGGGGGTATCGATGGCCACTATCTTTTTGTTTAAATGTATAAGTTATAAGCCTGAAAAAATACAACTGATACATTTTGGGGATGTTTCATTATTAATGCACCATTATGGCAATTAGGTGATGTAAAACTCACAAAATAATGTAAAGAGGGGAATTGACTGTGGAAGGATCATTTAAAAACTATGTAAAGAAACAGATAATATGGATTTTCTGCTCTCTATCCCTCAAAATACTACAACCTGCTGTTAGGTTTGATAAATCACGTGTTTTTCCAACAGTAAAAATGGGCGTATCCTGCCCTCTGTTTCCCCCTTTCTTCACTGTTACTTAAAGGTCACCTATTATGCAAAATCCACTTTTTCATGTCTTGTATACATCAACATGTGTCCCCTCTGTGTAAAGAGATTCTGAAAGTTTCAGGAACCAAGACCCTCTCTCTTTTCGTCCTGATCCATTTATATAAAAACCTGTCTGAAAATGAGCTGATCAGATTTTGGCCACTTTATGATGTCATCAAATGTTTGGCTTGTGTAACTATTAGCCAATCACCAACCAAGGTAACCTCCCCCACCCCACCCCCCCACCCCCCACCTTATCACCTGCATCTCCTCCTAGAGCACCATTGTGTTCTTTTTAACCAAACATCTCTCAGAGGGGCGTGGGGAGTGGCTCCTTATTTTCCATTTGTTATGCACAAATTGAAAATAAACGTAGAAATGGACCTTCCAGAAACCGCAAAAATATTCCTTTGTAAAGAGTTTTATGTAGCAAATATGAGTTTAATAGCCATGTTTATATTACAATTACAGTTTATTGGATTATAATGCAATGCTGATTCCAGCAACTGTCTGTCTGGCGGAGGCCTCCCTTGTAGACTAACACACACATCAGCAACGTCCGCATCTGCATGCTGGTCGGCGGTCACTTCCCACCCTGGTCTATTTCAGCATGGGTTTGTCTTTCATGTCTGTGAGTGATCGGGTTTCAGGCCAGACAGAGCTGATTAGCTCTGCAGACAGGCCAAACTCAATTTCACCTCACTGGAGCGCCACCACAAAGCCTCACTGAGTGGCTCACCTCCCCACCTCCCCACCTCCTCACGACCCAACACTGACACGACACTGTCTCTCTCAAACACACACACAGATACACACTGACACAGATACACACTCACACAGATACACACTCACACAGATACACACTCACACAGATACATGTGTACACAGTCAGACAAAATAGCATTTTCATATACAGGATTCATTATCATTGATCCTATTGGAGAAAGTCCCAAGTAACAAAGGATGTGTAACTTCCTCTTCAATATGTTTTGCCCAAGTCAAAATCCTAATTTAAAGTGGTCTCATCAGTCTTGCAATTAAATACAAAAATTAAGAATTGGTGGCTCTCAAACTGTGAGAAGAAGAGTTAACATGAATATTGTTCACTGATTATCCTTTTCTGGTTGCATTTTGATTCGTTTTAAAAACTGAAACTAGCTTAACATTTTAGTTGGACAGCTTTGACACCACATGTAATCCTCAGACAGTGCATTCAAACATTATGAGTGAGCAAGCATGTGTGTGTGTGTGTGTGTGTGTGTGTGTGTGTGTGTGTGTGTGTGTGTGTGTGTGTGTGTGTGTGTGTGTGTGTGTTTCACAAAGAGTGTGTATGTTCTCTGAGAAATTACAAACTTGGCTCATCACATTTCCATAGCAACTAAAACATTGACCGACTGGGAGAAACTCAGACATCCTGTAACTCTTCATCACACACACACACACACACACACACACACACACACACACACACACACACACACACACACACACACACACACACACACACACACACACACACACACACACACACACACACACACACACACACACACACACACACCTGATCTGATGCAGTGGGTCAGCAGACCATTGCGTGCAGAAGTTCATCAGCTGACCACAGACAGAGGGGGGGTATGAGTCCTAAACACAGAGTGTGTGACTCGTTTTTATAACACTGCAATAGCATATATTCTGTAGGAATGGATTTATAAAAGCAATATGCGACAACTTTAACCCGCATTATACATAGTACAGTCAAATCAAAACCACTTTGACCAATCTAATAGGCCGACATTTCTGTCCCTATACTCACCCAAAATTATCAGACTGTAATTTATTGTTACATTTCACAATATTTCAATGACCTCACACTGAAAACAAACCCTGAGAAACTGACTCTTTCACATCCCTTTTTTTCATTAAAACCCATTTTTCTCCCTTGTCTTTTCCACAGGGAGTTCAGAGGTCAGGGTCGTTTTAAGAGCAGTGAGCTGGAAGAGGTTCAGGGTCTTGCTCAAAGCTACTTCGGGGTGGATGCTCGCCAACACGGGGGGCTTGAACCAGAGCCTTTTGCTTCGGACCTTCCTTCCATCCCTGATGATCGCTATGCCGCGTCTTTGGCCCCAAATGAAAGCAGCCGTTGCGATACAGTCGCAGTCACCATGCCAAAGCAAATCCATTCCCCCAGCGATGACACACAGGACCTGACAAAATCATTGCGAAAGCCGTGGTTACATGACTGAACTGAATGGTGCAAGATGGCTCCAACTTGCGTGGCAAAGCTATCAGAATTCAGTCAGACAACCGAATAAGATTTGGCATTAGCAGCTACAAGACCCCATGTAAAGAAGCAAATGAGATATCCATTGCGCTGATTATTCTGATAAGAATGCATCATCATGCTATATCTGTCCATGATGTCCTGAGAACAAATCAATTTATAATACCAAACACAACGCAGGCCATAAACCTGTCAGGTCACGCACATACAACATTTGAATGGCTCGTGATATAAGCTGAGAGAAAGACTGAAGCTTAGTGAAGAATGTCCAGATTCCATCTCTGCAGCTGGAGGGAGAGAGATCCTATGATAAAACCATGCCAATGCAAATACGATGCAACTATGTCTGTAGACCAACGCACGGCAAGTCTGCATTGTTGTATAAGCAAGTCGTCCTCAGTGCTCTTCAGACAACATTACTGACCTGCATATGCATCCACGTCTTCACATCCTTCACTAGCCTTTCTGTAAGCTATCATATGACATTACACAAGATAGCATGCTAACAGAGGCCCTGATGTCTAGAGCTGAAGTCATGGTTAGTGTGACGCTGATCTTGCTGAACCTAAGTGATTTGATCAGCCAAGGTTTCATTAAATCAGCCGAAGACTGGACATAGCATTAGAAAGGATTAAAGTACACCATGGTTCCACACACATCTAGCAAAAGTAGGTCATTTAATACTGGGGCTGGTTTAGGAAGATGTGTCACATTCATGATAACATTGTTAAATGAAAGGACACACATCAAGCGGAGACCTTCGCCAAAGCCAAATGCCCTATTGCGCAATTTTAACGAAATAAGAAAATAACTTTGTCCCATGATTCGGATCTGCTCCAAAATGTAATGAGCTATTCCTTGAAACACCGTTCCACCAAGTTCGAGGAAAATACAGCCAGTAGTTTTTCTTGGTATCTTTTTGTCAAACAATGGAAAAACATATGGAAAACAATAACCTCTTGAATAAAAAGCCTAAAGCAATGCTAACAAGGCCACCCCTAGAACATGCCACTACACTTATTCCATGTGGCATTTTAAGTGTTAAAGGTCACCTATTATGCAAAATCCACTTTTTCCTGTCTTTTATACATCAACATGTGTCCCCTCTGTGTAAAGAGATTCAGAAAGTTTCAGGAAAAAAGATTCGCTCACTTTTTGTCCTGATCCATTTATATAAAAACCTGTCTGAAAATGAGCTGATCAGATTTTGCCCACTTTATGATGTCATAACGATTTTTTTGGCTTGTGTAACCATTAGCCAATCACCAACCAAGGTATTTTGTTCCTCTACTGTGACATGTCTCCATACTTTAATGTTCAAAAAGCTCTTTATTTTTCTCATATTGCCTGTACTGCAGCACCTCTTTTCACCCTCTGTCTGAAACCAGAGCCCAGTCTGCTCTGATTGGTTAGCTGGCTGGCTCTGTTGTGATTGGATAACGGCTAAAATATAAATATGTCCCGTCTCGAAGTAAACAAAGGTGTCGAATGGGGGTTTTTAAGGCAGGGGGGGGGGGGAGTGTTTCGGAGAGCTCGGGGATTGTTGTCTTTGCAGACCGTTTACATGCACTAAAACCTATAAATCACACTACAGGAAAAGGGAAACCCCCCAAAAGTATAATAGGGCCTCTTTAATGATAATGAAGATGTTTCCTTACAATGGGGTTTTTCGTTTCCCATGATCCAAATCACCTCCAGCTACATGTTTATCAGTTTCCCAGACACCTCCTCAGCTTGTTCAGATCAAATGTTTTTCTCCTTTGCTGACGATGATAAACACGATGGAATTTTGGAAGGGATTTTCTTTCCATGTGATTTGACTCCTTCCAGCAAGCGTTTTATCGCCGTTTGTGCTGGAAGAATGCAACCATCTTCCTGTTGTTGTGCCATTAAGCAGTCCTGAAGAATTTCCTGCCTCCTCCAACCTGGTGACATGCTATGACAAATGCAGTAAAGTAGAAGCAAAATGCTGCCATACCTCTGAGCCATAAACTTATCATTTGAGATGTATAGCTGAAGTGAGTCATTGATGTCAAATGCAAAATGTACTGGATATAATGGAGGCAAATCAGCTTTAAAAACATACCAAACTGCATCTAAATACACTAGTTAACACACAAAATAAAAGTATTTCTCCTCTAAAGCAAGTTCTCCTATTGGATACATAAGACTACAGTTACATTTACTAAACTGGACAAAAGGAAGATCAGAAAGACACATGATGCAACATCTGGTCAACTCTTACACTCTCAAACACACACAAAAGATCTTTTGTACAAACTGCAATCTTGCTCTCTGACTCCAGACCTCGTGAGATCATGTCAACTAAAATAATGCTCTGGCTTATCACAGTGTGAACTGAATAATGCCATCTGTGCATAAGAGCTGCAAGGACTAGTCGACGATTAGATGGTTAACAGAAACAATATCGCAAACTATTTTGATGATTGTAAGTAATTATTTATGCTAAAATGGGAAGAAATACAAATTTAAGCTGCTACAAAACTAAATATCTTTGGATTTGGCTGCCGTTTGGGTGTTTTCTGCTGTTATTTAACAATAATAAAAGTAAGTAGCAGACCTGCTCTCCATGTTGCTATGTGTGTGTGAGTGCGCAAAAAAGGGTGAGCATCTAAAATAACTTTTTGTTTAGGTTGGGTATCCTGAAAACGTCTTGGAGAGGGATGGAACATTCCTGGGACAGGAGAATCTACAGGGGGAAGGAAGGGGAAGGCGCACACACACACGCACACACACATACACAAAGTGACGTTAGGAGCCAAGGTTGAAGCGTGTGAACCGGAAACGGGCGCCTGTCTTGCCAGAGACGGCAGACGGGTTCAGGAGGTTCAGAGAGATCCGACCTGCAGACGTTCCCATCCGTATTCCCAGCTCCGCTACGGAAGTCTGCAGCATCCTGGAGACATGGCTCACCTCCGTCCACAGAAAAACATGTCCGTCACGCTGAATGTGTGTGTGCGGGCCTGTGAATGTGATTGATAATGATGTTTCCACAATAACACACACACACACACACAAACACAGTCAGATAACCCAGGGTGAGCTGTTGTGTAATAGAAGGAAAGGCGTAACGCAGCCAAAGTCAACATGTGCTGTTCTGACCTGAACATAACAGGCCAGTCAGCTGGTTTACGAACACACACACACATCCTTTCTTTGGATAATGGTCAAGAAAAGGACAGCTAACACAATCAAGAGGCCAAAACCTACCATGACACTCACAAATTAAGTCGTTGATGAACTTTTTTTTACCTTCAAGAGCAATAAATGGTAGCTTCTAACACTTGAGCACACCTGCCCTCTCCAGTCAGGTGTTTGTTCAGTGAGTGTGTGTCTGTGCAGGTGAGAGGGTGTTCTTACGTGGTTGTTGGGGGTCTGTATGGGGCTGAGGACGGGGGAGCCTGCGGGGCTGCAGAGCTCAGGGAAAGGGTTGGGGATGGCGGGCAGGGAGGCTGGACGCAGCCGATGCTCTTCCTGCAGGCACCTGCAGAGGGAGACACACACACTACTGTCATGGCCTGCTGGAGGGAATGAAAACACTGTTCACCTCAGGTCTGTAAGGCGAGTAGACAAATTCTTGTGTGATTTTGACTGTTCTACATATACATGGTACAAGTGTTTGTCTACTGCGTTAAAGTCAAAACTGCTCCATCAGTTGACAATCTGCTCAATGACTGTAGAGCAACCTTTTAAGAGACTCTATGAATCAGGCGACCACAACAACATATTGAGGCTGGCCCACAACATCATCTCTGACCCCAACCATGTCTTGAATAGTGCATTATGAATTGTTGCCATCAAATCGGAGATACAGGGTCCCGCGATTTATTAAAGTTAGACTGAAGCCCTCCTTTGTGAACCGGTCAATCCTCAAATTAAATAGTGATAGTTAAATCCCAGGTCAAATGTACGCTAGAGGGTCTTGTGAATGTTCCTCTTCAGTAATCGTGAAGTATCGTATTATGTTTGTTTTCCTAGTATCGTGGGGGTAAGGTCATATGTGTGTGTACCTGACAGCCTGGATGTGCATGGGCTGAGAGTGACGCGGGAAGGCAGGGTGCATGTGGTGGTGGTGGTGGTGTGGAGCGGGAGCGTGGCCGTTGTTCAGGAGCAGCGCGGTGTCCGACTGCGTGGAGTACACACTCTCCATGGAGGAGTTCATGTCGTTCACCAGCTGCTCCAGGTCCACATCGTCTTCTGTGGGGCGGGGGGGGAGGGGTCACACAGGGGGGGGGGGGGGGGGGGGGGGGGGGGGGGAGAGACGTTAGTGACAGTAAAAACTCCAAGGCAGCAGATTTGAATTTAGATCAGTGTTTTGTTTTGATACTTTGAGTCATGTTCATTTTCATCACTGCACATATTTCTGCACAGCCCTCCACTTTAAAATATAGCACACTGCAGTTTGTCATATATTCACTGTACAAAGTTCTTTTCAATTTTCTTTTTTGTACATTTAAATTTGGTGTAAATACTATCGTTTTTAAACAATATTTTCTGTTATATATTTGACCTGCTCTTTAAACTTATACTGTATTCCTATTTTGTTTGCACCATCATACACCAGAGCAAATTCCTTGTATGTACTGTAAATAATAATAAACTTGATTCTGATTCTGAAATGTAAACCTTCTACAACCAGCTGATAGTCACTGGAAACCATCGCTCATAGATGTAGTAGTGGCAACTCTCTGCAAATGGGATTAAATGAAGCTGAATCTGTTTGTTCCAAAGTTTATTGAATAGCACAGAGCTACAGAAGAGCAGGAATGGTTACAGTTGTTCAAGTTTTCTCCCAGTAGTCTTCACAAATATGAAGGTAACACACGACATACAAAACACACAAGACATCTCCTGTATTTCTGTACTTAAGACAGACAGTGAATGCTATGTATTAAAAGAATCCTGTCATGGGGAAAAATGTACGTTATAGAGGGATAAACTTTGAGCACACAGCGCAGCGTTTGAACTTATTGTCTCACTCCTTCTGTACACACTGAGACAATGCCACAGCACGAGCAGCTTTAATTAGTCGTCATTTAAAACCGTCAAATCATTGCAAGAAGCACATCGTAGTCCCGAACCATCCAGCACCAGATCAGAGGAAACACACAGCCGAGCCTTGTTGTGAAGAATCACTCCTCCTCGTGTTGGATTTCACTCTGGCTTGGATGTCTTCCAATGGCTGTGTAGTACACTAACCCGCCAGCTTTGCCATTAGTCAGATTATGTCAAACCTGTCATTCAAATGCCTGAGATGTCTTCAAAGCACAAGAAGTTGGAGAAAACAATCACCCAGAGACTGAACCAAACCAAAACAAGGTGGAGGGGTCACTGGAGCTGCTCTTGCAGGACGGTCGACAAGAAGTTGGCCAGTCAGCGCTCGTTTTTTAACCTGACTGTTACTAATTAACTGAAGTCAGTCCAGGACTAATACTTAATGATTGGAAATCAATTGCCCTTCAGGGACAAATGGAGATGAACTTTCAGACTGCACTCTTTATGCATCCAAAAATGCATTTTCAAAACATACACCTATTTTTTTTTTTTATATTTAAAGAGGCCCTATTGTGCTTTTTGAGATTTTCCCTTTCCTGTGATGTTTTATATGGATTTTTGTGCATGTAAATGAAATCCCTGTGTTCCCCTCCAGAGGGAGTTTCTCTCCCACACACTCCCCCCCACCTCCCTGCCTGAAACGCCTCCATTGGACTCCATTGTTTACTTCCATAACATTTTGACATGACTATGTAACACTCGCGCTTCAATTGGCTAGCGCACCAACACATTGTAATTGATAGGCTAAGGGGCGGGACATGATCTCAGCGGTTACGCGGCCAGCTAACCAATCAGAGCAGACTGGGCTCTGGTGTCAGACAGAGGGTGAAAAGAGGTGCTGCAGCACAGGCAGTATGAGAAAAAGAAAGAACTTTATGAACATTAGAGCATGGAGACATGTCACAGTAGAAAATACAAATATGAACCTGTACATTTGCATAATAGGGCCCCTTTAATTAGTGGCCTCCACAATGTATTTTTTAGGAAACTCAAATTCAGATAACTTCTTGATTGCTTTAAATATAAATAGTATACCCTAAAGAATAATTGTATTTATTTAATGCTCACTATGTTCCTCCAGAACGCTGATAGCAATGTTAATTTTTGTTATAAATGGCCTTTAGGTAATTCTTTATATTGGTCCTAAAACTTATAGCAACACATATAGACAAACTCATCTTCCTCATTATAGTATCAACATAACTATTATTGGTCATTGTTAAACTTTTTTTTTTTTTTATATATATATATCAGTAATCTTGCTACTACTAAATCTACACTTCTTATAGACCAATGTGCACGGCCATCTAGTAGGGATAAGGGAATATAAATCTTAGGTTAAGGCCAGAATACGTTTCTGTATGTGTGTATACAAAGCCCTTTAGTCCTATGTGCGTCCCAACCCAACACCACACACAGAATTCCTGACATTCCTGCAGGAAGAAATTACAGCACTCGGGGAACATTCACCAGCCCGTCCATGGCATATGGTGGCCAAGTGATCAGGACAAAGTAGGACACCAAAACAAACACACGCGCATGCACACAGAGGCCGGGACACCATGTACGCTATGTGTCGTTGATGAGCATGGGCATGTAGTTATACAGCAGAATTCAAAGAAAGAGCACACAGTGTACCTCCTGTACAGAGTGAACATACACGCTGAGCCTACCAAGCGGAAAAGAATCCTCTGAGCCAGCGGGAGTCGTCCTTGTCAGCACTCTGATCGCAAAAAGAGGCATGCATGACACACACACACACACACACACACACACACATGCACACACACACACACACACACACACAAACAGAAAGGATAGTCTGGGACACAAGGTCATGTGATGCTGGGGTTCATGAGTGGGACATGGGTTGGGGGGGGGGGGGGGGGGGGCACGGAGGGGACACACACACAAAAGAACAAGAGAGGATATGAGGACAGCCGGGATGGTTGTTATGTAAAGCTGCGATATAGCGTCTTCTAAGTAATCGGGTTTAGGTAATCAGATAACAAAACGCAAGTAAATATAATCAACCCAGATTACATTTGAAAAAATTGGTCTTTAAAATGCAGCAATTATGAAACATTTTTAAGACAACCAGTGCAATTAACTAATGAAAAACTACAAAAAATAAACAGTATACCACATGTTGTGAAATTAGCAGTACACCTGTTTTTGTGAAGGTACTTGGATTTGACCCACTAAACATGCTAAATCAGTTTTAATTAGCATTTAAAATGTTGTGAAAAGAACAATTAAGGAACTCCAAATGTTGGCATTTTTTTCAGAATAACTTGCAATATTTCCCACAGTATTTCTATTTAATAAATAAAACATTTGTAATCCCATGGAATTGCTTCCCTGCTGCAAAAGTCATCAAAGTCTTCTAGTTTCTGGCTTACTTCCTGGATAGCAGCCCACTGAAAATAATGTTAGTCCCTCACCAGCTCAGCCCAGAGACTTAACATTGTAAAGACATCTTAGATTTGTATATATATTATCTCAGCAAAAGGCAAGTTTTACAAGTATAAAACCTCTGTGGATAAATAATTAATAATAGAGAGATCATGTTTTTTGCAGTTTGTGGTGTCCTCTCAAGCACACCATTAAAAGGTAATAACAACTTAAAAACACTAAAATATATTCATTGTGAGATTATCATAGCTCCAGTTTAAGACAGCTCTGTGGGATTTAAACATGAGCACTGACAGCAGAGGAGGTAGTTTAAAGTGGACCTATCATGCTATATTTGAATAATATAGTGTAGGACCATACCTATATAAGGCATATTTATACTTTTTTTTTTTAAAATACCAAACAGATCATGCATTTTAGCCATGCCTCATTTTGCTCAATTTGACATTTTTTAGCTCTGTTTTTGCAAGGGCTGATTCTGTGAGCACAGCACCATCTACTGGCCTGGCATATGTACTACAGCGTCTCCAGCGCTTTCAAACGACAATGCCGTGGTTGTCTCCTCCTGATTGGTGGAGTTGGCCCAATAGCCGTAGCGCCACTGTCCTGACGTCAGGACAGTGTTCAAATCTGGATCAGTTTTTATCAGATCCGTTGTAGCCCATTTTTTTAGAGATTTGGGTATGGAGGAAAATAGAGAGGGTTGTGTTTTCTGACACTTGGTGAGTTCCCTGGAACACCGGGGACACATATTCATGTATAAAAGACTTACAAAAGTGCATTTTGCATGATAGGTCCCCTTTAAAATATGTGCTTTAGTATTTTTTGGCAGGTCTTTCTCTGGACAGGCTACATACAGTATATGTCTATGCACAAACAAGATTTCCACAAAAAGTGGCTTCACTTTAAACCAACATTTCATCACCTCAGAAAATCTTCCATCATCTTAATTCTGGGTATTTCTCCCTTGCAGCCCTTTAACTTTGTCCTTGAGTTTGATAAGTTGGCAGGAGTTTTACATAAAAATGTAGCCCAGTGCAGCTCAAAAAGGATAATGATGTGATCATTGGCATTCGTCTCCGTCCTCCTGTTTGCTGGCTTGGCCCACAATGCACTGCTGGCGTGAGTAAGGGAAGCCAGAGGACATATTGCATTAAAATAAATCTCCTCCCGATTTACTAACTGCAATGTTTGATATAAACTGCAGCGGCACTAGCATCACACAACAAAACCCAGAATACCTCTTTTTAAAGTGTTTTGTCTGGGTGAAAGCCCTAATCGTCTTCTTCAATCTGTCTCTTCATGGTTGAAATCATTAACTTATTACCATTTGTGCCGGTTGTGTCATATCAACAGATAAACTTTATATTCACAGTAGCAGCCAATTTATTCCTGCGATATCACAGAATAAACAGTACGAGCACACGCTGTCCTTGGACACGATAACCTACAATCATAGATCTCTGACAGCAGCACGGGGTCAGTGAAGAGAGCCGGACCTTCAGCCAATTAAGCTTCTTTAGATGCAATAACAATACTCCAGCTAAATTAAAGCATGAGCATACACAAGTAGTCAATAATGTATTATCTGTACCATATTTTGCAACGCATGGAGCACATTTCTTTCCATATGGACAGGGAAGTGAAAGTGAAACTAGTAAGGTATTGGCTCTGCATCATCACACATGATGTGGGGAAAAGTGAGTAATGCTTTCCTCTCTTCATCATTTCTGTGATACAAGCCACTCTTAAAGGGGCCTTCCTGTATATGCCAATGTTCTGGTTCATATTAGTACTTTGTTCCTACTATGACATGTCTCCATGATTTAATGTTCAAAAAAATCTCTTTATTTTTCTCATACTGCCTCTGCTGCAGCACCTCTTTTCACCCTCTGTCTGAAACCAGAGCCCAGTCTGCTCTGATTGGTTAGCTGGCCGACGGCCGACGTTATTCAAGTGAAGCAGGGCAACTCTGGAGGAACAAAACATAACATCGGATAGAGTATATTGCTGGCCTACTTGCCGTTGACATCATGGTGTGTGTCAAGAGACATGTCATCAGATCATCAAAAAGACAGGCCCAGCCAAAGTGAAGGGCAGGTAACCTGAGCCGGGCATGATCTAAATATAAAGCTCATCCGTCATCGAGGGTGATGTGATGTCTCTCTGGTGAGTCAGAATGAAACAGTAGCTTTTTCACTAAAGTCATTAATCAGTGGTTTTCTACAAAACACATTATCAGGGAATCAGGTAGATGGATGGCTGCAAGAAAAGCTGAACAAGACACCTTGAAGACGTTTGATGGATTACTTTTATCAGTGCTGCATCAATTGAACTGACACATCTCGTTCATTGATACACACACCGTTTTCTTACATCTTACATTCGAACATTCACTACACAGTAACAAAAGTTACCCCTTTTAGCGCATGCAAATTCATTTCACTTGAAAATGTTGTAAGAACTAACTGCTGCCTTTCAGTGATGCACGTGATCAACATATCTGAGAATGTGGACATTGTGAAAATCTACATTAAGGTCATACCCTCTTAAGTGTAGCCTTTACATGGTTGTTATTTAATTATAACGTATATTTTCTAAGGCTAACAATAATGAATTTGTTACATTATGGTAGGGCCTCCCTCTTCTTGATAGCATGCAGCCAATGAGGTATGTTTTTGGTCTGTTTTTATTTCCTGTTATTTACTTTGTAGTCATCGTTTATGCCATGAATGCTACTCCATGTGAAACATTGTCCCATGTTATGTCGTTTAAACTGTGTTTGTGTTTAGTTTTCACTGTGGATTTGTTAAGAGAAAGACATTTAATATTTCTACTCCAATACAATCCAGTGGGAAATATTATACCTTTTGCTACTCTACATTTATTTAAGCCTTTTTTGCAGGTTTTTTATTCTAAAAACAAATGTAATGGTGATGTATTATGATAGGTTAAGTTACCAAGATGTATATAAAATGTTAATAATAAGCCCTTCCTTTACCTTCAGCAATAGATTAAACACAATGACGTGTCACTTAATACAATCCAGTTCTGTAGGATACATGATAATGAAATGGGCTATTCTGCATAATTAATACTTTAACTTTTTGTACTTTAAGTATATTTTGATGGTACTGTTTTGAGTTTTTCCTTGAGTACATTTTTGAATGGTGGACTTAAACTTATAACATAGTATTTCCGTAGTATTGCAACTTCTACTTGAAGTGCAACACCTAAGTAGCTAACCCTCAGTTACTCACTCGATATGCTGTAAATATCACCATTGTGATTGCATTCAATGCAGTGTATGAGATATTTATGATAAGCATGATTTCCTCAACCTGACTCAGCAACTTATCCTGCAGTTAGTGCTTCTTCATTTCCCATTATCAAACTTATAGCTACCACAAACTGGAAATAAAATTGCTGCAGTCAATATTTTATTATACAAGTCATATAAAGTGCAATTCATTTAAGTGCAAAAGTGTTTCCAGGCGAGAGAACCCTCCCTCTGATCCACTGTGATGGTCTGTTGTGTCACTGCCTGTACTCCAGTATCAACCTGCATACCTTACACTATCTTCCCCCCCCCCCCCCCCCCCCCCCCCCCCCCACCCCCCCCTGCCCCACAGACCTTTGGCCTACATACCATAAACTCCCCTCTGCACGGCACTGGCCTACAGGCCGATATAAACACTACCCTAACCCCCGTTCACGTGAAGCCATATTTGACACGCTCTGCTGATGTTTGACCACCAAACATCAGCAGAGCAGACAATCCAATAAACCATCGAGCCAAGGGAGCGAAAAGAACATTTGGAGAGACACAGATTACACCGTCTCCTTTCCACAAGTTGGCAGATTTCCAAAAAGGATTCCCACGACAGCTGAAGGGTTTTCTTGGAATATATTGGGAACAGGCCAACAGGTGTGTGTGTATGTGTGTGTGTATGTGTATGTGTATGTGTGTGCGTGTGTGTGTGTGTGTGTGTGTGTGTGTGTGTGTGTGTGTGCATGTGTGTGCATGTGTGTGACTCTTACAACCTCAGATCCAGTGCCTGGATACGGTTCCAGGTTCCTGCCGTGCGGACTGAGGCTGGAAAAAGGAGTCTTTTTTCATTATGGTCCTTGGTCTTGGAATGACCTTCAATCACGCCTAAAACTGAGGGCACTTGTCTCAATAGCATGTTGTAAGTTGAAGTTGTCTGAAGTCCTTGCCACCAGCTGCTCTTGCAGTAATAAGTAGTGTACCTTTCTTACTGTCCTAATGTGCACAATGTAGTGACTGCTTTTTCGTCTTTTGTTTTCTTAGTTATGTTCTCTGTATTTTATATGTTTGTGTTATGTGTAACGTTGCCGCCTTCTTGGCCAGGTCTCAAAGCTTTTTTTATCTGGTTAAATAAAGGTTAAATACAAAAGTGTGTGTGTGTGTGTGTGCGTGCGTGTGCATGTGTGCATGTGTGCGTGTGTGCGTGTGCGTGTGCGTGTGTAGGGAAAAATGCTGAGCAGTGCAAAAAAAGGTGGAAGCGCCCTTTAACCCCTCCATCTGGAGACCAGAGCCTAAAGCAATGAAGGCAGACAATGTCCTAGATGGAGATTGAGATAGAAGAAGTGAGAGGGGATTTCTAGGAAAAGAAGAGTTGGCGAGAACATGTGTTTTCGTGGAGGGCTCCCAGAAAGAAGGAAATGAGTGAAATATGGATAGAACTATGTCATGGATAAATCTAAATATCACGTACTTTCATATATAGTGCAGAGTGATTGTACTGCATAGAGAGTAGACACTCCATGAAGCTTATAAATGGACATCGGATGATTATTCATCTGCGTTGAAAGAGGATTTAGATGTTCTTAGGCGTTAGATAAACAGATTTCATCGTGCATCCTGGGAAGAATAATTACTGGCCATCGACCAATAACAAGTGTTTGCAAAAGAAATGGCTCGATTCATTCGGAGGTGGGTAGTTTACCTAAAGATAATATATCAAAATAGGCTTATTTACCTATACAATAATTCATATTAGGGCCAGTGCATGTGATCATGGTCGTTGCTTACGAGGCACAGAACTATAGCTTCCCCGATGATATTACCTCGTGTTTTAAAGCTGCTTGGGTCCAAAAATCATGCAATTGAGGAATGATGGCCTTGTGTTATAAAATGTGATGAACTAACTTAAAATTGGTATCATGGATTTCTTGAATGAGAAGTTGTGTGAGTGTTTTCACTTTTAGAATAAGAAAAATGTACTTGCTCCACTGCCTGGAGTTTATGATAACCATTGTTGCAGCTTAATACTGGTTACATCTAGCCCAATATAAGTTGAAATATCTTATTAACAACAAGTTAGATATATTTTCTTAAAGTAAGAATACTTTTAGAAAAACATGCTTCCCCAGAATTTCCTTTTTTACATTGAAGTTTTTTTTATATTCATCCCTGAAAAGATCTGAAATACTGTAGGCTGGATTAGGAAAGGAGAGTTACCATGGTGATGTGGCAAGTTTTGATTGGCCGAGCGCTGGAAGCCTGGAACAATCAGCTCCTTAGTTCTACGAGAGGAAGTGCGGTCCATGCTTTCCTGAAAAAAAAGAAAGAAGAAAGATTTTAAAAAATAATAAGCGCAATAAAAACCATGCAGTGGGTTTTAAAAGGCCAGATCATTTAGGGAAGGGCAACGTGTCATTTTCACAGAGTTCAGAGGGTCAGACAAAGGGTGGATTCATGCCTCTGCTCTCGAGGAACACCGAGCTTCAAGTTCAGAGACCGGTGACACTTTGACCCTGTTGCAGTGGGACTTTATGACTTTATGACTTTATGACTCCCCCCCCCCCCCCCCCCCCCTACCCCACCGCTCTCTCTGTCTCAGACACGTGCACACACACGCATTTCAAACCCTCTCATCAGATACCGATGTGTGTGTTTAAACAAAATAACAGATCAATCATTTCAAGTGCGAAAACATACCAGCTTAGGCACACTTATACAATCTCAACCGTCTGGAGACGCACACACTGCCAAGTTCCTCTCACATTCTCTAATTTGAAGCAGCCTCGAGGCAGGAAGGCTGCAGAGGTGATAGGGAGGGAAGAAAGCCATACTCATTCTCAATCTTCCCCTTTTTCCAGGAAAAAGAAGAACGACAAACCGTTGCTTCCAGGAACTGCTCGTGGCCAGGGGTCTTGCTGTGCAAATAAACGCAAACACGCACACACACATTTGAAGCACCGCTCAGTGCTTCGAACACACCCATAAATGCAGTGTAAGATTTATAGCTCTGAGAAGCAGCGGCCAAAAGCTTTCCAAGGAAGGTGACTTGGCTGCGGAGTGCTGACAAAGAAAGTCTGAAGGCTTCAGTTACAGCTGACTAGCTAGGAGGTAAAACTTGCTCACAAAACTCCCCCTGATTTCTTACTCATCAAGTTAGAGACATGCATCATGCAAACAACAAGCCTTACTCCAAATCCACAGACAACTGGATTCCTGCTAAAACAGACGAGAAAACCTCGACTTAATCTCTTAAAAATCGGCCTAATCCACTACAAACCCAGAACATTGTATTAAAAAATTCTAGTGAAAAACATTTTCTTAAAAGAAACCTCTTGGTATTTCACTTATTCGCTTATACAATGAGCAGACTGTAAATGGGGGAAAGAGCTAGCCTGAACAAAAATACTTTTACTAAATGTAATGCTTCAGCCATAAAGTTACAGAATCTTAATTAATGAGCAAATAATACCATACATACTGTTCTTTATATGCATGTTGTTTGGATTTTAAGACACTAAGCATTTAAGAGGTTATATTTTATTGGTTTGCAAACATTTCTGCCATCAGACCTGTGTGTCTGTCATTTCTCTTGCAGCACTATCAGCACTGGTTTTGTATTTACTTTCTTCTGGACATGAAGACTGTAATTGTGTACACCAGATTGAGGCAGGACAGTGTCCTCGATGTAGTACAGATATCAGTAGCAGCAGTGTTAATATATAGCTACAAGTAAACTCAGGGCAAACTCCCTCCCCTGAGCAGCACTCGTGCAGTAAAAGAGTCCGCTTTAACGGCTACATTCCTCATAAAAAGTTCATTGTGAACTCCCAGTAATGCACTTTCCCTGACTCTATAGCCTGAAGAGATGTGCACTGATGCTCCCTGAATGGGCCACTAGGTATACAAAGACTGAGAACTGATAGCTTAAAGGATGGCATTGGTTTCTCAGAAAGAGCATATTCCAGATGTGGGATGTTTCGCACATTGTGCCAATAGTTATACACAGCATTCTTGGTATTACTACTCTCAAGAGTGCAAGCAGTACATGAACAAAGGCTTTCTTCTTCTTCTGCTGCTGCTTCATGGTTTGTGAGTCAGTCACACTCGAGTCTTGTGTTTCACAGATTTAACCAATCTTTCAGTGATTCCTTAAATTCTTGACATTTTTTACTTGTTGTTGTCAATACTGTTGATTCCAGTCATAATTGAAATTCACTAAACTGTGAGCAGACACAAAAAGATTGACTACTGAGTCAATATATCGATTTGTATTTTGTTGTATCCCAAAAAGGTATTAATATGATAAAATGATACAAGGCAAGCTTAAAATGAAGTGCCATTTCTTAAGTGTTTAACCCCCTAACCCTAACGTATCAAACAAGCTATAAAGCTTTTACATGGTTCTTTATCTAGAGTGTGCAGACTGTGTTAAGGTGGTCCAATAATGTGTCAAGATTGTTTATGGTGTGCAATAAAGAATATGTTGCTGTAGGTGAACAAGACTGAGTGTGCAGCCATGCTTTAGCACTGTGAAACTGCATTTCTAAACAGAGTTGCTTTGAGCTAACTCCACCATGCTAACATGTTCACAAGGACGATGCTAACATGCTGATGCTAAGTGCAGGTATTCACCATATTAGAAGTAAAGATGATAAGTATTAAGCCAAAGTGATGGAGAAATCGAAACTTAAACCAGATGATGATGCTCAATGAAAAGTCAAAGGATGACCAAAGTTAGTAAAGCGTAGGTTAGGGGTTAGAGTCTGTAACTTGTTTTATGGCAATCCATCCAAAAGTTGTTGAGATATTTGAGTGTTGAACAAAGTGGTGGACCAATTGATTGACCTGTCATTTCCATCCACAGAGCCATACCTCTAACACGACTACAAATGATATTGTTGTATATTGTTTTTTAACATAAAATTATAAGTTGCACACATACTGCCCTGGTTAACAAACCTTTATTTTTCTCTTTGATACCGCACGTAGCCATCACTTCTAGTCCTCTTGGGAGACTTAAAACTTCAAAGGCAGGCCAATGAAGATTGTAAAACGGTTGTTAAAGGGAGTGAAAAGACATCTTGTTCTGAGTTGCTGGCCTTAAAAAATGGTTCCTCTTGCTTGTTCTATTTATCCGTAGGGCTGCTTGCTTTGATTCTCTATCCTGCAGAAACTTAAGAGTCATTTCCTGTGATTTTCTTAGATTTAAGAGAGTTATTTTCTTGTCCTCAAGGTCTGGACCAATGCTGTGGTTCTTGAAGCCAGCAGAAGTGGTTCTTTAAACAGATTGACACATTTGGATAGTCATGACTACTCTTGACACCTCTGCAAACATCTCCCCTTTCACTCTTCAGCCCATGGCAATAATATTGAGGTATTTCAACACACGTTTTCCCGGAGAACCAAAGGCTATGCTTCCTCGAAAGCATACTGTAAGTGCGAGCCCCAGTGTGCCCATTGCCTCGGCGATAACTGTGCTGACAACTGACCGCTCTAAAAATAGAAAAGCAAGACTGAAGTCTATGTCCTAACACACGCTCAGGTCTGTTGGCACCAACGCTGACGGTTTAATTTTTTGCTTGCTAAAGTTATAACTCAGATGTGTTTTGAGTCTGTGAACTGTGGTTTCTCAGTGCTCTGCTGTTCCTATGTATGCAAGGAATATATCTGGCACAGATCCAAAGTTCTCACTAAGATAGACAGACAAACACACACGCACACACTTTGAAGACAGGCCTTGAAAGCTGAAAATCATACCCGCCGTTAGGTATAGCGTTATATAACTTTACAGAAAACTGAGCTCATTTGCTCCTTATCTATACACACACACTCAACCTACAGAGAGACCCCATGGGGTGTGGGTGTGTGTGTGTGTGTGTGTGTGTGTGTGTGCCATGCTGTTTCACGTCAACTGGCAAGCTTTACATAACACACACAGACACAGCAATGTTGTAACCCACTTCTCTCCCTCTCCTCTAACTATCAAACTCTGTTTTTCCTCAGCTAGATTCAAGGTGGAGGAATGTTGTTTTCTATGGGGATTCAATTCACTATTCACTGCAGTCTTACTGGTGCAAAACCCTTTCCTGGAATCTAACGTGAACCAATCCAACTTCATTTCAACTCAGCAGGGGGCTCAGCGATCCCACGGTTTGGGTTAGCAGGGAGACACTTTTTTGGCAAAACCTTATGCGGCTTTCACACCAGCGCTTTTCCCTTTCTAGCTCCTAGCGAGAGCTTTTCTGGTTCAGCTCCGGTTTCCCTTTTCAGCTCCCGCTCTGTTCACACTGCCCAGAGCTGCCGCTGCTGCGTCATGACGTCACAGTTTACGTCGCTGATTTTCTCCCCAACGGAGCTCACCTCACAACAACAACGGGCCGGGGACTGCGTCGGGTCGATGATCGTGTTGCTTTTAATCATACGAAGCCAGATTAAATTAAATAACGACTTCTCCAACCTTATACTTTTCTCCAGAGTGCCGTGGTTCATTGTTTATTAATGTGTTTCAGCGGCATTTACCGACCGCTGCAGTGCTGGCTGCACTTCCACGGGAGTTTATTCTCCCGTTAGCTCCGGGTTAGCTCACACGGCTCTAAAGTATTCACTGTCTGACTGTCACACAAGCAGCTGATACATATCCCCAGTTCCCCTTAAGTGAATGTGTGTCAGTCTGAATTGACGCTGTTTGGCATCACATCGCTGTTATGAAAGTTTCTCTGGTATAACATGGGTGATGTTAGCATAGCAACCGAAGCTAAACTGACTACTTGCTAAGCCGTTTTCTACAGGCACATTTTACCGGCGTATTTTTCATTATGATTCTACTTGTGATAGTCGGACATGACAACCTGTACAGCCCATGTATCTCCACAATGATCAATAACAGCGAACGGATGGTCAAAGTAAGGTTTCCTGCACGCCTCGACGTAAGAGACGTAAGCGACGGCGCGTCATAGCTCCGAAGCTCTTGCCTCTGGACCGACAATTTTTTGGAGCTGGAAGTGAACCGCATTCCGGAGCTATGACGCGCCGCCGCTGCGGTGTGAACAGGAAAAACCGGCGCTTTTCCAGCTCCAGCTCCGAGCAGGAGCTGGAGCTGGAAAAGCGTCGGTGTGAAAGGGGCATTAAGAGGAATAGGGCACCTGAGGCGACGTCTCCTCCATCGTCCCATTGGTCCCAGTGAGAGGTAATGCTATCATCCAATGCTCTCAGGCCTGTCACACGACAGAGCCAACAGCTTGTTATTGTTGTTTGTTTAGCGCCCTATTTATAGACCTTCACGATGCTTTTTAGCCAAATTCTTGAGGTTACTGGACGGTTGTAGAGGAGAAAATCCAAGCTGAGAAACAAAGGGCTCATTCTGCGGGAGTTGCACAGAGGAAGTGGGTCTGTTGTGCTAAATGGATGCCATTTTTTACCCAACTAGGCCAGGAGTCATTCACTGTGAAGCAAGTGGACTCACAAAGCCACATGTTGATACACTCAGAGGTTTGTATAACCATCTCACTGCAATCTTTCCCTTAACAAAAACTTGAACACTTTTATAAACTAAAGATAATTTCAAACTCAAAGTTGCACTAATCAACATTTTGATATGAATTATAAGCGTAACATTAACCATGTCATTCAATTATTGAGTGACATGGTTAATGTTAACACAATTATTAACTCACAGAACGTTTTTTTTTTAACCCGCTTTTTTGGTTTTCAAGTCCACAAATGTATTGTTTGACCCAAATCAAGTCATTGCTTTGACTATCGATGAATTAGAAGGCCTATATAACTTGAGACCTTTTCACGTGTTAACTACAGCGGCAAGTAGTTATATTAATAATGGGAGCCTTGATATTGTGCATGCTTGTTTACAACTGGGAAAGCAAAAAGAAGTGGAGACGTTGTAAAAGTTAGAAGTTGCATTCCCTGGTCAAATGACCCAAAGGAGATAGCCCTGCCTGCATGAGCCTTTCAAACTGGAGTGTGTAACTGTAACATGTTCTTGATGAATAAGCTCCCATCCACCAGTGAAAAGCATGCATACACACAGTGCAACGCTACACAATATTTACCTGGTAGTTCGGGTGACGTAAGAAGAAGTCAGGGCATCCCGCTAAGGCCATGGTGTTCTTCAGTGTTCCCTCTGTAGGGCAGGACAACCTCTGGCCTCACCAACACCCTGCACAAGAGGGGTGGATAAAGCACAAAACACACACTCCATTTTAAAAGAGGGTAGACTAAATTAACTACATTTAAATTACAAGAGAAAATACAAACTCACAAAGTTGTTCTTGAAAGTTATGATGAGGCAATTCACAAAGAGGATTGTTTTTTTTGTGTGTTTTGCAAGGATGAGTTGGGATGCAATATTATTTAATGACAACCATAAAATGATATAATAAAAACTAAAATAATCTGTGCTAAACACTTTGCAACAACCTTGTACAAACTGGTATGTATATGGGGACATTGGTATAGTTGTCTCTTTGTAGGACACTGATTTAAATTATTCTTAAACTATGAATTTTTTTTATGCTGTGTATGTAATTTATTATATGTAATGCCTTGTCTTTTATCTGGACCCTGAGTCTGTAATAAGGTTTTCATTCATTCATTATATGGTCTGCCTAAAGAAAGAACACAAAACCCTATACCCCTTTCTTCGCTAAAGAGAAATCCAACCCTGCGAATGTGTGTGCGTGCATGGATGAACATGTGCATAGCAAATCCAATGTAAACATTGGGTACGACGCACACACACAAGTCAGTTCCCAAACAAAGCCTGGGGCTTAAGATTAAATAAGAAACCTTCTCCAAGCTAGCAACACATGACCACCTGCAGACTGAGGGGAGGGGGGGGGGGTGACTTTCTGCAGGAACTTGTAATATGAGTCGGCTATTAGAAGGCAATGTGCAGCATTATCTCCAGTGAGTAAGCAAGGGGACGTTGTGTATGTGTTTAAAAAGGGGATACACACTGCAATACATCTCCATTTCAAGCTGTTCATTATTGTGGAGCTTGAAGGATGCCAGTGTAAATCAAATGCTGATGCTTTGTGTTGTATAGAGGGACATTTTAGATACAAATTGCCTTCAAAAGTGTAATGTATCCAACTTGCAGCTACACCCCAAAATGTATTCCAAATATGAGAATAAAAAGGCTCCTTGGTTCTGCATTATTATAAACTGAATCCTTCCTTATTACTTGGTAAACAGTGTATGCTTAAGCATTAGCATGCACACAGAAGACAAATATCTATTAAAAACAAAACTGAATTTGACAAATGACAATAGGGACAAACTCCTACAAAGTTTTTGTTTGAGCCAAATCAACGCATTCCTTTGACTGTCGATGCAGTAGTAGGGCTACCTGCAGCTACACCCCAAAATTCATTCCACATTTTGAGGATAAAAAGGCTACTTGGTTCTGCAAAATGTCATTTTTTTAAATTGTGATTTACATCTACATTTCTTTAATTAGGCGCGTTCACACCGGAGTACTTTTCCCCGTACTTTTCCCGTTAGTGCCTGGAATTTTGCGTTCACACCAAAAAGAGAACTTAGTTCCGAGAACTTTTACCCCCATTTTTAGTGCCTGCTAGAGAGGTGGTACTATCCTGGGGAGAAAAAAAGTCAAACCACGCCCCGTAAAACTCTGAAAAGTTTTGTGAAGCCGCCATTGTATTTGCTGGCATTAGCATTATTAGCATTAGCATTAGCCCCGCGCACCAACGGAGAGAGAATAACTTATGGCAACACAAAAAAAAAACATGGGAGCGGTGGAGTGATGAGGAGGTGTCGGCGTCTTACCCGGGGACTTCCGGCCGGGAACTTCAGGTGGCAGTATACGCCGTGAAGTGGTTTGCGGACTGCCAGTAAACCCAAAGCAGAAGAAGAAGTGACGTCAGCGGCTTCATTTGCGTAATCTTCCCTCAGGGAACTTATTCCGGTGTGAACGCGATCTGTACTTAGTTCCATGGGGGTACTAAGTGCTGGCACTAAGTGCTGGGCACTAAGTACGGCAAAGTACTTGGTGTGAAAGCGGCTATTGTTTTGGCTGAAAGACCCCATCCTTTCCTGTTGCTGGAAATCCCAGAACACCATCACAATCTAACCAACTGCTCCCTTCATGATCCTGATTCAATGGAAAGCGTTAATAACACTTATCCAGCTCTCAAGAAAAAACACAAATGCTCCACAAAAAATTGAAATTACTTGTTAAAGGTGGGGTATGTCATTTTGGAGAAACGAGCTTGAGTGCGCTAGAATTTGAAAGTACACAACCGTAAAAAATCTGCGTCTTCCTTCAGACTTCCTTATAGAGCCCCTCCTCCAACACACACGAACGCACACATGACCAATGAGGGCACGAGATAAGTTTGTGCACAAACAGGTAGGCCATCCAGTTATTTTAGCCGGGCTGGCTAAAATGATTGGTCGTGCTTTTTACAGCGCTACGGCTTCCACAGATGAAATGTTTGTATGTATTTATTGTCAAAGCATTTAATGTATTCATTGCTATCAGGATGTTAAGAGCATTCCATGGAATATAACAAAAAGTGTTTCTGAAATAAATGACATGCCCCACCTTTAAGACAGACCATTCTGCAGCCCATATACACATTTCAAGTCCTGCAACCAACACTGCTTCCAACATAAACACACACTAAATAGTTCAACTCACTCTTTGACTCTGCTGCTGTGTCTTCACTTTCTCTCTTAGCATGTCCTTATTGTCCATGTCACAATATAACAGAAATCAGATGGTTCAAACAATATCTCCTCCTCTCTTTTCTGTTTCCACTGGGGCTCTGCTATCTTTAGGTCGCTCTGCTGACTGAGAATCACACACACACACACACACACACACACACACACACACACACACACACGAGACAGCCTCTCTGCTGATAATTACACACTGCTTTTTCTTTTTTTCATTCTTACTGCAACCGGTGTTATATCTCACATGTTCTTGCATAGGCCTAATGTGTATGTTCACACCAATCAAACTGCTGGCCAAAAGGGCTAGCGGGGCTGATCGTAAGGGGCTAATAAGCCTGGAAGCAATGCCAAAGCTGCAAGTGCTTGACATTTGCTGACATTTGGGGTTCCTACTGCAGAGAAAGGGAGCAATTCAGCTTTACAGGTCAAACAGGGAGATCTAGGGAATTAAACGGGACATGGAGCAAGTTAATAATGCCAATTGCGTGTGAGTGTGCATGTGTGTGTGTGTTTCGATAGAAAATAGCTCACTCGTACAACTTCCCAAGTACAAATAAGCTTAGATGCCGACATTGAGTGCATTTCAGCAGGTTTTTTTTTTACGGATTATGACTTTATTTCCTCTAAACAAATAATACAAGGACTGCACAGCAATCTCTATAGTTCACAAGCTGTAATGCTATCCATATGCACCTGTACTTCACACACAGTAGCATATTATTCCAGTCACAGCCTCTTAAAGGCATTGATTTTGCATGGTCCAAAACAGACCTGTAGTCTTCTTTATGCGCCAGGAAGGAAGGAAGGAAGGAGAAAGTCTGGCAGCATGCAGGGATTAGCCTACATTAAGTTACTGCTAATGGTGCTTTATGACAGACCATCAACAAAAACACACACACAGTCTCTCAGCTTGTTGCAGCCATTCTTGCTGGCCTTGTGCTGTGGGTTTAGATAGCTCCCTTACAAAGTAGCAATTAGTGTAAGAAACCAAAGCTACTGTGAGGATGTGAGACAGTCACTGCAGAGGCTTTGTGACACTGATTGAGCATCTAGTCACACTGGTGTGTTGAGGAGGAGTTGTGTCAATCTTCATAACAACTGAACCCCCAATGCCACCATCACCAGTCTCAGTATTACTGCAGTGTTCAAACTACTCCAGCTGGGGATCGTCTTACAGTCAACAATGCTCTGTTGCATGCTCTGTATCATTTACATGACAATATGTTTATGGGGTAGATAGATAAGCTGTTTTACAAATCTACACTGACTTTGTATATGCCACAGCTATACAAATGTAATGTAAGTGCAGTGATGTGAACTAACTAAATATATTTACTCAAGTAATACCTTTAGTAACTTTGCAGATTTGGATTAATGATGTGAAATAAAATCAACACATTAATAAGACTTTAGTTCCACCTGAAGTAAATTCACAAGCTACCCTGGCCTGCAGTATACAAAGTCATTCAAACTAGCTGCACCTTTACCAGCTTTGATAACACTTTAATGATCAATCATTATAAAACATATCATATTATTCTGAAATGGACCAATCTACACAATGAATACTTTTACTTTTGCTACTTTAACTATATTAGGATGCATATACTTTTACTTGAGAAACATTTTGAATGCAGGACTTTTACTTGTAACAGAGTATTCATACACTGGTACTTGTATTGAAGTACACGATCTTCTCCCACCTCTGACTTTCATGAACACAACGCATTCTGTGAAAGGGTTCATTTTGTGAAACACAGAGACCACCGAAAACAGATGAGTTTATATACTGAGTTTACAAACAAATAACCAAAGGGCTTACGTGAATAAAAGGGCAGCACGCTGAAGAATCGTGTCCAGGACGCACGCGGAGCAGCACTTCGACTCTCCTCGTCTGGATCTTCTTACAAACTGTCCCCCACACACACAAAGATCCGTCCGCTGCTCTATGGTCTGCACCTTGTTCCCCCCGGGGTGCTTTTCTTTCTCGCACACACACACCCAAACACACGTACACACCCAAACACACGCACACATGCACTGCACTTTTCGACCAGCTGACTCTCTCTCTCTCTCTGAAGGAAACCTCCTCTCTGCCCCGCCCTATTCACAGCAGCACGCTGCAAAAAATGAAGTACTTTTTTTGTATGCAAGCTGGTAGTCAGTAGCCTATACACATCTCAACTGTAGCAAAGCAAATAAATAAGCAGTGATGCAATGTAGTGAAGTACATGTATTCAATTGTTGTATTTAAGTATTTAGTATTTACTTGTGTTATTATTTCATGCTACTTTATACTTTTACTCTACTACAATTTGGAAGCAAATGTTGTACTTTTTATTCCACTCCATGTATTCGACAGAATTAGATACTATTTACTTTACAGTTTCGGATTATTACTTTATACAAAATATAAATAAACTAGTAGTGTTAAAGTCATTACAAGTACTTCCACCTTTACGTATTACCTTTATGTATTTATTTTCAATGTTTTTTTTTATGAATAACAGTGTGGGTTGATATTTCTTGCAGTGTATTCAAGACCTGACTTTAACCCTTGAAGAAGAGGGGCCCTCGGTCTCTGGTAGCTAAAGTGACACGTCATTAGAGACATCCATCCATCTGGTGTCACCACTGCAGGTCGACAGTCTGTACCTGTTGCACTGTCGCCTGCAGCATATGATCTTTAGTCAAATTCCATCACACATTTACACCAGCTGACTAAAAAAAACACAGTCTTTAAATTCCTGCAGGCATATTATCGCCATATCATATGAGTCAATCTCAGGTGCTGTTTACACGGGAACGAAACGGGTTGTATCCGCTACTTTTCTCTTTCGTATGGCCCGTTCCTTCACACGAGGCCGTAACGGAACCGCGGAAACGGACCCCTAAAACGATAACGGGTCCCAAAGGTGGTTAGTGCTAGATCGTATACCTCCTGGAGGACAGTGAACAGGATTGAGAGGGAGCACACTCCTAAAAAAATCTCCCCCCTTTTTTTAAATAAACCTCGTACTGTGTGTGTCACTGTAATCCGAAATCAAACGCACTCAGTGGCTTTCTGAGTGTTAAATCCCATCTGTGCTTTTCTTCTTGTGAGATGTCATTGTTTTAAATATTAGTAATAGCCTGCTGTCCTCCACAGTTATGAATTCTCAAAATATTATATTTATGATATTTTTGTGGAAAGATTATGTATTCATGCTCGTCTCTTGTCCTGGGTGGCAGGTTACGTCACTTCCGCCTAAAACCCAGGAGTTATACGATCTAGCACTAACCGTCCCAAGGTGGATAGATCTGCGGACGGAACACTCTGGGGGGCCAAACGGCTCAGTGTGTACGTCCTATACGATCATTTCCTGATAACGATGAAGCCATAGCCCCGCCTCTCCCCACCTCTGCTGCTACTGACCATGCTACAGATGTTAGTGCAAAATCTACAGCTCGTCTACCACAGCCATCAGCAACAAGTGGACATGGAGAACTACATTAACTACATGTTGCTAAATCCACCGCGGAGAATAAACAGAAGGGCAACCAGGCAACCATGGCAACCATGCTGGGGGGTCTTCTTCGCTGCTTTTGGTGTATTTTGTAGCGGAAGTACAGCGCTATCGAGCGGGTCGAGCGGTCTCGTGTGAAGGGACACGTTTATTGAGCCGTATCCGTGTGAACGGAATACTTTTTTGATCGAATTTGGTTCGTTTGCGTTTCGTTTGCGTTCCCGTGTAAATGGGGCCTCACTGTCTCAATACAACATAAAACAGACTGTATGGCGTAAGAGCTCTTGAGTGCAGTCTTGAGCATTATAAACTAAGATAAAGAAGAAGAAGAATATTGCATGTGGCCTAAAATCATGGATGTTAAAACAAGAGGTTTCTTACATCACTCTCTACACCCACTACTTAGCACCATTAACATACATTGAGTACATTTGGAATTAGTTCAAATACAAGTATAGGCTTTGCAGTATCAGATTAAAGAAGTACAAGCTTACCTCAATTAGGACGACAAGAATCTTATAAGCAGGCTTGATTTAAGAAATACTGATGTCATGACTCTGCCCTTACCCCACTGTAAATACACTTTCAACTTCTTATATATTTGAATAAAAAAGCCCTAGTTTTTTTATGTCCCTTGTGTGGCTTTTTAGCATTCCTATCTTGTTTATTTTGTTGCTGTTTTTTACACAAAATCAAGTGATTACTGAACGGTACAATTAACTTTCATGAACACTAAACAGACTGTAAAAAGGGTTCAAGTCCAAAACACAGAGAGCACCGAACACAGACAACATGGTGGGAAACGGTCCTACTGTTACCCTAATTTATTATATATAATTTTTCTCCAAACAGGACCATAATTAACAAATGAACATCTTGCTTTGTTAAAGAAGACTTGAAACAGCAATACAAATAATAAACTCTTGAGGAAAAGGTTTACTGGGGAAATAAATCAAGTAAAAAGTAGGGTCATTTTCTTATAGGCTTTTGAAAAGGCACAATGATGTTAGATTTCTTTTTTCAAACTGGTCTTGACAACTGTTGGGTAGATTCCCATTTTAATTTGATTACGACATTCATGTTCACTTTAAGATTACTTTTAATGATGTGATGATTCATGATGATGCTCCTGCAGATGACCCATGCATCTGACAGCCAGTTTATTCACATGAGCTTGCAAATACTCGAGCCCAATGCCACATGAATGTAAAGCTTCGTCAGCTTCTCGAGGAAAAATCCTGCTCTGTAAATAGGTCAAAGGTACAGGCTATTTCCAGAATCAGTTCTCCACGTAGGCCTATGTTTACAAAACCAACACCAGGAGGTAGAAAAACAAGTGGAGTATCAAGCCCCCTTAACCATCTCATTGGAATGTTTATACACACAGAAGCTGGCAGGACGTCGCTGACATCTGTGGTTACATGCATCTGTACTCATTAAAGTGCTGACTGCAATTACATATCAGATAGGTCATTTAAAGGTCCCCTATTATAATGTTTTTCATCAATATATAATAGGTCTCAGATACAAAACATGTCTCTGAAGTGTTTGGCTCGAAAAACCAAACAGATCATTGTAGCATCCCATAATCCCCTCTGTTTCAGCCCTGTTTCAAAAGTGCTGATTCTCTGTCTTTTACTTTAGATTAAAATAAGGAGCCACTCCCCACGCCCCTCTGAGAGATATTTGGTTAAAAAGAACGTAATAGGCGCTTTCACACTTTCAGTACTTTTCCCAGGAATAGTTCCGATAGTTCTTGGGATTTTACTTTCACACCAAAAAGATCTCGAACTAGAACCTAGTTCATGCGAACCTTTTCACCCCTTTTCAGTCCCTGCTAGAGAGGTGGTACTTTCCTGGGGAGGAAAAGGTTCCAATTCCTGATTGGCTGGGCAAACCACGCCCCGTAAAACTCTGAAAAGTGGTGTGAAGCCGCCATCTTATTTGCTCGCATTAGCATTATTAGCATTAGCATTAGCCCAGCGCACCAACGGAGACACACCTATTCTAGCCAGCAAATGACTATTTGGACCAAGTGAACATGCAGTATGAACATATGGATGGATAGATAAGATGTTGGTTGTGGTGCAGGATGACACATTAGACTTTGGGTTCTCATCTCTGCCTTACATTCAACGAGTTATCAGATGGAGCGCAAAAGTCGTTGCAAAACAGATTTACTAGCAAAGCTGGAGCAGGTTGGTGATTTCTCCCTCTGCAAATGAGTAAGTGTCTGAGATATTTATAAAAAAAAACTAATTAAAAAAATGAAAATGTACTCGGCTAACACAACTCAGCTCAGCTACAGCTGATTGTGTGATCAAAAATACATTTTGGGTGGGTTTTGTTTTAAATATCACATAAAACCATGAATGAAGCTGTGAGATGTATTTTGAAGCAGAAAATAAATATATACTTTCCTTTATTCGGATGAATAAAGAGCAAAGAGTAAAAAACTGTTCGCCCCTCTTGCAACAACTTTAAATTGCTGACAACAAACTATTTACAACTATTTGTAACATAGGGGGCAGTCAACTGAATCATCTTCAACATGCTTGAGTAACAAAGTGCAGATTGCAAACATGTTCATCTTAAATGATTTACTTTGGGGTAACTAGGCTTTGGATTATGGTTTCCACTGCAGCATCACCTGTCTCAATAAATGTCCAACAGATAGTGTGGGCATCATGAAAGAAATAACAAAAAAAACTGTGCCGTCATGGAACATTTCTGTCAAACAAACTATGTTGGTTTGGACTGGGATATTTTATAACTCGTAAAAGCAAAACATTGACATCTAGAAAGGCAGTCAACGAGCAACCAAGGCCCTTTCCATAAGTGAAAAATGATTTGGATCTGCACAAAAATGTAATGAATGTAATGGGTCTGCAGAAGAACAAACAAACAAACCAAACCAAAACCTCCTTGGTGGATCTAACAAGGTTGTGTAAGAGAAGATTTTTAGGAACATTTGAGGTCTGTTTGAATGCTCAGCTAGCGCTTACAGATTCCAACATAAAACCCTGTGTGCTAGTAGAAACCAGAGCACAAGCTTTTTAAGAGATGAGAACATTCACCACTTCAAAGAACAGGGCCTTCTAGGAAAGCCAACAAACCTTCAAGGCTAAGGCCTGGCTTGGCCCGAGGACCGACGAGTCCCACTGCTCTGTTTGTTTGCATTCACAGGTTAAGAGTAATAGAGTTACGCAATGGACAACAGAAACAGCTTGATGCTTCCCACTGAAATGGGACGGACGAACAAACACATGGACACGCACAATGTTTTGAAAACACAGGACAAGCGTGGCTGTTCCATAAATGTTTCACTAACTCTTTTTATGGGAAATAGTTAGGCAGCCCAGATGTGAAGGAATCTGGGTCTCTCAAGGTCTTGGGAGGCGGACGGACGGACACACATACAGTGGTGTACACTTTACTCAAGTACTGTACTTAAGTCAAATGTTGAGGTACTTTACTTGAGTATTACCATTATTTGCTACTTTGAACTTCTACTCCACTACAATTCAGAGGAAAATTGTGTACTTTTACTCCACTGGATTTATTTTATACCTTTAGATACTTTGCAGATATGGATAAACAACTCTTAAATAAGACTTCATTGTATAAATACACAAGTTACCTTACACATTCATTGAAACTAGCTGTACCAGTTTACCAGCTTTGATAACACTTTAATGCATCATTAATTATAATCAAAACATATCATATATATTATCCTGAAATGGACCAATCTGCAGTACGACTACTTTTACTTTTGGCACTTAAAGTGTATTTTGCCGCCAATACCTTTGTACTTGAGTAACATTTTGATTGCAGGACTTTTACTGGTAACAGAGTATTCCTACACTTTGATACTTTTTCTTGAGTACAAGATCTGAGTACTTTTCCCACCTCTGCATCTATACAACACAAATACTCACACAAACACCTTGGGCTAAATTGTCTTGAGTTGTAAATAAAATGTACAGTTTGCTGATATGTGATGCATAACAGGCCGAAGAGTGACATCAAAGCACTGCCCTGTCTGAGAGTGTGTTTTGATGTGTGTGAGACAATTAAATGGTTGGGTCGCAAACTCAGTGTGTTGTGACCGTTTTGAAACCTCCGCTGAGTCAACAAAACTCAGATCCCAGCCACATGGAACTGGGTCAACCTGACAATGTGTGTGTGTGTGTGTGGGTCATCCCTTCCAGGGTACAACGTGTGTGTGCTTTTTTTTTTTCGGAAGTGATTCACTGTGTGTGTCTGTGTTTGTGGGTGTATCTGTGCGGAAAAAGTGCCTGAGGTTGGGTGGTCTGAGAGCTGTTGTTCACTATGTTCTTTATTGATGTTCATCTTAGAGCTGGAATGCCGTCGCCAAACATAATATCGTACAGAGGCAGGGTTTGGTGCAGAGAGGTGGAAGAAGTAGCACGAAGGAATATGGGAGGATCAGTTGTGTTTTAAAGGTCACCTATTATGCAGAATCCACTTTTTCCTGTCTTTTCTACATCAACATGTGTCCCCTCTGTGTAAAGAGATTCTGAAAGTTTCAGGAAAAAAGATTCTCTCACTTTTTGTCCTGATCCATTTATATAAAACCTGTCTGAAAATGAGCTGATCAGATTTTGGCCACTTTATGATGTCATAACGATTTTTTTGGCTTGTGTAACCATTAGCCAATCAGCAACCAAGGTACCCCCCCCCCCCCCACCTTATCACCTGAATCTCCTCCTAGAGCACCATTGTGTTCTTTTTAACCAAATATCTCTCAGAGGGGCGTGGGGAGTGGCTCCTTACTTTCATCTAAAGTAACAGACAGAGAATCAGCACTTTGGAAACAGGGCTGAAACAGAGGGGATTATGGGATGCTGCAATGATCTGCTTGGTGTTTGGAGCCAAACACTTCAGAGACATGTTTTGTATATATCTGAGACCTGTAATATATTGATGAAAAACAGTATAATAGGGGACCTTTAACCATGCTGGTTTCGTGGCTAAAGGGATGTCAAAGGCCAATCACTCCAGACTGAAATGTCTCCATAACTATTGCACAGAAGGTCTTGACATTTTGCATAGATATTCATGGTCTGCAAAAGATAACACTAATCTTTGTCTGTCTGCATGTATGTGGCCATGTCTTTCGCATATAACGAGAACCAATTTTCTGATCTACTTCACACTGAGGACCCAAGGAAGTGCTGTGACGAATATGGAGCACTTTTGACATGCAACGCAGTCAATATTAATAAAGTTTGAATAAGCAAACACCAGCAGGGCTTCAGGGCTCTGCAGACTGAGTCATGCTTGATTTCCAATCAACGTCTCATTGATTGCAGTTCAGTTTCGCTGCTGGATGCTGGTTACATTTACATTATTATCAAAATGTACTTCACTTCCTTGGAGTCAAAGAGCAATGAGCGGATCTCGAGAAAGCTGCAAGAAATCGGCTCGCATTGGACTGGTAGAACTCTACACATTTCTGAACGTGAGTTATCTCTGGGTTTTGAGTGGGAAAGTCTCAACAACTATTTCAAGGGATTGTCAGGTAATTCCAAACCAATTTCCGACACAAGCCATTTATACAAACTTGACGCTAATTTCCGTGTACAGGCGCTTGATGTAAGACAGCTCGCAAACTCAGCGGTAAGTCTTATTCTTTATGTTTTTTCCAGTGTTCCTTTTATTCCCACAAATGTGCAAGTAAGATATGTTCAACCCCTGCGGATGCCTCTTCACCTCATTTTACGACTCTTTAGGGGAGTTTGTTGTACTTGAATTTTTCCATTGACTTTAAGTGCATTTGTGCTGTATTTTAAATGTACACGATGTTGGGTCTAAAGACACGTTTAGTCTTGTTTATGCATGACTTAGCATCATAAAAGCATTTCATACAGTATGTAATCATATGTCTAGTACTTCTGCTTACACCATTTCGAAAACGCTTAATGTTAAAACACCTTTGTATGTGTCTATACTTGATCTGTTCCATTTGCTACTGACTTTCACAGTTTCTTTGTCTTCAGTATACAGTCCTCTAAACTAGACCAAAACATAACAATAAGAATATTATTGGTCTGAAAAACAAAAGGTCCTCTGAAGTGTTGGTTTGAAACTTACACTGGTTGTTGTAATATTTCCAAGCATCATTCCTTAATAATCAGCAAATAGAAATGAAAAATGACACATTCTGTTCTGTTTTATGCCTTCACATGGGATTGGGATATAATCAGGCATCTACATTACAAACTTAAATCTTATTAAGAGCTTGCAACTCTGTGTCAGGATTCAGAGATTTTGCTTGTGATAAGCCTCCGACACACTCATGCAGGCAAGTACTTTTTAATTGCTCTATGTGTAAAGTAAATCTACATTTAATTAGCAAATTGAAAAAAACTCCTCCAAGTTTTCATTTATCTCAAAATAAGGATTTAGCTGCCCAATTTCTGCTAATTGGGCAATGGATTATTTCTGCTTTCAACCGTTAATATGTTCAAAGCATTTTTGAGAAAGGAGTGACAGGAAACATCAAAAAGGACCTTTTTGTTAATTAACTTAATTAACTAAACACTGTGACATTTGAAGGATTATTTTGGCGTGTTTTGAAGGACTTTTTAAAACAGAGATTATGTGACTCATGATGGACATTTTTTGCAGCATGTACCCACTGTGTGTGTGTGTGTGTGTGTGTGTGTGTGTGTGTGTGTGTGTGTGTGTGTGTGTGTGTGTGTGTGTGTGTGTGTGTGTGTGTGTGTGTGTGTGTGTGTGTGCTGGCCCTCCAAAGTCGCTTAGAGTGAATCAGGAGATCAAAGTCGAAGCTGTAGATTAATCCACATAACAGGAGCTTTTCCACTAATAACAGAACATTCTTTTCATTCTGGTTGCCTGGTACGTCAGAGCCACCGAGCCTCGACACTCACACCAACCCCTGGAGCTCAAACCAGAGGAAAGTGAATATAACAACTAGAAAATACTAAATGTGTAGTCCAGTTCTGTTTCAGTAACCTTAAATATAAAACAGGTTAGGTTCATTAAAGGTCCCCTATTATACTGTTTTTCATCATTATATTATAGTCAGTTATACAAAACATGTCTCTGAAGTGTTTGGCTCCAAACACCAAACAGATCATTGCAGCATCCCATAATCCCCTCTGTTTCAGCCCTGTTTCAAAAGTGCTGATTCTCTGTCTGTTACTTTAGATGAACATAAGGAGCCCCTCCCCACGCCCCTCTGAGAGATATTTGGTTAAAAAGAACTCAATGGTGCTCGAGGAGGAGATTCCATTATATAAATGGATCAGGACAAAAAGTGAGAGAATCTTTTTTCCTGAAACTTCCAGAATCTCTTTACACAGAGGGGACACATGTTTGTGTATAAAATACATGAAAAGGTGGATTTTGCATAAAAGGTGACCTTTAAAATGTAAAAGCTCAACACAAGCACTCATGTGTCTTACCCTTGTGCAACATTTCCCCTTTCTGATAAATGTTTCATACGATATGACAACCAAATGGTAATTTACAAATGTGAAAGGACATATTCTGCTAGTGTTCCTTTCATATTTGTATTTAGTGCCTCTCCTGTGACATGTTTACCTGCTTTAAGGTTCAAAAAGCACTTTATTCTTTTCATAATGCCTGTGCTGCAGCACCTCTTTTCACCCTCTGTCTGAAACCAGAGCCCAGTCTGCTCTGATTGGTTAGCTGGCCGGCTGTGTTGTGATTGGTCAACCGCTTAGAGATGTAACGCCCCTTAAGGCCGCTACACACCCACCTGAGACCAAAGAACGCGTACCGAAGGCGTCCCGACTTTTACGTCAGCTACGTCGCCTGCGTCAGCAACGCCGCCCGCTACGCCGCCCGCCTACGAACACACCGCAAATACTTCAGTCGACGAGTGGCAATAACTGTCCTTACCAGCAGGCAGCGGGTAGTGTGAACAGCCAATCAGAGTGATTGCTTGGGCCGACTTTCTCTGACCTCCCGCGGCCGATTCAACAGCGGGAGGTGTGAAAAGGTGCCGTAAAGAGACGACGGTGCGGGAAACACCAACCTGAGTAGGGCGCCGCGAATGCCCGACTGCCTCTGACGGCCTCTGACTCCCAAAATCGGGTTGGTGTGTAGCCAGCTTTAGCCTATCATGTATAATGCGTTGGAGCGCTAGCCAATAGAAGCACGGGTAAGAAAATGTAAAAATATTTTGTTTATGATGTTTATGTGTGTTGTGCTGCATGTAGAGGGTCTGGCCCTCACACTATTCTTGTTATTGTCACATACAGTATAGATCTCAAACTTAAGTGACACCCAGTTTTTTAAAACAAACCTAAACTTTACGCTATAGCTTCTGTGCATTTGATAATAAAGCCTTTGAATCTCTCTTTAAAGTTATGTCCCGAATGATGCATTTCGAATTCACAGAATTTGATGCCATTTAAAATTGTCAAGCAGAGTACGAGATGGTTTAAATGAACAGATATTAGAACGATTTGGGGGGGATCTGTTTATCACTTTACTTTTGACTTGATTTAATTGCACTGAGATGCTTTTCCCTAGTTCAAAGTTGGTCATCTACACAGCCACAGCAACTTCTACTTGAAGTTATTTGTCTTACCACCTAGAAAAACGAAATCTCTAAATTTGCTTTAGCTCTGTTTTACCCCAAAAAGAGCTTGTTTGCTGCAACTGGAAAAGAGGTTGATGAAAGCAGAGTGTGCTGGTGATAAACCAAAACCACGAGCTAAAAGAGACTAAAAGGCTCCAAGCTGATTGGCACTGCAGACATGGAAGGGGCGTATCTGTGGTTGTATGACTATGAGTGACCTGTTGTACACTGCACATAGTAATCTGATCCAATAATATACAATATTTGTGGGGGATATCAGGTCATTGCAGGGGATTATGCCAAAATCCAAGTGCAATCACAGGCCTCTGGTATCTAAGACAAGTCTTTATTTATTTTGTTCAGTACCAAGTAAAAGGAATCATTGCTGACTCAAGTCCAAGTCACATATTAGGAACACACCCCTGAGTCCAAGCTTCACAACGTTTAGAATGCTGTGGTTGAGAGGCCACAGAAGCTCCAACTTTTACCACTTGGCGGCGGACATATCTCCAACATCACACCTACTGTTGGAATCAGTGTTAAAACAGCTATTCGCCATCAAACTGAAAAATAATTGGTAATGGTATCGCACAAAGCGGGCCTGTGTTTTGTCTCCGAGAGAAGGTAGATGTTTGGGTTGGAACGCCACCCCTCCATCTGGCTCGCGCTCCGTAGGCTATACAGGAATAGAGTACAGCGGAAAAAAGGGAACACAACTCCCCTTTCAATAGCATGATAGAGGAATGTTCTTCCTGCACCTGCAAGTCTTTTCTTTTATGAGCACACCAGAGGAAAAAAAACAAAACACTTGAGCAATAATCATTTGAGGAATTTAATTTTGCCTCGGCTAAATCACTTGGAATGTTTGCATTGGCCCCCGACACCAGGGATTTTCATTATGAGCCGGGCAAATGAAGCCTGAGAGCTGGCATGAAAAATCTGTCTTGTTGAGTGAAATACAACAATAAAAAAACTCTTAATGAGATAACAAAAGCTAGTTTTCAATATTGATCTTTCAGTTTGTCCTTATGGACTTACAACTGTCTGGATTGCAATCCAAAATAAGATCCAAAATCACTTTGCAAGAGTTTACATGACACTATCCAACATTGTAAACTGCCTACCTTAAGCAATTGGAAGGAAATACACAATAGTCTGTGCTACTTAACTCCAACTGTGGCTCAAAATAAGCCATACTGCTGAGAAATGCTGCTGCGTTATTGCAGATTCCTGATATATTAAGCTGCTGACTGTGAAACTCTCAGTAGATTAACAGATTTTTCCCTGTGCACCAGGCAGGCAGTTCCCTCCCATCATGCCCTGTCTCCCTCTTTAAGTATCAGCTGTCTGCTGCCAAAAGACTGGCTGGATATTAATAGCAACACTCCCAGAATCTAAACCACATTTGTTTAGGTCAAGGCTGAGCTCAGCGTCAATTAAACAATACAGAGAAACTCAAACGACTCTGGCAGCGTAAAGAAGAGGAATGAGAGATAAACTAAACAGATATCCACAGTTTTAACTGCTTCAGATGGAAAAGTAAATTGAGGAGGTTAATCATTTAAACTTGGTGACCGTGAGTGCACTGTTTATGCATCAAACAGCAACTTGGAGTCTCGCTGCTGAACGCCGGCCAAACAGGAAATGGGGTGGTGTTGCGAAGCTCAGCGTTAAAGGGGCCCTATTGTACTTTTGTTATATATGTTTTAGTGCATGTAAATGGTCTGCAAAGGCTATTATTCCCCCCCTGCCTGAAATGCCTCCATTGGACCGCCTCCTTTGTTTACTTCCGTCACATAATGACGTCGCTATGTAACACTTGCGTTTCTATTGGCCAGCGCTACAACACATTGTATGTGATAGGTTAAGGGGTGGGACTTCTCTAAGCGGTTGGCCAATCACAACAGAGCCGGCCAGCTAACCAATCAGAGCGGACTGGGCTCTGGTTTCAGACAGAGGGTGAAAAGAGGTGCTGCAGCATAGGCAGTATGAGAAAAATAAAGAGCTTTTTGAACATTGAAGCATGGAGACATGTCACAGTAGAGGCACAAAATATGAACCTGAAAACTATAGTAGTATTACTGTATGTACTTTTTAAGAGCAAAAACCTGAAGGCCATCATATCCCAAAACAAAGACTTTTGATGGGAGACACTTGTAATTCTGACCTAGATTACTTGTTTTAATGTCAATTTGCCTACATTTTGCCACTGTGCATGCTGCTCTTTATGTAATGTGTTAGCTGACTGTGTTTTTACTGAGGTTTCACTGTAAGCTTATGAAACAGTTCATTCTTGGGGTAATGCATTGCAGTCTGCATGTAAAACAGTGACATCTAGTGCACAGGCTTGAAAGATGATAATCTCATGTTGCAGCTAGTAGAACAACTCCACTTGTAACCTTCAACTGAAGCCAACATTCACATTTCAGTTTTTCAACAGATTAATTGAACAAATATCCTGAGTTTGCATTTAAGGGGGCAGTGAAAGGTCCAACATGAGCAAACCTGGAGGGAATGATTACATCTAAGATTTTGATTGTGTAACTCCATGACCGTTACCAAAACCCTCTGATAAGGTCCAGAACATTCCCATTTGAAGGTCAAGCCAAATTTTTCTCCAAATGGCGGGAATAAATCCAACAGGAAGAGGGCTGTGTGTGCATTGATGTGTGTGCACAATACAGGGTCTGTTTTGCATGTCTGTGTCTGAACTGAAGCCATAATCCAAAGACAAAAAGTAAGGGCAGAGGGGAAAAGTTGGCAAAATAAGGACACTGTGTGTGTTGTGTTGAGTTGGGACACTGATACCTCTGCTCCTGCCATGGATCATTTCATTTAATATCAATATTACACTGTGATATGTACAGCTCACAAAGCAAGATAAGGCTGCTTACGTGCACACAAATCCACATGTGTTGAGTATCTGTGGTGAACGGGGTTAAGTAAACAGTAGCGCTGATAACCCTGTTGTTAACCTGGCCACTGTGATTGGCTTATCTCTTCATGATGGCTTCAGAAAACCCTGGCTGCCAGCCAATAGAAACAGAGCGGGAAACACTGTCAACGGTAAGAAAACATTGTGTGCAGCGATACAGGAAAGGAGGGAACCTGCAGGAGAATTACGTCTTGAGGTCTCGGTTACTGTACAGTAGATATTGTCTGCCAGTACTCCCCATATGATTAATCACCAATAGACTTTGGTTTTGGCTATGTGATTCAATTGTTAAGTTCTAAAATGTGTTTAAATACTCATGTCAGAAACACATTGGATTGCCTGGTGTCCACGAAGAAATAAATTATGTAAAGGTTTAAAATATTTGTTCCAAATACCTCGCTGTGGATATTGACGTTGTGACAATATTTTAGGGTTGAGCATTTCAGTTTTTACAAAATATAAAAATACACAATTAGAATGTTGATAAATAATCAACAGTCATTTGGATTTGATGACCAAGCAGTTCATGGAATATAGCAGCTTTTAAGGCAGGAAAAGACAATGCTTACAATACTGTATACAAAATCTAAGAAGATATTGGCATAATATTGATATATTGCCCATGCAACCACTCCAAATGAATGATAACGTTTATACTGTTACTTCTTGATGGGAAAATAAGTGACTCTTTGCTAACAATTTAGCCAATTTAAAAGTGATAATATATCAATGTTTGCCCATATTTGTTTCTACTGCCCCCAAGTGGCTTAAAAAAACACTATTAATTTCAAGTTTAAAGAAAAACCTTGAAAAAATGCTTGAATTGTTTATTAAATCAGCAAATCACTATGTCGGTTTTAGGCTGTCTTTGCTCTGTATGTGTCTTCCCAAATCTTTCACAAACCAAATAATAAAATCATAATACCAACTGTTGGATAAAAGTTTATTCACAGGTTAGTCTGTTTGCAAACGTAGCATGGGATACTTCAGAGCACAGGAGAAGAGTAAAGCTTATTGTTCCTCCTGTAAATACATCAGCTGGAGTCGTACCCGAGTGAAAATCTATTAAAAAGTAATTATTCTGCTGTTCAGGCCTGAGCTGTTTTTATTGGAGGTAGCAGGACCTGGTGCCGGTTTAATACGTTTAGTAAAACCACAACGTCCATTCACGAAAAGGTCAAATTTAAAACTCTGAGTGTGTGTGTGTGTGTGTGTGTGTGTGTGTGTGTGTGTGTGTGTGTGTGTGTGTGTGTGTGTGTGTGTGTGTGTGTGTGTGCATGCGTGCGTGTGTGTGTGTGTACTGTAGTGAGGACAACTCATAGTGTCACTATATTACATAGTATAAGAGGATGGTCTTTAAAGGGACAAACACACCAATTAGATTATTTCTGTCAAATACAATACAATAAAATTACCAAACTAATCTTTTATTTAACAACATAAGTATCTCTGATGCTGGGGAAAGAGGAACTGCACACATAGTTATTTTTGAAAGTGATTTTACTGGGAAAGTTGATATATGAGCTTTGGTGGGGGTGCATAGCTTTGAGCTCTGAACAGCCCAGTGTACACACACACACACACACACACACACACACACACACACACACACACACACACACACACACACACACACACACACACACACACACACACACACACACACACACACACACACACACACACCAAGCAATTTAGTCAAAGTGAGCCCCTAAATATAGCCATTGCACAGTGTTATTATCACAGCAGGGGTAGTGCACTGTTATCTCTCACCCTTCACTCCCATTGTTTTACTACTCCAGCAGATGACAGCTTCACAAGGACTGGGGCCCACTCGCTCTGTATATAGCCCGTTATATAAGACCTGCACTGATGCTGGTTATTTCACTTCATTTTCCATCAGCGACACTTTATAAATGATTACAGTATATGTCATGTTTTATAGGCGAGAGTGGAGTTTATCCTTCCTCGTTGTGCTGCAATCAATGTCTCAAGTTGAGTTAGCCCTAATGCTAAGGCTGAATAATACATGAGAAAAAACGTCATCAGAGTTTCTGTGGTAATAAATGAGCATGAGAATAGCTTGCATGGCGCTGTACCTTATGGTCTATGTCTCGTACACATACAAATACATTCACATGCACAGGTGAACAAACAAGACAAACTCAACATTTCTGTAGGAGTGAGAACACAATAATGTGTACGCATTTTTGCCTTTCCATATTCCCAATCCTACAATTAATGGGAACTTAAAATGGATTTTGTTTAGATGCCTCAAATAAGGCACTGTCAAGTTTTGAACAAGTGGATGGACAGAAAAGCACTAAAAGTGGAGGAAACTATAGAGTACAAACAAAAAGCAAGCTATTAAATAAATAAAGCTGAAAAACGGGGACAGGACCAAGCAAAGGAAAACAAAACAACAACACAATTAAGAAACACTGAACAAGTAGATCGAAAGGCACGAGGAACAAGATCAGAAACTGACAAAGAAAATAAGAGAAGACAGGCCTTTAAGACACAGCTGGAGAGGGCAGGGGCAACACAAAGAAAAAATTAATTTCAAAATAAAACAGGAACATTAAACACAAAACCCAAGATCATGACAAACACACACTTAAAGAGATTTAAAGGTTTTGTTCCAATGCATAAAATGTGTCACTAAATAACCCAATCATGAACTTTTAAGCGGATGCTAACAAGTGGCTGAATGACACTACTGAACTTCATCATTCCGTTCAGTATTTGGCAGCTTTTTTCTAAAAGCAACGTTTTTCATCCCAGCAGCACTCACAGAACATAACGGCAACAGCTTCTCTTGACAAAAGGGATAAAGAAAAGGTAAATAAATGATTAGAAATGTTGTAGAACACAAGGCTCATTGAACGCATTACAGGTGGGTAGAAAATGCCTTTTGAGACTGCTGCAGTAAAGGGAAGTTTACAGTAAATCAGTTTTATCATCTTATACTGTAAGTTATTAAGGTTTAAGACAGTCTTTTGGTAATGGAGCAGAGATATGAAAATGTCCATCAAGGGTTGTTCCGAGTCATCTATTCAGAAGAGGCCATACTGAACAGCATTATGGGTAGTGATTGCTGCCTGGCCTGGGATCAGTGGTTTCAGACAGACACAACAACATGAGACACAAATAATCACTCACAAAAGCTATTGTTAACCACGCTGGATGTGTGTACCAAGCACTGGTCTGTTAAAGCATGTCCCTACAACAAACAGCTTCCTTTGTTGCTATTTATATCACACACACACACACACACACACACACAGAACACAAGTTGTTTTCTGCCGTGTTTACACCCAGACAAACCAACTGTTGATTGGGTGGTCCGAGAGATTGGTACATACCAGGAGGAGCTTAGCATCGAAGCTACAACAAGTATTGTGCACACATAGAGGCAGACTTTAGTTGAGTCCGCTCCGAAACACATACAGAACAGAACATGGGGACAAAGATCTGATTATTGTGATTTTACATGCAATGTGTCTGAAAATTGCTTTTATGGGTTAAAAGCAGAGAACAGGCGTCTCCCACTCATGTCCATTGGGTGACAGAACTTATGATGTTTCTACACATGGAGAAAATAAAGTGTACTTTGGGTGGCTCCACTTGTAAATTATATAGGACATGGCAACCATTTTTAACGTACATGGACAGTTTGAAACTGCCTACTCTTCCCTAACTGATTTATATATATATATATAACTGAATTAGAACACAGATTTTCTATAGTCAATCATGATTAACATGTATCTCGACCTTGTCATGTTTTTTTTTTTGTGTGCTGTGTTTTCAACCATCTGTTTGTTTATTATTTTAAAATGTTTTTGTACTATTAATCTTGTTTTATTCTGTAGGGAGGGGGGGGGGGGGGTTAACAAAAAATGGACAACCTGCACTTTTCTTTTTGTCACTGAAACTGAAACTGTATGTGTTATTTAAGAAAAAGGAAAATAAAGTTTATAAAAAATAAATAAAAGCAGAGAACAACTTTCACTGTGTGTGCTGTGTGCTCTGCATGTGTGGTTTCTTCCCTCCGATTCTATGTCTAAAATGCCTTCTCCAGCTGAAGACAAATAACATATGCATGCAAATGTGCAGGGCAAATGAGTGAAAGAAGAACAAATCTGTATGTTATTTAAAGAATGCAAGTACGTTCTCATGTGTCCTTGATGACGATGTGTGTTGATTGTCCAAGCATCTGTTTGACGTACAAACGTGCTTCAATGCATTATGGGACTATTAAACAAAGCCCACATTAGATCAGAGATGATCTGTCAAACAAGCATGACTCAGATTTTCCAGACATGAGACACCGAGGGCAACTTCACTGGAAATATTACACTCTAACTGCAACCATCTGTGTGTGTGTTTATGCGTGTGTGCACGCAAGTGTGACGCAGCATGCATGCATCATCTGTGTGCATGCTGACTGTGAGTATGCTCTCACATTGAAAAGTGTTCACAAGAATCACACCAAGGCATACGCTGCCAGAATTGTTAAGCATATCTTAAAAAAGGTTGCTAACAAGTGGCTAAATGTAGTGTTGGAAGAAGTACTTATCCTTTACTTAAAGGGGACCTATCATGCAAAATGCACTTTTGTACGTCTTTTATACATGAATATGTGTCCCCGGTGTTCCAGGGAACTCACCAAGTGTCAGAAAACACAACCCTCTCTATTTTCCTCCATACCCAAATCTCTAAAAAAGGGGCTGCAATGGATCTGATAAAAACTGATCCAGATTTGAACACTGTCCTGACGTCAGGACGGTGGCGCTACGGCTATTGGGCCAACTCCACCAATCAGGAGGAGACAACCACGGCATTGTCGTTTGAAAGCGCTGGAGACGCTGTAGTACATATGCCAGGCCTGTAGATGGTGCTGTTGCTCACATAATCAACCCTTGCAAAAACAGAGCTATAAATTGTCAAATTGAGCGAAATGAGGCATGGCTAAAATGCATGGTCTGTTTGGTATTTTGAAAAAAAAAAAGTATAAATATGCCTTATATAGGTATGGTCCTACACTATATTATTCAAATATAGCATGATAGGTCCACTTTAAGTAAAAGAACAAATACTTTGGTCTTAAAATACTCCATTACAAGTAAAAGTCCTGATTTCTGAGTTCGGGTCTCTAAAAATATATGATTAGCAAAACTGTACTTTTAATATAATGTGACCCCAAATAAATAAATAATTAAAACAAAAAAAGCCCTGATTTATACATTTAAAAAAGTAAAGAAGTATTAGCATTCAAACGTACTTAAAGTAAGTAATCATTCTGCTCAACGCCCAATTCCAGAGTAATATAAAGTACAGAAGAATTACCAGCTACTATGTACTTCAAGTATCAAAAGTAAAAGTACTGGTTACACAGAATTTATCTTATTATATTATTATGGTTATTATATTATCCTTTTTTTGCACATGTAAGAGCCTTTAAGTATTGTAGTTTATCAATGTGGACCAAATGTAGAAACGTGAAACACTGTGTATTAGTATTAGAGTATACCTTATATGATATCAGCATATAATCTGTTTTGTATGTACAAAGTACAGTAACTATCTGTGATTGTTAAAATAAATGTAGTGTTAGTATTCGCAATGTATCTTACAATATATCAAAAAGTATACTTAAGCACAATACTTGAGTAAATGCACTTAGTTACTTCCCATCACATTTGTGTAGAAAATGCTTTTTGAGGCTGCTACGTCTTAATATTTCTGTTCAAACTAAGGTTAAAGCTGTGAATTACATAAGAATGGAAGTAAATGAATATGCCGCCTCCTTTCCGTGACAGAGTGCCAGTGTTTTCATCAGAACAGGCTAAGAGGTCAGACAGGATTTCCCCCACCGGTAGCAGTTTGTCTTCACAAATATAGACCTGAGAACAAACATGTTATTGGAGAGGGGGCCACAGGAAAAGCGAGACAAAGCGTATGTGACGTAACAGCTACAAAATAAATCACATTTCCCATGAATCACAAGGGGTTTCCTGAAGAGTGGCATTTTGTTTGGTTTTCACTTAAGATTCAGAAATGGCAACACAAAGACAAAACAAGTACAGACACAACTCCATAATGATCAATTAGTATGCCGACATGTAGCTTTAATTAAGTGTTTGCACTTCGATTGTAATATAATTAGTTTGGCCGGATTTTGTTTGATGTTTGAGCACATTTAACCAAAACAATCTGTATAAACCTGCTATGGTATTTAGTTTGCACAGTATTGCATTAATGCTCTGGGGGAAATATTTTAATTATAAACTATAAAGGTGCCCCTATAGCGCTCAATAAGCCCATCTGATGACAGGTGGTTGTGAATATACCTGCTGCACTTTTCCTATTCTTCCCTTTAAAATATGGGAAATGATTCTGCGGACCACAGCACGCCTTCTGTCGTTGTTTGCTGTGAAAGAAACAGTCTGGCCTGTCAGAGGTAAAGGTGGTAAAAGACTTTGACACACAAATTAATTAACAAAATCATGATTTTTTATTTAAGCGGTCCTATTGTGCTATTTGGGGTTTTCGCTTTCCTGTAGAGTGTGATATAGGTTTTTTGTGCATGTAAATGGTCTGCAAAGGCTCAAATCCCTTTGTTCCCTCCAGACTGAGTTTCTCTCCCACACACTCTGCATGAAACACCTCCATTGGACTCCTTTGTTAACTACCATAACATAATGACATCACGATGTAACACTCGCACTTCTATTGACTTGCGCTCCGACACATTAGATTTGATAGACTTAGGCGCCGTTTACACGAGGAGAAAACTGCTTGTATCTGCAAAGTTTCGCGTGCGTATAGCCCTATTATTTACACGAGGCCGATAGAAACTGACCCCACAAACGATAACGGGTCCCAAGGTGGATAGATTTGCAAATGAAACGCTCTGGGGGGTCAACCGAGTCCGTGTAATCGCCTCTATACGAATATTTCCTGAAAAAATAGCGATAGCCCCACCTCTCCTGCTCACTGCTGTAGCAACTATCAAAAATAGCTGTGTTAATTAAACGCACAAGGGGTTCTTGAATGAAATAATATTATAAAAGGCAAACCAGAATTGTTAACGCCCAATATACTCCTTAAACAAAATAAACAGAGTCAGATTTCATGCATTGATCCATTATATTGACAAAGGTGCGATCTCACCCGGTGTTTGTAGACAATATCTCTCTCTTTCTGAGACGTGCTTCTTGGTCGGTCGATGCAATATCCACAGATTCGGTTTCTTTCAGTTAACTTCCCCGTTGCATTTATCCATATGCTGAGGAAATTACTATATCCCGCTGAATACCAGCAATCGCCACACACACTTCCTCCTGTCAGTAGCTGAGTGATTCTACAATTTAGGGTACATTCCATGTCCATTGATGTCCATTGATGATAATTATAATTATTCTAAGTATTTTCTTCAAAAATATCATATTTTGCCTATTATTGGAAAGCATGTTATAATATCACACAAACATTATGTGTATCCTATGCTTTATTTAGCTTGAAATGTGTCATGATGTTCTTAAATTGTCAATTTTTGCTCTGTCCGTTTTTCAGTTGAGGGTGTCTTGGTTTCAAAATAATGAATAAAAACCATTAAAGTAAATAAAAAAAAGTATTCATTTATTTTAAAAGTCTAAATACTAAAGAATAATAACATATTTTTAATTGATTTCCTCCTTTAAATAATTTAAATATCTTAATATATGAATGTCCGCAAAAGTTCTGTCAACTATGTTACTAAGAGAACTCCCCCCTTTAACTCAAAAATGGTTTGTCCCAATACCATGTCACCAGCATCACATGATGCCATGTTCCTCTTTGGCAGACATTTTGAACACACTGTGGTGATTGTCCTCTAATTTTTTACAATATTTTATGTATAATAGCACATGGTCAATTAATATACTCATTGACAATCAACAATGTTACGTACATTGTTATGGTTTACAATTGTTTAATGATTTTAATTCAATTATATGTTCAAATGTGATGTTAACCTGTTCAAGAAAATGACATGTGGTCATCCAAGCAAGGCCTACCATTGAAATGATGGGTCAAAATAGGGAAATTGTCAACTAAGTTACCTGTCAACTGAGTTACCCAGTACTGTAATAACTGTAGTAACTTAGTTGACAGGTAACCTAGTTGACAATTTGTAGGACATGTAGACGTCATTACACATCATTATCAATGGAATTTTGCACTTCTGCCTTGAAATTAACATAGTGCTGATGGTTAATAATGTGTCCAGTCAACTATTTTATTTGCGTCAAATGTTTGACTTTCATTGTCAACTATGTTGCACCTCATTTTTTCAAATTTAAAATATCTAAAATAGTGCTTCTGATATCATTTATAGTATAATGTATATCTACACAGGTTGGAGTTTTACATGACATCTCTTAAAACTATCAAAATGACCTGTATGGTAGTTTTATAATACAAAATATCCCTAAACTTAATGACAGTGCTGAACATATCACATGAAAAAACAAAACTTTAATACAATTATTTTTTAAACTTTAAAAAATCTTTGGATATATGGTAGAATAGACTCAAGAGCCTTTCAAATGTGATTTTACTTGAAGTGCAGGACTTAATCAAATGATTGTAATGACATCAAGTTTGTCCGTAACATAGTTGACAAACTGAGTAGTGAAAACATCCTTTCCCTTAAAATAAAATAAAATAAAAAAATGTTTAAGCTTTGCAACTAGTGGATATGTTACACTGAAGAATATACTAACTTGAACCACTGATTGTTCTATTGAGAAAGAACACTTTCTTTGTACTGTTTTGTTGATGTGAAATGCACCCTAAATTATAGAATCACTCAGCTACTGCTAGTGCTACTGCTACTGACCATGCTACAGATATCAGTGCAAAATCTACAGCTCCTCTACCACAACCATCAGCAACAAGTGGACATGGAGAATTACATGAACTACATGTTGCTAAATACACCGTGGGGCGTAAACAGAAGGGTAGCCATGGCAACATTGCTGCGGGGCTGCTCGGGCTGCTCTTCTTCTTCGCTTTTGGTGTATTTTGGCGAAGTTACAGCGCCACTTACAGTCCCGGCATATGTACTACAGCGTTTCCAGCGGCCTCGTTTGAACAGACACGTTAAATGAAACGAATGCATGTGAACGGAAGACTTTTTTGAATATGCATACTGTGCATAAACGCAAACGTTCCCGTGTGAGTGGGGCTTCAGGGGCATCAGAGCCGACCAGCTGACCAATCAGAGCAGACTGGGCTCTGGTTTCAGACAGAGGGTGAAAAGAGGTGCTACAGCACAGGCAGTATGAGAAAAATAAAGAGCTTTTTGAACATTAAAGCATGGAGACATGTCACAGTAGAGGCACAAAATACAAATATGAAGCCTGGAAGTTATTACAATAGGACCCCTTAACCCTTGTCTTCGTTTTCCCCCCCTTACTTTGGTGTTCGCGGTCAAATTTTACCGGTCCTGTTTTAACTGCACAAAAAACATTAATCATCACTAAATTTCATTTAACACCCTTTCAAACTGTAAATATTGTATCAGACTACTGGTATACAGGAAAAACTGCAGTAAATATACAAAGAACAGACACTGAACAATTATTGCGTGTGCCAGGTGTGATCCATGTGGGGGGATGGGAACATAAGGGCGGGAAATGTGTCAAATTGTTCTGTGTGTGTTTGTGAGTGCCAGGTGTGATTCACATGGGGGGATTGGGCACATAAGGGGGGGGGGGGGGGGGGGGGGACACATCTATAGTATGTGTGTGTGTGGGTGTTTATGTGTGTGTTTTATCTGATCCGGATGGTTACTAATTCCTTTTCTTTATGGCGGTCATTTTTGACCGGGAACACCATGGGTGTTACAAAGTTGACTAAATCATCCAAAATGCAATGAAAGTGGTGATCAGCAATTTTATATGTTCAAATGTCTACTGTGAAGGATATCATAAAGCCTTAATGCAATCGAATGTAAAACAAAAAAGTTATGATTGATGTAAGTAGTAAATCGGTCAGATTTGACCCGAAGACAACAGGAGGGTTGTAGACTGGTAGCCGATTGTAACTGAACATGGTGGTGCTGCCATCTAGTGATGCTTCTTTGCCACTGAAACAAATACTTTCAGTGAAAAAGAAATCTGAGTTTGAATGTAAATCATTGGGTTATGTTTAACATAAAGCAGATGTGTAAACTTGTTGATAGGTTTATAGAAAACTTGACATTGTTGTTGCTGTTTCTAGATGGTTTTTGTGTTTGTATATGCAGCTTAAGATACTGGTTTGATTCCCACCATACTCTAATACAGTGGTTCTCAACTGGTTAGGCCTCGGGACCCACTTTTTACTTGGTCAATACATCGCGACCCAACATTTTGAAGCACTCAAATCTATTCAACAAAAAATCGTGCTGTAATATATACGCTTTTCAGAATACAATATTAATAAAAGTGAAGTACAGTACATATATCCCTTCAGAGAACTAAAGTATGCTTTTAAAAAAGGTTTAATGAGATGATGGAATCAAAGCTGAACTATATAAAAAGGCACACATGCTGAAAACCCAACCCCAGCAGGGGGGTCTGGGGGGATTCTCCCCCAGGAGATTTTTAGAAATACTAACATAAACTACGCATTCTGGTACACTCTGAGAAGAAAATAAATAAATCTATTACTACCCGACATATTAATAATATTTTATGCCATTGTTTGTTTTTCACTTAGTTCTGACAGCTTGCTGAGAGAAGAGCAAAGAGGAGATCTGTGTAAATTGTGGGTAAGGGTAGATAGCTCCCATTGTTCTGTGACCTGTCAATCATCAAACCGGCGGTCATATTTCATTATGTGTTCATTTTTATCTGAAGTTGTACCCATGGATGCATAAAGAATAGTTCTACCGCAGTTATTCTCCGTGGGGACTTCCGGCAACAATCTTGATTCTGATTGGCCAGAAGACTCAGCAGAGATGTTTTATTGAGAAGATGATCACTACGTGACAGAAGTTTTCAAAACCATTTATGGTCTCCGGTACTTCCAGTCCAACGCCTACTGCATGCACAGCGTTAGAAAATCGGTCCTTCAAAATAAAAGTTTGCATTTTCCCCCCCAAAAAAAAAAGAAATTCCAATTTTTTTTTTCAACTTTTTTTTCTTCACTCACACATCCGCGACCCACTTGAAACGGGTCCGCGACCCACTTTTGGGTCGCGACCCACCAGTTGAGAACCACTGCTCTAATAGACCTTTAATGACTTTTTCAGTTGCAGGATATATGTGAAGTCAGCAAACACTTGAAATTAGAGCGGAGCATGACTCCTGACTTTTCCGTGTGTTTTATTCTTATTTTGTTTTTTTTAAGTTATATCTGTTGTAATTTATTGTCGTTTATTGTGTTTTGTAGTAATGTGTTTTTTATTACATGTACAGCACTTTGGCTCGACCAAAAATCGCTTTTAAATGTGCTTTATAAATAAAACCTGATTTGATTTGATTTGATTTGATTTGAAAGGGCTTGTTGCCTGATCAGTCTGATGAAAGCCTATTTGATCCAAATTCTGTATGTTCTGTGTTTCTGAATTTCATCTCTGCTACGTGCACTCTTTTTGAATCATACTCACATATTTCAGTGCACTCAGCGGTGAAATGTAACAAAGTACATTTACTCAAGTACTCATGTAATTAATTGAAGTGCTTGTACTTTACTTGAGTATTGTAACAAATAAAATCCTACTTCATACTTTTACTCTACCACATTTTGCAGGAAAATGATGTTCTTTTTACTCCACTATATTTATTTTACAGATTCAGTCAATAACTTCTTTGCACATTTAGCTTATAAATGAACAATTTCAATCAACTTATAAATATATTATATATTAGTTAAGCTACCCAGTAGTTTATAAGGTGATTCAAATAAACCACACCTTTACCAAGTGCAACATTCCAGTGATGAACATATATTACAGTACAGTACAATATTGAATGCAGTACTTTTACTAAAGAATATTTACAGACTGTGTTTCTGCTTTTACTGAATAATCTGAGTACGTCTTCCACCTCTGAGTGCACCGAGGCTTTGTTTGATGTTGTCACATGATAATGAATGTCACACTACCAGTTTGCTCACTTCTGACAGGACGTTTTAGTTTGTTTAGTCAGCAAGGGTTCAGTTTTGATCATGAGCTTATGTTGAATAGAGAGAAGAAATGTTTGATATGAGGAAATGCTTTGAGTGTTCTCTCTCTGATTTGTTTGTCACTTCTTGCGAATAGAGATACTTGCTCACTTTCAATATCGACTGTACATACAGATGAAGCATAATAAGCAAACCCTTTTTCCATCCTTACATCTGCTGTATTAAATATGAGTTATCCACTCATTTCATTATACTGTACTGGAAAAATGTGCTTCTCTTTCTGCATTTTACACTTCATTTGCATCAGACAAAGATCTTCCAGTGCACTCGGGTTTCACTGCGCCCACACTGTAGATGTTTACATTTCTAGGTTGTTGTTTACGACCAGTTTGCCTACTTCTTACAGGGAGTGTTTGTTGTTTTTCAAGGTGACGTGCAGGGAGTTTTCGAGAATGGAAAATATGCACGCAAAGAGATGAGTCAATGCAAAAAGAGGAGGAAACAGAACTATCAGATGGGAAACTGAGGCGTCAGCTTGGGCGCTTTCTCCGGAAAAAAAAGATTCCCTGAAGCAAAACGTTTTCATAATTATCCAGCCAAAAGAATTAAACATAAATGGAGGTCATTCAAATTAAAAGTATCTCATAAGTCCTCATCAGAAAATCTGAATAATGTGATAAAGTGCTCTAACTGTGAAACCAAAGTTTAAAAGATCTGAATATATCTCCAAAATGTTTTGTCTAAAATTGAGTGTCTATGTTTTATCTTGACTTACCTCTGGTTTCCATTTTTCAGCTTCTTTCTACCTATGTTCAAATAAAAATACATTTTGGGGGTGTAAAGTAGGGGGGGCTTTTTACACAGGGTGAGGCGCAGGGAGGGTTTCACTGTGTATCATATGCTTATGTTCAATATAAAGAATAAGTGTGGGTAGTATGATATGATTATATACTTTTAATAATTTGGATTCAGATTTTTTGTCACTCACTTTGTAACACAATGCTTTTTTCATTCTTACATCTGCTATACCAGCGTGTTTTAACCACTTATTACATACATTACATTACATGTCACTTGTTGGACGCTTTTATCCAAAGCGACTTACATACTCAATACTGTGGTATTATCTTACTCTTTATTAATATAGCACATTTCAACACAATTGCTTTACAATTCATGAATACATTACGGCTCTGTTGTGTATATGTTCATTAAATGATCAACGTTTCACCTTGTTGTGAGATCTTGTTTTTGCAGTTACTTATATAATGTTATTTTTTATTTTATTATCCTTGTGTGAATCTGTTCTGTCCTGTTTTCCACTCTCACTCTATCGCTGCTTTAAACTCCTGAATTTCCCCACAGGGATAAATAAAAATCCATCTTGTAACTTATCCTATCTTAAAGGGGACCTATCATGCAAAATGCACTTTTGTACGTCTTTTATACATGAATATGTGTCCCCGGTGTTCCAGGGAACTCACTAAGTGTCAGAAAACACAACCCTCTCTATTTTCCTCCATACCCAAATCTCTAAAAAAGGGGCTGCAACGGATCTGATAAAAACTGATCCAGATTTGAACACTGTCCTGACGTCAGGACAGTGGAGTTACGGCTATTGGGCCAACTCCACCAATCAGGAGGAGACAGCCACGGCCATTGCCGTTCGAAAGCGCTGGAGACGCTGTAGTACATATGCCAGGCCAGTAGATGGTGCTGTTGCTCACATAATCAACCCTTGCTAAAACAGAGCTAGAAATGGTCAAATTGAGCGAAATGAGGCATGGCTAAAATGCATGATCTGTTTGGTATTTTGAAAAAAAAAAAAGTATAAATATGCCTTATATAGGTATGGTCCTACACTATATTATTCAAATATAGCATGATAGGTCCACTTTAAATTCATGAAAAAGCTACAAGAATAAAATAAAAATGAAACAAGCCAAAATAGAATAAGACAGGATAAAATAGAATAATTAACGTTACAGTGTAAGACGTTAATAGTTATTTGCTTTAATCGAAAGCAGCAACAAAAATAAAAAATCTTCAGCCTTGATTTGAAAAAGTAATAGTTGCAATAGACCTGCAGTAAAATGATTATATTTAAGATGTGCCAAAGCCAAAAGAAAAGCACACCGGGGTATCACATACAAAACTGGTGAATCAACTAACATGGCCCATCTCTTTTGTCATCATAGATCTCCAAACTCGACCTTAATGTTGATTTCATCTACACATGGGGCCATGATTCTGATCTCATCAACCCATCTGTTTTCAGACAAAACCTGTTCACAGAGACGTGGAAAAATACTCCTTGTACATCATGTGAATAGTACAGTATGTACCATGAAGCACAATTTGTTATGATAACACACAGCCTCACAAACTGAAAAAATATCAGCGTTATTGTTTTGCAGGGAATGTTATAGTATGTAGTCATTCCAGTTTTGTCTGATTGCTTGGAATGAAGGTGAAGAGAGACAAAACAAATCAGAGCCAAGAAGAGAACAGGAAACAAGAAGGATTTTCACACCGAGTTCTCAAACAGACAAAAGCCGTTTTATAATTGCATTGTGCAATTATCATCCCCACCTTAATAAATGCTACCTCAGAAGATCTTCCAGACTCATGAACAGCACATTCAGGACAAACAACTCTTGTCATTGTTTTAAAGAATGGTAACGTTATAGCTTATTATGATCAAGTTTAAATGCCAGCATACAAGAACATACATAAAGAAGACGTCTACGGCAAGTGCCCTGACAAACAACTGAATAAATAATTATTTACATGATTGTCCTTTGTGTAACTCTCTATTTTTCTAATATTAGACTTCATACTGCATAGTCCTTTAATGAGCAGATTCTCATTCAAATCAGAGTGTGATGAGAAAGTGAGGTTTAGCTATAACTAAAATAAAACTTGACTTAACTTTGACTATAGAATTGATGATTTGGATTGAAATGTCCTAATTCTTATTTTCAATGTGATAGTGATAAGTGTGCTTATAACTTTTAGTCAATAACCTGTCAAAACGTTGTGATAACAATAAGGTCATGTTTCATATAAAGTGGAAGAGTATCTAATTTGTGTAAAAAACCTTTAAAGTATAATTCCATAAACATATTGGATCTAATGACTTTGTGTAATGCTCATGAATCTACAGAGAAATATCGGCTCTGTTGTGTACATGTTCATTAAATGATCAATGTTTCACCTTGTTGTGAGATCTTGTTTTTGCAGTTACTTATATAATGTTATTTTTTATTTTATTATCCTTGTGTGAATCTGTTCTGTCCTGTTTTCCACTCTCACTCTATCGCTGCTTTAAACTCCTGAATTTCCCCACAGGGATAAATAAAAGTCCATCTTGTAACTTATCCTATCTTAAATTCATGAAAAAGCTACAAGAATAAAATAAAAATGAAACAAGCCGAAATAGAATAAGACAGGATAAAATAGAATAATTAATGTTACAGTGTAAGACGTTAATAGTTATTTGCTTTAATCGAAAGCAGTTGCAATAGACCTGCAGTAAAATGATTATATTTAAGATGTGCCAAAGCCAAAAGAAAAGCACACCGGGCATACAAAACTGTTGAATCAACTAACATGGCCCATCTCTTTTGTCATCGTAGATCTCCAAACTTTACCTTAATCTTGATCTCATCTACACACCTGGGGCCATGATTCTGATCTCATTAGCCCATCTGTTTTCAGACAAAACCTGAGGCCTGTACTACGAAGTCGGATTTTCGCTTAGCCAGCTAACTTCAGGGAAAACTCTGGGTTTCCGGTCCTACGACGCTGGTTCACTTCTTAGCGGGCTAGATCTCCATGGTAATTTATGCTGAACGGCTAGCCTGGTCCGGAGCAGGTTAGGTTCCAGGATAAGAGATCAACTCAGTGAAAGCACTGCCTGCTGACCAATCAGAGCTCAGTGTGCGGAGTTTAAAGCTACCAAGTCATATTACAGAAGAAAGGAAATACAGACGGCCGGCAAAAATCAACTGTGTGACAGTGGCGGACTGGCCATCGGGACGTCGGACGATGTGGGCCGGTCGGATAGGTCACTATAGCACCCCCCCCCCCCCAGTCGACAATTTGTGTGTGTGTTTGTATATCCCATTTGAACCGCCTGACCCCTTCTAGCCTCCACTTTCACTGCCAGGTGCGGGGTGTCTGTCTGTCTGTCTGTCTGTCTGTCTGTCTGTCTCTCTCTCTCTGTCTGTCTGTCTGTCTGTCCGTGGAAAATTACGATATATATATATATATCGTATAACCCATTTGAGCCCTCTGACCCCTTCTAGCCTCCACTTTCGTGTGTGTGTGTGTGTGTGTGTGTGTGTGTGTGTGTGTATGTATGTGTGTGTGTGTGTGTGTGTGTGTGTGTGTGTGTGTGTGTATGTATGTGTGTGTGTGTGTGTGTGTGTGTGTGTGTGTATTTCTGCCCCCCTTTTGCCTCCACTTTCACTGCTGTGTCAGATTGACCCGAATACCATCTCTGTGATATAGACATGTAGGGGGGGGGGGGGTTCCAAATGCATGACATGAAATATTTTCATTTGACTTGTTTATTGCACTAATTAAGGTAAGTAGAAGAAGTTTCATACAAGAAAAATACAAGAAAGTTTCATACAAGAAAAATACAAGAAAGTTTCGAAAAATCTATTTTTCGTAGATTTTCAAACTTTCAAACGGGTCAATTTGACAGGAGGGATACAGTAACATATTAGCAAACATAGTGATAACAAATTGCCATACAATTGTGTAGCATATGTGTTAAGAATAGTACTGGTGATTACACAAATGGTTAATCTTTTATATTCAAGATTTTAAAAAAGATAACAAAGAAGGATATATTTAGTTAAAATACATAGAGAAAAATTAAGTTATTTGAGCAAATCAAAAGGACGAAAACATAAGAAATGTTTTTTTAAGTAGAACCAAGCTTTTTGAGCCAAGTTTACATGGTGTTCTGACAATAAATGGTGTCCTTTAATTTGATTATTAATAAACTGTTATGCTGTAGATTGGTTTGAAAAAGAGAGATAGTTATAGATAGATAATCGAATAGTTAGCTTGAGGGAGAATCGGCAACGGTTGTTCTGGGCACCAGCTTCAGTTTGATGGGATTCTTGGGGGTTGTAAATTCATCAACTCCCAGCTCCATTGGAATCTAGGAAAACAAGAAATGTGACCAAAATGAACCCCTGTAAAAGCTCAAACATGATTGCACCCAACCTTACATAAAAACCTTCACTATGACAACACACACTGAAAATGTTTCCTTACATCTGTCTCCTTGCAAGTGACAAAGCTGAAGTTCTGAAGGATCTCTACTACCTCATTCACACCCATGGGCGTCGCAGCCATTATATGAGGGTGGGACAAGTCCCCCCCACTTTTTCAAATGATTAGTTTAGACCCCCCCACTTTTACTATGCGGAAAGTCCGTGAATCGGTCTATCCACTCGCCGCACTTTGTAGAGCGCTGTGTCAGTGCTTTACTATCAAATTAAATCCATTCCACTTGCTTATTGAGAGAATGCCCAAATCAATGAAACTCCGTACCATGTTTTCACTGCTACTTTGTACCAAGGCAGATTCTCACATAGCGCGCGCATGTTCAAGGAGTGTTGTCATAGTTGGACAGCTCAGATCTGTTGTATGAAGCGATGCCGGTAGCGGAGGTAAGGCACACACACCAAATGTTCGGGAAATGGTTAATACAGCGAAAATCAAAGCTGACGATCTCTTGGTTTGATATGTTTTCTCCCCCAGACAACATGGGCATAAGAACATTTTTTTCAAAGAAGAGGAAAGTAAGTCATCAGCTGGTAGCAGTTAACAGTGATGGCGGCGTCTCACTTCTGGAGAGGAGTTTCGTCTTTATGTCATGGTAGAGAGATACCTACTGCTTGGGACTTTGAGTCTTCAAAATGTCCAATGTCACAGACTGGGACTTACTTTAGAGTCAGTTGTATTTACATTCATTATGACTTGTTATGATTCAATGTGAAAGAGTATACTGCTCAATAAATAATTATCACTTCACCACCTTTCTTGACATCTAGGCACTTGAGAGTGAGTCAGAGGCAGAATACAGGGACAGAGAGAGAGGTCCATTGCTGAGGTGAGTGATGAAAGGGAAATGACAGTTGAGAGTAAATTGTGATGTGGACTCTCATCCCAGGATTTTAAGGAAATCAGTGGGGATATTGAACAGGAAACATTTCAGTCAAGGGGCATCATATGACCAATATAGACATAAGAGCAACATTTATTTGAACTTAACATCTGTATGGAGTCAGATCAGTCTCAATATTAATAAATGCTCACAGAAGGATTCACAAATGTATTTTGCGATTTATATATAAATGACTCTCCACAACAATATCTCTCAATGCACTCAAATATTTATTGTTGTATATAAATGTACAAAAAATGGGCATTTAAACTGCTTTTTATTAATTCAAAGACAGCTCTGAATTAATAATCAAATATGTTTCCTTTCTTTACTACTGGATGAAATTACAAAATGTACCCATCATTTTCCTCATGCTAGTATAGCCACATACAAGTATCAAACCACCTGTTAAAATGCACCAGAATACAGGAAATCTATATATTTTTTCGCCCCCACACCCCCCGTTAAAAATGTCCCCCCCACATTCAGGATGCTTCCTACGCCCATGTTCACACCAACGCAACTCCGGTTCAAGCTACGAGCTAGAGCTTTTCAGGTTCAGAACTGGTTCTTCGGTTTTGCAGAGCCAACTTCATCATCAAGAGAGCAAATCGCATGCCAATACAGTTCCTTGGCCCTGCTCCAAAGGGCAGGGCCAAGGAACTGTATTGGCTTTGTTCTCTTTGCTGAACCTAAAAAAGAATGAACAAACATCTTAAGTTGATTAGCCGAATGACTAAATTCAGGTAAAAATGTACCTTAGTCTGCCATCAATCTAGTATAGTACCTTTCAGGTTTGAAAGCCTCAGGCTCAGACCCCAGATCAGGGTCACGGTGTAGAGTGTAAATTGGCACCATTATGACAGTTCCTTTAGGGATGGTCACACCGTTAATCTCCACGGAGGACTTTGCCATTCTCTCTAATCGATTAGCAATAGGGTACAGCCTCATCGCCTCATTAATCACCATCTCCAGGTATTCTATCTGCATCACTGCTTCATAGGTTGGCCGATCCTGGAGTATAAAGTAGTTGGTAGCACATGATCAGTTGCTGATTAAATACAAATATAGATACAGTAACAAAAACTGTAGTAACCTTTTCTGGTAAGGTGTTGCCAGGGTGTAGGCTACAAATCCAAGTGTGCTGCTACTGGTTTCATAGCCAGCAAAGATGAATATCATTGCCTGGGACAGGATCTCATGATCAGTCAGTCCTGTAAAACAAAAAAAACATGATTAACCTATTCAAACATTCCTGATAAACACCTCGGCCATGGTGTTAACTGCTTATCTATCTCATGTTATGTCTTGTAGCATATAGACAATGTTAAAAACTCTATTTTCAACCGAGGGATTTTTCTTTTTTTAAAGAAAGTGACCCTTCAGCCGCGACTACAGAGAAAATGAAATATGATTTATTTCTCTACCTTTGTTGGAGCTTGCATCGTCTTTGTTCTTTGAACTTTGAGAGTCCACCATCAACTGCATGAAATCCACTCGATTCTGCAAGGCAAAGTAGAAATCCTATATTGATTCTCCAGTTTGTGTTTTAAGGGAAAGGTATGAACACAACATATCAAAAATCAACATCAATCAATTGTACATACCTTATGTTCTTTATTATTCCTGTCTGATTTGATAGATGCTAGAAAGTTGTAGAAGAACCCTGTCACTTCAGCAGGGAAGAATGGAAACAGAACTGAAAAGAATCATAGTTCAAAAGATAGTTAATTTTGGGTTTAAGGGGTCGAGTTAGACAGTCAGGTTGTACAGCATAACTTTGACATACCGATAAGCACAAGCAAGGGATTCAGGAAGTTTTAATGTTTTAATGTTTTAATGTGACTGTTGAAACTCAGGTCAGAGTTCCTGACTACACCTAGATTTCTGGCTTTATCTGTTGTTTTGAACATTGCAGACTGAAGCTCAGCGCTAACTTTTATACGTTCTGCCTTGGCTCCAAAAACCATTACCTCAGTTTTATCTTTGTTTAATTGGAGAAAGTTCTGACACATCCAGTCATTGATTTGTTCAATGCACTTACTCAGTGTTTGAATTGGAGCATAATCTCCTGGTGAAATTGTTACGTAAATTTGTGTGACTTATTTTGTTGTTTTTCATTATCTGAGCCAGTGGTAGCATGTAGATGTTAAAGAGAAGAGGCCCCAAGATGGAGCCTTGAGGTACCCCACATGTCATATTTGTCAACTCAGATGTGTATTTACCTATAGAAATAAAGTTTTTTCTGTCCTTTAAGTAGGACTCAAACCAATTTAGAACTGTTGCCGAAAGTCCCACCCAGTTTTCTAGTCGGTCTAGTAATATGTTGTGGTCAACAGTGTCAAATGCAGCACTGAGATCTAATAATACTAACACTGAAGTTCTGCCACTGTCTGTGTTTAAGTGGATGTCATTGAAGACCTTTACAAGAGCAGTCTCAGTGCTGTGGTTTGGACGAAATCCTGACTGGAACACATCCAAACAGTTATTTAAATGCAAGAAGTTACTCAACTGTTGAAATACTACTTTTTCAATGATTTTACCTAGAAATGGCAGGTTTGATATTGGCCTGTAATTGTTCATTACTGAGGCATCTAGATTATTCTTTTTTAAGAGCGGTTTAATGACTGCAGTTTTCAGGGCCTCTGGAAAAATACCTGAGTGAAGAGATGTGTTTACTATATGAAGTAGATCTGAGGCCATGCAAGGAAAAACATCTTTGAAAAATCCTGTTGGAATAATATCAAGGCAGCAGGAGGAGGATTTCAGAAGTTGAATAATGTCCTCTAAATTTTTACCATTAATCTGATGGAATTGTGTCATGGTGTTTGAATTGATATTAGGTGGACATAGGGACAAAACATTTGCTGTACCTGATGTAGAGGCACTGACTGCTTGTCTAATTTTCTGAATTTTGTCAGTGAAGAAGGAGGCAAAATCATTGCACGCCCTGGTGGATAGAAATTCAGAGGCTACTGACACTGGGGGGTTAGTTAGTCTGTCGACGGTAGCAAACAAGGCACGTGCGTTGTTTTTGTTTTTGGTAATGATGTCAGAGAAGAAAGACTGTCGTGCGTTTTTCAATTCCAAATTATAAAGGCCAAGTCTCTCTTTATAGATTTCAAAGTGAACCTGGAGATTTGTTTTTCGCCACCTACGTTCAGCTTTTCGACACTCTCTTTTTTCTGTTCTCACGGTCATGGCCTTTCTCCATGGAGATATTTTCTTGCTAATCACTTCCTTTACCTTAGTTGGAGCAATGGTATCTATAACATTTTTAATTTTTGAATTAAAATGATCTACTAGCTCATTTACTGAGATGTTAGCAGGGGCAAGTGTGGATGAGAAATTCTGAGTAAACATTTCCCTAGTATTTTCAGTTAAATATCGCTTTGTGGTTACCTCTTTCTGAACATTTTTGTGAACAGAAATAGAGCTCTCAAAGAAAACACAGGAATGATCAGAGAGTGCAACATCAGTCACCACAACCTTTGAGATATTCAGACCCTTTGAGATAATTAAGTCCAGAGTGTGCCCCTTATTGTGCGTGGGCTCCGCCACATGCTGAGTCAGTCCATAGTTATCAAGAACACAAAACAGTTCTTTAGCCCCTCTGTCCTGGGGGTTGTCAACATGGATGTTAAAATCACCAACAATGACTAAACGGTCAAAGTCAATACACACTATAGACAGCAGTTCAGTAAAATCATCAAAAAAGCTTGCACAGTATTTGGGTGGTCTATAGATATTTAGGAACAGAGCTCGAGAGGAGCATTTCAGCTGAAGGGCCACATATTCAAAAGAAGCAAAGTCCCCATAAGATGTCTTCCTGCATTGAATGGAATCATTGAACAAAATAGCAACTCCACCCCCTTTCTTATGCATTCTTTCCTGACTCATAAAACTAAAGTTGGGAGGGGTTGATTCGATAAGAACAGCTGCACTGTTATTTTGTTCAATCCAAGTTTCCGTTAAAAACATAAAATCGAGATTGTGCTCAGTGATAAAATCATTGATTAAAAATGTTTTTCCTGCCAAAGACCTGACATTTAATAAAGCTAGTTTAAGTTTGTTAAATACACTATCAGTAAAACATTTTGTGACAAGCTGTGGCTGACATGGAATCACTGCTAAATTTGATAACCTCACACAAACGTTTGAGCACTTCCTGTTTCTAAGCTGATTTACCGCTCTTAATCTATTACCTATCAACACAGATATCGGCAAAGCTACTGGCAGGCAGGGCCCCGGCATGTGCTGGAAAGAGTTGAGAGTGCCATATGCCCTTGAGCCTGGACCCAGCACATATCAGTAAAAGTTTGTTGCGTTTTGTACACACACATCCTTATCAGGCTTCGGAGACTGCAGATGCTTTCTTGAAGGGATGGGAGGTGGTTGACATAGGCACAGTGATGAAGACGGGGGAGATGGTGCGCGTCTCTGCTTCGGTGATTTTGGTGGGCGTCGTTGAGGGGCGGGGGTAAAGGACATGCTGCCAACCCTGCATCTCGCCTTCATGCGGTCATCGAACTCCAGGGGGGAGGGCGAGGGTGAAAGGGTGAGCGGAGAGTAGAGAGAGCTGGGAGATGAATGAAGAGTATCCTCCAAGGCGTTGACAGGGGGGGTGACGGGCAGTGGAGACTCCTCCATTTGTGTCATAGGTCTCCCATAATCAGAACATTCCTCAGGCGGGTGCAGTGATACTTCTTCAGGGTTTTCTGCGCAATTTGTTGTGTCTTTCTCCTGTTTTGATTCCTCTTGCCGCTTGTCCTTGGCAGAGGGAACAGATTGCTGACGCAGGCAGTTGAATATGTTAGAGATAAACAATTTCACTCCTGACTTGTTCAGGCAAACTCCATCTGCCTTAAAAAGATGTCTGCGATCCCAAAAAAAGTTAAAATTGTCAATAAAATGGACAGAATGGTCAGTGCAGGCAGCTGAAAGCCACATGTTCAATGCAAACAGTCTGCTGAATCTCTCCACTCCTCTTCTGACTGGCGGTAGAGGGCCACTGATGAACACCTCCGCATTTAGAGAGCTGACAGTTTCCAACAGACATTTAAAGTCTTCTTTCAGCGCTTCTGACTGTTGTTTCACAACATCATTTGTTCCAATATGTAGTACCACATTCTTCACAGTCGGATGTTCAGCCCCAATATGCAGGATCTTCTCAGCCAAGTCGGAGACCATATCCTTGGGGAAACAGAGTACTTTGGTGTTGTTCTTACTACACAGACCTTTTACATCTCTTACAGCAGAATCACCCACAATCAGAGTTTCAGGCCCAGCCGTTAGCTTTCCCTCTAGCCTTTTACTTTTGGAGTAGCTATTGGTCCTTACCCTGCTGTGTGAAGAGGACGGGTTATCCAGGTCATCAGAAAGAGATCTCCGGTTCTCGGTCAGTGGAGCGTATCTGTTCTGGATTGGCACACTTGGTGGTTTAGGAGGATTGTTTGTAGTTCTCCCTTTAGCAGCTGTCCACGGCTGTTTCCTAGTATGAATAGGGGTTGAAGAGGCACTCTTCCTGGGTGATAACAATGCAGGCCAGCCGGTCGCATCACAGATTTCAGAGCGCTGGGCTCTGCCTGTTATTCGTCCTCCCAAATCCCATGGAAATGATTTACTCTTAGGCTTAGCACCCAGAGAGTTCCAGGGAGGACTACCACTTGTAGATTTATTACCCAGTACACAGCCCTCCTGTTCCTTGGAAACCTTGTAGCTGCTAACTAGCTGTGAGTTAGCATACCCTTTTCCATTATCTTGCAACACTGGTAAAGTGGTGTTATTCCCACAACATAGTCCATTCACTTCCACGTTAACTTCCAACCGTTGCATTTTCATTTCCAACACAGCCATCTTCTGTTGAAGTTTGTGGAAGTCATCTGTAGAGAACGGAGGCATTTTGCTACCAACTAGCTTAAGCTAAATAGCATGCAGTAGCCTACCAGGCTTTAGCTGTTGCTAGGCCACGCTACTGTAAGACTGAGGTCGTCGTAAAAATGTTGAAATATGGCTGAAACCCTCCGTCTATTTACGATGAATAACTGTCCCAGTGATAAGTTAATGTCCAGGAGCCGCTGCTCGAAGTTTTCAGAGAATAAGAATAGGAAAATCAGCATAAAAAGTAAGCAGAGGCAAGAGCAAGCAGAAAAGCGTCTGCACTGTAAGAAAGATAACAGAAGAGCATCTAGGACTTCTTCTGCCTCTACTTTCTTGTGAAGGCTCTGGATCAGATTACCTGAGTGCTGCAACATTATCGGATACATCTGTGAAAATAAAAAAATAAATAATGAATGCTTTTCATACCAGAATGATCAAACAATGCTCATTACAAATATTTTAAAGGTGCAGTGTGCTTTTTAACCTCTTTCAGGCGACCGCTGGTGAATGACGGTGAGAGTACACTGCGAATCCTCTTCCACATCTTCTACCATTGGTACGGCATCACGTAAGGGTCCATTTAGGCCCAGATCCCAAAGCCAACCCCCACCCCACACACACATATACAGACACAAACAAACACAAAATGCCTTATTTACATTGTGGTGTACATTTGATTAGTATTGAGGTCTTAACTTGGGAATCACTGGGAACAGGGTGCTTTGCTCCTTACCCGTCTGTTAGTGAAGACAGAATAACACTCCTTAACCAAGACTGCTTTGATCATAGCTGTGTCCATCGTAGCGATTATTGGCTGCCTGCCATCGTACAACCTTAAAATTAAATGACAGATATTGTGGCGAGCCAGTTACAGCCTGGAGCTTTGCTATGCTATGTATGTTAAGATAATAGAGTATTCTTGTACACACACTTACCCCCACATCTTTCCATATTTCTGATAGCATTATGTGTCGAAATTGTGAATGCCCTAAGGAATAGAGGAGTGACAAAGTCAAAATCATTATAAGAGGAATGTAAGCTTATCACACATTTGAATGCGTCTCACATTTTTGTACCCCAAAAAGGTCCCAATAAAGGGCATAGGTTTGGGTCCACGGATGCCTAGTTTCTTGAAAAGGCCATATGGAGGATTAAAAGCATGATTAAAAAACAGAGAACAAGTCCATTCTTCTTTCATATTGCCTTGTGTTTTCAGTTGTATCATCAGTAAAAGGAAAATAAACAAGTTTAAGTATGTTCTTGATAAAGAATATGGACTTGTATTGCAAACTGTACTTACATATCCACTGTGACATTATGTAGTTTAAACTGAACATTGTTAGCTGAATACCATGAACAAAAATGTTTTTTTAATGCAATATTTAAAGTCTACCAGCAATAACATGTATTCAGATTGTTAATTATTTTTGTATTTATCTGAATGAAGCTTTTTAGCTTGTACTCTTTCTTAACTTATAATTAAACAGTAAAGAATAGCAGTATATTCTAAAGATTAAATCCTCAAAAGCAAGAATGTAAAATGATGATGATGATAAAAATGACATTTTACAGACAGTTTGTAATGACTTCACCTCAATAAGTATCCCTGTTATCTATTATGAGTAATGATCACATGTTCACAGAAGTGGTCCTAATTTCAGAAGGGCAAAGTTTGAATGTGTTATCATTATTGATACTCCTAATCATTTCTTTACTATTACTGACCTCCTGGACCTCTGGTTGGCTACAGAGGCGGCTGTTAAAAGTGAACAGGTTTATATAGAAAAAAGCTGTTATCAGCTATTAAACTGTATTAAACCACAGACCTGCAGCATCATCAACTTGTTTGCACTTTATGTTGGTCAGTTCACTCAGGGCCGTCCCTGGCCAACATGAGGCCCCACGCAAAGTTATATGATGAGGCCCTCTGTTTCGCGACCGTCAACGGGGGCATCGCATTTTCGGCTCAGTTGAGGCTCCCTCCGCAAGATGAGGCCCCCTCCGCAAGGTCTGTAGGGAGGCTGATATTGTTTTCATAGAGGGTTGGCCATATGGTCTTAGCATAAATATTATAATTAGTTTGAGACGTTTTTTTCGGTTGTGTGATGTTTCACTTATGAAAGAAAATCCTGTCACATTTCAACTTTAAAAGCATTGGTGTAGTGGGCTAGATCTTATTTCCATAGCAGCAGCATTTGACTTGTATGAAGTCTTTAAAGAAGAATGTATACATTTTTATAAATTACAATTATTATTAATATTATTATTATGTTCTTTATGTTGATCAGATGCATTTCAAGATTAAAAGGAAGATAAGGAAATAAGAAAAGAAAAGCTTTTAGCCTGCTGCTTATTTTTTTGTCTAATTTGTGTCCTGATAAAGTGTAAGTTTAGCAAATGTTGTTTTCAAAGCTTAAGTATTGTGTCTGTCACAGTGAGCGCAGTTTCTTGGTTACGCAGCGGGAGTGAGGCTCAGCTGAGATGGTTGGAAAAGCGATCAATTACTTTTGGAAGAAAACCGGAAGTATTCTACACGCAAATCAATTCTGTTCACTTCTTCGCTGATCGTTTTGCTTCAGAATAGGTCGGTTCCCCCTGTGCAGCAACTTAAACTGCAAGACTTCACAGCTAAATGCTTTTTGCAACATAACATTGTGACGTTCACAAAATATCTCCAGTTTTCTATTTGTATTCGGCTCAATTTGTCTGAAATACATCAACTTTCAGAAGAAAAATAGTGGCAAACTACACATAAAAACTTACATTGCGATTAGGGTTAAGAAAATGACTATTAAAGCAGTGGCGGTTCTAGACCAATTTGACTGGGGGGGCCAGGCTGGGGCCAGTTATTTTCTGAGGGGGGCACAATAAATGCAGGACGAAAAAGACAAAGACAGTATGAAGTAATTGCGCATAAGAAAACAATGCAATACAGTTATTGGTATTTGTTTCATTACACATTATTATATGCTTACCTTTAATCTTTGCGTGCTGTTTGGGTCTGTGGGACTCTCACTCTATCGCTGCTTTAAACTCCTGAATTTCCCCACAGGGATAAATAAAGTCCATCTTGTCTTAACTTATCCTATCTTAAATTTAGATTTCTTTTATTTAAAAAAAATTATGAAAAAGCCACAAGAATAAAATTAAAATGAAACAACACAAAATAGAATAAGACAGGATAAAATATAATAATTAATGTTACAGTGTCAGACGTTAATAGTTGTTTGCTTTAATCGAAAGCAGCAACAAAAAGAAAAAATCTTCAGCCTTGATTTAAAAAAAGTAATAGTTGCAATAGACCTGCAGTAAAATGATTATATTTATGATGTGCCAAAGCCAAAAGAAAAGCACACCGGGGTATCACATACAAAACTGTTGAATCAACTAACATGGCCCATCTCTTTTGTCATCAAACTCAACCTTAATGTTGATCTCATCTACACATGGGGCCATGATTCTGATCTCATTAACCCATCAGTTTTCAGACAAAACCTGTTCACAGAGAGACGTGGAAAAATACTCCTTGTACATCATGTGAATAGTACAGTATGTACCATGAAGCACAATTTGTTATGATGACACACAGCCTCACAAACTGAAACAAATACCAGCGTTATTGTTTAGCAGGGAGTGTTATAGTAGGTAGTCATTCCAGTTTTGTATCTCATTGCTTAGAATGAAGGTGAAGAGAGACAAAACAAATCAGAGCCAAGAAGAGAACAGGAAACATGAAGGGTTTTCACACCGAGTACTCAAACAGACAAAAGCTGTTTTATAGTTGCATTGTGCAATTATCATCCCCACCTTAATAAATGCTACCTCAGAAGATCTTCCAGACTCATGAACAGCACATTCAGGACAAACAACTCTTGTCATTGTTTTAAAGAATGGTAACGTTATAGCTTATTATGATAAAGTTGAAATGCCAGCATACAAGAACATACATAAAGAAGAAGTCTACGGCAAGTGCCCTGACAAACAACCAAATCAATAATTATTTACATGATTGTCCTTTCTGTAACTCTCTATTTTTCTAATATTAGACTTCCTACTGCATAGTCCTTTAATGAGCAAATTCCCATTCAAATCAGAGTGTGATGAGAAAGTGAGGTTTAGCTATAACTAAAATAAAACTTGACTTAACTTTGACTATAGAATTGATGATTTGGATTGAAATGTCCTAATTCTTATTTTCAATGTGAAAGTAATAAGTGTGCTTATAACTTTTAGTCAATAACCTGTCAAAACTTTGTGATAACAATAAGGTCATGTTTCATATAAAGTGGAAAAGTGTCTCATTTGTGTAAAAACCTTTAAAGTATAATCCCATAAACATATTGGATCTAATGACTATGTGTAATGCTCATGAATCTACAGAGAAATATCGATAACTTTGAGTTGTTCTCCTCAGCAGAAAAAAGCCTCACAGAGTTTTGAATGAGATTTTAAAGATTGGTTTGACCAGGAGGCAATTGATGTGTTTCTCTGGATTCAAACACAATAACTTCAGATATATCTTTTAAGGTAATACGATTGTCTAGGCTAAATCGGAGGACTGTCCTTTAATAGTTGGTCAAACTGCATACTTGCACTAAGCAGGTTTCCGTCGTTTTACCCCAAAAGTAAACAGATAATATTGTCAAAGTATATTTTGAACGTTTAGTGGAGAAACATGTTTCAGGATGACAATTGATGATCTCTACTTTTGAACTGTGTTAGATTAGCTTTCTTCTGTCCCACATTAGAAATGTCCCTTCAGTTATTTGGAAACTGTCCAGGCATGCAACAAGTGAAAAGAGGAAGAACCTGTTCCACTCTGAGCCTGTTTTTCAGGTCTCAGGCTCGAAAATGACATTCCCAGAACAAATGACCATATCTTCCCTTCTAAAAGGGTTAAATTAATAATCTTTTCTCAAAGTAATGATAAACCTGTGAGTTGGATGTAGAAGTGTCAGAATCAATATAAATGTTTTTTATTTTAAAGAAAATTCAGATTTTACATAGTAAAAAACTGTAAATTATAGTGTCCGTCCAAAAATTATTTTTTACAGATAGTGAAAACTACCCTTGGATGATGGGTTAGTAGACTAAAAGCTTTAGGAATCCAAAGTACAACATATAATAAGTACCCTGTATCAAGATTGATGCAAAACAAGTGAAATTTGACCTTTTTAGAGAGATTTAGCCAAAAACTGGGCCATCTGGGGTCATTTGGGTGGATTTGACCTATCTCTGGCCCCCCTTGCTCGATCTGGTTGGTTGACATACCCTTGTGACCGTTAGAGCCAATAGAATCGAAGGAGGATACTTACATAGACACACATTGTAAAGAAAAAATGTTGCCGCTTCGCGTGTGGAAAGCGAAACTAAACTGGAGGAATGTCTCCTTCTGGAGTTTGGAAACTAAAACGCAGTTGTACAGGGTTGCCAACTTTGGGTACCTGGCTGGAGTGAGATTTTGATATCATGGGTTTAATTCGGTTTAATTACACATATGCGCACGAAATGACTGCTATCGTGTCAGCAGCGGGACCTTAGCATATAGGATATATATACAATATATACAAATACACAATAATGGACACAGACTATAAAGGGCACACAGTTTCATTCACTAATGAAAGTCAAACATGTTTGTTTCCACTGTTTTATTGTGTGCCTGTCGCGATAAGCAATTAATTGACTTATCGTACGATAAATAAAAATGCACACACACAAACAAATCTACAGACTTACTCCAAACTGCCAAATATATTAATTAACACACTCTCAATCTCATATACTCTTTGACTCTATTTTGGCCTAGTAGAACAATAAGCAGCAGACTTTTACTTTTTTATCATTTCTACTGGATTTTAGATCTGCGCATGCGCAATACGGGTCGGCAGTTGCGGCTCCAGAGTATTTTTGTTGGGTAATCTATGGTAGGGCTAACCCATACAGTGGTGGGGCTCAAGTCAGTATTTGCAATGTAATTACATACACGCTCCCCCCGACAGTGAAACGCCACGCGTGAGGTTTAGATCATTTCCCTGTCTCAATCCAAATTGAACTGTATGAAATAAAAAGGCACATTTGTCTTGCAGTAAATAAAAAGGGCGACCTGGAGCCAATCCTGCAATTTCCCCACAGGTGAAAGAGTTGACATGCTGAAGACCCAACCCCTGCAGGGGGGTCTGGGGGGATTCTCCCCCAGGAGATTTTTTGAAATACTAACATAAAATACACATTCTGGTACTCTCTTGAGAAGAAAAATAAATAAATCTATTACTACACGACATATTTAAACAAATTAATTAATTTTAGTTTTTTGTTACTTTGTTCTGAAAGCTGAACCTGCTGCTCCTCACAGAGAGAAGAGGGAAGAGGCTGTGTGAATTACTTTACATTGTGGATAAGGGTGGATAGCCCCCATTGTTCTGTGTGTCAAAATGAAAGACAGCCCACACACCTATCAATCATCAAACCGTGGGGTCTTATTTCATTACGTGTTGATTTCTATCAACACGTAATGTTGTATCGATGTATAGAGATGTACTACCGCAAAAGTATTCTCCGTCGGGACTTCCTGCAACAACACCACGCCGTTATCGTGATTCTGATTGGCCAGAAGACATTATCAAAGATGTTTTATTGAGAAGATGATCACTACGTGACAAAAGTTTTCAAAACCGTTTCTAGTCTTCGGTATTCTTGTTTTTGGCGTGAGAATAGTTTGGGCAGCGTGAGAGCGTGAGATTGAGAGTGAAAGCGTGTGTCACACGCCAGATGCGTGAGAGATATGCCCCTTTCACACCAACGCAACTCCGGTTCAAGCTCCGTGCTAGAGCTTTTCTGGTTCAGAACCGGTTCTTCGGTTTAGCGCCGGCTCTTTTCACACCGCTCAGAGCCCGACTGGTGCTGCCGCTGCTGCGTCATGACGTCACAGTTTACGTCGCTGAGTTTCTCCCCAACGCCGGAGCTCACCTCACAACAACGGGCCGGGGACTGCGTTGCTTTTAATCATACGAAGCCAGATTAAATTAAATAACGACTTCTCCAACCTTATACTTTTCTCCAGAGTGCCGTGGTTCATTGTTTATTAATGTGTTTCAGCGGCATTTACCGACCGCTGCAGTGCTGGCCGGCTGCTCTTCAACGGGAGTGTATTCTCCCGTTAGCTCCGGGTTAGCTCACACGGCTCTAAAGTATTCACTGTCTGACTGTCACACAAGCAGCTGATACATATCCCCAGTTCCCCTTAAGTGAATGTGTGTCAGTCTGAATTGACGCTGTTTGGTGTCAGTCTGAATTGACGCTGTTTGGCATCACAACGCTGTTATGAAAGTTTCTCTGGTATAACATGGGTGATGTTAGCATAGCAACCGAAGCTAAACTGACTACTTGCTAAGCAGTATTCTACAGGCACTTTTTACCGACGTATTTTTCATTATGATTCTACTTGTGATAGTCGGACATGACAACCTGTGCAGCCCATGTATTGATTCCATCCGATAGCTGCTATAATAACACACAAAACGTCTGCCTGCTCTCCACAATGATCAATAACAGAGAACGGATGGTCAAAGTAAGGTACAAATAAACAGAATCACACGAAGCCTGGTTAGTGTTGCCTGACTTTATAAAGTGTGTTTTTTTTAACAAGTGTGTGGTTGCGTTCTAGTCACTTTGCTCAGCACTACTGCTTGTTACAACTTTTATTTGCCGTACTCGCCTTAAGTGTTAGCTCAGGTTAATCTCGCCCCCCTCCGACGTAAGCGTGACGTATGCGGTTCTTGCTTCTAGACGGACAACTTTTTGGTGCTCGAAACGAACCGGATTCCGGAGCTATGACGCTGCTCCGCTGCGGTGTGAACAGGAAAACCCGGTGCTTTTCAAGCACCAGCACCGAACCGGCCCTGAAACACCGTTGGTGTGAAAGGGGTATTAGTGATGTGTCGGTCGCGAACGAGCCGGCTCTTTGAGCCGGCTCTTTTAAGTGAACGACGGGAGCCGGCTCGCGCCCGCGAACGAGCCGTTTTTTTGTTTTTGTTATTTTTTGTTAAGTAATACAGAATGATATGATGATCTCCGCGCTACAGCTGCTCCGTGCATGCATGCAGTGGCATGTAATATCCAAGGATTAGAGACTGTTGGATGCTGCTGTTTAGAGCATTGCAATACATTTATTTGTATTATGTTTTTTTATGATTAGAGACGGTTGGATGCTGCTGTACTGAGCATTGCAATATATTTATTTTCACTATGTTATTTATTTATGATTATCCTTGGGCTCGGCAAAGATTTGATGTCAGCTGTTGCTGTCTTTTTTTCTATAGTTAATACTGAAATAGAGCCCTGCTGTTTTGTCAGGGCCTTTTCTTTAAATATAATTTTAAAATGTCGATACAGTAGCCCCTTTTTTTAAATGTCTATGCTTAAGTTTTTATAGGTGTTGCTATCTGCTTTGTGTAGCGTGGTTCTACAAGCAAGTCTGTGCATTCATTGGGTGGTATCAGAGAGATACAAGGGTCTGTAAATGCAATGAAAACAATTGGCCACAGCAAATAATTGATATTAAACATGTCATTTTTACTTTTGAATACTTCAGTACCAAGGATGTATTGAATAATTTAAGTGATATGTGTACACATATAAATCATTAGTCAAAAAAGGGCTACATTTGATTGAATTATAAAAGGTATAATATGTGGTAAACTGAAGAGCCGTTTGGGAGCCGAAAGAGCCGGCTCTTCTTGGTGAGCCGAGCCAAATGATCCGGCTCACCAAGAAGAGCCGGAATTCCCATCACTAGTGAGAGTTGGCAACCCTGAGTTGTATTGCTTATGGATTATCAGAAATAATTTCAAAGAAGGCACAGACACATAGGATGAACCTATGGATTAACTGCAGCATCGTTTTTTTATCGTTTTAATGCCATTGAAGACCACTTTTGACCAAGGTAAGATATATTTACGTGTTTAGCTTCTTAGCTCCACATGTGATGATGTACGCTTTCGTTGATAGCGTCGCGAATGTTTATCACTGAGTGTTGAGGTGGGCACCGTTAGATTCAGTGTCTCCAGGACACCAAAAAATAGTGTTTGGTTGTGCATCTAGGATAAGTAATAAGGGAGTTCTGAGTGAGTTTATGTGTCTTTGTCGGTCCCGTTTTTTCGATCGAGGCTAATTCAGAGGCTGAGTGCTAGCATTGTGGGGTTTTTTTGAAAAAAAAAATTAAAAAGATCAGTTAGCTGAGTTTCTTCCCGTTACATGGATATAACACATTCATAGTTTTATTCAATATTAAGATTCCTTAGACGTTGTTTCCTGCAAATGACGCGTTTATCCGCCCGGTACCGGGGGGAAGGCGTGAAACAGGTTTTAAGGGCTAGCAACATTTGTATTGTTTGAGACTGGCAAGCTGAACACATTTTGTACATTATGGATAAGCTTCACCTGAGAATCTCAAGTCTTGAGATATCTTCAAATATTTTGTCAATGACTTCAAGACCCAATGACCATAGATAACAATAAGGATAGATGAGATGATATTGGAGTACTTATTATTCTCTAGCAAAGAATCACTTGAAGTGGCAGGAGAAAAAAACCAAACAATGTATGAAACTTAGTTTACGTTATTAGAATGTATTGTTAACAACATGATCAATACATCATTGCCTGCATGCTTCATTCAGACAGTTGACAAATATTTGCATTTATATATTTACTGTTACACATAACAAGTAGCAAATATAAAGCATGATGTATTTGATTTCCACATAAATAAATTCACAACACAGAGGATTCAAGTGAGATCATTTGTAAGTTAAAGTTCTTGTGACTAATATCAAAAGAGATCTGTCTGGTCACTAAATGAAAAAGGACCATAACAATTATACCTATCAATATATTCAATCTTTTCCCTTTTCTTATCATCAACTCAATCAAATCAATTCTACAACTGTGGGTTGTAGAATTGAATATCCCGTGTAAATCCTTCGGGCAAACATTCCCTGAGATATGTCCTGAGTCTGACCCTCTCTGCAGCCATCTTCCTGTTTTCATCTGAACTTCTCAGGATTTGGTCGTGCTTGCTCCCTAACTTCTGTATCATTTTTAAACAAGTTGCTCACACTTTCAACCTCAGCACAGTTGCCATAGGGAAACGTTTTAGCTGTATATGTATCTCTTATCAAACCAAACAAATTCTTACATGATGTGCAAGGTTTCATTTCCTCTTTCTCCCCCCTGAAAAGGTTAAACGTCTCGCAAGTGGCCTGCTCTGGAAGTCCGATGACTCCATCAAAACCCGTATGTTTCGTATCATTTGGATGGTAGGTCATCACTGCACCAGCAACATAACTGTGCCAGTGTTCAAGACAGGATGCAGAAATCATGATACGGCGTAATTCAGACCCCATTTTGGACATGGAGACCCCGTAGTACCTACAGACTGAGTTTTGGTTGTTCAGATTTGTTGTCACTCACTTTGTAACACACTGTGCTTTTTTCATTCTTACATCTGCTATACCAGCGTGTTTTAACCACTTATCTTACTTTTTATTTATATAGCACATTTCAACACAATTGCTTTACAATGAATGAAAACATTACGGCTCCGTTGTGTATATGTGTAACGGTTGTAAATATGCAGTGGGGTTTATTTGTAAATCATTTAGTATAATCACACAACTTCTGTGTTTTATATTTAGTCATTCTGTGTTCTTCATTGATTGAATGTTCAATACCTTGCCTGACAAGGTCGGAGATCAGTGGGCGGAGCCTCTGAAGTGTGGTCGCTGTGCTCAGAGAATTATTTTTGTGGGGACTTCCCCTTTATATTGTGTCCCTCACATTTCATCTTCCCTTTTTGTAAATGTTCCACGTGAGAGGACAAAACTATTGGTAACACACTACACCATAATGGATCAAATCCTGCAGCGCCTGAAGGCCCCCCTGCTGGAGAAGGCTCATGAAAGGCCCGTCTGAAATTTGACAATGAACATCTGAATAATAATGTCAATTTCTGGATTTCCGAAGATTTGCAGATAGAATCAGGAACAAAAAGATTCCCTAAAGCCAAACTTTTTCGTAGTGATCCAGCTGAAATAATTGAACATAAACGGAGTTCATTTAATTTAAAAGTAGCTCATAAGTCCTTATAAAAAAATTCTAAAAATGTGATAAAGTGAACGTCATTCTCAATGTCACAGAGTTCACACAACAAACAAAGTCTGGCCTCCTCCAAAGGAGCGTTACATGTGCTGCTCTCTTGGACTTTTTGATGATACTTACAGAGCTGACTGTGCACAAGCTAAGAAGTGAAGTTATACTGTTAAACCAAAGATAGAGACATCAGAATATATCTCCAAACATCTTTGTCTAATCATTTGTATTTATGTTTTATCTTGATTTACCACTGGTTTCCATGTTCACATTCTGTAACACAGTCAGCTTAACCAGCAGATATGTTTACGACTTCCTACTGAATATACCTTTATGAGAAAATACAAAATTAAAATGAGAAAGTATGGTTTAGCTATAACCAAAACAAATGTGACTAAACTTTGACTATAGTATTAATGATTAGGATTGAAGTTTCCTAATTCTTATTTTCAATGTGATAGTGATAAGTGTGCTTATAACTTTTAGTCAATAACCTGTCAAAACGTTGTGATAACAATAAGGTCATGTTTCATATAAAGTGAGTAAAGTGTCAACTTTTGCTAAAACAGTATCTCATTTGTGTAAAACCCTTTAAAGTAGCTATAATCCCATACACATCATTTTTGGATCAACTGACTTTGTGTAATGCTCATGAATCTACAGAGAAATATCGATAACTTTGAGTTGTTCTCCTCAGCAGAAAAAAGCCTCACAAGAGTTTGAATGAGATTTTAAAGATTGGTTTGACCAGGAGGCAATTGATGTGTTTCTCTGGATTCAAACACAATAACTTCAGATATACCTTTTAAGGTAATAAGATTGAAGTTGCAATGGAAAGAAAACAAACAAATATGAACCTTAGTTTACATTATTTTTATTGAATTATTAATAACATGATCAATACATCATTGTCTGCATGCTTCATCCAAACAGTTGACAAACATTTGCATTTATAAATTCACTGTTACACCTATCAAGTAGCAAAGATAAAGAATGACATGTTGCACCCATTAGAATGGTTTATATGATTTTGTTGTTTTGAACACTATAGACGGCGTAATGGGGCAACAACACTTATAACTGATCTCCTGGCACAGGTGTGTTTGATCGTGACTGGGAGAGCAATAGTTTTTTGACCGTGTCTGTGAACACACTGTTTTTCTTTGCAAATAAAAGATATTGAAAGCTAAAAACGTCTTCGTACATGGAAATTGCAAGCGTCCAATTAGTTTACCCAGTTTAGCCAATCCCAGGTGATATTGAGTGGCAATAGTCACCACAACATATTTGATTGAAGAACAGGAATTTCATAAGAGGATCTAAATGAGATGATTTGTTTGAAGTTTAAGTATTTGTGAATAATATCACAAGAGATGTGTCTGCTCACTAAATAATAAAAGACTATGCTAATTAGACTTATCAATCTTTAATGTCCAATATTTTCCCCCTTTATCAACTTTTAGGGGATGTAGAATTCAGGGCCGCCCCTGGCCAACTTGCAGACTTGCAAGTGATCTGCGTGATCAGCGTGATCAGCGTGATCAGCGTGATCTGCGTGATCTGCGTGATCTGCGTGTAGGGTAGAATTTTATGTGACCTTTTATGTCACATGTTTTGAGCCAATTCGTGAGATCTTCCCTGACACTTTTCTCCGCCTTATCCCTGTTCTTTTCAGATGGTCGTGCTTGCTCCCTAACTTCTGCATCATTTTTAAACAAGTTGCTCACACTTTCAACCTCTGCACAGTTGCCATAGGGAGACGGTTTATCTGTATATGTATCTCTTATCAAACCAAACAAATTCTTACATGATATGCAAGGTTTCATTTCCTCTTTCTCCCGCTTGAAAAGTTGAAACGTCTCGCAACGGACATGCTCTGGTCTGGAAGTGTAATGGTTCCATTAAAATGTTCCGTATCATTTGGATGGTAGGTCATCACTGCACCAGCAACATACCTGTCCCAGTATTCAAGACAGGACGCAGAAATCATGATACGGTGTAAATCAGAAATTCTGGACATGGAGACCCCGTAGTACCTGCAGACTGAGTTTTGGTTGTTCATGTTCTGAGAGACACAGATGGTGTAGGAGACCAGATGGTTTTGATCTCTTGAAGCCTCTCTCTTATTTCATCTTCTTTCTCTTGTCCTTCCAGGAAAACAATCTGAAAGCAATCACAAATGTTATTAAGCTGCTGTAACTTGCTACGTCATACTTCATGTTTGAATATGTGCATAAAACTCAAATATTTCAGGATGATTTTAGGGGGAAAAGCAACTATATAAATAGAATAATTGACCAACTGTAATCTTACCATGTCGAGCACACATGAGAATGGACTCCTCCTGGGTAGTTGAGAGGAATAATGTTTAAAAGGCTGAGGGTAGCGGCGCTTCAACTTCTTATACATCCACTTATCATTCACAATATCTTCCGGTGAAAATGGTGGTTTGTTGATCCTTCCCAAAAAGAAGATGCTGTGAAGAACCTTTAAAAAAAGAGATGCCATTTTCAATGTGTGTAACTGTAAAGCTCTATGAAGGATGTATTATGTCCAAAAAACACCTAATTTCAAAAGTTATCACATCATACATACCTCATCTACTAACTTTTTCTTTTTCTTTTCACTGGAGCGGTTCAGCTCTACCATTTTTTGGATAATCAGAAAAGCATTTCTTCTGAAAGGGTGGCTAAGATATTCTTCTTGTCTATAATAATATATAGTCAGTGTTAAGTTGTTTTCAATCATTTTAAATGACACGTCAGTATTAGTGTATGTTCAGGTAATCAGCTGACTCACCTCTGTTTTTTAGCCTTAGCCGCCTCAGCCTCAGCCTCATCAGCCTGGTGAGAAATAACACACGACACATTAAACCATGATTATAACACTTACACATTTTACTGACAACAGAAAGTAAATTAGCAATGTATAATTTATTCAGAAATACTTCAAATATTAGCAAAGGAAAGCAGTTAAAAGCAGCTACTTGTAGGTCAGGAGTAAATGAATGGAAATAAATGAATTAAGCCCTGCCTCATGTTTTGAACTACTGTACCACGCCTTATACGGTTGCATTATGTTATGACTGCCATAATAAGGTATTGTTATGAAAATGATGGTATTAAAGCTTAATACAGTGCAATCCTAATGAAATGTAACAGCTGTATCCTGGGGATGTCATGGAAATGTGTGATAAACAGATGTCTTTGGAAGGGGGTTTTATGACACTATAGGAAGAGAGGATGATGGAAGGAATTTACGATAGGGGTTATCTGTGACGGCCAGTCATACAGTACTTGTCACTCATCGTTTGGCTGTCAACCAATGTGTGTGTGTGTGTGTGTGTGTGTGTGTGTGTGTGTGTGTGTGTGTGTGTGTGTGTGTGTGTGTGTGTGTGTGTGTGTGTGTGTGTGTTGTGTGTGTGTTGGTGTGTGTGTGTGTGTTGTGTGTGTGTGTGTGTGTGTGTGTGTGTGTGTGTGTGTGTGTGCAGAGAGTCTGCAGCGGTACCGCCAAACCCCCGACCCGTCTTGTAACACGGAGCACGTTTACTGTTCTATAGTATACATTGGAATGATTTCAAACCTGTTTATCCTAATAATTATAAAGGAGTGTCTTGGAAATATTTGTTTACATAATTTGTATTTATCTCTCTTGCTCGCTCCCACGCCCACTTTGGCTGTGAGCTGCGGGCGCCTGATAAGCCAACACCCCCCACTTTCATCACTTACAGCTCCCATCGTGCAGGGCAAATGAAAAGTGTAACCGGGGTGCAAAGGGTGTTACATTTACTTAATTATGAATGTTGTTACATCAAGGCCGAAAATTAGGATGAGCGCAAACAGTCAAAAATGTTTTTTTCCCTCCCAGAGCTGCCAGCGCAGCGCCCCCCCCCCCCCCCCCCCCCCCCCCTCCCCCCAGATCTGGCGCCCTAGGCGACCGCCTATGTCGCCTATGCCAAAAACCAGCCCTGACTTAACCTAACAACTTTTAACACAATTACACAATTACTATTATAATTACTAATGTCATGTTTTTTTTATTCTTGAAGAGAATGTCTTTTTTTCTGGCATTCTTCCAGGATTAACAAAAATAAGAATAACATTGAGAAAAATCTTTGAAGTAAATGGCTGTTGTTAAACGCTTCCCACATTTACTTCAATCGTACAGTAGAAAAGATAAAAGTATCCAAGGAATACACAATAGAATATATAAAGAATAAATGAAAAATCTCTACAAAAGACCAATACACTACAAAAACAGAAACTTATTGACATAGGTAATATACGTCAAAAAGGCTTCAAATGTATTCAGTATTGTATGAACATGTTTTAATTGGGATGTGGACGTCACATCCTCTAGGGGGGTCCGGGGGTATGCCCCACCGGGAAGAAATGTTTGAACATTTAAAGTAAAATGCTTCAATCTGGTGCACTTTGAGCACACAATTACTAGAGACCTGATCTAGGGGGTACAACTCTAAAACACCCATATGAAAAAGATCGGTTTACATTTTAATACCCAAATATGTGAACATAACCAATAACCTACCATAGCCAATAACAAATAAATGTAACTTATTTTATTTTTGTTGTTCATTCATATCTTATTTTACCTAGTTAACATTTATTTATGCATATTTTTGCATCTCTCAAGTTTTAAATTATATTTTTGGTTTACTGTCCTATAGTATACATTGAAATGATTTCAAACCTGTTTATCCTAATAATTATAAAGGAGTGTCTTGGAAATATGTGTTTACATAAATTGCATGTATCTCTCTCGCTCGCTCCCACGCCCACGTTGGCTGTGAGCTGCGGACGCCTGATAAGCCAACACCCCCCACTTTCATCACTTACAGCGCCCATCGTACAGGGCAAATGAAAAGTGTAACCGGGGTGAAAAGGGTATTACATTTACTTAATTATGAATGTTTTTACATCAAGGCTGAAAATTAGGATGAATGCAGTCAAACAGTCAAAAAAAATGTTTTCCCCCCCAGATCTGGCACCCTAGGCGACCGCCTATGCCAAAAACCGGCCCTGTACACCATGCTAAATGTATGTCTGCATAAAGCTGAGTTATGATCGGTCATAATAACACAGAATTTGGTGATGATTAAATAGTTTACAGTGAGATTTACTCCCATACTATTGGCCATACTCACGCAGCCCTACAAATGAATTGAGATTTTCACAGAAATGTTCTTTAGCAAGTGTGCAGAGCAGTGTTGATTTAAAAAAGCAATTTGAAGGTTGGATATTTGTAAACCTTTTTTTGTGTATATATATTAATAATTTAAGATGTAAATGAATTCCAGTTTATTTGTAGTACTTTCTATTTTTATTGTGACATTTGGTGGCATCAATGTGTGCATTTGATACAGATAATGGAGCAGTTGCTTTAGGGCCACAGTGTATATCCTTTAAGGTCAAATAATGAGATCCTCGACCTCCGCCCCCCTCTCGCACCTCCACACAGAGCCCCCCCACATATCAAATCCCAATTTAACCCCTGGGTACAATAACAATATTACATCCCTACAGTACAGAATAGACATCTCTCTATACATATAATAACTGAGGACATATGTAAACATTTCCCTTAACACATATGCTTCTCTTTCTGCCTTTTACACTTCATTTGCATTGCGTTGTTGTTCACGACCAGTTTGTTACATCTGACAGGGAGTGTTTGTTGTTTTTCAAGGTGACGTGCAGGGAGATTTTATGAATGCAAAAGATGCATGGAAAAAGATGTGTCAATGCAAATAGAAGAGGAAACAGCGAAAACATGAGCGTCAACTATAGGGCCCTCTCTCCGAAGCTTTCGTGATAAAATCCGATAAAAATAGATTCAGATCAGATGCGGAACAGAGGCATCAACTGAGGCCCACTGAATTGAAGAACGTGTTGTGTAATACACCAATGTCGGTTACAAGACATCAGAAATACTGTTGCAGTGGTCAAACATCATTCATTATGACGTTGACTTTATCGAAAAATGTGATAAAGTGAACTTCATTCTCAATTTCACAGAGTTCACACAACAATCAAAGTCTGGCCTCCTCCAAAGGAGCATTACATGTGCTGCTCTCTTGGACTTTTTGATGATACTTACAGAGCTGACTGTGCACAAGCTAAGAAGTGAAGTTATACTGTTAAACCAAAGATAGAGACATCAGAATATATCTCCAAACATCTTTGTCTAATCATTTGTATTTATGTTTTATCTTGATTTACCACTGGTTTCCATGTTCACCATTCTGTAACACAGTCAGCTTAACCAGCAGATATGTTTACGACTTCCTACTGAATATACCTTTATGAGAAAATTCAAAATTAAAATGAGAAAGTGTGGTTTAGCTATAACTAAAACAAAACGTGACTAAACTTTGACTATAGTATTAATGATTTGGATTGAAGTTTCCTAATTCTTATTTTCAATGTGATAGTGATAAGTGTGCTTATAACCTTTAGTCAATAACCTGTCAAAACTTTGTGATAACAATAAGGTCATGTTTCATATAAAGTGAGTAAAGTGTCAACTTTTGCTAAAACAGTATCTAATTTGTGTAAAAACCTTTAAAGTATAATCCCATAAACATATTGGATCTAATGACTATGTGTAATGCTCATGAATCTACAGAGAAATATCGATAACTTTGAGTTGTTCTCCTCAGCAGAAAAAAGCCTCACAAGAGTTTGAAGGAGATTTTAAAGATTGGTTTGACCAGGAGGCAATTGATGTGTTTCTCTGGATTCAAACACAATAACTTCAGATATACCTTTTAAGGTAATAAGATTGTCTAGGCTAAATCGGAGGACTGTCCTTTAATAGTTGGTCAAACTGCATACTTGCACTAAGCAGGTTTCCGTCGTTTTACCCCAAAATTAAACACATAATGTTGTCAAAGTATATTTTTAACCTTTAGTGGAGAAACATGTTTCAGGATGACAATTGATGGTCTCTACTTTTTCTGTATTCATGGGAAAAAGTCAAAGTAAACCCAATGAACTGTTTTGAGAATCAAATAAATGCTTTCTTCTGTCCCACATTAGAAATGTCCCTTCAGTTATTTGGAAACTGTCCAGGCATGCAACAAGTGAAAAGAGGAAGTTAAGGGCTAGCAACATTTGTATTGTTTGAGACTGGCAAGCTGAACACATTTTAAACATTATGGATAGGCTACTTTTCAACTTTCAACAAGTCTTGAGATATCTTCAAATATGTTGTCAATGACTTTAAGACCCAACGCATGGTCAGACTTAAAAAAAACAAAAAAAACAGTGTTTCCAACTTGATGTCTCGTATGATTTTGACCTTGACCATAGATAACAATAAGGATAGATGAGATGATATTGGAGTACTTATTATTCTCTAGCAAAGAATCACTTGAAGTGGCAGGAGAAAAAAACCAAACAATGTATGAAACTTAGTTTACGTTATTAGAATTTATTGTTAACAACATGATCAACACATCATTGTCTGCATGCTTCATTCAGACAGTTGACAAACATTTGCATTTATATATTTACTGTTACACATAACAAGTAGCAAAGATAAAGCATGATGTATTTGATTGAAGAACAGGAATTACACAAGAGGATTCAAATGAGATAATTTGTTTGAAGGTTAAGTATTTGTGAATAAGATATCTGTCATGTCACTAAATATTAAAAGACCATGCTAAATAGACTTATCAATATTTAATGTCCAATATTTCCCCCCTTCATTTACTCTGAGGGGGTGTAGAAGTGATAATCACCTGTTAATTTAGATGTTTTCAGCAAAATCTTGAGATCTTCCCTGACACTTTCCTCCGCCTTTCTCCTGTGTTCAGGTGTGCACAGCTCCTTAACTCCTGCATCATTTTTAAACAAGTTGCTCACACTTTCAACCTCAGCACAGTTGCCATGGGCATACCCCGTCGTGCCGTTTCCTTCCAAACCAAACAACTCCACACATGATTTGCAAGGTTGCATTGGTGCTCCTTCCCCGTGGAGGCTATACGCCTTGCACGTTACATGCTCAGGCAGTTTGAAGGTACCATCAAAATATGGCTTCTTGTTCATATCTTGATTGAAACTCATCACTGCACCAGCAACATGACTGTCCCAGTTATCAGGAAGACAAGACGCAGCAATCATGATTTCCCTAGAAACCTTGCCAGAAGTGGACATGGAGACCCCGTAGTACCTGGCTGAGTTTGGGTTCTTCTGAGAGACGCAGATGGTGGAGGAGACCAGAGGAGCCCCCTTATGAAGTTTGAGATCTCTGATGATCTCTTGAAGCTTTTGTTTTATTTCATTTTCGTTCTCTCGTCCTTCCAGGAAAACAATCTGAAAATAATTTAGAAATGTTATCAAGCTGCTGTAATCCCTACAAGTACAGTAATTAAATATGTCATACTTCGTGTTTGAATATGTGCATAACACTCTTATATTTCAGGATGATTTAAGGGGGAAAAGCAACTATATAAATAGAAGAATTGACAAACTGTAATCTTACCATGTCGAGCAGACATGAGAATGGACTCCGCCTGGGTATTTGAGAGGAATAACGTTCAAAAGGCAGAGGGTAGTCGAGCTTCATCCTATCGTACATCTCGCTGTCATTCACAATCCTTTCCGGTGAAATTGTTGGTTCGTTGATCTTTCCCAAAAAGAAGATGCTGTGAAGAATCTGTCAAAAAATAGATTACATTTTCAATGTGTGTAACTCGAAAGCTCTATGAAAGATGCATTATGCCCAATAAACACATAATTTCAAAAGTTCATAAAAGCCACATCATACATACCTCATCTACGAACTGTCTAGTTTGATTATCACTGGAGACGTTCAGCTTCATCATTTTTTGGATAATCAGCAAAGCATTTCTTCTGAAATCCTTTGTCACCTCCAAAAAACGTTCTTCTCTATAATAATATATAGTCAGTATTAAATTGTTATCACACATTTTAAATTAGATGTCAGTATTGGTGTATGGTTCAGGTAATCACCTCTTCTTTTCAGCCTCAGCCTTAGCCCTCTTAGCCTCAGCATTCTAGGGAGAAATAACACACAACACATTCAACCATGATTATAAAACTTATACATTTCACTGACAACAGAAAGTAAATTAGCAATGTAGAATTTAATCTGAAATAAAATAAATATTTCAAATATTAGCAAAGGAAAGCAGTTAAAAGCAGCTACTCACCATTGTAGGTCAGGAGTAAATGAACGAAAATAAATGAATGAGGTCCTGCCTCGTGTTTTGAACTACCTACTAAACGGTTGCATTATGTAAAGGCGGGGCAAGGCAAGTTTATTTAAATAGCACCTTGCAACATAAGGCAATTCAAAGTGCTTTACAAAAATGAAAGACATTAAGAGCATTAAGAAACATATTATAAAATGGCATTTAAAAACACTCATTTAAAAGCAAAGATAATAAAACATGAATAACAAAGGTACATTAATTAAAGTTACAGTGCAGTGTGAGATACACACATCTGAAATGTTTCTGACTCTCAATCATTGCTAACTTTTTAGCAGAAATAGTTTTCTATGACCTCACTTTCTTTCTACTTTCTTTTTTAACTTGTCCTTTAGTTATTTCAAGTGTTTAATGCTAAACGAACCCCCCTTTGGAATATTCTATTCTGGCCCCATGTTACCTTTTAGAATCAAGATTTTCCCTTTCACATCAATTGTATTATGCAGATCTCAGGCTGTTAGAAATGCATGTTTCCCAAGGTCCTGTACTTTTTATTAATCAACACACTGTGATGGAAACTTCTGAAGCAATGGAGACAGGACTCAGAGAGACACAGGGAGAGCAGGAACTTTGATGGCAAACACTGATGGTTTATTTGGAGCTTCGGCCGGAGAATTCACAAGACATGTGCTGCAGACACGAGGTGACAGCGGTTGCCAAACCAATTCTGAAGATCTCTACCCCAAACCCATTTATTTAGCTGGTTCTGAGAGAATAATCAACATTGTGCATTACAAGATAAAGCAGGAGGAGCACTATAACAACTCTATCAGCTGACGCCAACAGGCGGGAACAGGGAGACAAAACACTGAGAGCAGCAGCCCAAGGTTGCAGGCCTGTGCTCAGCGAGGGCAGTACAAACTGATAAACTGGGTCAAAGTTATAGGCACAAAAATATTTCCCCAACAAGCAGACAATGTAGGTGCACATCCAACATATGTCCACCCTGTCATGGACAGATTTAAAGTAGAATATATACATTATCATTGCACAGTCATTAAAACATTGACACTTTCAGAAAGAGATTTGATCCCTTTCCTAATAACACACACACACACACACAAGTATTTTTGGGCACAAGTGACGTCACCGACTGACAATCACTTCACAAACAAGCTCTCAAAGTTTTGGACAGAAAACCTAAGCTATACCACCATTGCAAAATCCTGGACAAACATAACCTGCTCAGCTGGGAAAATCTTTTAAAAACACACTGATGCATGTCTCATTTTTAAGATTATAAACGGCAAGGCACCCCCACCACTCTGCACTTTTTATACAGCAGAAACATTCAAACAGCAGAACCACAAGGTCTGCCCTAAGAGGGGACTGTGTAGTCCCTCTTAGGTCCAGTTCCTTTGGTAAACATTGTTTCTCTGTGAGGGCATCAACACTTTGGAACACAATACCGATACAGATAAGGAATAACACCTCCTATCATACATTTAACCACTATCATAAGAACTGGCTTTTAAGCAATCAAAAATGTGAACACTTTTAACTGTATCATAGTATGATAGTATTTCATCTGTTTGCATGTTTGTCTGTTCCTATTTATTGTTGTACTGCTGTTCCTATTTATCTAGGTGCAGCCTCTCCCCAGGTGCAGCCTCTCCCCAGGTGCAGCCTCTCCCCAGGTGCAGCCTCTCCCCAGGTGCAGCCTCTCTCCAGGTGCAGCCTCTCCCCAGGTGCAGCCTCTCCCCAGGTGCTCCCAATCCCCAATCAGGGCCTCCATATAGGACCTGAGGAAGGCTGCAGTCGCTCTCTCCTTCTCCTCTGGCTGCATGTGTGCAGCATGTCTCTGTCTCTGTGTGAGGCCTGTGTTTTTGTGAAGTGTTAGGAGATGTGCTCCAGTTTGTTCGTGTATTGTTTATTTTGGTTTGCTTTGCAAGTTGGCTGGTGAGCCCTTTTTCTTTATCCATTAAAACCTCACTTTGTGGCTTTATAGCTCAGTTTCCTCTCCTTTTTTCTCTCTCCCGGTTATTTCATATGTTGTTACTTCCCTCTGGTTCCCCTAGCCCAGTAGGGAACGTAACAGTTGTACTGCTATTTATTGTTGTACTGCTGTTGTCTGTTGTATTCTATTTAATTATGTTTTTATTTCTCTAGTCTTGTTGTGGTTATTTAACATCTTGCCAAGGACAACAGTTGAAAATTCGCCTGCTGGTTAATACTGGCTCATTTACAGCAATGTAGATTAATGTGCACTGTCCTTTAAATAAATAAACAAGTAAGCAAGGACCTAGGGGCTTGTCACGAGCTTCTGGGAGGGACGGGCTGTGAGAAAAAAAGAGGAAGGGAGAGAGAGAGAGACAAATGAGCAAATGAGATCACTCAATACAGAAGAAACATGATAGTGACCCTAAATGCATGACCTTCATCTTTGTCCTGAAGCAGAGAAAAATATACTCACCCTTTATTGCAGCTGTGGCTTTGAGACATTCCATAAATGTGGCCTTGTTTTCTGTCACCAGTTCAAGATGTTCTTGATCCAGCCTCTTCCCCGTAGGGCTCTTCCACACTTCTTCCCAGTCTTCCTCGGTCTACACACAAAAGAAAATGTAAAAAAACTGTTGTCAGTGCCCACAGGTTATCGACTATCAGGTTCACATAGCTGTTTGTTCCCAGCTATTTTACTATAACTTCTCACCTTGTCTTTGAAGGCCTGCCCTTTGTAGTATCTCTTGGATCCTGGATAGCGTATTCCCTTTTCATCTACCTGCTTCATGTTTGAAGCCACCAAATGTAGCTCCTCTCCATCGTAGGCAAACAGCTTTCCGTCCTCACAGATCATTAGAACGAGCTGGTCCCATGGGCAGGAGGTCCCCTCCACTACACCTACAACCTGCATGCTTACTATCTCAGGAAGATAGAATTCTCCCCACTCATCCACTACGTCAGGCTTCCCTCTGTAAATGGTGTCTTCCAGGGGTCCTATCTTCAATTTGGCGCCAGCTGGTTTTTTTAATTCAAATATCTCGTGTCTCTCTTTGGACACACAATCTAAAACCTCTTTCAGGAAATATGGACCTGCAACACATGCCGAACAAAAGTTACATCACCGTTTTTATGAAATGTGAGGCAAAAAGAGTGTAGTCTAATCAACTACACAACCATTTCTCTTTAGTTCTACCTTATCTCACCTTTTCTCCCTTTTTTCCCAAACAGCAGATGTAATGACCTGAATGGAAGAGAAGACAACAAATGTTTCCCAATTAGTGGCTGCAAGTTAATCAGTGAGCTCCAGTCCATTTCTCCCAAAATATCTTTACTTTCCATGATTGTGATCCTAAGAGACTCTTGATTCAGCTACAGCTTCAGTACATGTTCAACAGCCATGAGGCTCAATGCCTGTGTGTCCTGAATTCTGTTTTTCAGTACCGATGTACACGAACCATCAGCCATCTTGAGACCTTGTCCGTCTCTTTTTTCACAAGGACTTCGAGCCGGTTAAAGTCATGGCTCATATACTCCTCCACACATCTCAGATTCATTTTCCCGGAGACACACAGACAATGTTTGCTCCGCCTTTGTGTCTGTGGCTCAGTGGTCTTGTCAATCAATCAAAGGGTTGGTGGTTTGATCTCCACCCCCTCAGGTCAACATGTTTGATTTTTTTCCTCAGGCAAGATATTGAACCCCAAATTGCTCCTGGTGGCCTGTTAATGGTGACTGTTTGAAGGGGCGAGTGCTGACATGTGTTTAAAACGCACTTTGAGTGGTCGCAAAGACTAAAAGATATGAAATCAGTCCATTTGTTACCTGCTCTTGCGTGGGAGTGTAGTATTCCATCTTTCCAGGTCTTCATGACACAGGGGAGGTTTTGTGATCCAGGTGATTGGCAACATCTGGAAATGGACTTTCTTTGAACGACATTCTTTACTCAAAACTCTTTTAGACGCTGTCACAATATTCTTGTTTCGATTTGATACGAAGGAACCGCAGATATACTATGTGATCTATAAGGATGAGCCATCCACCCTAAAGGGGAAACTCATTTTGGCCACTTGATTTCTCTGTTATCAACATTAGAAAATGACGAACATGACAAGCCACTTAGTCATCATGGTGTGAATCAACTACCTGCAGTCCTTCTAGTTTTACTACTTTATAATCCATGATACGCCTGAATGTGGCTGCTACCAAAACCACACAAGCAGAAATGATGAGATGCTGTGATTCCTAAAAATAAATCAGATTGACCATGCCATACTATTGACAATGTACAAGTAATGACATCATTATGAAGAGTAAACAAGCGAGTTGTTCTTACTTAATTTACAAATATGTAAAAAAATCCAGTAATGAAGTTACATTTTTTTTAAATGTTATTTATAACACAGCTTTTTATCCTCCAAATGACTCCAATGTTGATCCTGTTGCTCTTCCTGTTATCCACAGTTCCCATCTTTATCCTGCTTCTTCTTGTCTCTCGTCAGTGTTCAATCCAGTGCATCTTGTCTCTCCTCTTGAAGGTGTTCATGACGCAGTTAGTTTTGTGGTTCAGGTCTTATATGTGCATAGCAAAATTGCAAATCTTCTTTGAACCACATTCTTCACTCCAAACTCTCAAAGACACTTGAGGGTCTCTTAATGAAAAGGTGTTGAAGTCATTTTAAATTAAGGTTATAAATAGGTTCTGGCATTTTCTTTTATAGACACATTTTGCTTTTAATTGTGAAGTTGGAAGCATGTTGAAGTTGCTTTACATGTGACGTAGTTAATATTCAACATAGTTACAAGATTGACTGAAACAAGATAACAGGAAAGACTGCGTACCAAAGTAAGGTGTTGTCTGCCATTGTTGTTTTAACCCCCCCCCCCCACCCTTAACAGAAAATAAAAGTTCTTACTTGCTCTCCGGACTGCACTCCCCCCCAGCTTCCTGTTACAAGGAAAACAGAAAAATTGTTAACAGTGGTAAAAAATATCTAAATCAAAACCTTTACTCATTATAATAATAATAATAATAATAATGGATTTATTTTGTTAGTGCTTTTACAGGTGCTCAAAGTCGCTTTACAGAGATAGTGAAAAGAAAATAACAACAAATGAGTGAGTTTTTGTACGTTTTTTGACGTCCCGGGGGGGCCTGGTTGTACTATTACAGAATTTTCGGAAACACTATAATACACTATATCAACAGAGAGCATTGAATCTAATCAATAAAAATGTTATTAAAAAACAATAATGAACAATATAATAATAGTTATATTTAAACTTGTATTTATTATAAAGGATAAATAGCATTACAAAATGTTGGCTGAGCTGATAAGGTATAGCTTATCTAATATTGCATTTAATGTTGCAATATAAATGTGCAAATTTACAATTGTAATAGTCGGTTTCATTTAACAACATCTAACTAATTAATAAATGCATACTTCTTTTCCCATTAACATGTGGTACTCACTTTATTCGCAACTGGATCAAACTCCATTGTCGCTGTGGAGAACATTTTGGTGTACAGAAACGTTGTTAAAATAAATACATGAAATCTGAATGAGCACTTTTTTATGAAATAAGGACAATTGAAATTTCCCCAATTATTTTAATGAAAATATTTGTGGTTTATTTATTTCAATGTTAATAGTCTAAAATGTGTGTTTTAAATGTAACTTTAAAGATATTGTTTCCTAAAAACATATATATATATTAAATATTCAAAAGTTGATCCCTCACATTTCTTTATGTATTGAACAACAATTTCACAGATATTGGAAAGTATCCCAAAATGTTTGAGTCACAAAGACAGACAGATGTTTCAATAAATAAAACACATGATCATTTTATTAAGTCGAATCGTGTGGATTTTGCGAGAAATACTCGGTATGTATTTGTCCCTACGCTATACACCAGAAACCAGCAGGAACACATTTGCCTTCGCATTTCCTTTAAAGAGAGACCCAGACAACACCCTTTTCTCTTTGAGAATTTATATTCAGAATTGTATTCACATTTATAGCGACTTTAAACATCCCTGTTCCTGGTTTGAACAGGTTGCCACACCTTTGTTAAGCCACAGTGTTTTGGCTAGACATAAAAGGTTCATATATGTGGAGAGTAATCTTGCCGGAGAGCACTTCTTCCAAGGAAAAATAATATGTTCATATTAATCATAGACGCTACTTACGAAGGTATCCTTAGTTATACATATCTTATTATACATCCATGGTTAAAAGTAGTTTAACTTTTGGAACGCAGCAGTGTGGACCGCCTGTCAGGTGACGAGAACAACCAATCACAATCCCTCCTGTCTTCCCTAATAACATGTCTTCCGTATATTAAGAGTGTATTTATTTTACTGCAGGGCCAATGTTTGCCAGACTTTAAGATCTTTACAGTGTTTCGACTTTACAGGACATTTTATGAGCTATGATCTGTCATACGATCGAAATATCTTCTTGAAGCATTTTGGCTAAGTTAGAAAGACATTGATCAATACCTCAAACAAAACGTTCCCACGACACAAACGTTGTTTCTTAACCACCAACTAAGGTAGTAAAGGAGCTTCAACCTTATTTCTATCAAAACAATCCGATACACACCGAGATGCAGAACTTCTATCTGCAGGGACCGTCTACAAATTGTAACACTTCCCTGTCGAGATCTACCAAAACCATTTATCTTCTAACACTTCCCCTACTGGTTATACTAACTACATTAATACAATTAAAGAATAAAAAAATGTTGAAGGTATACATGCATTTGCTTTAAGGTTTATGAGATCACTCAATACAGAAGAAACATGATAGTGACCCTAAATGCATGACCATAATCTTTGCCCTGAAGCAGAGAAAAAGATACTCACCTTTTATTGCAGCTGTGGCTTTGAGATATTCCATAAATCTGTCCTTGTTTTCTGTCACCAGTTTAAGATGTTCTTGTTCCAGCCTCTTCCCCGTAGGTCTGTTCCGCACTTCTTCGCAGTCCTCCTTGGTCTACAAACGAAAGAAAATAGAAAAAAAACAGTTGTCAGTGCCCACAGGTTATCAACTATCAGGTACACAAAGCTGTTTGTTCCCAGCTATTTTACTATAACTTCTCACCATGTCTTTGAAGGCCTCCCCTTCGTAGTATGTCTTGGATCCTGGATAGATTATTCCCTTCTGACGTAGCTTCAGCAGGTTTGAAGCCACCCAATGTAGCTCCACTCCATCGTAGGCATACACCTCTCCGTCCTCACAGGTCATTAGAACGAGCTGGTCCGATGGGCAGGAGGTCCCCTCCACTACACCTACAACCTGCATGCTTACTTTCTCAGGAAGATAGAATTTCCCCCACCCATTCACTACGTCAGGCTTCTCACTGTAAATGGTGTCTTCCAGGGGTCCTATCTTCCATCTGGTGCAAGCTGTATTTTTAAATTCAAATATCTTGTGTCTATTCTTTTTGGACACACAATCTAAAACCTCTTTCAGGTAATCTGGACCTGCAACACATGCCGAAAAAAAGTTACATCACGGTTTTTATGATATGTGAGGCAAAAAGAGTGTAGTCTAATCAACTACACAACCATTTCTCTTTAGTTCTATCTTATCTTACCTGTTTTCCCTTTTTTCTGTGGGAACTGCAGACCTGCTGGCCTGAATGGAAGAAAAGACAAAAAATGTTCCCAATGAATGGCTGCAAGTTAATCAGAGAGCTCCAGTCCATTTCTCCCAAAATGTCTTTCCATGATTGTGATCCTAAGAGACTCTTGATTCAGCTACAGCTTCAGTACATGTTCAACAGCCATGAGGCTCAATGCCTGTGTGTCCTGAATTCTGTTTTTCAGTACCGATGTACACAAACCATCGGCCATCTTGAGACCTTGTCCGTCTCTTTTTTTCACCGGGACTTTGAGTTGGTTAAAGTCATGGCTCATATACTCCTCCACACATCTCGGATTCATTCTCCCGGAGACACACAGACAATGTTTGCTCCGCCTTTGTGTCTGTGGCTCAGTGGTCTTTTATCATTCAACGGTTTGGTTGTTTGATCTCCGCCCCTTCTGGTCAACATGTTTGATATTTTTTCTCAGGCAAGATACTGAACCCCACATTGCTCCTGGTGTCAAGGGTAATGGTGACTGTGTTTGAATGGGCGAGTACTGACATGTTTAAAACGCGATTTGAGTTGTTGCAAAGACTAGAAAATATGAAATCAGTCCATTTGTTACTTGCTCTTTACTCAAAACTCTTTTAGACGCTGTCACAATATTCTTGTTTCGATTCGATACGAAGGAACCGCAGATATACTACGTGATCTATAAGGATGAGCCATCCGCCCTAAAGGGGAAACTCATTTTGGCCACTTGATTTCTCTGTTATCAAAATTAGAAAATGACAAAAATGACAAGCCACTTAGTCATCATGGTGTGAATCAACTACCTGCAGTCCTTCTAGTTTTACTACTTTATAATCCATGATACGCCTGAATGTGGCTGCTACCAAAACCACACAAGCAGAAATTATGAGATGCTGTGATTCCTAAAAATAAATCAGATTGACCATGCCATACTATTGACAATGTACAAGTAATGACATCATTATGAAGAGTAAACAAGCGAGTTGTTCTTACTTAATTTACAAATATGTTAAATAATCCAGTAATAAAAAAAAGTTATTTATAACACCGTTTTTTATCCTCCAAATGACTCAGCCAATGTTGATCCTGTTGCTCTTCCTGTTATCCACAGTTCCCATCTTTATCCTGCTTCTTCTTGTCTCTCGTCAGTGTTCAATCCAGTGCATCTTGTCTCTCCTCTTGAAGGTGTTCATGACGCAGTTAAAGTTTTGTGGTTCAGGTCTTATATATGTGCATAGCAAAATTGCAAATCTTCTTTGAACCACATTCTTCACTCCAAACTCTCAAAGACACTTGAGGGTCTCTTAATGAAAAGGTGTAAGTCATTTTAAATTAAGGTTATAAATAGGTTCTGGCATTTTCTTTTATAGACACATTTTGCTTTTAATCGTGAAGTTGGAAGCATGTTGAAGTTACTTTTAGCTGCACTGCTCCCAGACTCTGCTCCCCGCACATCCGACAGTCAGACACAATCACCATATTCAAATCCCAATTAAAAACCCATCTGCCTACTCACTGTAGTGCTCCCCATTATATGTTTCATTTGTGTCCACTTGACTGTCTCCTCCATGATTTCCTGTTTGTGTTTTTATCATGTTTTGTTGCCTATTAGCGTTCTCTTTATTTTTTTAACAAATTGTACGGTGTCCTTGGGTGTCATGAAAGGCACCTAAAAATAAAATGTATTATTATTATTATTATTACTTTACATGTGACGTAGTTAATATTCAATATAGTTACAAGATTGACTGAAACAAGATAACAGTAAGGTGTTGTTTGCCATTGTTGTTTTAACCCCCCCCCCCCCTTAACAGAAAATAAAAGCTCTTACTTGCTCTCTGGACTGTACTCCACCCCAGCTTCCTGTTACAAGGGAAACACATTTTTTTATTGTTAACAGTAATACAATTTAAACATTTAAAAAAAACCTCTACTCATTATAACAATATGACAGAATTTGGACCTTTTTGAAAACACTATGAAATACACTATATCAACTAAGAGCATCTAATCAATAAAAAAATATATATAATATAATAATAGCAATATTTAAACTTGCTCATATTATAAAGGTTAAATAGCATTACAACATATTGGCTACTGAGCTAATTGGTAGAATACACAGCTTATCTAATATTGCATTTAAATGTTGCAATACAAATGTGCAATTTTACAATTTTAAAAGTAAGGTTAATTTTACAACATTTAACTAATTAATAAATGCCCTCTTTTTTCCATCAAGTAGTGGTACTTACTTTATAGACTGGTGCACAAACTGCCATTGTGACTGGGGGGTAAGTTTCGGAGTATCTGTGTAGAGAAACGTAGTTGTGAGATGAAGATTAAAAAAAAACTATTTTTAAATAAATAAGAAACAGCACTTTTTTATGAAATAAGGACAATTGAAATGTCCCCAATTATTTTAATGAAAATATTTTTTGCATAATTTCAATGTTAATATTCTAAAATGTGTGTTTTAAATGTAACTTTGAAATTATTGTTTCATAAAAACAAAAGTTGATCCCTCATATTTTGTATTGAATGTATTGAACAATAATTTCACAGATATTGGAAAGTATCCCAAAATGTTTGAGTAACACAGACAGACAGATGTTTCAATAAATAAAACACACACAAGTCGAATCGTTTGGATTTTTACGATAAATACTCGGTATGTATTGGTCCATACGCATTATATATATACACCAGCAACCAGCAGGAAAACCTTCGCCTTTCCATTAGAGACAGACACAGACTACATCCTTTTCTCTTTATTCACAGATCCTTTTTTAATTTGTGAAAATATTTTTGCGTATTTGCAGATCCGTTTCACATTTGCACATTCTTTTGTGAGTTTTCAAGTCTTTTGAATGCATTTGTGGAAGATGTTTTACTTTTACAAATCACACATTTACAAACAACTTATTTTTATGTTAACATAAATATTATTGAGACAAATCTAACCCCACAGTGACCTAATAACACATTTGGCACGGTTCTATCTCAATGTAATGTTAACCAGCCTAAACCTATATGCGTAAAACGCTCAAATAAAATAAAACAGTAACTCTTGATGTACATATTCTACGTTAATGTTAGCCTACACAATTGTTTTACAAAGACACCACAAACTGAAGTAAGCAAACAGAAAGTGAGAGATAAATCATACAAACGGAAATAATAGTTACCCAAAAAGTGGATTGAAGACGTTGATGTTTTCGAAATATTCACATTTATAGGATTATAGCAACTTTAAACCACTCCCCGTTCCTGGTTAGGTAACATGGTTGCCACGCCTGACACAGTGTTTTGGCTAGACATCAAAAGTTCATATATGAGGAGAGTAATGCTGCCCGAGAGCACTTCTTCCGAGGAAAAATAATATTTTCATATTAATCATATACGCCACTTATCCTTAGTTATAAATATCTTATTATACATCCATGGTCAAAAGTAGTTTAACTTTTGGAACGCAGCAGTGTGCACCGCCTGTCAGGTGACGAGAACAACCAATCACAATCCCTCCTGTCTTCCCTAATGACATGTCTTCGGTATAATATTTATATTACTGCAGGGTCAACGTTAGCCAGACTTCAAGAACTTTACAGTGTTTCGACTTTATCGGACATTTTATGAGCTATGATCTGTCTTACGATCGAAATATCTCCTCAATCCGTGAATCTACGGACCATTTGTTATTGTTTTTCTTTATTAAACAAGTAAATGGAAGAGCGTCTGAGAGGAACGGTGATAATATTATAAACAAGGTGAATTTAGCGATCACAACGAAAACGGCCAAGACACACATTGAGCCCGGAAACGAATGTTATTAAGGGCTGTAAATATAATAAGCCTATGTCTAAAATTGACAACATTGTTAGGAGATGTAAACTATACAACGATTCTGGACTGCGGTCAACTCAGCCGCCTCGAGTTTGTGTTTTCAAATCAGCTCTCTTTTTTTTCCTGCTACATTTGATGAGTGATACAAATATTTGTTACTACAAGTTCTTAATAAAACTGGCACTGTTGGACTCGGTACTAGTTCGACTGCTACCAGAAATAAAATGAAGTACTTTTACTGTGTAGGCTACTTTGTGAGTAATCCTCTGTCAAAGTCCCCTCCATAGGCTACATAATACATGTTTTTCTGCTATCTTTGATGAATGATAAAAATACAATTTTACCATTAGTTGAAATTGATACTGTTTGACTTTGTATTAGTTAACCTACTACTATCAATACATTGAAGTAGCCTACTTTTACTGTGTATTTTTTGAGAAAGTCCCCTGCTGAGAACAAAATCAAGCCACTTCTGATAAGTTTGATGAGGGAATTCTTTTTTGTTGCCTTCGTGTGATTGATCCTGTTGGACTTAGTACTACTGAAACTACTACTACTAAGTACTTTTACTGTGTACTTTTCCAGTAATCCTCTGTCAATGTCCCCTCCTGAGTACAAGAATGCATGTATTTTGTTTTGTTTGCACAGTATTGCATTACTGCTCTGGGGGAAATGTTTTAATTATAAGCTATAAAGGTGTATACCCCTATAGCGCTCAATAAGCCCATCTGATGACAGGTGGTTGTGAATATACCTGCTGCACTTTTCCTATTCTTGCCTTTAAAATATGGGAAATTATTCTGCGGACCACAGCACGCCTTCTGTCGTTGTTTGCTGTGAAAGAAACAGTCTGGCCTGTCAGAGGTAAAGGTGGCTTTGACACAAAAATGAATTAACACATTTTTTTATTTAAAGGTCTATTAGAGTATGGTGTGAATCAAGTATCTTAAGCTGCATACAAACACAAAAACATCTAGAGACAGCAACAACAATGTCAAGTTTCCTATAAACTTATCAAAAGGTTTACACATCTGGTTTATGTTAAACATAACCCAATGATTTACATTCAAACTCAGAATTACTTTTTCTCTGAAAGTATTTGTTTCAGTGGCAAAGAAGCATCACTAGATGGCAGCACCACCATGTTCAGTTAAAATCAGCTACCAGTCTATAATGGGTCCTATTCTAATAACTTCCAGGCTTCATATTTGTATTTATTGTCTCTACTGTGACATGTCTCCATGCTTTAATGTTCAAAAAGCTCTTTATTTTTCTCATATGCCCCTTTCACACCAACGCAACTCCGGTTCAAGCTCCGTGCTAGAGTTTTTCTGGTTCAGAACCGGTTCTTCGGTTTAGCGCCGGCTCTTTTCACACCGCTCAGAGCCCGACTGGTGCTGCCGCTGCTGCGTCATGACGTCACAGTTTACGTCGCTGAGTTTCTCCCCAACGCCGGAGCTCACCTCACAACAACAACGGGCCGGGGACTGCGTTGCTTTTAATCATACGAAGCCAGATTAAATTAAATAACGACTTCTCCAACCTTATACTTTTCTCCAGAGTGCCGTGGTTCATTGTTTATTAATGTGTTTCAGCGGCATTTACCGACCGCTGCAGTGCTGGCCGGCTGCTCTTCAACGGGAGTGTATTCTCCCGTTAGCTCCGGGTTAGCTCACACGGCTCTAAAGTATTCACTGTCTGACTGTCACACAAGCAGCTGATACATATCCCCAGTTCCCCTTAAGTGAATGTGTGTCAGTCTGAATTGACGCTGTTTGGCATCACAACGCTGTTATGAAAGTTTCTCTGGTATAACATGGGTGATGTTAGCATAGCAACCGAAGCTAAACTGACTACTTGCTAAGCAGTTTTCTACAGGCACTTTTTACCGACGTATTTTTCATTATGATTCTACTTGTGATAGTCGGACATGACAACCTGTGCAGCCCATGTATTGATTCCATCCGATAGCTGCTATAATAACAAACAAAACGTCTGCCTGCTCTCCACAATGATCAATAACAGCGAACGGATGGTCAAAGTAAGGTACAAATAAACAGAATCACACGAAGCCTGGTTAGTGTTGCCTGACTTTATAAAGTGTGTTTTTTTTAACAAGTGTGTGGTTGCGTTCTAGTCACTTTGCTCAGCACTACTGCTTGTTACAACTTTTATTTGCCGTACTCGCCTTAAGTGTTAGCTCAGGTTAATCTCGCCCCCCTCCGACGTAAGCGTGACGTATGCGGTTCTTGCTTCTAGACGGACAACTTTTTGGTGCTCGAAACGAACCGGATTCCGGAGCTATGACGCTGCTCCGCTGCGGTGTGAACAGGAAAACCCGGTGCTTTTCAAGCACCAGCACCGAACCGGCCCTGAAACACCGTTGGTGTGAAAGGGGTAATACTGCCTGTGCTGCAGCACCTATTTTCACCCTCTGTCTGAAACCAGAGCCCAGTCTGCTCTGATTGGTTAGCTGGTCGGCTCTGATGCCCCTTAGTCTATCAAATCTAAAGTGTCGGAGCGCAAGCCAATAGAAGCGCGAGTGTTACATCGTGATGTCATTATGTTATGGTAGTTAACAAAGGAGTCCAAAGGAGGCGTTTCAGGCAGGGGGAATGTGTGGGAGAGAAACTCTCTGGAGGGAACACAGGGAATTTAGCCTTTGCAGACCATTTACATGCACACAAACCTATATCACACTCTACAGGAAAGTGAAAACCCCAAATAGCATAATAGGGCCTCTTAAAGGCGTTTTCAGTTGCAGGATATATGTGAAGTCAGCAAACACTTGAAAGGGCTTATTGCCTGATCAGTCTGATTCAAGAAGGGTTCAGTTTTAATCATGAGCTCATGTTGAATAGAGAGAAGAAGTGTTTGATCTGATGAAATGCTTTGAGTATTCTCTCTCTGATTTGTTTGTCACTTCATGAGAATATACATGTAGTGGAAGAAATAAGTATTTGATCCCTTGCCGATTTTGCAAGTTTACCCACTCACAAAGAAAAGAACAGTCTATAATTTCAATGGTAGGTTTATTTGACTAATGAGAGACAGAATATCAAAAAGAATATCCAGAAATGAACATCATATAAGAGATATACATTAATTTGCATTTAATTGTGTGAAATAAGAATTTGATCCCCCTTGCAACCAGCAAGAACTCTGGCTCCAACAGACCGGTTACATAAGTCATTTTCCTTTAAGAAACTACTCCTGATATCAACTTGTTACCTGTATAAAAGACACCTGTCCACAGAATCAATCAATCAATCAATCAGATGCCAACCTCAACACTAAAGAGCTGTCTAAGGACCTCAGGGACAAGATTGTAGACCTGCACAAGGCTGGGATTGGCTACAAGACCATCAGAAAGCAGCTTGGTGAGAAGGAGACAACTGTTGCTGCCATTATTCAGACAAAATGAGCATCAATCGCCCTCGGTCTGGGGCTCCACACAATATCTGGCCCCGTGGGGTATTGATGATCATGAGAAAGGTGAGGGATCAGCCAGGAACTACACGGGAGGAACTTGTTAATGATCTCAAGGCAGCTGGGACCACAGTCACCAAGAAAACTATTGGTAACACGCTACATACCATAATGGATCAAATCCTGCAGCGCCTGAAGGCCCCCCTGCTGGAGAAGCCTCATGAAAGGCCCGTCTGAAATTTGACAATGAACATCTGAATAATAATGTCAATTTCTGGATTTCCGAAGATTTGCAGATAGAATCAGGAACAAAAAGATTCCCTAAAGCCAAACTGTTTCATCGTGTACTTTTCCAGTAATCCTCTGTCAATGTCCCCTCCTGAGTACAAGAATGCATGTATTTGGTTTTGTTTGCACAGTATTGCATTAATGCTCTGGGGGAAATATTTGTATTATAAGCTATAAAGGTGTATACCCCTATAGCGCTCAATAAGCCCATCTGATGACAGGTGGTTGTGAATATACCTGCTGCACTTTTCCTATTCTTCCCTTTAAATTAGTGGAAATGATTCTGCGGACCACAGCACGCCTTCTGTCGTTGTTTGCTGTGAAAGAAACAGTCTGGCCTGTCAGAGGTAAAGGTGGTAAAAGACTTTGACACAAAAATTAATTAACACATTTTTTTATTTAAAGGTCTATTAGAGTATGGTGTGAATCAAACCAGTATCTTAAGCTGCATATACAAACACAAAAACATCTAGAGACAGCAACAACAATGTAAAGTTTCCTATAAACGTATCAAAAGGTTTACACATCTGCTTTATGTTAAACATAACCCAATGATTTACATTCAAACTCAGATTCACTTTTTCTCTGAAAGTATTTGTTTCAGTGGCAAAGAAGCATCACTAGATGGCAGCACCACCATGTTCAGTTAAAATCAGCTACCAGTCTTTAAAGGTTCCTATTCTAATAACCTCCAGGGATCATATTTGTATTGTGTGTCTCTACTGTGACATGTCTCCATGCTTTAATGTTCAAAAAGCTCTTTATTTTCCTCATACTGCCTGTGCTGCAGCACCTCTTTTCACCCTCTGTCTGAAACCAGAGCCCAGTCTGCTCTGATTGGTCAGCTGGTCGGCTCTGATTCCCCTTAGTCTATCAAATCTAAAGTGTCGGAGCGCAAGCCAATAGAAGCGTGAGTGTTACATCGTGATGTCATTATGTTATGGTAGTTAACAAAGGAGTCCAACGGAGGTGTTTCATGCAGAGCAGTGATTCTCAAATGGGGGTACGCGGACCCCTAGGGGTACGTTGGGGTACTGCAGGGGGTACGTGAGATAAAAATTAATAAAAAGGTTAATTAAAAAAATACCATGCATGATTGCAAAAATAATCATAGTACAATAAGTTAAATAGAAAACACAATTTTATATAAAATATTCCTAGAACCACCAAGGGTTCAAGATCCGTTTTTGTGCATTTCTGGTGCTTAACTGGTTCTTCTCTGTTTTTGCAAGTGTGTGGTCACGTTCTAGTCACTTTGCTCAGCGCTACTGCTTGTTACAACTTTTATTTGCCGTACTCGCCATTAACTGTTATTGCTCAGGTTAATCTCGCCCCCCTCCGACGTAAGCGTGAAGTATTGGTAGCCTACTTGCCGGGCAGCACAGTGGGGCCAGCTAAGAACCGGGTTTCGGTACTGAGAGTCGGCTCCGGTGCGGTGGAAACAGGAAGAACCAGAGCTAAATCAGGCACTAGCCCGGAACCACGCTGAGCGGGAAGCCAGTTGCAATATTAGATTATAACAAATAGACATTGAAATGGTTCAAACGTAGCAGCACTACAGCAGGGAACGTGGACAACGGAGAAAAAAAGAAAGCCAAAATTGAGCCAACAAAATGCCGTCAATATCAGGAGGCGTATGCTTTGATGGGATTCACGGCAACAAACGGCAACCCGCCCCAGGCATTGTGTTTTTTCTGTGGGGAGAAACTAGCCAACAGCTCGATGAAACCAGCGCACCTCCAGAGACATCTCAGCACCAAACACCTGTGTCATGTTGGTAAGCCACCGGAGTTTTTCAAGAGAAAACTTGCTCAGTACAGATCCTCGCAAGAGATGATGCGAAAAGCCTCCACAACATCAGCCAAAGCACTGGAGGCATCGTATGCGGTGTCACTGCTCATCGCTAAAGCCAAAAAGCCGTACACGATCGCTAACGACCTATAACTCCTAAATAGTGTCATTGCAGTGTTATTACATAGTTTGTTTATAATTGCACATTTTTTCAGTTACAACGTTGTTGTTTTTTAACCCTTTCATGCATTGTGGTCACTACATTAGAGACTGCTAATTTAATGCTGTTTTCTTGTATATTCATGGGGTTTCGGATGGTATAGTTGCACATCAGGCACTACAGAGGATTTTATTATAATATTTGTGTATTGTATTTTATAGTTTTTGCATAATATATCATTTTGTTCATTGGTTTGTTAAACATATATTACTTAAAAATCTGTTTAAAAAAACATGCATACAAATGAAAATATCCTTAGTTTGTTGTAATTCATGCATGAAGGAGTTCATAAATCATACACTGATGGAACATCACTATATTGTAATTATTTGTATAGGCTTTTTCTATCAAAAATGTTCGGGGTCGGTCAGGGGGTACTTGGCTGAGAAAATGTTTCAAAGGGGGTACAATACTGAAAAAAGTTTGAGAAGCACTGATGCAGAGTGTGTGGGAGAGAAACTCTCTGGAGGGAACAAAGGGACTTTAGCCTTTACAGACCATTTACATGCACACAAAACCTATATCACACTTTACAGGAAAGTGAAAACCCCAAATAGCATAATAGGGCCTCTTAAAGGCTTTTTCAGTTGCAGGATATATGTGAAGTCAGCAAATACTTGAAAGGGCTTATTGCCTGATCAGTCTGATAAAAGAAGGGTTCAGTTTTAATCATGAGCTCATGTTGAATATAGAGAATAAGTGTTTGATCTGATGAAATGCTTTGAGTATTCTCTCTCTGATTTATTTGTCACTTCATGAGAATATACATGTAGTGGAAGAAATAAGTATTTGATCCCTTGCCGATTTTGCAAGTTCACCCACTTACAAAGAAATTAACAGTCTATAATTTCAATGGTAGATTTATTTTACTGATGAGAGACAGAATATCAAAAAGAATATCCAGAAATGTACATCATATAAGAGATATACATTCATTAGCATTTAATTGTGTGAAATAAGAATTTGATCCCCCTTGCAACCAGCAAGAATTCTGGCTCCCACAGACCGGTTACATAAGTCATTTTCCTTTAAGAAAGTACTCCTGATATGTAGTGGCAATTTCTTATGTTACCTTATATGGTAAAACCAAATGCAGCAGTTTCATGATGACACAGTGTCAGTTAATGTCCCTTGCTGGACCTATGTTTAACCTTTAACTGTGTCTGGGTGTCGGACACAGTGTCTTGAACAAGTTCCTGTTTTTTCGATTTAGCAATGCCCAGTTCCTGTTTCTCAAAAAGAGTAGTTCACAGTTCCTGTTTCTCAAAAAGAGCAGTTTACAGTTCCTGTTTCACCAAGAAGAACCGGTAACTGACCCACTCTGTTGTGCAACATGTACTATTGTAACCCTCAACTTGTTACCTGCAAGACACCTGTCCACAGAATCAATCAATCAGATTCCAACCTCAAGACTAAAGAGCTGTCTAAGGACCTCAGGGACACGATTATAGACCTACACAAGGCTGGGATTGGCTACAAGACCATCAGAAAGCAGCTTGGTGAGAAGGAGACAACTGTTGCTGTGATTATTCGGAAATAGAAGAAATACAAAATGAGCATCAATCGCCCTCGGTCTGGGGCTCCACACAAGATCTGGCCCCGTGGGGTATTGATGATCATGAGAAAGGTGAGGGATCAGCCAAGAACTACACGGGAGGAACTTGTTAATGATCTCAAGGCAGCTGGGACCACAGTCACCAAGAAAACTATTGGTTACACACTACACCATAATGGATCAAATCCTGCAGCGCCTGAAGGCCCCCCTGCTGGAGAAGCCTCATGAAAGGCCCGTCTGAAATTTGACAATGAACATCTGAATAATAATGTCAATTTCTGGATTTCCGATGATTTGCAGATACAATCAGGTACAAAAAGATTCCCTAAAGCCAAACTTTTTCATAGTGTACTTTTCCAGTAATCCTCTGTCAATGTCCCCTCCTGAGTACAAGAATGCATGTATTTGGTTTTGTTTGCACAGTATTGCATTAATGCTCTGGGGGAAATGTTTTAATTATAAGCTATACCCCTAGAGCGCTCAATAAGCCCATCTGGTGACAGGTGGTTGTGAATATACCTGCTGCACTTTTCCTATTCTTCCCTTTAAAATATGGGAAATGATTCTGCGGACCACAGCACGCCTTCTGTCGTTGTTTGCTGTGAAAGAAACAGTCTGGCCTGTCAGAGGTAAATGTGGTAAAAGACTTTGACACAAAAATTAATTGTATTTAAAGGTCTATTCGAGTATGGTGTGAATCAAACCAGTATCTTAAGGTGGGGCTCCACACAAGATCTGGCGCCGTGGGGTATTGATGATCATGAGAAAGGTGAGGGATCAGCCAAGAACTACACGGGAGGAACTTGTTAATGATCTCAAGGCAGCTGGGACCACAGTCACCAAGAAAACTATTGGTAACACACTACACCAGAATGGATCAAATCCTGCAGCGCCTGAAGGCCCCTTGCTGGAGAAGGCTCATGAAAGGCCCGTCTGAAATGTGACAATGAACATCTGAATGATTCAGAGAAGGCTTGGGAGAAGATCTTTGGCATCAACTCGATACCTCGTGTTTGGAGGAAGAGAGATGCTGACTATAACCCCCAGAACACCATGGGGCGGGCCGGGCAGTGGGCTGTGCGTTTGATCATCAGATCAAGGGGGTTGGTTGGGGAACTCCAGTTCGAAACCCGCTACCGCCGCCACTGCGTCAGGCCGTTGTGTCCTTGGGCAAGACACTTCACCCGAATGTGCTCCTGTGGGTATTGTCCACAGTACATGTATGATATTAATGTGTACTTGTAAAGCGCCTTGATGACTTCGAGGTGTGAAGATGGGCGGTGTGGCGCAGTGGGCTGTGATCATCAGATCAAGGGGGCGAAACCCGCTGTGTACTTGGGCAAGACACTTCACCTGAATTTGCTCCTGTGGGTATTGTCCACAGTCCATGACCATTACATGTATGATATGTATGTGTAATGTGTATCTGTAAAGCGCTTTGAGTCATTGAAAAGCGCTATAATAAAAAATATAAGGAATCCCCACCGTCAAGCCTGGAGGTGGAAACATTATGCTTTGGGGGTGTTTCTCTGCTAAGGGGACAGGACCACTTCCCTGCATCGAGGAGAGGATGGACGGGGCTATGTACCGTAAGATCTTGGCCGATAGCCTCCTTCCCTCAGCCAGGACTGGGTCCCATAGAAGATCTGTGGAGGGAGCTGAAGCTTCGAGAGGCCCAGCATCAGCTTCAAAAGCTTCATGATTTGGAGAGGATCTTCACAGAGGAGTGGACCAACATTCTTCCTGAGATGTTCACAGACCTGGAGACCAACTACAAGAAGAGTCTGACCTTTGTCTGTCCAACAAGGGTTTCTCCACCAAGTACTAAGACATGTGTTGCAAGGGGATCAAATACTTATTTCCCACAGTTAAATGCACATTTTATATTTTATATAATGTCCATTTATGGATTTTCTTTTCGATATTCTTACTTTCACTGTTAAAATAAACATACCATTAACTGTTCATTTCTTTGTAAGGGATCAAATATGTATTTCCTTCACTGTAGATACTTACTTACTTTCAATATGGACTGTACATACAGATGAAGCATAATAAGCAAACACTTTTTCCATTCTTACATCAGCTGTATTAAATATGATTTGTCCACTCATTTTCAGTATGTATGGAAACACATGCTTCTCTTTCTGCCTTTTGCTAAGACAGTATCTCATTTGTGTAAAAACCGTAAAAGTAGCTATAATCCCATAAACATATTGGATCAAATGACTATGTGTTATGCTCATGAATCTACAGAGAAATATCAATAACTTTGAGTTGTTCTCCTCAGCAGAAAAAAGCCTCACAAGAGTTTTGAATGAGATTTTAAAGATTGGTTTTGATGTGTTTCTCTGGATTCAAACATAATAACTTCAGATATACCTTTTAAGGTAATAAGATTGTCTAGGCTAAATCATAGGACTGTCCTTCAATAGTTGGTCAAACTGCATAAAACAAATGCCTTGGCTCAACAAAGAAAATCAACGCAACAGTTTGCATCGATGTTTATTGAGTTAAGACAACTTCTAATTGTCTTAAAGCAACAAAGTTATTTGAGTTAGGGGAGAAGGTTTTTCCTCTTCAATCAGAGGTGTTTTTAATTACCACTTACTTAATAATTGGTAGCATAAACACAAGTTTTTAAGTTGATTACTCAAAAGATTAAGTTGTTCCGACTAGTTTTACCACATGATTTAAAAGGAATTTTAAGTTGTATATACTTAATTACCATCATTGTGAACACACGTTTTTAAGTTGACAACCATTTATAAATTAAGTTGCTCCAAATATATTGTATTCAATAGTTATTTTTTTGCTTTTTCATGTTTTTGCCTTTAAAGAAAGAAATTAATTGATTCCACAACAAAAATATTAGGCAATTCACTTTTTATTTTGAACTGCAGTTGTTTATTTCAACACATGATGTTTCAATCAGGAGAGAATTCATTTAGTTTGAACATTTATTGACACATGCCATATGATAAGGTGCATGAACACCTGAAATCACAGCTGACTGCAGGAGAGAGGAGAACCATTTTATAGTTTGGTTGCAGCACGTTGATTGGCTGCTGGAGAATGAGGTGAAATGTACATGTAATAGGTTAAAGAGAACCCCTGTGATGAGCTGATTATATTCAGCTGCGGAGTGAATGTATATACACCCAGGGTGTTTCTCAATCGCGAGTACGCTTGCTTGGTAGCACATGTCTGCCGAGCATCTTGCTTCAGAAGCGAGGCAAGAATACTTCCTGCCATTCGGAAAACAAAGAGTGGAACAGGCTAGCAAGTGTGCAGGTGTGCGTCATATGAGAGGCCCCGCCTTACATTTTCCGCCACAGATTTGGGGAAATTGGTCCGTGCGCAAAGCATTGTGGGGATTTTAAGACCGCGGAGTGTACACATGTGCAGCCTCAACATTTCTCCAAACGGAGTACGCCGGGCTCGGTAGATTTCCAAGTATGCTGGAGATTGGAACAGTACTTCGGCGGCACTCGATGACGTAGTATGCTTGAAATAGTGGCTCTGAAGCAGCTTTACTCGCGATTGAGAAACACCCCCAGTCTTCCTGAAAGAACTTGCGCTGAGCTTAATTTAAATCTTGAAAAAAAAGATAAATAACACAAATTTAAATTGGCCCACAAATAATAAATAAACACATTAGCCATATTTCCATGGGAAATAGGGACACAGCAAATAAATGCTGCCATCACATCGAAGTTAGAGGCCTTTGCATATTTAAAACCAGTGCCAAATATGTAAAATCTGTAAAGTTTTTGTAAAACTACAGTAACAAACTTTCAATGGCCACCAATCTGCAGATCACACACATCAATTTTACAAAAGATGTAACAAAGATGTTTACACTGCAAAGAGTCATTATTTTAAACAGTATGAACACATTTAACGCAGAATGCTTGCTCATTCATTTGTTTCCCTCGACCACGATGGTTGCCATCGTATGGTCTGATCCTGGGGTGGACCGGTCAATGATGATGGCGATATTCATGTCCTTTTGAAGCACATTAAATAATAGGTTAGCGCATAAGAGATAATGAATTAGGTAATTGCATACTTTTTAAACTGTCACTCTTAGCGAATTCAGAGCCATTATTACCAGCTGCTAAAGCAACGCTGGTATTGTTTTCACCTATTGAGTCTGCATGTGTGTGTCATCATGGCAATGTGGTCCTGAAGACACACAGAGGTGGTTTTGAGTACTTTGCCTAGTCTTTAAATGTATGTGGACAGATTTTGTCAATCACAACCGTGCAAGTTTAAGTGTACCTTGTCATCTTTTTTGCAGGTTCAATACAATATTTGAACTGTGAAGAGCAGAAGCCACTTTTCAAATTTTACACAATCCTTTTCCCATGCCATTGCTGTCAACACCTATCCATGCTAAGATATTATTGATTAGGGTGTGGCCAAAAGTGCAATATGCTTCAAAATGTAACTGACAGAGAGCAGTGCTTTTGTCACTGTGCCCATGGATTTTATTTTATTTCAAGATTTTTAATTACGTCGCTAAACTCCTTGAAAAGGTCCTCTTCCTTTTCTCCAAGGTACACGACAAGGCAGCGGATGGCTACAGTATAGTTCTCTGCGTACTTCAATTGTATTGTGCTATTTTTGAAAAAGGAAAAAAAGAGAAATTACCTAAATTAATATATTCTGAATGGGTGACTGCCAACAACTTGCATTTCAATGACAACTCTAAATAACGATCCTACCTCAAGAAGCATGTCCTTGATCTGCTTCCCCAAGATTCATTTTTAATAAAAAGTGATATCACAATAGTACCCAAAGTATTTGTACACTCACAGTAGCCTCTACTACTTTGTATCCTCTCATATAACTATTCACAGTTCAAAGGCTGCTAATTTTGGTCAAACAGCAATTTGCCTATACAGTGCAACTACAAGGCTATCTACTGTATTTGAATGACAAAAGGTGACACTCACCTTAAAATTTCCTTTGTATATTTCTATTTGTCTTAACTGTCGGAACTTGTCTAGGCATGTTAAGTGGGAGTGGACTTGAAATCCTTAACTCAAGGTGTCGAACAATTAAGTTATCAAGTCAATTGCATTACTTACTACAACTTGAATTTTGTTTTAAGTCAATTAAGGCAGAAATCAGAGTTCAAATTACACACAATATTAAGTTGATGTAATTACCAACATTATTACGTCAACACAACTTATAAATTAATGTTTGCAACTTAAAATGTGTATCTAAATCAATTAACTCACATTTTCATCTTGCAACCATGCATTTAATTAAGTGGAGGTGAAAGGTCCCCTGAATTTGTTTTTAGAGTGTACTTGCACTAAGCAGGTTTCCGTCGTTTTACCCCAAAAGTAAACAGATAATGTTGTCAAAGTGTATTTTGAACCTTTAATGGAGAAACATGTTTCAGGATGACAATTGATGGTTCTACTTTTTCTGTATTCATGGGAAAAAGTCAAAGTAAACCAAATGAACTGTGTTTTGAGAATCAAATAAATGCTTTCTTCTGTCCCACATTAGAAATGTCCCTTCAGTTATTTGGAAACTGTCCAGGCATGCAACCAGTGAAAAGAGGAAGTTAAGCGCTAGCAACATTTGTATTGTTTGAGACTGGCAAGCTGAACACATTTTGTACATTATGGATAAGCTTCACCTGAGAATCTCAAGTCTTGAGATATCTTCAAATATTTTGTCAATGACTTCAAGACCCAATGACCATAGATAACAATAAGGATAGATGAGATGATATTGGAGTACTTATTATTCTCTAGCAAAGAATCACTTGAAGTGGCAGGAGAAAAAAACCAAACAATGTATGAAACTTAGTTTACGTTATTAGAATGTATTGTTAACAACATGATCAATACATCATTGTCTGCATGCTTCATTCAGACAGTTGACAAATATTTGCATTTATATATTTACTGTTACACATAACAAGTAGCAAAGATAAAGCATGATGTATTTGATTTCCACATAAATAAATTCACAACACAGAGGATTCAAGTGAGATCATTTGTAAGTTAAAGTTCTTGTGACTAATATCAAAAGAGATCTGTCTGGTCACTAAATGAAAAAGGACCATAACAATTATACCTATCAATATATTCAATCTTTTCCCTTTTTTTTATCAACTCAACTCAATCAAATCAATTCTACAACTGTGGGTTGTAGAATTGAATATCCCGTGTAAATCCTTCGGGCAAACATTCCCTGAGATATGTCCTGAGTCTGACCCTCTCTGCAGCCATCTTCCTGTTTTCATCTGAACTTCTCAGGATTTGGTCGTGCTTGCTTCCTAACTTCTGTATCATTTTTAAACAAGTTGCTCACACTTTCAACCTCAGCACAGTTACCATAGGGAAACGTTTTAGCTGTATATGTATCTCTTATCAAACCAAACAAATTCTTACATGATGTGCAAGGTTTCATTTCCTCTTTCTCCCCCCTGAAAAGGTTAAACGTCTCGCAAGTGGCCTGCTCTGGAAGTCCAATGACTCAAAACCCGGATGTTTCGTATCATTTGGATGGTAGGTCATCACTGCACCAGCAACATAACTGTGTCAGTGTTCAAGACAGGACGCAGAAATCATGATACGGCGTAATTCAGACCCCATTTTGGACATGGAGACCCCGTAGTACCTACAGACTGAGTTTTGGTTGTTCAGATTTGTTTTCACTCACTTTGTAACACACTGTGCTTTTTTCATTCTTACATCTGCTATACCAGCGTGTTTTATCCACTTATCTTAGTCTTTATTTATATAGCACATTTTAACACAATTGCTTTACAATTAATGAAAACATTACGGCTCCGTTGTGTATATGTGTAACAGTTGTAAATATGCAGTAGAGTTTATTTGTAAATCATTTAGTATAATCACACAACTTCTGAGTTTTATATTTAGTCATTCTGTGTTCTTCATTGATTGAATGTTCAATACCTTGCCTGACAAGGTCGGAGATCAGTGGGCGGAGCCTCTGAAGTGTGGTCGCTGGGCTCAGAGAATTATTGTTGTGGGGTCTTCCCCTTTATATTGTGTCCCTCACATTTCATCTTCCCTTTTTGTAAATGTTCCACGTGAGAGGACAAAACTATTGGTTACACACCACACCATAATGGATCAAATCCTGCAGCGCCTGAAGGCCCCCCTGCTGGAGAAGGCTCATGAAAGGCCCGTCTGAAATTTGACAATGAACATCTGAATAATAATGTCAATTTCTGGATTTCCGAAGATTTGCAGATAGAATCAGGTACAAAAAGATTCCCTAAAGCCAAACATTTTCGTAGTGATCCAGCCGAAATAATTGAACATAAACGGAGTTCATTTAATTTAAAAGTAGCTCATAAGTCCTCATAAAAAAATTCGAAAAATGTGATAAAGTGAACGTCATTCTCAATTTCACAGAGTTCACACAACAAACAAAGTCTGGCCTCCTCCAAAGGAGCGTTACATGTGCTGCTCTCTTGGACTTTTTGATGATACTTACAGAGCTGAGTGTGCACAAGCTAAGAAGTGAAGTTATACTGTTAAACCAAAGATAGAGACATCAGAATATATCTCCAAACATCTTTGTCTAATCATTTGTATTTATGTTTTATCTTGATTTACCACTGGTTTCCATGTTCACCATTCTGTAACACAGTCAGCTTAACCAGCAGATATGTTTACGACTTCCTACTGAATATACCTTTATGAGAAAATACTAAATTAAAATGAGAAAGTATGGTTTTGCTATAACCAAAACAAAACGTGACTAAACTTTGACTATAGTATTAATGATTAGGATTGAAGTTTCCTAATTCTTATTTTCAATGTGATAGTGATAAGTGTGCTTATAACTTTTAGTCAATAACCTGTCAAAACGTTGTGATAACAATAAGGTCATGTTTCATGTAAAGTGGAAAAGTGTCAACTTTCCCACTTTATCCTCATTTGTGTAAAACACTTTAATGCACATGTGTCTAACTCAAGGCCCAGGGGCCAAATCCGGCCCTTGGTGGATTTAATTTCGGCCCGCAGGATAATTTCTAATTACCATTAGATCTGGCCCGCCGGTATATTGCACGCACACCTTCCTCAGCTCAGAGCCTGACCCCAAACATTGATGAACTTGCACCCAAGATGAGATGCCAAGTATCTGGCTTGAACTAGCATCACAGAGCAGCACACTGAGTTGCAATAGATGTTTCCTTCTGCATTTCTTTTCTTGCGACAACAGGGTGTGTTTGGTTTTTTCTTTGAGGGAAATCGTTTTTTTGAAGCTGTTGTTGGCCTGTGGAGAAATGTACTCATAAGAAATGACTCCGGAAAAGCTGATAGAGCCATAAGAAATGAATGCAACTGATTATTTAATGTTTAATGTTCTTTTTTTAGGCAATAATGTAAGCTTTGTTAGTCCCAGGTTTAATATGTGCAATAAGTTCATTTCAATAAGTTTTGCAATAAACATTGAACCAGTCCGGCCCTCGACTAGTACCCATTTTTTTAATTTTGGCCCACTGTGTATTTGAGTTTGACACCCCTGCTTTAAAGTATAATCCCATAAACATATTGGATCTAATGACTATGTGTAATGCTCATGAATCTACAGAGAAATATCGATAACTTTGAGTTGTTCTCCTCAGCAGAAAAAAGCCTCACAAGAGTTTGAATGAGATTTTAAAGATTGGTTTGACCAGGAAGCAATTGATGTGTTTCTCTGGATTCAAACACAATAACTTCAGATATACCTTTTAAGGTAATAAGATTGTCTAGGCTAAATCGGAGGACTGTCCTTTAATAGTTGGTCAAACTACATACTTGCACTAAGCAGGTTTCCGTCGTTTTACCCCAAAAGTAAACAGATAATGTTGTCAAAGTATATTTTGAACGTTTAATGGAGAAACATGTTTCAGGATGACAATTGATGGTCTCTACTTTTGAACTGTGTTAGATTAGCTTTCTTCTGTCCCACATTAGAAATGTCCCTTCAGTTATTTGGAAACTGTCCAGGCATGCAACAAGTGAAAAGAGGAAGTTAAGGGCTAGCAACATTTGTATTGTTTGAGACTGGCAAGCTGAACACATTTTGTACATTATGGATAGGCTTCACCTGAGAATCTCAAGTCTTGAGATATCTTCAAATATTTTGTCAATGACTTCAAGACCCAATGACCATAGATAACAATAAGGATAGATGAGATGATATTGGAGTACTTATTATTCTCTAGCAAAGAATCACTTGAAGTGGCAGGAGAAAAAAACCAAACAATGTATGAAACTTAGTTTACGTTATTAGAATGTATTGTTAACAACATGATCAATACATCATTGTCTGCATGCTTCATTCAGACAGTTGACAAATATTTGCATTTATATATTTACTGTTACACATAACAAGTAGCAAAGATAAAGCATGATGTATTTGATTGAAGAACAGGAATTTCATAAGAGGATTAAAATGAGATGATTTGTTTGAAGGTTAAGTATTTGTGAATAATATCACAAGATATCTGTCATGTCACTAAATATTAAAAGACCATTCTAAATAGACTTATCAATATTTAATGTCCAATATTTCCCCCCTTCATTTACTCTGAGGGGGTGTAGAATTCAAAATCACGTGAGAAATGTCTTATTTCCCGCTCATTCATGAGATAATCCCTGACACTTTTCTCCGCCTTGCTCCTGTTGTCATCTGTGAACTTCTCAGATGTTGGTCGTGCTTGCTCCCTAACTTCTGCATCAGTTTTAAACAAGTTGCTCACACTTTCAACCTCAGCACAGTTGCCATGGGCATACCCCGTCGTTTTGTTTCCTACCAAACCAAACAACTCCACACATGATTTGCAAGGTTGCATTGGTGCTCCTTCCCCGTGGAGGCTATACGCCTTGCACGTTACATGCTCAGGCAGTTTGATGGTTCCATCAAAATATGACTTCTTGTTCTTATCTTGATTGAAACTCATCACTGCACCAGCAACATGACTGTCCCAGCTACCAGGAAGACAAGACGCAGCAATCATGATTTGCCTAGGAACCTTGCTAGAAGTGGACATGGAGACCCCGTAGTACCTGGCTGAGTTTGGGTTCTTCTGAGAGACGCAGATGGTGGAGGAGACCAGAGGAGCCCCCTTATGAAGTTTGAGATCTCTGATGATCTCTTGAAGCTTCTGTTTTATTTCATTTTCGTTCTCTCGTCCTTCCAGGAAAACAATCTGAAAATAATTTAGAAATGTTATCAAGCTGCTGTAATTTACTATGTCATACTTCGTGTTTGAATATGTGCATAACACTCTTATATTTCAGGATGATTTAAGGGGGAAAAGCAACTATATAAATAGAAGAATTGACAAACTGTAATCTTACCATGTCGAGCAGACATGAGAATGGACTCCGCCTGGGTAGTTGAGAGGAATAAAGTTCAAAAGGCTGAGGGTAGCTGTCCTTCAACTTATCGTACAACCCTTCATTCACAATCCTGTCCGGTGAAATTGGTGGTGTGTTGATCTTTCCCAAAAAGAAGATGCTGTGAAGAATCTGTCGAAAAAGAGATGCCATTTTCAATGTGTGTAACTCGAAAGCTCTATGAAAGATATTATGCCCAAAAAACACATAATTTCAAAAGTTCATAAAAGCCACATCACACATACCTCATCTACTAACTGTATAGTTTGATTATCCCTGGAGTGGTTCAGCTTCATCATTTTTTGGATAATCAGCAAAGCATTTCTTCTGAAATGCTCTGTCACCTCCAAAAAACGTTCTTCTCTATAATAATATACAGTATTAAATTGTTATCACACATTTTAAATGAGATGTCAGTATTGGTGTATGGTTCAGGTAATCACCTCCGCTTTTCAGCCTCAGCCTTAGTCTCAGCCCTAGCCTCAGCCTCAGCCTCATCCTAGGGAGAAATAACACACAACACATTAAACCATGATTATAAAACTTACAAATTTAACTGACAACAGAAAGTAAATTAGCAATGTAGAATTTAAACTGAAATATTTCAAATATTAGCAAAGGAAAGCAGTGAAAAGCAGCTACTCACCATTGTTGGTCAGGAGTAAATGAACGAAAATAAATGAATGAAGCCCTGCCTCGTGTTTTGAACTACCTACTAAACGGTTGCATTATGTAAAGGCGGGGCAAGGCAAGTTTATTTATATAGCACCTTGCAACACAAGGCAAGTGCTTTACAAAAATGAAAGACATTAAGAGCATTAAGAAACATATTATAAAATGGCATTTAAAAACACTCATTTAAAAGCAAAGATAATAAAACATGAATAACAAAGGTACATTAATTAAAGTTACAGTGCAGTGTGAGATACACACATCTGAAATGTTTCTGACTCTCAATCATTGCTAACTTTTGAGCAGAAATAGTTTTCTATGACCTCACTTTCTTTCTACTTTCTTTTTTAACTTGTCCTTTAGTTATTTCAAGTGTTTATTTATTTAATCGTTTATTTGGCAGGGACAATGCACAATAATGAACACTTTAAACATTCAAATGTGTCAAGCGTAACAGTGCCAGATTTAGCTTTGAGCTCATTTCCATCCGCAGTCCCTCACATAAAACATTTAAGAACATGACAATTATAAACATAGTAAAAACAAAATACATGATATGCAATAAGTGCAAAAGAGCAAGAGCAGCATATACAAGTATTTACAACATGGCAGTACAATCTAGCAGCTACGACATGTAAAGTGCAAGAGAAGATACAAGAGATACATAAAGTGCGAGAGGAGATACCCCTGTTTTAAAGTGCATTTAGCGGTGATCACACGTCTGTTTGTTTCTCAACCATTCTTTGAGTTGACCTTTGAAGCTATTGAGAGTGGGACAATCCCGTATCTCAGTTGGGAGACTATTCCAGAAAGAGCTGCCTTTAATGGAGAGGACATTTGGTCCAAAAGTGGTCCGTCTATGGTGGACTTCACAGTCTCCTCTGGTTTCTGACCTAGTGCAGCGTCCAGTGTGTTTTCTGTGGATGAATTCCCCTAAGAGAGGGAGGGGGGGCCAGTCCACGGAAACATTTATAAAAAAAACACATACTTTTAAAAGACTTAAAATTGTCAAAACTCAAGAAATTGTGTTTTTCAAGGATGGTACAGTGGTGGTATGAATAAGGCTTTCTGTCAAAAACCTTGATAGCTCTCTTGTACAGCTGTTCTATTGGTTTCAGGTTTGTGGCACAAGCAAACGACTAGTTTGTAAAACAGTATTCAATGTGGGATAGAATCATATAGTGGAGGTATGACTTTGCAGCACTGACACATTTTGCAAGTTGAATTTAACGGTATTGGATACTTTCTTAATATGTTTCTTAAAAGTCAAGTTCGAGTCCAATATGACTCCAAGATACTTGAACTGGGAGACTAGTTCTAATTCTGCTCCGTTTAAAAACACATTGGATCCTTCGATTTTGACTGGTCGTTTACTGAACATCATGCATACTGTTTTTTTTTACATTTAACTGTAAGCAAATGTTGTTCAGCCAGTGTTGAACCTTGTCCAAATTATTTGAGAGACAGGATGTGATTATTTCAGTCTTTTTCCCATGTACAAAGATGACCGCATCAGCGACATACATTTGCACATTCAACTCAGGACATACATTAGGCAAGTCATTAATGTACAGAGAAAACAGTAATGGTCCAAGAATGGAACCTTGTGGAACCCCAACAGGGTTCACAAGGTAGGGGGATTTGGCACTGTTGACCAAAACACACTGTTTTCTGTTTGATAAGTAAGACTTAACCCACTGTATTGAATCTGCCGAAAAATTGAAATAAGTCAGCTTTGTAAGGAGCACTTGGTGGTCAACAGTGTCAAATGCCTTCCTGAGATCAAGGAAGACAGCACCTACATATGGGCTCGTATCCAACATTGAACCTTTTCCACAAAGACACAGTTAGCTGTCTCAGTGGAGTGGTGAGCACAGAAACCAAACTGCATTGGGTGGAGTGGAGCGAAACCTTTGTCTAAATGTTTGGTGATTAGTTTTGACACCCATTTCTCAGCTACCTTAGAGACACAGGGGAGGATGCTGATTGGTCTGTAATTGGACATCATTGCCTTATCCCCAGATTTAAAAATCGGTGTCACCGTGGCCACTTTCCAGGATGATGGAACTTCCCTCGTGCTGATAGATTGATTCACTAGCATAGAAATTGGTTTTATTAGACCGTCGATATGTGTCTTTATGAAGTTGGTGTCGAAATCATCTGCATCCGTAGCCTTAGAACCTCTTAACCCTGAGATTATATTCTTTACTTCCACCTCTGTGATTTCCTCCAGGTCAAAAAACGGGGTGTGTATCCACAGTCGGGCTAGGTGAGACCTCAGATGGCAGGAAGAGCTTTGTAATGTCCAAAGCACTATTTATGAAATACTCATTGAGAGAGTTGGCCAACACTGCAGGGTCTTTTATCAGGGCATCATTGATGTTTAATTCTATTATTTTCCTGTTTCTTATGTTTACCTAATAGTTTATTTAAGATTTGCCAAACGTTTTTACTGTTACCTTTCGCACCTTCAATTATATTGATGAAAAGGTTTGCTTTGGCCTGTCTTAATGTTTGAGTTACTTTATTACGAGCATGAGTAAATGTATGTCTGTCAGTGGATCGTCCGGATTTCAAGCTCTGCTTTAATAGTTGGTCTCTAGATTTCATTAAATTCCTGCACTGTAGATTCAGCCAGGGAAGATGATGTTCCTTCCTGTCCCTAAGGCACCCTCTCCTTGAGAAGGAAGACATTGTGTCATTAATTTGAGATATAAACAGATTACTGTTTTCACCAATGTCTTCAGAGGACAGAGTGTCCCCCAAATTAATAATTTTCACTGCCTCCATAAAACGTGTCATGCTAAACGAACCCCCCTTTCGTTTAGCATGAAAAGGGGGGTTCATGAAAATTATAATCTGGCCCCATGGTACCTTTTAGAATCAAGATTTTCCCTTTCACATCAATTGTATTATGCAGATCTCAGGCTGTTAGAAATGCATGTTTCCCAAGGTCCTGTACTTTTTATTAATTAACACACTGTGATGGAAACTTCTGAAGCAATGGAGACAGGACTCAGAGAGACACAGGGAGAGCAGGAACTTTGATGGCAAACACTGATGGTTTATTTGGAGCTTCGGCCGGAGAATTCACAAGACATGTCGTGTGCCACGAGGTGACAGCGGTTGCCAAACCAATTCTGAAGATCTCTACCCCAAACCCATGTATTTAGCTGGTTCTGAGAGAATAATCAACATTGTGCATAACAAGATAAAGCAGGAGGAGCACTATAACACCTCTATCAGCTGACGCCAACAGGCGGGAATAGGGAGACAAAACACTGAGAGCAGCAGCCCAAGGTTGCAGGCCTGTGCTCAGCGAGGGCAGTACTGATAAACTGGGTCAAAGTTATAGGCGCAGGAAAATATTTCCCAAACAACTACAAGCAGACAATGTAGGTGCACATCCAACATATGTCCACCCTGTCATGGACATGATTTAAAGTAGAATATATACATTATCATTGCAGTCATTAAAACATTGACATTTTCAGAAAGAGATGTTATCCCTTTCCTAATAACACACACAAGTATTTTTGGGCACAAGTGACGTCACCGACTGACAAGGACCTAGGGAATTGCCACGGGCTTCTGGGAGGGACGGGCTGTGAGAAAAAAAGAGGAAGGGAGAGAGAGAGAGAAACAAATGAGCACATGAGATCACTCAATACAGAAGAAACATGATAGTGACCCTAAATGCATGACCTTCATCTTTGTCCTGAAGCAGAGAAAAATATACTCACCCTTTATTGCAGCTGTGGCTTTGAGACATTCCATAAATGTGTCCTTGTTTTCTGTCACCAGTTTAAGATGTTCTTGATCCAGCCTCTTCCCCGTAGGTCTGTTCCACACTTCTTCCCAGTCCTCCTCGGTCTACACACAAAAGAAAATGTAAAAAAACTGTTGTCAGTGCCCACAGGTTATCGACTATCAGGTTCACATAGCTGTTTGTTCCCAGCTATTTTACTATGACTTCTCACCTTGTCTTTGAAGGCCTCCCCTTCGTAGTATGTCTTGGATCCTGGATAGCTTATTCCCTCTTCAAGTAGCTGCTCCATGCTTGAAGCCACCAAATGTAGCTCCTCTCCATCGTAGGCATACAGATTTTCGTCCTCACAGATCATTAGAACGAGCTGGTCCCATGGGCAGGAGGTCCCCTCCACTACACCTACAACCTGCATGCTTACTATCTCAGGAAGATAGAATTCTCCCCACCCATTCACTACCTTAGACTTCTCACTGTAAATGGTGTCTTCCAGGGGTCCTATCTTCAATGTGGCGCCAGCTGGTTTTTTTAATTCAAATATCTTGTGTCTCTCTTTGGACACCCAATATAAAACCCCTTTCAGGTAATCTGGACCTGCAACACATGCCGAACAAAAGTTACATCACCGTTTTTATGAAATGTGAGGCAAAAAGAGTGTAGTCTAATCAACTACACAACCATTTCTCTTTAGTTCTATCTTATCTCACCTTGTTTCCCAAACAGCAGATCTAATGACCTGAATGGAAGAGAAGACAACAAATGTTTCCCAATTAGTGGCTGCAAGTTAATCAGTGAGCTCCAGTCCATTTCTCCCAAAATGTCTTTCCATGATTGTGATCCTTGGAGACTCTTGATTCAGCTACAGCTTCAGTACATGTTCAACAGCCATGAGGCTCAATGCCTGTGTGTCCTGAATTCTGTTTTTCAGTACCGATGTACACAAACCATCGGCCATCTTGAGACCTTGTCCGTCTCTTTTTTTCACCAGGACTTTGAGTTGGTTAAAGTCATGGCTCATATATCCCTCCACACATCTCGGATTCATTCTCCCGGAGACACACAGACAATGTTTGCTCCGCCTTTTTCCCTCCCTGTTCAGAAGATGTCGGGGCGTCTGTGGCTCAGTGGTCTTTTATCAATCGAAGGGTTGGTGGTTTAATCCCCGCCCCCTCTGGTCAACATGTTGAATGTTTTCCTCAGGCAAGATACTGAACCCAAATTGCTCCTGGTGTCAAGGGTAATGGTGACTGTGTTTGAAGGGGCGAGTGCTGACGTGTGTTTAAAACGCGAAATTGACTTTCTATGATCGACATACTTTACTCAAAACTCAAATTCTTGTTTCGATTCGATACGAAGGAACCGCAGATATACTACATGATCTATAAAAGGGGAAACTCATTTTGGCCACTTGATTTCTCTGTTATCAAAATTATAAAATGACTGAATGTGGCTGCTACCAAAACCACACAAGCAGAAATTACGAGATGCTGTGATTCCTAAAAAATAAATCAGATTGACCATGCCACTGACAATGTACAATTAATGACATCATTATGAAGAGTAAACAAGCAAGTTGTTCTTACTTAATTCAAAAATATGTAAAAAGAAATCCAGTAATGAAGTTACATTTTCAATTTTTGTATTTATAACACAGCTATTTATCCTCCAAATGACTCAGCCAATGTTGATCCTGTTGCTCTTCCTGTTATCCACAGTTCCCATCTTTATCCTGCTTCTTCTTGTCTCTCGTCAGTGTTCAATCCAGTGCATCTTGTCTCTCCTCTTGAAGGTGTTCATGACGCAGTTAAAGTTTTGTGGTTCAGGTCTTATATATGTGCATAGCAAAATTGCAAATCTTCTTTGAACCACATTCTTCACTCCAACTCTCAAAGACACTTGAGGGTCTCTTAATGAAAGTTGTGGAAGTCATTTTAAATTAAGGTTATAAATAGGTTCTGGCATTTTCTTTTATAGACACATTTTGCTTTTAATTGTGAAGTTGGAAGCATGTTGAAGTTGCTTTACATGTGACGTAGTTAATATTCAACATAGTTACAAGATTGACTGAAACAAGATAGCAGGAAAGACTGCGTACCAAAGTAAGGTGTTGTCTGACATTGTTGTTTTAACCCCCCCCCCCCTCTTAACAGAAAATAAAAGTTCTTACTTGCTCTCCGGACTGTACTCCACCCTAGCTTTCTGTTACAAGGAAAACAAAAAAATGCATTGTTAACAGTAATAAAATTAAAATAAATAAAAAAACTCTACTTATTATAACAATATGACAGAATTGTTTTCCATCAAGTAGTGGTACTTACTGGAGAAACTGCCATCGTGCCACAAACAGACACAAATCTGTGCACAGAAACGTAGGTAAATTCAGATGTGGAAGAAACAATTATTTTGAAAATAAATACATCAAATCTGAGTTGTGAGATGAAGATTAAAGGTGGGGTAGGTACATTTGAGAAACCAGATCGAGTGCGCTAGAATTTGAAAATACACAACCGGAGAAAATCTGCTACTTCCTTACAGAGTCCCTCCTCCAACACATACGAACGCGCACATGACCAATGAGGGCACGAGATAAGTTTGTGCCCCGATGGAAGGCTGACAGGCAGGTAGGCCATCCAGTTATTTTAGCCGGCCGGCTAAAATGATTGGTCGTACTTTTTACAGTATTACGGCTTCCACAGATGAAATTTTTTTATGGATTTTTTGTCAAAGCACTTAAGATATTCATTGCTATCGGGATGTTAAGAGCATTCCATGGAATATAACACAAAGTGTATCTCGAGCCGGTTTCTCAAACTTACCTACCCCACCTTTAAACAAAAAAAGATTTCTAAATAAATAAGAAACAGCACTTTTTATGAAATGAGGACAATTGAAATTTCCCCAATTATTTTTATGAAAATATTTTTTGCATAATTTCAATGTTAATATTCTAAAATGTGTGTTTAAATGTAACTTTGAAGTTATTGTTTCATAAAAACAAAAGTTGATCCCTCATATGTTGTATTGAATGTATTGAACAACAATTTCACAGATATTGGAAAGTATCCAGACAGACAGATGTTTCAATAAATAAAACACACATAAGTCGAATCGTATGTAGTACTCGGTATGTATTGGTCCATACGCATTATATATACACCAGCAACCAGCAGGAAAACCTTCGCCTTTCCTTTAAAGAAAGACCCAGACTACACCCTTTTCTCTTTAATCACAGATCTTTATTTTATTTGCGAAAATATTTTTGCGTATTTGCAGATCCGTTTGACATTTGCACATTTTTTGTGAGTTTGCAAGTCTTTTGAATGCATTTGTGGAAGGTGTTTTACATTTACAAATCACAGATTTACATTATTTTTATGTTAACACAAACATTATTAAGACAAATCTAACCCCACAGTGCTCCTCCCAAACCTATTAACACATTTGGCACGGTTCTATCTGAATATAATGTTAAGCAGCCTAAACCTATACGAGTAAAACGCAAACATAAAATAACACAGTAACTCTTGATGTACATATTCCACGTTAATGTTAGCCTACACAATTGTTTTACAAAGACACCTCAAACTGAAGTAAATAAACAGAAAGTGTGAGATAAATCATACAAACGGTAATAATAGTTACCCAAATAGTAGATTGAAGTCGTTGGTGTCTTCGATTTACATTCAGAATTGTCGCATTCACATTTATAGAGACTTTAAACACTCCCTGTTCCTGGTTTAAACACCCGATCCGCCTGTCACTACCATGTCTGTACCATGTATAATAAGTGACACTGCTCCCCTGCCCGATCTGCACTGCGCATGTGCGAGATGGTCCGCCATATTTGACAACTACATACGGCAACTCTAATAGGACAATTGACACAGTGGAGTTTGGCAAAGCAGAAAAAGAACACTAAACAAAAACGACAATATTAATATGAACGAGAGAGATGAGTTATTGTTATTACAACGTAACTTCACTATTATTTAACAACTCCTTTTATTGGGTCATTTTATTGGGTAAAGTACATTGTCAGAATAAGTGAGAAATGGATTTAACTTCTGTTAGACAGCTATCATACATACTGAAGAAATATTGACTGTGAATGTATGCAATATGTATGGCATTCATCATTTATATCTAATTACATTAACTGTGAATGTCCTTCATTTTATTTCAAATAAAATAAAATAACGAAATATTTTTGTATAGATATTTGAGACGTTTATGACTCGCGCATGCACGATGCAAATCGGGCAGCCGTCTAGACGTCAAATGTCCTATTTGAGTTGCCGTATGGAGTTGTCCAATATGGCAATATGGCGGACCATCTCGCACATGCGCAGTGCAGATCGGGCAGGGGGCCAGATCGGGTAGTGACTATAGTTATATTTTTATTTAAATGTAGGCTACATTTTACACCAAAACGGAACACAATAGCAGGACCAACCACCAGTAATCCTCTGTCAAAGTCCCCTCCATAGTAGGCTACATAATGCATGTTTTTCTGCTATCTTTGATGAATGATAAAAATACAATTTTACCATTAGTTCTTAATAAAATGTATACTGTTTGATTTTGTATTAGTTAACCTACTACTAACAATACATTGAAGTACTTTTACTGTGTATTTTTTGAGAAAGTCCCCTGCTGAGAACAAAATCAAGCCATTACTGCTAAGTTAGATGAGGGAATTCTTTTTTGTTGCCATTAGTTCTTCGTGAGATTGATCCTGTTGAACTCAGTACTACTGAAACTACCCCCACAAGTACTGTGAAGTACTTTTACTGTGTACTTTTCCAGTAAACCTCTGTCAATGTCCCCTCCTGAGTACAAGAATGCATGTATTTGGTTTTGTTTGCACAGTATTGCATTAATGCACTAGGGGAAATATTTTAATTATAAGCTATAAAGGTGTATACCCCTATAGTGCTCAATAAGCCCATCTGATGACAGGTGGTTGTGAACCTGCTGCACTTTTCCTATTCTTCCCTTTAAAATATGGGAAATGATTCTGCGGACCACAGCACGCCTTCTGTCGTTGTTTGCTGTGAAAGAAACAGTCTGGCCTGTCAGAGGGAAATGTGTTAAAAGACTGACACAAAAATTAATTAACACATTTTTTTATTTAAGAGGCCCTATTATGCTATTTGGGGTTTTCGCTTTCGTTTAGTGTGTTATATAGGTTTTTGTGCATGTAAATGGTCTGCAAAGGCTAAAATCCGTGTGTTCCCTCCAGACGGAGTTTCTCTCCCACACACTCTGCATGAAATACCTCCATTTGACTCCTTTGTTAATAACATAATGACATCACGATGTAACACTCGCGCTTCTATTGGCTTGCGCTCCGACACATTAGATTTGATAGACTAAGGGGCATCAGAGCCGGCCAGCTAACCAATCAGAGCAGACTGGGCTCTGGTTTCAGACAGAGGGTGAAAAGAGGTGCTGCAGCACAGGCAGTATGAGAAAAATACATTTTTGAACATTAAAGCATGGAGACATGTCAAACTGAACATGGTGGTGCTGCCATCTAGTGATGCTTCTTTGCCACTGAAACAAATACTTTCAGAGAAAAAGTAATTCTGAGTTTGAATGTCAATCATTGGGTTATGTTTAACATAAAGCAGATGTGTAAACTTGTTGATAAGTTTATAGAAAACTTGACATTGTTGTTGCTGTCTCTAGATGGTTTTTGTGTTTGTGTGAGGCTGAGGCTCAGTGGATTAGTGCACTGATCTTTGAATCAGGGGATAGCAAGTTCGAGTCCCACTGCAGTCAGCATGTCGTTGTGTCCCTGGGCAAGACACTTCACCCCAAATTGCTCCTGTGGAGATTGCCCACAGTACTGAATGTATGTAAGTCGCTTTGGATAAAAGCGTCTAACAAGTGACATGTAATGCACCTTAAGATACTTGATTCACACCATACTCTAATAGACCTTTAAAGGCTTTTTCAGTTGCAGGATATATGTGAAGTCAGCAAACACTTGAAAGGGCTTATTGCCTGATCAGTCTGATAAAAGAAGGGTTCAGTTTTAATCATGAGCTCATGTTGAATATAGAGAAGAAGTGTTTGATCTGATGAAATGCTTTGAGTAATCTGTCTCTGATTTGTTTGTCACTTCATGTGAATATACATGTAGTGGAAGAAATAAGTATTTGATCCCTTGCTGATTTTGCAAGTGTACCCACTTACAAAGACATGAACAGTCTATAATTTCAATGGTAGATTTATTTTACTGATGAGAGACAGAATATCAAAAAGAATATCCAGAAATGTACATCATATAAAAGATAGACATTTATTTGCATTTCATTGTGTGAAATAAGTATTTGATACCCCTTGCAACCAACACGAACTCTGGCTCCGACAGACCGGTTACATAAGTCCTCTTCCTTTAAGAAAGTACTCATAATATCAACTTGTTACCTGTATAAAAGACACCTGTCCACAGAATCAATCAATCAGGTTCCAACCTCAAGACTAAAGAGCTGTCTAAGGACCTCAGGGACAAGATTGTAGACCTGCACAAGGCTGGGATTGGTGACAAGACCATCAGAAAGCAGCTTGGTGAGAAGGAGACAACTGTTGCTGTGATTATTCGGAAATAGAAGAAACACAAAATGAGCATCAATCGCCCTCGGTCTGGGGCTCCACACAATATCTGGCCCCGTGGGGTATTGATGATCATGAGAAAGGTGAGATATCAGCCAAGAACTACACGGGAGGAACTTGTTAATGATCTCAAGGCAGCTGGGACCACAGTCACCAAGAAAACTATTGGTTACACACTACACCATAATGGATCAAATCCTGCAGCGCCTGAAGGCCCCCCTGCTGGAGAAGCCTCATGAAAGGCCCGTCTGAAATTTGACAATGAACATCTGAATAATAATGTCAATTTCTGGATTTCCAAAGATTTGCAGATAGAATCAGGTACAAAAAGATTCCCTAAAGCCAAACTTTTTCATAGTGTACTTTTCCAGTAATCCTCTGTCAATGTCCCCTCCTGAGTACAACAATGCATGTATTTGGTTTTGTTTGCACAGTATTGCATTAATGCTCTGGGGGAAATGTTTGTATTTGAAGCTATAAAGGTGTATACCCCTAGAGCGCTCAATAAGCCCATCTGGTGACAGGTGGTTGTGAATATACCTGCTGCACTTTCCCTATTCTTCCCTTTAACATATGGGAAATGATTCTGCGGACCACAGCACGCCTTCTGTCGTTGTTTGCTGTGAAAGAAACAGTCTGGCCTGTCAGAGGTAAAGGCGGTAAAAGACTTTGACACAAAAATGAATTAACACATTTTTTTATTTAAAGGTCTATTAGAGTATGGTGTGAATCAAACCAGTATCTTAAGCTGCATATACAAACACAAAAACCATCTAGAGACAGCAACAACAATGTAAAGTTTCCTATAAACGTATCAAAAGGTTTACATATCTGCTTTATGTTAAACATAACCCAATGATTTACATTGAAACTCAGAATTACTTTTTCTCTGAAAGTATTTGTTTCAGTGGCAAAGAAGCATCACTAGATGGCAGCACCACCATGTTCAGTTACAATCAGCTATCAGTCTTTAAGGGGTCCTATTCTAATAACTTCCAGAGATCATATTTGTATTGTTCTCCTCTACTGTGACATGTCTCCATGCTTTAATGTTCAAAAAGCTCTTTATTTTTCTCATACTGCCTGTGCTGCAGCACCTCTTTTCACCCTCTGTCTGAAACCAGAGCCCAGTCTGCTCTGATTGGTCAGCTGGTCGGCTCTGATGCCCCTTAGTCTATCAAATCTAAAGTGTCGGAGCGCAAGCCAATAGAAGCGCGAGTGTTACATCGTGATGTCATTATGTTATGGTAGTTAACAAAGGAGTCCAATGGAGGTGTTTCATGCAGAGTGTGTGGGAGAGAAACTCTCTGGAGGGAACACAGGGATTTTAGCCTTTGCAGACCATTTACATGCACACAAACCTATATCAAACTCTACAGGAAAGTGAAAACCCCAAATAGCATAATAGGGCCTCTTAAAGACTTTTTCAGTTGCAGGATATATGTGGAGTCAGCAAACACTTGAAAGGGCTTATTGCCTGATCAGTCTGATAAAAGAAGGGTTCAGTTTTAATCATGAGCCTATGTTGAATAGAGAGAAGAAGTGTTTGATCTGATGAAATGCTTTGAGTATTCTGTCTCTGATTTGTTTGTCACTTCATGTGAATATACATGTAGTGGAAGAAATAAGTATTTGATCCCCCTTGCAACCAGCAAGAACTCTGGCTCCCACAGACCGGTTACCTAAGTCATTTTCCTTTAAGAAAGTACTCCTGATATCAACTTGTTACCTGTATAAAAGACACCTGTCCACAGAATCAATCAATCAGATTCCAACCTCAAGACTAAAGAGCTGTCTAAGGACCTCAGGGACAAGAGTGTAGACCTGCACAAGGCTGGGATTGGCTACAAGACCATCAGAAAGCAGCTTGGTGAGAAGGAGACAACTGTTGCTGTGATTATTCGGAAATAGAAGAAAGACAAAATGAGCATCAGTCGCCCTCGGTCTGGAGCTCCACACAATATCTGGCCCCGTGGGGTATTGATGATCATGAGAAAGGTGAGATATCAGCCAAGAACTACACGGGAGGAACTTGTTAATGATCTCAAGGCAGCTGGGACCACAGTCACCAAGAAAACTATTGATTACACACTACACCATAATGGATCAAATCCTGCAGCGCCTGAAGGCCCCCCTGCTGGAGAAGCCTCATGAAAGGCCCGTCTGAAATTTGACAATGAATATCTGAATAATAATGTCAATTTCTGGATTTCCGAAGATTTGCAGATAGGTACAAAAAGATTCCCTAAAGCCAAACTTTTTCATAGTGTACTTTTCCAGTAATCCTCTGTCAATGTCCCCTCCTGAGTACAACAATGCATGTATTTGGTTTTGTTTGCACAGTATTGCATTATTGCTCTGGGGGAATTGTTTTAATTATAAACTATAAAGGTACCCCTATAGCGCTCAATAAGCCCATCTGGTGACAGGTGGTTGTGAATATACCTGCTGCACTTTTCCTATTCTTCCCTTTAACATATGGGAAATGATTCTGCGGACCACATCACGCCTTCTGTCGTTGTTTGCTGTGAAAGAACCAGTCTGGCCTGTCAGAGGTAAAGGTGGTAAAAGACTTTGACACAAAAATTAATTAACACATTTTTTTATTTAAAGGTCTATTAGAGTATGGTGTGAATCAAACCAGTATCTTAAGCTGCATATACAAACACAGAACCATCTAGAGACAGCAACAACAATGTTAAGTTTTCTATAAACTTATCAAAAGGTTTACACATCTGCTTTATGTTAAACATAACCCAATGATTTACATTCAAACTCAGAATTACTTTTTCTCTGAAAGTATTTGTTTCAGTGGCAAAGAAGCATCACTAGATGGCAGCACCACCATGTTCAGTTACAATCAGCTATCAGTCTATAATGGGTCCTATTCTAATAACTTCCAGGGATCATATTTGTATTGTGTGCTTCTACTGTGACATGTCTCCATGCTTTAATGTTCAAAAAGCTCTTTATTTTCCTCATACTGCCTGTGCTGCAGCACCTCTTTTCACCCTCTGTCTGAAACCAGAGCCCAGTCTGCTCTGATTGGTCAGCTGATCGGCTCTGATGCCCCTTAGTCTATCAAATCTAAAGTGTCGGAGCGCAAGCCAATAGAAGCGCGAGTGTTACATTGTGATGTCATTATGTTATGGTAGTTAACAAAGGAGTTCAGAGGAGGTGTTTCATGCAGAGTGTGTAGGAGAGAAACTCTCTTCACTTCATGTGAATATACATGTAGTGGAAGAAATAAGTATTTGATCCCTTGCCGATTTTGAAAGTTTACCCACTTACAAAGAAATGAACAGTCTATAATTTCAATGGTAGATTTATTTGACTAATGAGAGACAGAATATCAAAAAGAATATCCAGAAATGTACATCATATAAAAGATATACATTCATTTGCATTTAATTGTGTGAAATAAGTATTTGATCCCCCTTGCAACCAGCAAGAATTCTGGCTCCCACAGACCGGTTACATAAGTCCTCTTCCTTTAAGAAAGTTCTCCTAATATCAACTTGTTACCTGTATAAAAGACACCTGTCCACAGAATCAATCAATCAGGTTCCAACCTCAAGACTAAAGAGCTGTCTAAGGACCTCAGGGACAAGATTGTAGACCTGCAGAAGGCTGGGATTGGCTACAAGACCATCAGAAAGCAGCTTGGTGAGAAGGAGACAACTGTTACTGTGATTATTCGGAAATAGAAGAAAGACAAAATGAGCATCAATCACCCTCGGTCTGGGGCTCCACACAAGATCTCGCCCCGTGGGGTATTGATGATCATGAGAAAGGTGAGGGGTCAGCCAAGAACTACACGGGAGGAACTTGTTAATGATCTCAAGGCAGCTGGGACCACAGTCACCAAGAAAACTATTGGTTACACACTACACCATAATGGATCAAATCCTGCAGCGCCTGAAGGCCCCCTGCTGGAGAAGAGCATGAAAGGCCCATCTGAAATGTGCCAATGAACATCTGAATGATTCAGAGAAGGCTTGGGAGAAGGTGATGTGGTCAGATGAGACCAAAATGTGGATCTTTGGCATCAACTCGACACGCCGTGTTTGGAGGAAGAGAGATGCTGACTATAACCCCAGAACACCCTCCACCGTCAAGCATGGAGGTGGAAACATTATGCTTTGGTGTTTCTCTGCTAAGGAGACAGGACCACTTCCCTGCATCGAGGAGAGGATGGACGGGGCCATGTACCGTAAGATCTTGGCCGATAGCATCCTTCCCTCAGCCAGGACTGGGTCATGGATGGATCTTCCAGCCCGACAATGACCCTGAACATACGGCCAAGGCAACACAGGAGTGGCTAAAGAAGACGAGCATATAGGTGATGGAGGGCCTAGCCAGTCTCCAGACCTTAATCCCATAGAAAATCTGTGGAGGGAGCTGAAGCTTCCAGAGGCCCAGCATCAGCTTCAAAAGCTTCATGATGTGGAGAGGATCTTCAGAGAGGAGTGGACCAACATCCTTCCTGAGATGTTCACAGACCTGGAGACCAACTACAAGAAGAGTCTGACCTCTGTCTGTCCAACAAGGGTTTCTACACCAAGTACTAACACATGTGTTGCAAGGAGATCAAATTGTTATTTCCCACAGTTAAATGCAAATACATTTTTATATTTTATATAATGTCCATTTATGGATTTTCTTTTCAATATTCTTACTTTCACTGTTAAAATAAACATACCATTAAAATTATAGACTGTTCATTTCTTTGTAAGTGGGCAAACCTGCAAGGGATCAAATGTGTGTTTCCTTCACTTAGATACTTACTTACTTTCAATATGGACTGTACATACAGATGAAGCATAATATGCAAACACTTTTTCCATTCTTAGATCAGCTGTATTAAATATGATTTATCCACTCATTTCAGTATGTATGGAAACATATGCTTCTCTTTCTGCCTTTTACATTTCATTTGCATCAAACAAAGATCTTCCAGTGCACTCGGGTTTCGCTGCGCCACACACTGTAGATGTTTAATGTTTCTATGTGGTTGTTACGACCAGTTTGTTACATCTGACAGAGAGTGTTTGTTGTTTCTCAAGGTTTCTCAAGGTACAGGGAGATTTTTGCAATGCAAAAGATGCACGCAAAGAGATGGGCCAATGTAAATAGAAGAGGACACAGCGAAAACACGAGCGTTGTCAGGGAATAATTTGCCCTAGTGTCCTCCTTCGCCCTCTGACACAGATGCTCCAACCTTGAGCAGATGTTATCTCCCTTAAGGAGGGGCTGCCCTAGCAAGTTGTTGTTGTTACCAGTTTATGACCGGGCAACTGTCGGTCAGAGATAGTCATTGTTGTGGGACACCTGACACATCCTTCTCGGGGTGTAGATGACCCCGAGCCATAACCGACAACTAAAGTGGATTCAGTTTCCTCCGCTGTTTAGTCTAACTAATGAAAGAATGTTGATGACCCTTAGCGAAACTAGTTAAAACATCATACGAGAGGAAGGTTTCTTCAGAATTGATTTGGCATCTCTACCGTGTGGTCAACTCGTGGCTCGTGACATGTCTTGTGAATTCTCCGGCCGGAGCTCCAAATACACCGTCAGTGTTTGCCATCAAAGCTCCAGCTCTCCTCGTGTCTCTCTGAGTCCTGTTTCCAATTGCTTCAGAGGTTTCCCCCACAAGCGTGAACTAGGGCCCTTTCTCCGAAGCTTTCGAGATAAAATCCGGTAAAAATAGATTCAGATCAGATGCGGAACAGAGGCATCAACTGAGGCCCACTGAATTGAAGAACGTGTTGTGTAATACACCATTGTCGGTTACAAGACATCAGAAATACTGTTGCAGTGGTCAAACATCATTCATTAAAATAACAAACTTAATTTTTAGCTTGGCCCTTTAAAAAAAAAAAAGTGCTCTCTCTCTGAAGATTTGCAGATAGAATCAGGTACAAAAGGATTCCCTGAAGCCAAACTGTTTCATAGTGATCCAGCCGAAAGAAGTCCTCGTAAAAGAATTCGAAAAATGTGATACGTCATTGTGGAGGGAGCTGAAGCTTCCAGAGGCCCAGCATCAGCCTCAAAACCTTCATGATTTGGAGAGGATCTTCAGAGAGGAGGGGACCAACATCCTTCCTGAGATTAGCACACACCTGGAGACCAACTACAAGAAGAGTCTGACCTCTGTGTGTCCAACAAGGGTTTCTCCATCAAGTACTAACACATGTGTTGCAAGGAGATCAAATACTTATTTCCCACAGTTAAATGCATATACATTTTTATATTTTATATAATGTCAATTTTTGGATTTTCTTTTCAATATTCTTACTTTCACTGTTAAAATAAACATACCATTAAAATTATAGACCGTTCATTTCTTTGTAAGTGGGAAAACCTGCAAGGGATCAAATATGTGTTTCCTTCACTTAGATACTTACTTACTTTCAATATGGACTGTACATACAGATGAAGCATAATAAGCAAACACTTTTTCCATTCTTAGAGCAGCTGTATTAAATATGATTTATCCACTCATTTCAGTACGTATGGAAACATGTGCTTCTCTTTCTGCCTTTTACATTTCATTTGCATCAAACAAATATCTTCCAGTGCACTCGGGTTTCGCTGCGCCACACACTGTAGATGTTTAATGTTTCTATGTGGTTGTTACGACCAGTTTTTTACTTCTGACAGAGAGTGTTTGTTGTTTTTCAAGGTGACGTGCAGGGAGATTTTGGCAATGCAAAACATGCACGCAAAGAGATGGGTCAATGTAAATAGAAGAGGAGACAGAAGTATCAGATGCAAAACTGAGGCGTCAACTAGGGCTCTCTCTCCGAAGCTTTCGTGATAAAAATCTGGTAAAAATAGATTCAGATCAGATGCGGAACAGAGGCATCAACTGAGGCCCACTGAATTGAAGAACGTGTTGTGTCATACACCATTGTCGATTACAAGACATCAGAAATACTGTTGCAGTGGTCAAACATCATTCATTAAAATAACACACTTTATTTTTTGCTTGGCCCTTTGAAACAAAAAATGTGCCCTCTCTCCAAAGATTTGCAGATAGAATCAGGTACAAAAAGATTCCCTAAAGCCAAACTTTTTCATAGTGATCCAGCCGAAATAATTTAACATAGTTCAATTCAATTAAATGTGATGAAGTGAACGTCATTCTCAATTTCACAGAGTTCACACAACAAACAGGAAATAAGTATTTGATCCCAAGTTTACCCACTTACAAAGAAATGAACAGTCTATCATTTCAATGGTAGCTTTATTTTACTAATGAGAGACATAATATAAAAAAGAATATTGAGAAATGTACATCATATAAGAGATCCCCCTTGCAACCAACAAGAACTCTGGCTCCCACAGAGCGGTTACATAAGTCCATTTCCTTTAGGAAAGTACTCCTGATATCAACTTGTTACCTGTATAAAAGACACCAGTCCACAGAATCAATCAATCAGATTCCAACCTCTCCACCATGGGCAAGAACAAAGAGCGGTCTAAGGACCTCAGGGACAAGATTTTCCCTGAGGTCCTAAGACCCTCTGATGAATGCATATGGCTGGGATTGGCTACAAGACCACCAGAAAGCAGCTTGGTGAGAAGGAGACAACTGTTGCTGTGATTATTCGGAAATAGAAGAAACACAAAATGAGTATCAATCGCCCTCGGTCTGGAGCTCCACACAAGATCTCGCCCTGTGGGGTATTGATGATCATGAGAAAGGTGAGGGATCAGCCAAGAACTACACGGGAGGAACTTGTTAATGATCTCAAGGCAGCTGGGACCACAGTCACCAAGAAAACTATTGGTTACACACTACACCCTAATGGAAAATATAAGTAGCTCATAAGTCCTCATGAAAAAATGTGATAAAGTGAACTTCATTCTCAATTTCACAGAGTTCACACAACAAACAAAGTCTGGCCTCCTCCAAAGGGGCATTACATGTGCTGCTCTCTTGGACTTTTTGATGATACTTACAGAGCTGACTGTGCACAAGCTAAGAAGTGAAGTTATACTGTTAAACCAAAGATAGAGACATCAGAATATATCTCCAAACATCTTTGTCTAATCATTTGTATTTATGTTTTATCTTGATTTACCACTGGTTTCCATGTTCACCATTCTGTAACACAGTCAGCTTAACCAGCAGATATGTTTACGACTTCCTACTGAATATACCTTTATGAGAAAATTCTAAATTAAAATGAGAAAGTATGGTTTTGCTATAACCAAAACAAAACGTGACTAAACTTTGACTATAGTATTAATGATTTGGATTTAAGTTTCCTAATTCTTATTTTCAATGTGATAGTGATAAGTGTGCTTATAACTTTTAGTCACTAACCTGTCAAAACGTTGTGATAACAATAAGGTCATGTTTCATAGAAAGAGTTTTGAATGAGATTTTAAAGATTGGTTTGACCAAGAGGCAATTGATGTGTTTCTCTGGATTCAAACACAATAACTTCAGATATACCTTTTAAGGTAATAAGATTGTCTAGGCTAAATCGGAGGACTGTCCTTTAATAGTTGGTCAAACTGCATACTTGCACTAAACAGGTTTCCGTCGTTTTACCCCAAAATTAAACAGATAATGTTGTCAAAGTATATTTTGAACGTTTAGTGGAGAAACATGTTTCAGGATGACAATTGATGATCTCTACTTTTGAACTGTGTTAGATTAGCTTTCTTCTGTCCCACATTAGAAATGTGTAAATCCTTTGGGCAACCGTTCCATGAGATATGTCCTGGCAATCTCTACAGCCGTCTCTATGTTGTCAGCTGTGAACTTCTTGGATGTTGGTCGTGCTTGCTCCCTAACTTCTGTATCATTTTTAAACAAGTTGCTCACACTTTCAACCTCAGCACAGTTGCCATAGGTACTCTTGTTAACTGTATCTGTACCAAACCAAACAAATTCTCACATGATGTGCAAGGTTACATTTCCCTTTCCTCCCCCCTCAAAAGTGTAAATGTCTCGCAAGTGGCCTGCTGTGGAAGTGTAATGGTTCCATCAAAAATCCAGATGTTTCGTATCATTTGGATGGTAGGTCATCACTGCACCAGCAACATAACTGTGCCAGTGTTCAAGACAGGACACAGAAATCATGATACGGCGTAAATCATACATTCTGGACATGGAGACCCCGTAGTACCTACAGACTGAGTTTTTGTTGTTCATGTTCTGAGAGACACAGATGGCACCGGAGACCAGTTGCTTTTTGTTTAGTGGACTGATGATCTCTTGAAGCCTCTTTATTATTTCATCTTCCTTCTCTGGTCCTTCCAGGAAAACAATCTGAAAGAAATCAAATGTTATCAAGCTGCTGTAATTTATTAGGTCATACTTCGTGTTTGAATATGTGCATACAACTCTTATATTTCAGGATGATTTTAGGGAAAAGCAACTATATAAATAGAAGAATTGACAGAAAGAATAAGTGTGAGTATGATTATATGCTTTAATAATTTGGATTCAGATTTGTTTTCACTCACTTTGTAACACACTGTGCTTTTTTCATTCTTACATCTGCTATACCAGCGTGTTTTAACCACTTATCTTACTCTTTATTTATATAGCACATTTCAACACTATTGCTTTACAATTAATGAAAACATTACGGCTCCGTTGTGTATATGTGTAACAGTTGTAAATATGCAGTGGGGTTTATTTGTAAATCATTTAGTATAATCACACAAATTCTGAGTTTTATATTTAGTCATTCTGTGTTCTTCATTGATTGAATGTTCAATACCTTGCCTGACAAGGTCGGAGATCAGTGGGCGGAGCCTCTGAAGTGTGGTCACTGTGCTCAGAGAATTATTTTTGTGGGGACTTCCCCTTTATATAGTGTCCCTCACATTTCATCTTCCCTTTTTGTAAATGTTCCATGTGAGAGGAGTCACTGTGAGGGATACCTAATATAATACTGATTTGTTATATCTGTTGTCATCAGGTACGTTTTAATCTTCCCTTTTTGTAAATGTTCCACGTGAGAGGACAAAACCTGTTCACAGACAGACGTGCAAATACTCAAAACCACTTATGTGATAGTTCCTTGTACAGCATGTGAATAGTATGTTCCATGAAGCACAATTTGTTATGAAGACACGCACAGCCTCACAAACTGAAAACAATACCAGCGTTGTTGGTTTTCAGGGAATGTTTGTTCATTAATGAGGGCAGGTGCAGTCATTCCAGTTGTGTATCTCATTGCAGAATGAAGGTACAAAGAACAGAAAACAAGAAAGGTTTTCAAACGGAGTACTCACACAGACAAAAGCTGTTTTATAATTGCATAAAACCACGACCCTTAGCTGTGATATAATGACCATACACCACGGCCTGTCGTGAGCTATTGTTTAAACATACAATTCATCAGCAGATAAAGAAGATGTCTACGGCAAGTGCCCTGACAAACAACTAAATCAATAATTATTTACATGATTGTCCTTTGTGTAACTCTCTATTTTTCTAATATGAGACTTCTTACTGCATAGTCCTTTAATCAGCAAATTCCCATTAAAATCAGAGTGTGATGAGAAAGTGAGGTTCAGCTATAACTAAAATGAAACTTGACTTAACTTTGACTATAGAATTTATGATTTGGATTGAAATTTCCTAATTCTTATTTTCAATGTGATAGTGATAAGTATGCTTATAACTTTTAGTCAATAACCTGTCAAAACGTTGTGATAACAATAAGGTCATGTTTCATATAAAGTGGAAACTTATCTAATTTGTGTAAAAACCTTTAAAGTATAATCCCATACACATATTGTATCTAATGACTTTGTGTAATGCTCATGAATCTACAGAGAAATATCGATAACTTTGAGTTGTTCTCCTCAGCAGAAAAAAGCCTCACAAGAGTTTGAATGAGATTTTAAAGATTGGTTTGACCAGGAGGCAATTGATGTGTTTCTCTGGATTCAAACACAATAACTTCAGATATATCTTTTAAGGTAATAAGATTGTCTAGGCTAAATCGGAGGACTGTCCTTTAATAGTTGGTCAAACTGCATACTTGCACTAAGCAGGTTTCCGTCGTTTTACCCCAAAAGTAAACAGATAATGTTGTCAAAGTATATTTTGAACCTTTGATGGAGAAACATGTTTCAGGATGACAATTGATGATCTCTACTTTTGAACTGTGTTAGATTAGCTTTCTTCTGTCCCACATTAGAAATGTCCCTTCAGTTATTTGGAAACTGTCCAGGCATGCAACAAGTGAAAAGAGGAAGTTAAGGGCTAGCAACATTTGTATTGTTTGAGACTGGCAAGTTGAACACATTTTAAACATTATGGATAAGCTTCACCTGAGAATCTCAAGTCTTGAGATATCTTCAAATATTTTGTCAATGACTTCAAGACCCAATGACCATAGATAACAATAAGGATAGATGAGATGATATTGGAGTACTTATTATTCTCTAGCAAAGAATCACTTGAAGTGGCAGGAGAAAAAAACCAAACAATGTATGAAACTTAGTTTACGTTATTAGAATGTATTGTTAACAACATGATCAATACATCATTGCCTGCATGCTTCATTCAGACAGTTGACAAATATTTGCATTTATATATTTACTGTTACACATAACAAGTAGCAAATATAAAGCATGATGTATTTGATTTCCACATAAATAAATTCACAACACAGAGGATTCAAGTGAGATCATTTGTAAGTTAAAGTTCTTGTGACTAATATCAAAAGAGATCTGTCTGGTCACTAAATGAAAAAGGACCATAACAATTATACCTATCAATATATTCAATCTTTTCCCTTTTCTTATCATCAACTCAATCAAATCAATTCTACAACTGTGGGTTGTAGAATTGAATATCCCGTGTAAATCCTTCGTGCAAACATTCCCTGAGATATGTCCTGAGTCTGACCCTCTCTGCAGCCATCTTCCTGTTTTCATCTGAACTTCTCAGGATTTGGTCGTGCTTGCTCCCTAACTTCTGTATCATTTTTAAACAAGTTGCTCACACTTTCAACCTCAGCACAGTTGCCATAGGGAAACGTTTTAGCTGTATATGTATCTCTTATCAAACCAAACAAATTCTTACATGATGTGCAAGGTTTCATTTCCTCTTTCTCCCCCCTGAAAAGGTTAAACGTCTCGCAAGTGGCCTGCTCTGGAAGTCCAATGACTCAAAACCCGGATGTTTCGTATCATTTGGATGGTAGGTCATCACTGCACCAGCAACATAACTGTGTCAGTGTTCAAGACAGGACGCAGAAATCATGATACGGCGTAATTCAGACCCCATTTTGGACATGGAGACCCCGTAGTACCTACAGACTGAGTTTTGGTTGTTCAGATTTGTTGTCACTCACTTTGTAACACACTGTGCTTTTTTCATTCTTACATCTGCTATACCAGCGTGTTTTAACCACTTATCTTATTCTTTATTTATATAGCACATTTCAACACAATTGCTTTACAATGAATGAAAACATTACGGCTCCGTTGTGTATATGTGTAACAGTTGTAAATATGCAGTGGGGTTTATTTGTAAATCATTTAGTATAATCACACAAATTCTGAGTTTTATATTTAGTCATTCTGTGTTCTTCATTGATTGAATGTTCAATCCCTTGCCTGACAAGGTCGGAGATCAGTGGGCGGAGCCTCTGAAGTGTGGTCGCTGTGCTCAGAGAATTATTTGTGTGGGGTCTTCCCCTTTATATTTTGTCCCTCACGTTTCATCTTCCCTTTTTGTAAATGTTCCACGTGAGAGGACAAAACTATTGGTTACCCACTACACCATAATGGATCAAATCCTGCAGCGCCTGAAGGCCCCCCTGCTGGAGAAGGCTCATGAAAGGCCCGTCTGAAATTTGACAATGAACATCTGAATAATAATGTCAATTTCTGGATTTCCGAAGATTTGCAGATAGAATCAGGTACAAAAAGATTCCCTAAAGCCAAACTTTTTCGTAGTGATCCAGCTGAAATAATTGAACATAAACGGAGTTCATTTAATTTAAAAGTAGCTCATAAGTCCTTATAAAAAAATTCTAAAAATGTGATAAAGTGAACGTCATTCTCAATGTCACAGAGTTCACACAACAAACAAAGTCTGGCCTCCTCCAAAGGAGCGTTACATGTGCTGCTCTCTTGGACTTTTTGATGATACTTACAGAGCTGACTGTGCACAAGCTAAGAAGTGAAGTTATACTGTTAAACCAAAGATAGAGACATCAGAATATATCTCCAAACATCTTTGTCTAATCATTTGTATTTATGTTTTATCTTGATTTACCACTGGTTTCCATGTTCACCATTCTGTAACACAGTCAGCTTAACCAGCAGATATGTTTACGACTTCCTACTGAATATACCTTTATGAGAAAATACAAAATTAAAATGAGAAAGTATGGTTTAGCTATAACCAAAACAAATGTGACTAAACTTTGACTATAGTATTAATGATTAGGATTGAAGTTTCCTAATTCTTATTTTCAATGTGATAGTGATAAGTGTGCTTATAACTTTTAGTCAATAACCTGTCAAAACGTTGTGATAACAATAAGTTCATGTTTCATATAAAGTGAGTAAAGTGTCAACTTTTGCTAAAACACTATCTCATTTGTGTAAAACCCTTTAAAGTAGCTATAATCCCATACACATCATTTTTGGATCAACTGACTTTGTGTAATGCTCATGAATCTACAGAGAAATATCGATAACTTTGAGTTGTTCTCCTCAGCAGAAAAAAGGCAATTGATGTGTTTCTCTGGATTCAAACACAATAACTTCAGATATACCTTTTAAGGTAATAAGATTGTCTAGGCTAAATCGGAGGACTGTCCTTTAATAGTTGGTCAAACTGCATACTTGCACTAAGCAGGTTTCCGTTGTTTTACCCCAAAAGTAAACAGATAATGTTGTCAAAGTATATTTTGAACCTTTAATGGAGAAACATGTATCAGGATGACAATTGATGGTCTCTACTTTTGAACTGTGTTAGATTAGCTTTCTTCTGTCCCACATTAGAAATGTCCCTTCAGTTATTTGGAAACTGTCCAGGCATGCAACAAGTGAAAAGAGGAAGTTTAGGGCTAGCAACATTTGTATTGTTTGAGACTAGCAAGATAAACACATTTTAAACATTATGGGAAGGCTACTTTTCAACTTCACCTGAGAATCTCAAGTCTTGAGATATCTTTAAATATGTTTAGGTTGTGACTTCAAGAGCCAATGCATGGTCAGTTTTAAAAAGAAAAGAAACCAGTGTGTTTACAAATGTATGTTTAGTATGATTTTGGCTTTGACCATGATAGATAGAGATGATATTGGAGTACTAATTATTCTCTGGCAAAGAATCACTTGAAGTTGCAATGGAAAGAAAACAAACAAATATGAACCTTAGTTTACATTATTTTTATTTAATTGTTAACAACATGATCAATACATCATTGTCTGCATGCTTCATTCAGACAGTCGACAAACATTTGCATTTATATATTTACTGTTACACATAACAAGTAGCAAATATAAAGCATGATGTATTTGATTTCCACATAAATAAATTCACAACACAGAGGATTCAAGTGAGATCATTTGTAAGTTTAAGTTCATGTGACTAATATCAAAAGAGATCTGTCTGGTCACTTAAAAAAAAAGGAGCATAACAATTATACCTATCAATATATTCAATCTTTTCCCTTTTTTATCATCAACTCAATCAAGTCAATTCTACAACTGTGGGTTGTAGAATGTATTATCCCATGTAAAGCTGTGTTTTTCTTTCAACCATTCCATGAGATCTGCCCTGACCCTCTTTGCAGCCATCTCTCTGTTGTCATCTGTGCCCATCTCAGATGTTGGTCGTGCTTGCCTCCTAACTTCTGAATCCTTTTTAAACAAGTTGCTCAAACTTTCAACCTCAGCACAGTTGCCATAGGGAAACGTTTTAGGTGTATCTGTATCAGGGGGGGGGGGCGGTGCTAGTGGAGCTCGTGTGTGAACTGCGAGCTGCAATTCGCGATTCAGCTGAGGCTCCCTCCGCAAGATCTATTTCTTTTAAACCAAACATATTCTGACATCTTATGCAAGGAGGCATGTACACTTTCCCCACCTTGAAAAGTTTAAACGTCTCGCAAGTGACCTGCTTTGGAAGTGTAATGGTTCCATCAAAACGTGGATGTTTCGTAACATTTGGATGGTAGGTCATCACTGCACCAGCAACATCACTGTGCCAGTATTTAAGACAGGATGCAGAAATCATGATAAGGCAGAAATCATCCCACATTCTGGACATGGAGACCCCGTAGTACCTACAGACTGAGTTTTGGTTGTTCGTGATCTGAGAGACACAGATGGTGTAGGGGACCAGAAGCTTTTGATTTAGCGGTCTGATGATCTTTTGAAGCCTCTTTATTATTTCATCTTCCTTCTCTGGTCCTTCCAGGAAAACAATCTGAAAGCAATCACAAATGTTATCAAACTGCTGTAATTTACTATGTCATACTTCATGTTTGAATATGTGCATACAACTCAAATATTTCAGGAGGATTTTAGGGGGGAAAGCAACTGTATAAATTAGGGCTGTCAAGTTAACGCGTTAATAACGCGTTAATAACGCGTTAACGCAAAAAAAAATGAACGCCACTAATTATTTTAACGCAATTAACGCATGTGTATTTTTTGTCCTCGGCCGCCCCGTAGTTTCAGAGCGCATCGAGTTTAAAATACCATCTACAAGCTGATGCTGACAGCCCCGCTCCTGCCGCCCGCTTGTGGCAGACCACACTTCCACGCTCACCGGCAGGGTGTGTGTATGTGTGGCGCGACTCGAGCGAGGCACACCTTACGTGTTGTTGTTGTTGTTGTTGTTAGCATCTGGTCCTAGCTAGCTGCGCTAACGGATATAAGGAGCTGTTTCAATGAAAACAGAGGAGCGACATTTCGCCGACAACTTGACTTTATGCAGGTAGCCAGACAGTGGGACATTGTACGAAAAGTCAGCACACTCAGCACGGATAGTGCGCGCAACATGATTGCAGAGTCCAGGCAGCTCCCGTTCGAGCATATATGCCTTGAGCTGCACATCACACACACACACACACACACACACACACACACACACACACACACACACACACACACACACACACACACACACACACACACACACACACACACACACACACACACACACACACACACACACACACACACACACACACACACACACACACACACACACACACACACACACACACACACACACACACACACACACACACACACACACACACACACACACACACACACACACACACTTTGTATTATTATATGAGAGAGGTTGAATTGAGGCGAATATTTGTAATGTTCAGAGGTTGTTGTGTTTAATATTCATGAGAATATTTGTCATTGTTCAAATGATAATAAACAAACATATAAAGCATATTTGTCCACTCATATGTTGATAAGAGTATTAAAAACTTGAAAAATATCCCTCTAAGGTACATTTAGAACAGATAAAAAATGTGCGATTAATTTGCGATTAATCGCGATTAACTATTTGAATCGACTGACAGCCCTAGTATAAATAGAAGAATTGACAAACTGTAATCTAACCATGTCTAGCACACATGAGAATGGACTCCGCCTGGGTAGTTGAGAGAAAGAGGAAGGTTCAAAAGGCAGAGGGAACTGTTTCTTCAACCCAGCTAAATAGTCCGTATCAAGCACAATCTCTTCCGGTGACAATGGTGGTGTCATGATCCTTCCCAAAAAGAAGATGCTGTGAAGAATCTGTCAAAAAAGAGATGCCATTGTTAATGCTGTGTGTAACTGTAAAGCTCTATGAAAGAAACACATCATTTCAAAAGTTCATAAAAGCCACATCAGACATACCTCCTCTACTAACTGTGTATCTCCATCTTGACGGGAGGTATTCAGCTTCAACATTGTTTTGATAATCGCTAGAGCATTGCTTAGGAAATAACTTATCTCCACCAGATATTTTTCTTTTCTCCTATAAAAATATAAAATCAGTAATAAAGAGTTTTAATAACATTTAAAATCAGAAGTCAGTATTAGTGGTTCAGGTAATCAGCGGACTCACTTCTTCTCTTCAGCCTCAGCCTTAGCCGCCTCAGCCACAGCAAACTATAGGGAGAAATAACACACGACACATTAAACCATGATTATAACACTTACACATTTCACTGACAACAGAAAGTAAATTAGCAATGTAGAATTTGATCAGAATTACTTACTACTAAATATCAGCAAAGGAAAGCAGTTAAAAGCAGCCACTTACCATTGTAGGCCAGGAGTGAATGAATGGAAATACATTAATTAAGCCCTGCCTCATGTTTTGAACTACCACACCTATATGTAAAGCAGTCGTTATGACAGTCAGAATAAGGTATGAACGCTACCTTCTCATTTATTCATCCATTGTTTTTGATGAAATGTCATATTTCTGGATTGATCACTATTGAAAAGAGCAAGATACCAGTCTAGTATGCAGTTTTGTGCTAGTTACTGAAAACCAGTAACTAGTTACCATTACTAATTACTTCATTTCAAAAGTAACTCAGTTACTTTACTGATTACTTACACCAAAAAGTAATGCGTTACTGTGAACAGTAACTTTTTAGTTACTTAAAAAACTCCCATGAATGCCCTTATAGCCTTCATTTCAGTACTGTTATTGCATTGGAGAATAATACAATCTGTTGATCAACTTGACATGCATTTGCATCACTGAACTCTGCTAAGCAATGTGGTCTATACAAACACAAACACAAAGATATGTTTCAAAGTGCCAATTTATTTCAGGCCAGAACAAACTGACAAAACTTGAGTTGCCTGCAATATGCCGTGTGCCGCCCGGACATGGTATCATGCTTACTAGCTCCCTGAAAGCGGGTGACTCCACTGTAGAAATAGCCTGCATGTGTTCTACAACATACCGTGCAATGGCTCTATCAACTTTTCCCTGGCTAGCAGTCCCTCGGTTAAAATCCAGCCGCTGTTGTTGCTTAGGTGGAGGTGGAGTGGCGTCGGATGAGTCTGGGTCTGTGGTCTTCGCTACTAGCTTCGTCCCAGCATGTTGTTTCTGCAGATGTTTCAACAGATTTTAATTGCTGTTTTGGGCAGTAGATAGGATCTTTGACCCGCCAAGACGCAACTTACATTTAACTAAAACGTTCTTTTCTTTGTGCTCGACAAAAGTGAAATAGTGAGAATATCTACAGGCGGAGAAACTCGACTTGAGCTCCGCCGCCGCCGCCATGATAGTCTTGTTAGTAAACACAAACACGCCCACAGCGCGTCTCCGCATGTGACACAGGAATAGAAGTATCTAAGTACATTTACTCAAGTAGGCTACTGGGAGCCGAGACTATATAAAAAAAAATAACGGAGTAACGCACCATGTAGTAACGGTAACTGAGTTACTGAATTTAAAATATAATGCGTTAGAGTTCTAGTTACTGCCAAAAATAACGGCGTTACAGTAACGCGTTACTTTGTAACGCGTCCCAACACTGCTAGTATGTACCAAGTGCAGCAACCTTTTCAGACCAGGAACAGGGAGTGTTTAAAGTCGCTATAAATGTGAATGCAATTCTGAATATAAATCAGACACCAACGACCTCAATCTACTATTTGGGTAACTATTATTTCCGTTTGTATGATTTATCTCACACTTTATGTTTGCTTACTTCAGTTTGAGGTGTCTTTGTAAAACAGGTAGGCTAACATTGACGTAGAATATGTACATCAAGAGTTACTGTGTTATTTTATTTTTGCGTTTTACTCATATATTTAGGCTGCTTAACATTATATTTAGATAGAACCGTGCCAAATGTGTTATTAGGTTTGGGAGGAGCACTGTGGGGTTAGATTTGTCTCAATAATGTTTGTATTAACATAAAAATAAGTTGTAAATATGTGATTTGTAAAGTAAAACATCTTCCACAAATGCATTCAAAAGACTTGCAAACTCACAAAAGAATGTGCAAATGTAAAACGGATCTGCAAATAAGCATAAAATAAAGATTTGTGAATAAAGAGAAAAGGGTGTAGTCTGGGTCTGTCTTTAAAGGAAATGCAAATGTTTTCCTGCTGGTTGCTGGTGTATATATAATGCGTAGGGACCAGGGACCAATACATACCGAGTATTTCTCGTAAAAATCCAAACGATTCGACTTATGTGTGTTTTATTTATTGAAACATCTGTCTGTCTGTGTTACTCAAACATTTTGGGATACTTTCCAATATCTGTGAAATTGTTCTTCAATACATTCAAAAAAAATATGAGGGATCAACTTTTGTTTTCATGAAACAATAACTTCAAAGTTACATTTAAAACACACATTTTAGAATATTAACATTGAAATGATGCAACAAAATATTTTCATTCAAATAATTGGAGACATTTCAATGTTCATTATTTCATAAAAAAGTGCTGTTTCTTATTTATTTAAAAATAGTTTTTTGTTTAATCTTCATCTCACAACTCAGATTTCATGTATTTATTTTCAAAATAATTGTTTCTTCCATATTTGAATTTACGTTTCTGTACACAGATGTGTGGCAGGTTGTGGCACGATGGCAGGTTGTGGCACGATGGAAGTTTGTCCAGTTGTCTATAAAGTAAGTACCACTACTTGATGGAAAAAAGAGGGCATTTATTAATTAGTTAAATTTGTAAAATTGCACATTTGTATTTCAACATTTAAATGCAATAATAAATAAGCTATACTCTACCAATTAGCTCAGTAGCCAATATTTTGTAATGCTATTTAACCTTTATAATAAGTACAGGTTTAAATATTGCTGTTATTATATTATTTGGTTTTTTTTATTGACATTTTTATTGATTAGATTAGAAGCTCTTTGTTGATATCGTGTATATCATAGTGTTTTCAAAAATATCAAAATGCTGTCATATTGTTATAATGAGTAGAGGTTTTTATTTACATTTTTTATTTTACTACTGTTAACAATGCATTTTTTTGTTTTCCCTGTAACAGAAGGCTAGGGTGGATTCCAGTCCAGAGAGCAAGTAAGAACTTTTATTTTCTGTTAAGGGGGGGGGGGGGTTAAAACAACAATGGCATACAACACCAAGAAACGCAGTCTTTCCTGTTATCTTGTTTCAGTCATCTTGTAACTATATTGAATATTAACTACGTCACATGTAAAGCAACTTCAACATGCTTCCAACTTCACAATTAAAAGCAAAATGTGTCTATAAAAGAAAATGCCAGAACCTATTTACAACGTTAATTTAAAATGACTTACACCTTTTCATTAAGAGACCCTCAAGTGTGTTTGAGAGTTTGGAGTGAAGAATGTGGTTCAAAGAAGATTTGCAATTTTGCTATGCACATATAAGACCTGAACCACAAAACTAACTGCGTCATGAACACCTTCAAGAGGAGAGACAAGATGCACTGGATTGAACACTGACGAGAGACAAGAAGAAGCAGGATAAAGATGGGAATTGTGGATAACATAGGAAGAGCAACAGGATCAAAATTGGCATTTAGAGGATAAAAAGCTGTGTTATAAATAACATTTTTTTTAAATGTAACTTCATTACTGGATTTTTTGTACATATATTTTAATTAAGTAAGAACAACTTGCTTGTTTACTCTTTATAATGATGTCATTAGTTGTACATTGTCAATAGTATGTCATGGTCAATCTGATTTATTTTTAGGAATCACAGTGTTAGGGCTGGGTCAAAAGTTCAGGACCTACAATGGCAGAGACCAGATGGATGCAGTCTTTTAACAAAGTTTAATAAAGGAAAAAAGGAGCAACTAAAAAACAATCCACAAAATGAAGGTGGATCTAGTTCACGCTGGTGGTGGCGGCAGGACTCAGGCTGGCTCGAGCAGACACTGGGAAAAACAGAGGAAAAAACAAGGTTACTCTTCAACAAAAACAGCAAGAGAAAATCACACTAAGCTAGGATACTGCAACGTTCAGCTCTACCGAGTGAGACGGAATTATCTGGCGCTGTAGTGTGAACATGACCAGGGTTTTATGGAGGAGTTGATTAGATGAGTACAGGTGCTCCTCATTGTGAACCAGCTGCGCCTTCTAACGATCACCACACTGCACAGGAGAGAGAGACAGGCCGTTTCTCAATCGCGAGGATATTGGCTTCCAAGCCAATATTTCAAGGATGCTACGTCATCGAGTGCCGCCGAAGGACTGTTCCAATCTCCAGCATACTTGGAATTCCACCGAGGCCGCGTCCTTGGTTTGGGGGAAATTTGGAGGCTGCACATGGGTAGACTTCGCGTCCTTAAAATCCCCACAATGCTTTGCGCATGGACCAATTTCCCCAAATCTGTGGCGGAAGATGTAAGGCGGGGCCTCTCATATGACGCACACCTGCACACTTGCTAGCCTGTTCCACTCTTCGTTTTCCGAATGGCAGGAAGTATTCTTGCCTTGCTTCTGAAGCAAGACGCTCGGCTCGGCTGTGCTACCAAGCCAGCATCTTCGCGATTGAGAAACGGCCAGAGAGAGAGAGAGAGAAGACAGAGGGGAGGAGGAAAAAGCAAAACACCTAAACCATAACACACAGCGTCTCATAAGTTCTGCTTGTGTGATTTTGGTGGCAGCCACATTCAGGCGTATCATGGATTATACAATTAGTAAAACTAGAAGGACTGCAGGTAGTGGATTCACACCATGATGACTAAGTGGCTTGTCATGTTCGTCATTTTCTAATGTTGATAACAGAGAAATCAAGTGGCCAAAATGAGTTTCCCCTTTAGGGTGGATGGCTCATCCTTATAGATCACGTAGTATATCTGCGGTTCCTTCGTATCGAGCAAAACAAGAATATTGTGACAGCGTCTAAAAGAGTTTTGAGTATTTTAAGTATGTCGTTCAAAGAAAGTCCGTTTCCAAATGTTGCCAATCACCTGGACCACTAAACCTCCCCTGTGTCATGAAGACCTGGAGAGATGGAAGACTACACTCCCACGCAAGAGCAGGTAACAAATGGACTGATTTTATATTTTCTAGTCTTTGCGACCACTCAAACTGCGTTTTAAACACATGTCAGCACTCGCCCCTTCAAACACAGTCACCAGTACCCTTGACACCAGGAGCAAGTTGGGGTTCAGTATCTTGCCTGAGGAAAACATTCAACATGTTGACCAGAGGGGGCGGGGATTAAACCACCAATCCTTCGATTGATAAAAGACCACTGAGCCACAGACGCCCCAACATCATCTAAACAAAGAGGAACAAGGGCGGAGCAAACATTGGCTGTGTCTCCGGGAGAATGAATCCGAGATGTGTGGAGGAGTATATGAGCCATGACTTTAACCGACTCAAAGTCCTGGTGAAAAAAAGAGACGGACAAGGTCTCAAGATGGCTGATGGTTCGTGTACATCGGTACTGAAAAACAGAATTCAGGACCCACAGGCATTGAGCCTCATGGCTGTAGAACATGTACTGAAGCTGTAGCTGAATCAAGAGTCTCTTAGGATCACAATCATGAAAATAAATGTGGGAGAAATGGACTGGAGCTCACTGATTAACTTGCAGCCATTCATTGGGAAACATTTTTTTGTCTTTTCTTCCATTCAGGCCAGCAGGTCTGCTGTTCCCACAGAAAAACGGGAACACAGGTAAGCTAAGGTAGAACTTAAGAGAAATGGTTGTGTAGTTGATTAGACAACACTCCTTTTGCCTCATATCATAAAAACGGTGGTGTAACTTTTGTTCGGCATGTGTTGCAGGTCCAGATTACATGAAAGGGGTTTTAGATTATGTATCCAAAGAGAATAGACACAAGATATTTGAATTAAAAAAAACAGCTGGCGCCACATTGAAGATAGGACCCCTGGAAGACACCATTTACAGTGAGGAGCCTGACGTAGTGAATGGGTGGGGAGAATTCTATCTTCCTGAGATAGTAAGAATGCAGGTTGTAGGTGTAGTGGAGGGGACCTCCTGCCCATGGGACCAGCTCGTTCTAATGATCTGTGAGGACGGAAAGCTGTATGCCTACGATGGAGCGAAGCTACATTTGGTGGCTTCAAGCATGGAGCAGCTATGTGAAGAGGGCATAAGCTATCCAGGATCCAAGACATACTACAAAGGGGAGGCCTTCAAAGACATGGTGAGTTATGGTGAAATTGCTGGGAACAAACAGCTTTGTGTTTTCTGAACCTGATAGTTGATCACCTGCGGGCTATGACAACTGTTTATTGATATTGTCTTTTGTGTGTAGACCGAGAAAGACTGGGAAAAAGTGTGGAAGAGCCGTACAGGGAGGGCGCTGGTACGAGAACATCGTAAACAGGTGCTGGAACACAAGGCCGAATGTATGGAATATCTCAGAGTCTCAGCTGCAAAACAAGGCAAGTATCTTTTTCTCTGCTTCAGGGCAAAGATTACATTTGTGCATTTAGTGTCACTATCATGTTTCTTTTGTTTTGAGTGACCTCATTTGCTAATTTGTTTATCTCTCTCTCTTTCTCTCTCTCTCTCACTTCCGCTTACTTTCTCAATTCCTGTCCTTCCCAGAATCCCTTGGCAAGCCCCAGGTCAGTCGGTGACATCACTTTGGCCCAACAATGCTCACTTGAGTAAACTCTAAAGATAGTGTAATTTTCAATACTGGAGGCTTAATTAAAAGATGTCTGTAATATAGGCCTACATTACTGATATGTTGTAGCCCATCTTTTGTGAGATATGCCAAGAATTAGTGTAGAAGTTGTGTTATTGTTCTAACAGTTCCTATTATTATTTTAATGGTGTTTAAAGCTCTTAATGGTTTGGCACCCACTTATCTCACAGAGTCACTCTCGTTTTATGTCCCTGGACGAGCCCTGAGGTCCTCTTCAGCTGGCTTTTTAAATATCCCTAAAGTCCCCCAAAATAAAATGGGTGAGGCCGCTTTTATCCACTACGCTCCAAAACTGTGGAACACCCTACCAGGAAATATCAGAGAGGCCAACTCAGTGGACATTTTTAAACGCCAGCTAAAGACACATCTTTTTAGATTAGCTTTTTATTAGCAACCCCCCACTTTAAATGTTATTTTAGTCTTTATTATGGACCTACCTTATATTGTTTTATTTATTTTATAGGTCTTAATCTTTGTATCTTTATTTCTGTTGTACCTATGTTCACTTTGTTTTATGGGGTTTTATATTTTATATTGTTGCATCGACTCAGTTGTCTTGTGTCTAATCTGTCAGAGAGAAACCATTTTTTATTTTATTTTATTTTTATTATCATACATTTGACCTCCTTGCGTCTATTAACCTGATAACTTGTCATATTTTGCTGCATGCACCTTCTAAAGTCCATAACAAATAATCTGAGGGGAATTTCTTGTTGTTTGTTTTTAACTTGTGATGTGTCATTTTGTAAAGCACTTTGAGCTGCACGTGTTGTATGAAAAGTGCTATATAAATAAAGCTTTATTATTATCATTTGTATTATTATAATAAGTAAAAAACAAAATAGCAGATATGTACACCATGGTAAAAACAAATAGCAGTATATTTGTTTTTAAGAAAAGTGACCATATTGAATTAAAGAGCTAGTTGGTACTGTATGCCAATTGTAAATAAAGATAATTAAAAATAAATTTAAAAAAAGAAAGATAAACGTGAAATTGCAGGAGGTTATATTTCACCTGCATGTATATTGCACACAGTTGTATAGTATATAATGGGGTCTGAAATGTTCCTTGTCCCTCTAAATGTACCTCAAATAAACATCTCAAAAGCTTCAACAAATATTAGACAATTTTAACATCGAAGATTTTGTTAATTTCTCTCATGAAAAAACTAGACAAAATCTACTGACTCCAATCCAGTAGGTGGCAGTAATTAACTTATTCATTGGTTGCCAGCCGCCAATAAACCTCATAGAAGAAGATGACTGATTTATGTTTGTTTGCAACTTTTATCTTTGTAAAGTTTTGGGGGTTTTCCCCTTTTATTTATACAAGAACGTATATGAACATCATATATTTTGTATACAACAAATTTACATCGGGGGAAGACATCTAAAGTAAAGAAAAATACGTTTCATACATCAGATTAAATATTTCTTAAATACACAATTAGTTTTGATTGCCTTTTTTTATTCATACTGTTTTAATAGTGCTACAAATATTGTTAAAAAAGAAAAAGCTCATAGAAGAAAATATACACAGTGCGCATGCGTACAGTATAAGCGGAAGACGTATCTGCGTCAACCGGAAGCTGGGACGGCCTTTCTGCTCCCGGACTGCCATCATGGTGAGTTCGCCATCAGAGTTGTAGCGTTTCTTTGTCGAAATTCTTTTTATATATCTAATTTAACTAGAACAACGAGAGTAATGTGTAATGTTAACACACTTACACGCATATTCATGGGTCGTTTTGTGTGGTAATATGGTTGTATTTGAAGTTTTAACGCTATATGTGTAAGATGTCGGCTACAACGTGGTCCGTCCAGGGAGAGGCCTGCTCGCTTTATCGGACTAATTACACGTGTTTTGTCACGACAACATTGCTTGATATCGTCTGCATGCGATGTTTTATTTTCAATTGTATGACATGTTATACATACACCTGGAAATACGCTTCTACGTAGTCCCATTTTAGCGGCATGCAAGTCGTTAGCAGACACATTAGCTAGCTTACATTAGCTTGTTGGCAACGTTATCCACTGTGGTATATCAGAACATGGCTATAAGTCAAGAAAAGTGAGCCCCTTGCCTACAAATTGAGCAGATGTGTTGACCCAGAAATATACAGTCTCTTGATTTGGGTGTCTTCAATTAAAGGCTAAACTCAGAGGTGTAAGAAGTACTCGGATGTTGTACTGTGGGGGAAAAAACTCCTCAATTGGGACAATATACTATATCTTATCTTACTCAAGTATAAGAAGTACCAGAGTTGAGGAATAATAGGTTACAAGTAAAAGTCCTGCTTTCAAAATATAACCTCAGTAAAAGTATTAACATCAAAATATGCTTAAAGTACCAAAAGTAAAAATACTTATGCAGATTGTCTAATTTTTAGATCAACACATAATGCATCAATGTGTTTATCAAAGCTGGTAACTGCAGCTAAATTACTTTATTTACTGCAGGGTAGCTCGTGAATTTACTTCAGGTTTAACTAAAGTCTAATTCAAGTCTTGTTAAAATGTCACGTCATTAATCAAATCTGCAAAGAAACTCAAGGTATTAAATAATAGTGGATTAAAAGTGCACAATGTACCTCTAAAATGTAGTTGGGTAGAAGAAAGTGGCAAGTACAGTACTTGAGTAAAAGTACTTAGTTACTTTGCTCCACTGACTAAACTGAGACCTTTCCATGTAAAAGCCTCCTTTTGACTTTCGTTATTTTGTGATGTGTGTTTCTCAGGTGTTCAAACGCTTCGTTGAGATCGGCCGTGTTGCCTACATCTCTTTCGGACCCCATGCTGGCAAGCTGGTGGCCATCGTAGATGTCATCGACCAAAACAGGGTGAGTGAGATTGGCTTGAGTAGCGTAAGCATCACTTTGGACTTGTTTTATATTGATTTTTCTTAATTGTGCATTGTTTCTATTTTGTTAGGCCCTTGTTGATGGTCCCTGCACAGGTGTGAAGAGACAATCCATGCCCTTCAAGTGCATGCAGCTTACAGACTACGTCATCAAAGTACCTCACAGGTGAGTGGGAACAGTCATTTTCTTAAAACAAAAAAACAACTTATTTGAAACGAAGGGTACAGATTGTTTTCCTTTTCCTACCAGGCTAGGTACACAAGACTTTAGGCATTTCTAGAAACCACTCAAGGTTTACCTAGTTTGCTATTTTTAGAAGAGGCATCTTATAAGGGGTCTGTAAGTGTGGTCAATAGGGGGGCACAACATCGTCTCTGCAATCAAAATTAGTTCAAAAGGAACCACTAGGAAACAACATACTTTTGTATCGGTTATTTTAATGTTGGAGATAGTTTTTAATTCTACAAGCAGTTACATGTAATATAGCAGTTTACTGGGAGCACCAGGGAGGCAGATCTAAGGACTCTTAATTCATTATTGCAAACATTTGACAGCCTTATTGCAGAAATTCCTCGTATCGAGCATCTTAAGTGATCTTATTTGTGTCAACGCTGTACTGCAAATGAGATGACCGTGACTGCAATTCTAATATTTCAAAAATATATAAATTATATGATTTGGGTTTCCTTGTGTGGTTGTTATTTGATTAAAAACGTGAGTAATCCCTCTTGTATCTGTACTGACTGTTTTTATGTATTCACAGTGCTCGTCAGAAGTTTGTGAGAAGAGCCTGGGTGAAGGCCGAGGTCACCCAGAAGTGGTCGGAAAGCAGCTGGGCCAAGAAGATCGAGGCGAGACAGAAGGTAAGGCAATGTTTCCCTCTGGTCGCTATGAACATATTGGACAATAAAAATTATTTTACAAGTTGCGTTATTTCAGCAGCAGCAGATTAATGTTGGCTTTTAAATAATTTATTTGCTTCCGGCAGTGAGGTGATGTTTCCCCCGCCGGTTTGTTCTGTTTGACAGCAGGGACACATAAACACTATGTTATGAAACTAGTTTGAAGGGTGTTATATGGGTAAAGGAAGAGTCGTGGGGCAAATGCATGCATTATTTTTTCACTTTGAGCACTGCAAGTGTGGGCAAACCCATGGCATCCTAATTGTCCTTCAAATGTAAGATGTGTTACAGCCGGTAGTGGGAATTTCTCAAATCTTGCTAAGATTTTGATAATTGCCTTTTTGTTTAGCAGTATCAGGTTTTTTGTTCAACATTCTGTTGCGTTCCAAAACAAATATTTGTAACTTCTCTTGTTTGTGGGGGAAATGTGCTAATGGATAGGTAAAGACTTTTGAATGCCATAGAAGTAAGACCAAATTATATTTTTACCAGTATTTTAATGATGGATTGCACGGTTTCTCCAGGAAACTGCTAGATTTTAAACCCATACTCATTTGAATCCACTACGTAGTGACTAACATAGTTGAAAGTACATTCAGCTGGTGAGTGCAGCAGTTTGGTTCCCATACATTTGTTACCTATCAGTTTGACTCCAACAATTTCTGAAAAAACACGTTTTCAGTTTTTTCCCCCCAACTGTTATATTCTGCTTTATTTAACATGGAGGGTATGTTTGTGTGAGGCTGACCTGTCACTGTTTACTACTCAGCTGATCCTGATGGTGTCTTGTGGTTTGTGTGATAAGTTTAGAGGATTGTATACAAAATACGGCCCCTCCTGTCTGAGCTGTTTCCCTGCAGGTTAGGTTTGAGTTTCACAAATAGGCTTCTGTTTGTGTTTAAAGAGGCAGCCCACCTTCCATTTCTCCAGCCGTAGGGGTCTCTGGATTGCTTCATGTGCCCCAAACATTAAACTTAAAGCAAACTGACTCCCTTTATCAATGCACATGTCCATCCTTAAAACTGAATTCTGCTGTGCTAAACTGTGAGAGAAATAAACTACTCTGGTTCTTCCCTGACTCTATTTCTCCTTATTTTTGCAGAGATCCAAAATGTGCGACTTTGACCGCTACAAGGTGATGAAGGCCAAGAGGATGGTAAGTGAAACAGATTTAGGCAGCTTTCATTCATGTGTGGAAAATGTGGCCAGCAAATTGATGCTAGCTTTATCTGGGGTCTTCAAACATTTCCCAAATACTTAATTTATTCTGTATTGCCTTCTTTAAGTCACATTTATTACACAATAGTAATAGTTAAATATAAAATGGACCATTGTAGATCTGTGAGTTTAGACTGTAATGCCTCCTGATGGAGCTCTTCTCACAGCTGACTGACTAAACAGCTGCAGCTCATAAAACTAATGATGGGTCGGGCTGATTTTAATTGTCCCAGAGAGAAATCATTGACAATAGTTTGTTCCTGCCGATGCTCAATCTCTGGCCCTCGAATGAAATGTGGTTATTAATTCCTACGAGCAGCAGTTTTGATTTAACAACCAAAGCCAATTAAATGTAACGGGTCCATTGGTCTAAGTGTGTAGAATAGTGATCGTACAGCAGTTCTTAATGTATGCTCTTTTTGTCTCTGCAGAGGAACAAGATCATCAAGCATGAGGTGAAGAAGCTCCAGAAGGAGGCAGCAAAGAAGTGAACAGTGCCCACAAAATAAATCTCCTGTTCAATTGTTCATCTGCGTCTTGTCTTCTCTTTGCCATCTTTGAAAGACATGTGATGGCTCAGTTGGAAATGTACTGTCCTTCTCGTGTGTACTTTAATATAAACTAGTGACTGGTAAATGTCAACTTTAGGCTTACACACCTTGGTATGTGCAGTGAGCAGGGGAATGAAGTAAACGTGATGCAATATGAAGGACATAGTATTGTGTGGCACCCCTTTTTAGTCGGTTAATACTATAAAGTAAATATAGCCAAATTAAAATGAAATGATCTTGACTGATGTTGCTTCAGCTTTGCCTTTTTGGATTTGCTTGGTGGTGTTTCAGACGGTTCAGTGCTGTGGGGTTTGCTTTTAATGTTTTTAATATATTGCTTCTCAAAGAGGCAACAGTTGTTTCTCGAGTTTAACAACCATGAGACCCATGTATGTTTACATTACATGTTAGACGCTTTTATCCAAAGCGACTTACATACTCTATACTGTGGACAATTCACACGGGACCAATTTGGGGTGAAGTGTCTCGCCCAGGGACACAACGACATGCTGACTGCAATGGGGTTTGAACCTGTGCTCCCCTGATCCGAACACCAACGCACTAACCCACTGCACCACACGCTTATATAAGCATCCACTTGTCATTCAGTCACTACATTAAAGAAATAGCTGTACGAAAGAAAAACGGGTGAAGGCAAAAAAAATGAATGCGATTTTACCATAACACCCAACTTCCCTCCATCTTTTTAATTATTCATTAGATACATAAAGTAAATATTCATATTAAACCTACGTTGTACTTAAACTACCTTTTGTTTGTATATGCCATAGTCATCCACACACTTATGTTCGGCTCAAGGGTTCTTGGGTTTTGCTTTGAGGGAAAAGACACATTTCTGATCTGAGTTCAGATTACACTGTTTTTCTCCCATCCTCACACCTATAAACTCTTTGTTCTGTTATGACATTTTCAAGCCTTATGCGCATCAGCGGTTCAGTTTAAGCCCCTGTTTTGTGTAAATGTGCATCGGTAAATACCTATGCTCGTGAAGAGATAGTTAGTGCTAATACATATTGAATAATCTATAAAGAATGTATAGGAATTAAATGAACTAGGGATATTGACATCTCAATAGGTTTTGAATATAAGTAGTAACGGATAACAGACCTGAACAAAGGCACACACAGCAACTTCAATTTAACTGATAATTGCGACCAATATTCTTTCTTGATTAAATAGTTACAGAGTTCCACTTGAATCTTGACCTTCAGGTGTTTCTACATACTAAATACTAACATGCATTGTGTGTATAGCTTAGTCTGCTGCTCCCTAATCTAGTTTTTTCCTGGGATTTAATTTAATCTGGATTTAGGATTGATTCGGGGTCCCCTAAATGTGTCTTCACTGCAGCCCTGGTAGCATTAGAGTAGAGAGTGGAAGTGGAATGGTTTGTTTTATAAGAGCCTTGTGCCCAAACGTCCACTAGATGTCAGTCTCAGCTAACAAAGGATGCTAACCCCTTTGTCCTTTATTTTAGTTATAAATAAACAATCTTAAATAAACCCTCCCCAAATGCATGAATGTAGATTTTAGTTTCGTATGTGAAGTTAATTCCTTTATAGATTCAATACAAGCATGAAGGGCATTGGATTACATGTAACGAGAATACGTAATCGGGGTACAAAAAAAAGGTAATCGGATTACTGTAACATTTATAAAAAATAGAGATTACTAGCAGGATGACAGTGTTACAATACATTTTGGAATAAAGATTGATATATTATAGATAGACGTACTGAATTACCTTTATGGTTTATATTTAGGATACTTTTTTAATGCAATAGGTGGACACCTGATTTAAACAGAAATACAGTCTATTAAACAACATTTGTAAATTACTACATTTGTTATATAAAATTTCTTCTTTTCTTCTTTTCTGAGGTTATATTGTTACATACACTTTTGTAAAAAGCATTTTTTATTATTTATTTTCTCTCGTTTTTATTTGCATTGCATTTGATATTGAAGAAATCCAAAAGTAACAGAAAGTACTGATTACTTTTATATTTTGATTCTCAGATTAGGTTACTGATTACATTTTTTGACTGTAACGGATAACATTTTAAAGTAACCCTCCCAAGTCTGCAATAAGCAGTGATAAAATGTGAGTATTTTCATTTTATGCTACTTTGAACTTCTACTCCACTTCAGTTCAGAGGTAAATGGTGTAGGCTACTTTTACTCCACTACATTTATTTAATACCTTTAGTTACTTTACAGATGTGGGTGAATGATGTGAAATATAATCAAGTGTTAAATCAGACTTTAGTTCCACCTGGAGTAAATTCACAAGCTACTGCAGTATACAAAGTCATTCAAACTAGCTGCACCTTTACCAGCTTTGATAACACTTTAATGATCAATCATTATAAAACATATCATATATATCATTCTGAAATAGACCAATCTGCACAATGAGAACTTAAAACTACTTAAAGTATATATTGATGCGAATACTTTTGTACTTTTACTTGAGTAACCTTTTGATTGCAGGACTTTTTACTTGTAACCGAGTTTTCCTAGACTCTGGTACTTCTACTTTTACTCAAGTACAAGATCTGAGTACTTCTCCCACCTCTGTGGGGTAGTGCTTTACTCTTTATTCTTAGTTTATGCTGCTTTATACTTCCATTTGGAAACAATTATGTACTTTTAACTCCGCATTTATTTGACAAAATCACTTCCTATTTACAGATTCAGGTTATTAGTTAATACAAGATATAAATAAACTAAGAAATAAACCTTTTTACTTTTATATAATAATACTATAATCTTAGGAAGTAAAATAATGACCCCATTGTTGTTTTGTATCCTGTGTCATATAATAAAAACACTGATTAAAGTAAATATGCACATTTTGTGTTGAGCCTGATTAACACGCTTTTCTCCGAGCGTAGTTCTGACGTCAGAGATGAATGGTACGGATGCGCAGTGACCATGGAGCTGTCAATCACTATTAACGACACCGGAACACAAGCTAGTTTCCCTTCAAAATAAAAGCATTATACATACGGTGTGCTCACTTAAGGATAGATAGATAGATAGATGGATAGATGGATAGATGGATAGATAGATGGATAGATGGATAGATAGATAGATAGATAGATAGATAGGTAGATAGGTAGATAGGTAGATAGGTAGATAGGTAGATAGATAGGTAGATAGATGAGAAAATGCTATGGACATCTTAAATATATATATGTGTTAACAATTTGTAGACCAAAACTTGAAGTGGTTCATTTAGAACAATAATCGTCGGCTCAATCGATAAAAAATTGTACATTTGTGGCTCTAGTTAAAAAGATGTGATAACTAGTCAAACTGCCTGAGGGTGTACGTACATTTATCCATGTGATTTCCTGCACTAAATTGTGTCTATTTTCCTCAACAATTTTCCAAATGTGTTATAACCTGGGCATGGCATGGGGGATAATAAATATTATGTGAAATATACGTTATGGTTAATTTCACAAGTCAAAATAGGTATGATAAACAAGTTAGGAAATTAACTGAAACTAAAAGTAAGAGGTCAGTGTTATTTGACAAATCCTCACATTTATTTATATTTTAGTTCAAATATTCAGGTAAATGAATAACACAACCAGTGGGCTCCATCAAGCCTTAAAACTGTATTATTCAACAGGAACTGGACTAGAGTCTACTAGACGCACACCTCTGACCATTATTTTTGTATATATTTACTGTTGTGCCTTCTTTTTATTTCTCCCTCTTAATGTGTGTATGTGTATATGTGTGTCTATGTATGAGTATATGAAAATATATATGAGTGGATGTACAGGTTTGTATCAAAGTCAAAGTATCTCTATGTGTGTGGTATTATCAGGGAGACCGAAATGCCGTTTCCCACCGTCCCAAAGATTAAAATATATAAAAATATGTACATACACAAAATACAAATAAAATATAAAAAAAAAGGCACAACAATAAATATATAAAAATAGCAGTCTGATAGACAAAAACGGTTGAATATGAGAACAGTACAAATACAAGTAGTGCAATAACTGTCCATTGTTATGTATATATATATATGTATGTATTTTTATTATTTGGGAGGGTGAGAAGCAGCATATCAATCTCCATGTCTGTATCACATAGATTGTTGAATTGAAAGAAACCCCAATATAACCTTTTATTTTGAAAGCAACGCTTCCGGTACTGCCCTGCTTACCTGTGACTTTGACGCAACTGAACGCTCGAGAGAGGGGGGCGAGAAAGAGGGAGGTTGAGTTGACAGTGTCACACACTTACACAGGGAATATGGAATAACCGCTTTCCTATCAGTCGGTACCGAGTGTTTACCGGAGGACTTGAGCCCTGTTCACCGCACCGAGCCCCCGCACTGTCCCGCAGTGTAACCGGGAGGACGCATCATCATTATATCACTGTGTGGTGAGTAGATCTGCTGCGGCGCGTGCAGGGCCCCGTGGAGTAATATGTGTCAAAGAAGCTTTCAAGGTTTCCTAAATGTGAATATTTTTGAGGCGCTTGTTATTGCATTTCATATGTGTGTGACTGTGTGTGTGTGTTTGGCGCAGGGTGGTCAGCACTGCCATGTTATTGTGGATGTAGCCAGCAGGCATGTTGACAGTGGAGAGGGGGGGGGGGGTTTGGACGGATCCCATATGGGCATTAGCGTCAATGCAGGGATAGATACTCAGTGTAGGATGATCAGCAGAGCATTCAAAGATTAGGATAAGTGTGTTTTATTTACAAAGGCACTAAACCTAGACATGGCATGTATCATATTTACAATGCAACATACTGTGCTTACAATATACACATAGTGCAAGAGACATAATGTGTCATCAGGAATAAGGTAACACATAATATAATGCAGTGTAGGATGGCCAGCAAAGCATTCAAAGATTCAAAGTGTGTTTCATTTTTAAAGGCACAATATCTACAATGTATATATGGCATTACAATCTTTACAATGCAACATACTATACTTAAAATAAACAAATAGTGCATGAGACATAATGGTGCAATTAAGTTGCAGGAACTATAAATAGCTATACTGTACATGTAAAACATGATAGGGTAAAACATAATGTAAAAGTAAATACTGTACAGTACAACAAATACTGTAAAATGTTGAATAAACAGATGTGTGCATTATAAGCAGATGTAAGTGAACCTAACAAGACTTTGATATTCCTGCATTGCATATATGTATCATGATACATTTCTACTGTTTTCTCTATTATATCAAACTAGGTAATCAAGTATTCCTGTGCTGTGAGTTTACATTGAGTTCTCAATATTATCTTTAAAATAATCATACAATAGCACCATTGCAGGAAATATAATGGTGTTAAGTTCTTTGTAAATGCATAGGACATTCTTGAACACTGAAATACAAATACTAGGGTTCAAGGTTCTTTATTGTCAAACTAACATAGCTACAGAGTAATTATGTAGTTGAAAATCTTATGTCACAGGCTTCTCCAACAATGCAACATAATAATACAGATAGTAAAAGTAATACAAAAAGAAAAATAGTTCTAAAATAAAGTGAGTATGTGGAATAGTGCAGTACTACGGTCTCGCCTTATACATCCTGCCCCTTAGTTACGTTTATAATACTTCTCTGGTGTATTTGTATTGTATTTGACTAGTAATGGCTCCCAACCTGGGTATGCAAGTGGATACAAGTATATTCTCATGATGAGTTGTGGACAGCAGAAAAAAACTATATCTTTGCTACTTAAAATGTTATTTATTCAGATTTTCCTCAAATCTTTACAATTTTAACAGTATAATTTTGGGCCTATGTAATAACATCTTAGGTTCTACTAGTAATATCTAATATTATCTGGTCAATGCCTGCACCAATGGTTGGAAAGCTCGGGGGAAACCAAATCTTTGTCCGGTAAAGAATTAAATCTTTAATTGAGGACCATCTGCAGTATATCCAATAAATGTGCTTGTCAACTAACTTGAGTATATCACTTTTCACTGACCTGTACTATATATATTTATACTACTGTCCATACAGTAAATTACTGATCTATACACCTTATTTATACCCTATTATATACCACTGTATTATAAACCTAACCCCATACTGTTGTGTATACCTTTCTGCATATAATGTTCATATCTCACTATTTCTTCCTCTACCTATGTGAATGTCTTTTGCACTTTACTGCTTTTGCATCGTGCGTTGTCTTTGTACTTGAACAGTAAAGTTATATCTAATCTTCAACACATTGATATCTTATTACCTGGAAGCTGATTCCAGCTAACCAGAGGCTTGATAACCTCCCGTTCATATCTTGAATCTCCCACAAGCTATTCGAGCAGAGCAGCTCCAATAGCAGGTCCTTGACCTCATATTTGTTTGTGTTTGTGTACTATCTTGTAAATCAACACACTTCCAGCACCTTGTATAGTTACACAACTAACTGATACACACACTGATACACTGCTGTGCTGCACTTTCACATGTCGGAGAGGTTTGGGTGTTTTTTAAGGCCACTTGCATTTTCTCATCTTGTAATGTCATCATCACCTGCTTTAATCCGATCAAGTGATTACACAAACACACACACACACACACACACACACACACACACACACACACACACACACGCACACACACACACACTCTTCAGGTGATTTAAGATGTCTAGATTTAGACAAGTAGATCCCGGTTTGACGCAGGCTAACGTGTCAGATCACTAACTCACTAAAACCCATGTCGATCCCACCGTGTGTGTGTGTGTGTGTGTGTGTGTGTGTGTGTGTGTGTGTGTGTGTGTGTGTGTGTGTGTGTGTGTGTGTGTGTGTGTGTGTGTGTGTGTGTGTGTGTGTGTGTGTGTGTGTGTGTGTGTGTGTGTGTGTGTGTGTGTGTGTGTGTGTGTGTGTGTGTGTGTGTGGTGTGTGTGTGTGTGTGTGTGTGTGTGTGTGTGTGTGTGTGTGTGTGTTGTGTGTGTGTGTGTGTGTGTTGTGTGTGTGTGTGTGTGTGTGTGTGTGTGTGTGTGTGTGTGTGTGTGTGTGTGTGTGTGTGTGTGTGTGTGTGTGTGTGTGTGTGTGTGTGTGTGTGTGTGTGTGTGTGTGTGTGTGTGTTTCTAACATCAACACTTACACATTGTCAGTGTCAGGCGACGAGTTGAGAAGAATTGAGATTATACTTTGTGACTGTGTGTGAGAGAGAGAGAGACTCAGAGCAGAGACAGACGGAGTTGTCAGCCTCCTATTATAAGAAAATGACTCACTCTTTTCTCACAGGTACAAACTGAGGATCACATAAAACCCCCCAAAGAGCTTTTTAGGCTTTCAACGTTTCATTTGAGCAGCCACAAACTGCCAGTGGAGACATTTTTCTTTTTTCATCTCGGTTACGCTGGTAGGCATGTTTCCAGGCAACCTTTGTTTGGTTTCCAGTTGTCTCTGTGAATCCAGGTGAGAAGGACACTCCTTGGCGAGGTATCACCTCCCAGGAATGTTCTTCACTTGTACATTTAGATCTTGGCACGCAGGTAGACTCCTAGAAGAGGAATGCTATGGCTGCCCCGGGGGCGTTGTTTCATAATTAGGGTTGACAAGCATCACACTGAATGACAACCCTGGTGTGTGATGAACAAAAGCAGACGGTTAGACGTGACGTGACGCAACATTACAACAATCTAAATACACAGAGAACCGGAGAACGATGATGCAATATATTAACTAGAGTTGAGAAAATAGTAATTGATAAATACTTTAACAGAATAGGATTCTTCATTGTATCACTTAAAGAGGCCCTATAATGCTTTTTTTATAGAGCCGCTTTAGAGATGTAATCAAGAAAGAATATAAATATTTGCTGGTTCCAGGTACTCATTTGGAGTCGACTGGATTTTCTGCTTGATATCATTGTTTATCGGATATATTTGGACTTTTGGTCGGACAAAACATATACAAATGTTTCCTTTTGGTTATAAGAACTGATTGTTTTCTACTAATGGATAATTGAAATAACTACTGATTTATCAAAAATTGCTAAAAGGATTATTTGAAGGCCAAATTGTACCCCCTACTTTTATGGTCATTTACTTTGTCAGAACTAACACCTGGTAAGGGATAGGATAAGTGTATAATAACAACATGTCTCATCAACACTATAAAAATATGTATACATTAGCAGTGGTTCTCCCAATACCTACAGTATATAGAATAATAAATCATCAGTACATATAAAGATTTCTGCCATATGTTCGGTTGTACACTTAAGGTTTGTGATCAACTGCCAGCAAAACAGGCCCACCAGCTGTACATTTGTATAGTTCTGATAATAAATAAATGTTTGACAGAAAACCATATATGGTGAACATTTGATCTGCTTTACATCAGCATGTTAACAATGTCCTTGTGTGAGCACGGTAGCATGTTAGCATTTTGCTCAAAGCGCTAAAGAGCTGCAAGCATGGCTGTAGTATTTTTGCTTCATTTTTAATGAATAGGAATTCTTAATAGTGCGCCACCTAATAGGATTATAGGAAGTATTGGATTCCATTATAACGACTGATTTAATTGCTACATGACACACTAACATGCCAAGGTTCATGACTCAGTGTTCAGCAGTATTTCCTCCAAAGCGGTGACTCAGTTCATTTTACAGGTTAATTGGTGTCATATTTTCTATATAGAGGGGTGAGTTTTTATTCTCTGTCTCTTCTGTTTCATTTTCACCTTCAGATACCAAAAGGATTGGAAAGAATTGAGCTCGACAAAACTCTGAATTTTTGCTGCTACCATCCAGCAGAACCTCTTATCGTCAAAGCTTTGAAGTTACCTTTGAAAGTCCACGTCTAGGAGCCTCCAACAGATCTCACTGTCTGACTTGAACCTACTCAGGAGGAAATGGAGAACTGACCGGAAACCACCAGGCAACAGAAGGCCAACCCCCCCCCCTGTCCACCAGTGTCCATGGCGGGGCTCAAACGTCATCACGATGGGAAGGTCGCCGGGCTGTATGACCTGGATAAGACGCTGGGCCGTGGACACTTTGCCGTAGTGAAACTGGCCCGACATGTATTCACAGGGGAAAAGGTAGGCTTGTCTGCACATGCAAGTGCGATGCTTGTATTGAAATTCCTCAGCGTTAAATAGCTACAGGTAGCCTCACCCTTATAAACAGCACAAGGGTGACTGGTAACACTTCTGAGAATTGAGTATCGTGGGCTCTCAAGTGTGATGAGTGAAGTGATTTGCCAACATATTGTGTTGATCTTGGCTTTTGTGAATGCTTAAGCGACACATCATGTTCTTTCCTTCCCAAGGCATTGCCGCCTTACTTAACCCTAAATACTTGTCATGTTACTGTTTGATAATCATTCAGAGATTCAAATGCTTTATTGTCATGTGCACAATAGCTACAGCGTAATTGTTGGCAATGAAAATCTGAAATGCAAAGTCTCAGGCACCTTCAACAATGCATTATACAATATACTTAACACACAAAAAACGAAGCAATAGAAAGATAAATACAAAGAAAGATTAAATTGTTTGACATAATTGGGCTAGGTAGTATATTGATATTAAGTGGATTTCAAGATACATTTCACAAAAGAGAGATAGAGACTAGATATTGTCTTTTTCATATTGTAAGCTGTTTCTTTCCCTGGTTTAAAAGTATGAATTACAGTTTGACAGACTTGCAGCTTTTCAATTATTTTGCTTTTACCCACTTCATATCGCCAAGCCTTACGATAAAAGAGTGCAGTAGACATAATGCTGCAAGTACATGCAGGAATAGGTAATATATATCGTATACATGTAAAATAATCACAATATATAAGTGTACCTTCCCAGGGCCTGCAGATTGAAATAAGATATTAGCTCAAGTCTGGCATAAATCACCTCTTGTCTTTTTGAGAATAAAGTATTTGTATGCATGGGTTTAAAAAGGGTTTAAGGCACTCCACGTCAGTCCAGTATGCAATCTCTGCTTGTGATGGTTGTAGATTGGCTCAGATGTCTATCAGTTGTTCAGTTTTCTCATTTTCTTTGTCTTCCAGGTTGCAGTGAAGGTGATAGATAAGACTAAGCTGGACCCGGTGGCGCGGGCACATCTTTTCCAGGAGGTGCGCTGCATGAAGATGGTGCAGCACCCCAACGTGGTGCGCCTCTACGAGGTCATCGACACGGCAACCAAGCTCTACCTCATCCTGGAGCTGGGAGACGGAGGAGACATGTACGACTGCATCATGAAGCACGAAGGAGGCCTCACTGAGGAGGTGAGTGGGATTTTGGACTTAAGGCTTTCTGCTGGCAGAGGAAGGTTAACCCTACCTGCAGAAGGGCCCTCTGTGTTACTATAAAACAAGATAAAGTAGATATATAATGGATCATATTCATATTCATTCTCCTTTGAATGGATGAGAATCACTGAAGTAAAACATATCTAGGGAACAGAATTTAAATGTATTTTTTTTATTTAAGTTAAGACTACTTTGTTGGAATGCAGGGAAGGACACTTCAAAGGTAGTTAGGAAATCACCAATTCATTGCGCATACCGATTCTTTAAAGTTAATCAATTCCCGACACCAGGAGGCAAGTGTGTGACATTGAAAGCTGCGACATTGCAAGTTAAGCAGGGAAAAGGGCTGAGAAGCTCTCAAACTGCATGGTTAACAGTGGCTTTTCATTAAAGGCGACCTATCATGCTCATTTTCAGGTTCATATTTGTATTTAGTGCCTCTACTGTGACATGTCTCCATGCTTTAATGTTCAAAAAGCTCTTTATTTTTCTCATACTTCCTGTGCACAGCACCTCTTTTCACTCTTTGTCTGAAACCAGAGCCCAGTCTGCTCTGATTGGTTAGCTGGCAGGCTCTGTTGTGATTGGTCAACCTCTTAGAGATGTCCCGCCCCCCAGGTGGGAGTGTGTGGGAACTTTGGGATTTTAGCCTTTGCAGATCATTTACATGCACAACAACCTATATAACACACTATAGAAAAGTGAAAACCCCCAAAACGTTTGTATGCACGCTCACTGGTACATGGTGAGAGCCAATGAGTAAGTTAAAGGTGGGGTAGGTAAGTTTGAGAAACCGGCTCGAGATACACTTTTTGTTATATTCCATGGAATGCTCTTAACATCCCGATAGCAATGAATATCTTAAGTGCTTTGACAAAAAATCCATAAAAAAAATGTCATCTGTGGAAGCCGTAGTACTGTAAAAAGCACGACCAATCATTTTAGCCGGCCCGGCTAAAATAACTGGATGGCCTACCTGCCTGTCAGCCTTCCATCGGGGCACAAACTTATCTTGTGCCCTCATTGGTCATGTGCGCGTTCGTGTGTGTTGGAGGAGGGGCTCTGTAAGGAAGTGGCAGATTTTCTCCGGTTGTGTATTTTCAAATTCTAGCGATCTCGAACCGGTTTCTCAAACTTACCTACCCCACCTTTAAAGTCAGTTTTGTAGTAACATTTGTTGAAACAAAGGTTGGCATGTTTTGTCAGATGTTGTGAATGTTTTCCCTGGAGAATCTGTTGAGAAATTAGAAATGTTGTCCTGTTTTTGTTTTGAATTTAAAGGAAGTAAACATGTAAGGACGTATGCTTATTTGCCTTCGTGCACAGAGGTATATTGCTCTGTTAAATACGGAGTTAAAGGCAGAAGAGCTAGCGTAGCTTAGAGTAAAACATGAAGAAAGAAGGGTGGTTGTGGGGTTGTTGCTAACCTGGTTTCAACCTTTTCATATCTCAGAAATAAAGCAAGTATGCGTACTTCTTGAAATGTTTAAATACCGCCTTAAGGTGTCTACTTGCATTGCTAAAGGTCGTTGTTATTTAGCATTATTCCGTTTGCAGTATCTCTTGATATTTATCTCACAAGCTTATAATGTAATTAAGATGGATTAGAGAATCTAAATAACCTAAAGAGTTGTCCGTCTTGTTATCACCAAGATACATTACTTTCATTAACTACCATTCATGTCTTTCCTCTCCAAGGTGGCCAAGTGTTACTTCGCCCAAATTGTCCACGCCATCTCCTACTGCCACCGGCTGCACGTGGTGCACAGGGACCTGAAGCCGGAGAACGTGGTGTTCTTCGAGAAGCTGGGCGTCGTCAAGCTCACGGACTTCGGCTTCAGCAACCGGTTTCAGCCCGGGAAGACGCTCAACACCTCCTGCGGCTCGCTGGCCTACTCTGCGCCTGAGATACTGCTGGGGGACGAGTACGACGCTCCTGCTGTGGGTAAGTCAAAAGAGCTGACCTACTGACCTCCAAAATGGTGGATTGAGCTTACCATTGTAATCAGGACTGCAGAAAGTCTACATTTTCTACCATGGTATAAAAAACCCACCTGTTCTGACCAAACCTTTTGACTGTAAAAAGGTTCATTAACATGGTTTGGCTTATTTGAAGCTAATGTACTTGCAGGATTCTTGCTGTTCTGATTTTGTATCCTCATGGTTGATTGCACCATGTAATGTAATACAGCTTTTACTGTAAAAGTCCAAAGTCCGATGTGTGTGTTCCCAGCAGCAGGACATGGTGCACGCTGTCCTGTAGTTCATATCCTGGTGAACTGATGCTTTCACATTCACACACTCGCTCTGCCGGTACAATCTACTCATAGCTCTGAATACACTTTGACCGTAATGTGCAGACTGCAGGACTTTGGATGGACCGTGCAGACGCCATCGAAGCTTTATCAGAGGGAGGAGAACTGCTCAAAGTTCAGATTGTGTTAGTCTGCCATGCAGCTTTTACATAAGACGATAATTGAACCCACAGAACTACCGCCCTACACCTGCAGTTTATTTTGTGTCTGTGGTTTACCTTCATTGACAGTCATGGCCTTTCTGTGAATAACAAAATCTGAAATCAGATAAGGGCGAAATTGGTTTCCTCAGCACTCTGAAGCAGCCTCACCAGCAGCCCTCTGTCTCTCCCATCGATAGTGGTACCAATCCACACTGAGCCACAGCTCAGATATTCAATCAAAATGTAATGGAAAAGAAATGAAACAGAGGCGTGAAGATTCGGGGGAGGGAGAAGCTTCAGAAAGACAGGGAGAGAAACTACAGGAAACAAGTGAGAAAATGCATCAGAATTACCTCCGTGTGTCTACCCAGAAGCCACTGCGTCACAAACACTTTCTATTTTTCTGACCGAGTGGATTCGCAGTGGAAATGTTCTTCTGTCTGCAGATATGCTGCTCCCAAATATTGGAAGTGCAGTAGTAATAGTTATTATAATAGTGTGTGTGTTTCAGTGGCAGAATGTAACTATGTACATTTACTCAAGTATTGTACTTAAGTACAATGTTGAGGTACTTGTACTTAATTTGAGTATTTTGACATTATGCTACTTTATACTTTTACTTTATTACATTTTGGAAGTATATTTTTAGTTTTTACTCCACTACATTTATTTTACAAATATAAATCAACTAGTAAATCATTATGTATTATTATAGGTTAAGCTATTGATATAATCGCCACCTTTACCAAGTGCAACAGCAACATTAATGCATTAATAATAATATGTAAAAATAGTGCTTTTACATTTTGTGCTTGAAGTATATATTTTGATGCCAATACATTTGTACTTTCACTACTTTCATTTTGAGTGCAGGACTTGTAACAGAGTATTTTTACAATGAAGTATTGCTACTTTTACTTAAGTCAGTACTTCTTCCACCAGTGGTGTTTTTGGATGTGAGTAGCTGGATATGTGCAGTCAGCTGTTCTGTAATAGGTTGTCTGAGCACTTGACCCAGATGATAAATCAGATGTGGACATGTGGTCTGTGTGCGTGTGTGTGTGTGTGTGTGTGTTTTTGAGTGTGTTCATACTGCCTTTTGTTCATTCAGCTGAGATGATGATGTTTTGATTGCGGGGATTACCCACCCAGCCAGGATGTAATATTATGCGATTCTATCAGCGGTGCAGGTTTAAATGGAACAGGCTGAACGGGGGCCAGAAGTCCTGACTTTGGTGGCTTTGAGGCGACCCGGCCTGGGATTACATCGCTGCCTAAGTACCTGCTGACAGTCGCAGGGTGCTGAGTTGTGCTGGAGGCGAGCCATGTGGCCGCCGGCCCCGTTTGTTGCAGAGATAAAGAGGCTGTCCCCGCCCGGCCCGCTCTCAAGCCGATGAGTTGTGGCCCTTTTGAGGAAGCGCTGAAAATAATTTGAGATGAAAAGTGATCCAAAATAGAGAGGATTAAACGTTAGCACCAGCCGTCAGTCCCACAGAAGGAGCCAATTAGCGGTAGCAAACTCCAAAAAGAGCTGAGAAAAGGCGCTTGACAAGTGCTTTTAACAGCACACAATCCTTCTGTTACATGCTTAATTATAACATAACGGTCTTTATTATAATTTGTTTATATCAATCAATGTTTTGTTTTCTTTCCCATGACTTGTTTGGGCTCTAAAATGTCAAAAATAATAATGAAAAGGATAATATTGTCTTAGTTCTCAAGGTGGGAGAAATAAGTAAACAAAAGCAGGTGAACTTTATTCTTCTGCATAACATTTGAGGGAAATCACAGGTTTATCACAATGCAGCCGTGTGTCTCTTGAGCTGATAATGGACTCATAAGTGCTATGAAAAGATGCCTCTTTCTGATGTTATGCAACGGGTGGGCTCTCTCCTTTTGTCTCCAGTTAATGGAAAGTTAAATATAGATATTTGCTTAATCTCCAAGAAGCACCAGCTGCACTTCCAAATAAAAAACACTTTCCTAATAGCAATTACAAAGTACATATCCTGGGCCTATGCATCATTTAGAGCATATCTGTGCATAACAATCATTCACAGTTAGGACGATTTTGTAGAAGAAGATGTTGCATAATGATCAGCAGGACAGGATGCTTAACTCCGCGTCGGGGTGAACCGTGTCCCAAGTGCTTCTTGGTTATCTCAGGAAGGAAACTGGTGTCCAAATGCAACGCGGGCAGTATTATGGGATGTTTACACTCCGAGCTGTCGCCAATAAGTAGACGGCGTCGTTTCCTCAAGTGATGCTAATGGCCAATGACGCAAAAAGGTGTTATCCAGAGATGTGTCGGCCATCTGGTTTATAAATAAAGTTATCCGGGAAGGAAGTTGGTCCAACCACTGCTGACGCAAGTAATGATGGAACAGGGTGACGGTTGCTAGGATACCTTGGCTAGGGGTAAGATGGTGGTGGCGACCGCAGCAGCGTTGACTCCCTCCATCAGCAGGACGCTGCTCACAGCCTCTGAGCAGTAAATACTCCCCGCTTACAGTCAACAGGCACATTTAGTCCACCTGATGGAAATCTCAAGCGTAACCTGGCAAACTGCAGTGATGTGAAGACGTATCATCAATGTCAGGGGGGATAAACCCACTTAGTTTACCCACATTTCTTCTGCAGAATAAGTCTTTAAAATATCCATCTGATGCAGGTGACATGAGCAAAGGGTCTGCTCAAGGTTCTGTTGTTGTGGCTTCAGAGAAAAAGTATTTTGTTAGTATTAATATTCAGAGGAAGAACTGACATTCGGCCTTAGCAGCAATGCAGAGAAAAGCTTAATCAGCAGGAAATCTTTAAGAGAAAAGTCACTCAGTTGGTTTGATCAAATAGTGATCTGAGCAAAGCGTAGTGCAAGTAGCTTCAGCAATAGGCACATTCAAAGATTAGCACTTAAACTGGTGATTGGTCAACACTTTAGAGATGTCCCGCCCCTTAGCCTATCAGCTGGTTGTATAAAAAACCCTGATAATTCATCCACACACTTCCTCCTCAAAATTAGCAACTAGCTGAACAGAAACACGATGTTACGTTTACAGCTTTTTTTACTGCCCCAAAGTGGTTAAAAAATAAATAAACACAACCTGTAAAATGATGAAGAGATTGTAAATTACCTGCATAGCACAAAGAAGGATAACTGCTTAATTGCAGTGGGTTAACGTAAAGCCCAAAATCCTCAACCCAGTTTTTTTAAGTACATCATCTTAAAATCTTAAGCAAATAAATTAAAAATAACATTACAGATGATAGCTAGAAATACAGTTTACAAGGATCATAACAAAAGCCAGGTAGATTATATTATCATAAATATATAAAGTATTTTCTTTATAACTATTCTGTTTGTAATAATGAAAATTGGTTTTCAACATAATGACAAATACCGGGTTCTTGTTACTTTCATACAGAGAAGCTTATTCTAACAAAAAAACTTCAGTACGGCATTGTAATATTAAAGAATAAAAGTAATCCTCGGGGCTCAACATACTGCAGGCTGTTTGTCACGGTCTCTCTGCCTGAGTCGGTGTGACTGCAGAATGTGTGTCAGTGGACCATTGCGCTGTCCAGAGAGCCATCGAACGCACCGGAGCGAAAAGGTTTTGCTTTAAAAACGGATCATTAGACCAAGAGAACTGCTGCATGAAATGAGCATTTACATGAAGGGGATGAACAAGTTAACCCACTTCCCTGGGACTGTGTGTTGGTGTGGGGGAGCATGCAGGCGTATGTGTGTGTGTGTTTGTGTGTGAGCAGGATGAGACTCACCCATGGTTAGACAGATGTGTCCAAAGCCACGACATATTTATAGAAATGTCTCTGATCGAATATGATTCATGCTTCATTTAATGTATCTGTCTAGATTATTTATCTAGGTCAGTAAGCAGAACACGCTTCAGGTCTGTCTTCCTTATTTTCTGTTTGTTTCCAAGTCCATCTTCCTTAAAAATCCAATTTGGTAGAAGTACTCAGATCCTGTACTTGAGTAAAAGTAGAAGTACCAGAGTGTAGGAATACTCTGTTACAAGTAAAAGTCCCGCATTCAAAATGTTACTCAAGTAAAAGTACAAAAGCATTAGCATCAAAACATTACTCATTCTGCAGATTGGTCCATTTCAGAATAATATAAATTATATGGTTTGATTATAATGATTGATCATTAAAGTGTTATCAAAGCTGGTAAAGGTGGAGCTAGTTTGAATGACTTTGTATACTGCAGGCAGGGTAGATTGTGAATTTACTCCAGGTGGAACTAAAGTCTGATTTAAGTGTTGATTACATTTCACATCATTAATCCAAATCTGTAAAGTAGCTAAAGGTATTACATACATGTAGTGGAGTTAAATTAAGTACAAAGTGCTTCAACATTTTACTTAGGTACAGTACTAAATCTACTTAGTTGCTTTACACCACTGCTTCAAATCCACACTTAGTTGTAATACTGTGTGCACAACTCTCTTTGGTGTGATCATACATTATTCCCTGCGTGTCCTTGCAGATATCTGGAGTCTGGGGGTGATCCTGTTCATGCTGGTCTGCGGTCAGCCCCCCTTCCAGGAGACTAACGACAGCGAGACGCTCACCATGATCATGGACTGCAAATACACCGTGCCTCCACACATCTCCCATGCATGCAAAGAGTGAGTACCACGCACGTGCACACAGAAGCACCGAGTACTCTGCAGGTGCTGCATTTTTCATGTTTATAGACGTGTGAAGAGAAAGAGAGGCCTCTGTTCTCTTCCTCGTCCTGCTTCTGCCTCTCTGCTGCAGTCAGCTGCTCCAGCAGAGATGCAGCGCTGCGTTAAGTGTATCTAATGCACCCTTTAAAATCGGCCCTCTATTTTTAACATTGCGAGGGTTTAGCGATGCGTCAAAGCAGAGAAGGGCAAAATAGAACACGTTTTGAATGACTGTAGCTTCGAGAACACTCACAATGTTTTTGGACATGACTTGAAATATTGGCACACATCACGATTCCTTTGTTGTTTGGTTGATCTGGAAATAACATAGGAAGTAGCACATCTTCCTGTTTTGTGAGAGTGATTTAGACAGAAAGGTTAGCTCTGCAAAATCACACAGTAAATGTAGAAAGCTTGTTTACAGGAGTAACCTGGATTCGGCCAGGTTAGGGTTTGACTGATGGGTTTAAAGGCAAACACTGATAACATGGCTCTTGGATATCAGCCACAGAGGTCGACTCCTACTGACACTGTGAAATATCCCTGCATTTTACCATTTGTCACGCCAGCAGAGTTATTGATCACTTAAACCAAAATTACATTATAGAAAAAAGGGCATCATCGCTCTTCTTGGAGGCAGAAGGCACTGAAAATCTATTTTTTACAGCATTTAGCCTTTGGACAGTTAATTATGAAGAGGCAGGCAGGAAGCAGAGCAGAGAGGTATGGTATGCCGTGCAGTTTCCAGACAGACAATATGAGAAAAACAATATGTTTTTTAAACATTTAAGCATGGAAACAAGTACATGTGTAGCCCAAAATACAAGAACAAACTTCAAAATGAACATAAAATTTCCCCTATAAAACCTTATTTCATAATTTCATCACCATAATATTAAATTTCCATGGTTTTTATTCACGTTTTTGTTGTTATTAACACTATCATTTAACTTTTTAGTATACAATTGTTCTCGAAAATAGACAGAAAGTGGCAAAGACATCCAAACACCTCAATCTTCTACTACGGCCCTCTTGTGTGAAATGTATGCCCTATATATTGCACTAACTGTGATTTTGGATATTGCATTAGTCCACATTTTTGATATAATTTACATAAAATGTGCAGCCCTTGTAGTTGTATGATTTGCATACATCCTTCAATAAATATACTTTTTTTAAACTGTGCAAATGGCAAATAATGGACATAATGTTCCCATATAAAATGGTAATTTTCGTTCTGTATTTGTTTTTATATATTTCAGGGACAGTTCGCTTTAATAACATGAGCACTCAAGTCCATCATGTAAATGTGCCAGATTTAGTAATATGAGTACGTATGTAAACACATTTCATTGACGAGCCGTTTTGATTGCATAATAACGTTCCCCCTCTGTGTCTCCTCCAGCCTTATAGCCCGTATGCTGCAGAGGGAACCCACGAAGAGAGCGACCCTAGAGGAGATCGGGGCCCACGAGTGGCTTCAAGGAGTCGACCCCTCCCCGGCGACCAAGCTGTCCACGCCTCTGGTGTCCCACCGCAGCCTGTCGGAGGAGGAGCACGGCTCCATCATCCAGCGCATGGTGCTGGGGGCCATCGCAGACAGAGACACCATCACCGAGTATGTCTCTATCTCACACACACTCATAAACAATGCCTTAGTTACACTACTCGTTACATTCATTTTGGACTACTCTGTAACATCCCCTGAGAGCAACATAAAGTTAAACCTCATTTAAGATCAACACAAATCCTTAATCTAATAAGGACAATTCTGCCCTCTTCATTTGAACATCAGCCATGTTTTTTTGAGCTCAGTTTCCATTGCGTAATGTCCAAGTCCTCCCATTATGCAGATAGTCGAAGACCTTAAAGTAGCTACATAATTTCATGCTCAGTAACTGTCATGTAATTACTGAACCAACAGTAACGCATTACATTACTGCGTTATACACAAATGTAATCAGATTACTGTAACTTTGTAGTTTGCAACACTGCTCATAAATGATCATGCAGCTATTCTCTCCTGTGTTATCTCAAACACTCGCCACGGTGCACAGAGATTATTGAGTGCTTTGACAGTTATAATTGCCATTAACAAGCAGCTGTCACTCCTGAGATGTTGCCATGTCTATTTGAATCTCTCCCCCCGTCACTCCTTTTATTCAGGGATTTATGTGCTGATCAGAGTTCATGTTGTGTGTCTCGGTGTGTTTTCTCAAATTGATTTCCCCTCTCTATGTCCTTCTCCTTCTCAGGGCTCTGGAGTCGAATCAGTACAACCACATCACAGCTACCTACTTCCTGCTGGCTGAGAAGATGCTGAGGGACAAGCAGGAGAAGGATCAGCATAACCAGACACGCTCCCCCAGCCCCAGCAAGGCCCAGTTCAGGTACACACACACACACACACACACACACACACACACACACACACACACACACACACACACACACACACACACACACACACACACACACACACACACACACACACACACACACACACACACACACACACACACACACACACACACACACACACACACACACACACACACACACACACACACACACACACACACACACACACACACACACACACATGGACAGAGTGCTGCCTTTGCATTGTTCGTGTACTGTCAGTTTGACAGCAGATGGACAGACAAAGCCTTTTTCATTCAGCAGAGAATAGAGAACGGACTGAGAATAGATGAGAATTTGCAGATCAGCAATATTGCCCGGCATGTACTGCCAAAAAATATCTTGAAATAAAAGGAGAAACAGCTCCTACTGTCCTTATTAACAAGATTGAAGAAGAATTTTTATAAAATAGGTTAGCTCTTTAGGATTATAAGCTAGACATCTTGTTATTGTTATTCATAGAAACAAAGTGGCTGCAGGATTAAAGCTAACCAGATAGCTAAGGAACTCATCTAGAAATCTAGAAAATGTAATACACATCATTTCCAAATATTCCTTGGTGTTTTTCTGTCAGCATTTATTAACGACTCAAATATATAAACATGTTTTTCAGTTTAACTTACTAAACCTTGTGTGTTCAACCCATCACAGGCAGTCCTGGCCCACCAGAGTGGATGTTCACCAGGATGTCAGCGATGGCTTGGGGGGTCCAACTATCTCTCTCCCCGGGGGGCCACAGTCCCCTGCCCGCAGCGCTGAGAGCCTCCACAGAGGCCCCCGGCCCAAAACAGCCCTGCTGGACCTCGGCCAGCGGCCAGCATTCGGCCAGACCCAGGAGAGGGGGCCCAGGCTTCCGGTGAAGCCCCACATCAACCCCCTCAGGCTGGGATCTCTGACCTCAGTGGGCCCTGGCAAAACTCGCAGTCCCAGTCTTTTCAGCGTGGAGGAGGACGAGGAAGAGGACGACAAACCTTCTTCCCTACCTGCTCAGGTGGTTCTTCGTGCTAAAGCTCCCTCGTCTTCTTCTGGTAATCGGCTGACATCCCGAATGAGCGCCCCTGTTCTCAACCAGATCCACGAGGAGGATAAAGAGGAGGAAGAGCAGCAGGAGGGGAGGGAGCTGCATGGATTCGGCCCGCCCAAACCCAGCCTCAGTCTCAATCTGAACCCTAGACCACCGTCCCCGACCACGCTCATATCATCGCCGAAAACGGTAACACTAAGAGCACCGGTCGCTGTTTTCACCCCCAGCGCCGAGACTAGTGACGACGAGACAGAGAGTCACCATGAACTGGATACGATGTCTGTAGATGGAGACGGGGGCGAGAGGGAGGAGAGCAAAGAGGGGGGGGAGAACCGGGAGTCCAGTCCCTCAAACTGCGCCAGTCCTGGGTCCCTGTCGGGTCAAGGCAAGGCCAAAGCAGCCAGCGGTCTGGTGGAGAGCTTGAAGCTGATGAGCCTGTGTCTGAGCTCTCAGTTCCACAACCTGACGGGGGGAGGAGGGGGGGGCGGGGAAGGCGGGGGGGGTTGTTGTTGCTGGGGACACACAGGACCGCCCAATGTGGAGGATGTGCATGGGCGGCTCCACCGGCAGCCTTGATAAAGTCTCGCTCCTGGGCGGCCCCTCCCCCAGGGGGAACCTGTACCACCAGCAGCCCGCGCTGGGGGACCCGCTGGGGGACCCTCTGCTGGACGGCCCCCACTCGGGCACTCTGAGGCTGGGGGAGCTGGACCTGGCCAGGGAGAACCACAGGAACATGAAGAACCGCGTGCTGCAGAGGCCTCTGAGCGACAAGACTCTGTCCGTCAACATCCACCGGGGCCCCAAGGAGGGTCTGCTGTGCACCCCCACCCCCCACAGCTGCTGCCAGGTCATCTAGATCTGCTGCACCTCCACACTTAGTCTAGTTGCCAGCACTGTGAACCTGGAAATGTTTAGTACCGCAAAGAGTTATGTTAGAAATGTGAAGTACGGTTCCCCAGCACATGCTTACTTGCATATGTTGGGCAATTTGCACAATTAGCATAGGTCGCCATGTTTTTAATTTCGGTGGGCTGATTTTGACTATGAGTAGGTTTGCGACCATTGGATATAGAGAGCACAAGATGAAAATGACTGTGGACAATATTCTTTAAATAGATAAGCAATCTCTCCAATACAGATGATCCCCTAAGACTTCAAAATCGACCCAAAATGTATCAAAACACTCCATCAGGGGTACAAATATGGCCACTTTCCGGTTAAACCTTCAATATTTTATCCTGAACGTGTCAGAAATTGACTCAGAATCCTCAATAACCCCCGAAACCACTCCAAAATTGTCCAAATCGGACAAGCCATATTTTAACTTTTGTCAACATAAGCTATAATGCTAATTAACGCAATTTATGCTAATTGTGCAAATTTGCAAATCCGGCAGTTTCTATGTGCTGGGGACCCGTACTTAACATTTCTAATATCAAACTTTGGGGTACTCGACATTTCCGGGTTCACAATAGGACCCTAGGAGTTGGCAAATAGACTAACCCATCATTTGATTCATACATGTCACTACTGGCTCATGAGTTCACGTTTCTTTTGTTGCATTTCATGTTGTTTACTATTATTTAACACTAACGGTGGATAACTGGGATGAAACAGAAATGCCTACTTTGCACATTCGGAGACTCAGAGGTTTGCAGAGCATGTGAAGCACTTTCAGGAGATTATACGGGACACTAAATAAAGGGACATTTGAACCTGCTGGTATGTTTTAAATAAGAGACATTAAGTTCTGGAAATAGATACTGGAGGTGCTCACATCCCTGCTCTTACACTTGTATATACTGTATGTACACATCCACACTATATCACTCTCTGATAAGCTGATCAAAGGGAAAGATGACGAGTTTTAGTATCATGTTACATGGCGTATTTTGTTGTACTTTTATGCGGTTTTGTTTTTAAATATTATTTTTTTTAATGATTTTTTGAGACAATCATTTTATCACTTTTTTTAATTCTGACTGAAATTCTGTTTTTAATTGAAATGAGGACAGAGAAAAATGGATAGCAGCACTTAAGAATGATGGTGGCACACAGTATTTTGTAGTCTATCACTGTTTTATTTTTCTATCTCGTACTTGCTCCACAGACTCGGAAGAAAGGAAAAGGCACACTCACTCGTCAAGTCTCTGCGCAGTAACACGTCAGAGTTTGTACATATGTGAATAGCAGTACTCTGTACCTGTAGTATTGACGGTAACGTTGTATTTCAGTAGAAACCTGAATACTAGATCCTTTATACACCATTAACCATCACTTCTACTGGTTATACAAGGTTTCCATTGAACCCACAGATAGAAATGTATTTGAAAATACAATTTAAAATAAATTAGGATATAGGTAATGGCAGCTCTTTAAATTCAGATTACTTCTGGATAGAAAACCTTGTATATCCCGTAGCGTTCCAGGATCACGGTAGCCACTGTTGTAGCATATTCCAAGACTAAAACAACAACGAGGGGTTTTATTATAACAAAACAACACCGCCCCTCCAAGTATCGGTCTGTGTTACTGGATGTGTGACCCCTATGTGGAATATATAACTTGACAGTGCATGTGTTTTTACTGTAGCAACATTACTTTGAGGTCGATCCACCTGCGTTATCTACTGAACTAACAGACTCAAATGGTCACTTTACTGTAGCCTCACAGCAATACCAGCGACTGCAAAATGTACAACAAAAATGGATGTGCCATAAATTCTGTCTTGAGCATATTGTACTGTATGTATATGATAGAGATATATTAAAATGAAAAAATGTGAATGAAGTCTTGATTTTTCTTTAATTCAAGTTGATGCGCTATTTTCTTGTACTAATTTGCATATATATTAAAATCCTACATTCAAAATCTTGTGAAAGTATCCTACTTAACTAAAAGCAAAAGTTTTAGTGCATGTAAATGGTCTGCAAAGGCTAAAATCCCTGGGTGTTTCTCAATCGCGAGTACGCTTGCTTGGTAGCACATGTCTGCCGAGCATCTTGCTTCAGAAGCGAGGCAAGAATACTTCCTGGCATTCGAAAAACAAAGAGTGGAACAGGCTAGCAAGTGTGCAGGTGTGCGTCATATGAGAGGCCCCGCCTTACATTTTCCGCCACAGATTTGGGGAAATTGGTCCGTGCGCAAAGCATTGTGGGGATTTTAAGACCGCGGAGTCTACACATGTGCAGCCTCGAAATTTCTCCTAACGAAGTACGCCGGGCTCGGTAGATTTCCAAGTATGCTGGAGATTGGAACAGTACTTCGGCGGCACTCGATGACGTAGTATGCTTGAAATAGTGGCTCTGGAGCAGCTTTACTCGAGATTGAGAAACACCCCCTGTGTTCCCTCCAGAGGGAGTTTCTCTCCCACACCCTTCCCCCCCTGCCTGAAACGCCTCTATTGGACTCCTTTGTTTACTTCTGTAACATAATGACATCACTATGTAACACTCGCGCTTCTATTGGCTAGGTTTCAGACAGAGGGTGAAAAGAGGTAATGCAGCACAGGCAGTATGAGAAAAATAAAAACCTTTTTGAACATTGAAACATGTTAACATGTCACAGTAGAGACACTAAATACTATTATGAACCTTAACAAATTAGCATAATAGGGCCCCTTTAAAGTAAATGTACATGCCTTTCTCTGACACAATATTCAGCAGGCCTTACTCTTTCTTTTTTGAACCCAACATTTACAACTTGTCACCTTATCCTGCATTTACCATGCTTGTGTGCGTGCACGTGTGTGTAAGCCCTGGAGCTCATCTGGTCGGATCTGATTTCCCCCCAGCTGGCTGATGTGGAACAGTGGCCCAGATGTTGCAGAGATTACAACTCGCTGCAGTGGGTGGAGGGAAGCTTCCAGACCATTCAGGACAATAAATACATGGAGAGAATTCCCGCTCCGTCCAAAGAGATAATCTCTGGGGGGGTTTTCTGTCACAAACAACAAGCTGAAAGTCATGTTTTCTGCAGGATGGTATATCACCTAACTGCTATTAGAACATTACAAGATGTCTGCCTTGTATTTGCCTTTTGTTTTGTATGTTATGCTGGTAACTATACATGAATGATCCAGTGTGTATATAGTAAGGAAAGTTACTGCTATTATTGTAATTATAGGTGTTACAATGTTTTAAATGGTTACTGCCACAATGGTATGTTACTATACAAATACATAGACATTGATATCAATACATACATACACACACACACGCACATACACAAACACACACACATACACATACACACATACACACAACACACATACACATATTTGCACATAAATAACGCATGCATTCACACGCACACACAAACACACATATACATACTGTACACACATACGTACACACACACACATACATACATAAATACGCACACATGCATACTGTACACACATATAAGTACATTCATACATATTTTTCTAGAAATGCAATGAGGGTCTTGCTCCTTCCCTGTACACCTCTATTAGTTAGTTTAATAGTATGTTTAAATTACCTAATCTGTAGAGCATGTTTTATGTAATCCTGTGAGTCCAAATGAGTTCCTGTGGTTTGTACAGGGCAGCGGGGGATCATTCTGGCAGACTGTCAGTAAAACTCAGTCCACAGACACGCCGCTCACAGCAGCAGACAGATTATCTGCTTCTGGCATGTCAGGGCGTATTAACAGCAGGAGGCTGTTAAAGTTAATCCCTTACTGACATTTGTACTGACACAAAAGAGAATTTTGTAAACCTGAAATTGGTATAAAAACTACAATATTATCGTCATTATTCTCCTTGTTTTTATGAAAAACTGCAGGTCTTAGGGATTTTTTAATCAAGGCTGCAGACTTTTCTATTTTTTCCCATGCCTTTAATTAACTGAAATAATAAATAATTTCTTACATTGCACTGTACGTTTTTCATTTACCTGTCTTATTCTATTTTAGTTGTTTTCAATTTCATATATTTTTGGCCTTTTGGTGACTGTTTTTAATTGTATTTGAAAATCTTCAGAGGTGTGTTTCTTTCCACTTTGTCTCGAAGTTTTAGATGTTTTATTCAAAGCACTTTGAATGGCCTCGTTGCTGAAATGAAGCACAAGTGCCTCCAAATTGTACTTACAGTAAAGCTGCTGTAATCATTGGAAAATGTTCACATAGAAAAGCCCTTCATTCTTAGAGTAGCTCTTCTCTTCTTCATCCAATGCATGTCATTTCTGTTGTGTGGGATAACAGCATGTTCAGCAATATCAGCCGGTTTCGCACTTTGTTTCTGAGCATTATGTCCATTATATGTAATTCCCTTTTTTTACATGGTATGGAAAAGCATAGAGCATTTAATCTGAGTGTCAGTGAAGCAGAATATTACGGCTGAACTAAAGCCCCCCCCCCACACACACACACACACACTAACATGGTTGGTAAACAGACACTGTTTGGCCATGTTGTAACAAACCTTTATTTTAAATCTGACGTTGATAAGTGTGTGTTTAGCAATGTTCTCTTTCTGTGTGTGTACAGTACATTTGATTTCACTTGCTCAGAGTGTTTCTGAAACAGTGTGTGTGTTTGCTCATCTTACGCAATGTGAAACCAAGGACTGCCAAAGAGTGAGAGAGAGAAAACAGCAAGTCAATTAAAGGGAATTTTCATTAGCCGTGACAGCCTGGGAAAATAGCAAACAGGGGAGGGAGAGCATAAAATAACAATTATTACAGACATTACATGGAAGGCAACAGAAGCCATGGCAATTAGACCCTTTTCTTTTCCATTATGAGGAAAATGCTGATTGCAAAATGTCAAGGCTGTAAAATAATGACACCATCGACTTTCAAATTGGTTCCTTATTAATTTTAGAGCCTCTCCGGGCAAGGGCTACATTTCTGATGGGAACCGCGTAGATTTCCTCATGTGTCCCCCTTAAGTCTGATTAGCAAATTAAGACTGGAGACAAACTAGTTGTAAGATAATAAAAGGGATATTCTTGTCAGACGTTAGCCAAAGCATTCCAATACAAATTTGAGCTTGCCTTTTCTAATCTCCACACCAACCATTTTACTGAATTTCACCAAATCCCAGTCAAACGTGGTACTTCCGATACCAAATTCTTGTCACAGTGCCTACACGTTATGCATTCATATGCATAATCTGTTTATGGGGATTGGTTCTCTATAAGCCGCTCTTTCACTACAGTATGCAATTCTGTCTTTCAAAAGGTACGATTTTCCGGGAAAATTAAGGCTGGATGGATTAATGCAACTACACAACCAAAACAGGAAGAGGATAGTGCTTTTGTATTGTTATCCCTTTTTGCCAAAGAGTAAGGAAAATGGAAAGTAAGTGTTCCAGTTGTGTTTTTTACATTGGCACCAACAAACATACGTCTTGGAAAAAAGCTAGGAGAATGTCTTTTAAACACTTTAACAAAAAACAAACCTGGGAAATTCTAATTATATGACCTGGAATAGAAGGAGCAAACAGCAGGAATGCACACACAAGAAAACAGGCAGGACACGGGGAACATTGGGCATTGCAGCTATAAATGGCAGCCATAACATTGCTGCTAAACAGGAAAGCTGCACAAAGGGAAAGATGTGTGCACGATATAGCTTTGAAGTTACAGCTTTAAGAATATGAGAATTGAATTGACTATAGAGTAGATAATTACTGGTTTCGAGGACAGGGGACTTCCTTCCATGCCACATCCTTTTGGTTGAAGGACGATTTCTTTCACACTAATGGTCTTAAATATGAGAATGGCGTTTTGGATCTAGCCCAAGCGCGTTTCTAAAAGTGCCCATGGAGGCTCCTCAACTGTGAGGAAGACATGTAGCTAGAAAGCCATTGTTCGAAAGTAATTAACAAATGCAGCCAAGAGCCCTTTTCCAAGAAAGGCAAAACAGTCTGCAGGGTGACAATAAAAAGTGTTTGGTTTTAAAGGCACTGATACTGCAAAGTGGTGATTTTAATTGTTACTTTGCCTGTGAAAACATTTCATCATTCATCATCTAGTTGGAGTTGTGTTTTCCTGCTATCTGGTCAATATTAATCAAATATGTAGTCTTTTAGCTCAGTTTTAGTTAAACTCTAGCTAACTCTAGTTGCTAACTCTAGTTGCTAACTCTAGTTGCTAACTCTAGTTGCTAACTCTAGTTGCTAACTCTAGTTGCTAACTCTAGTTGCTAACTCTTGTAGCTAACTGTAGTTGCTAGTTTGGCGCTTGCCGGTTGGTGTTCAGAGGGTTCTTTAGACTTTATTTTTGCTGGAAACAGAGCTGTCTGTTGCAGAAAACAACCAGTGAGACAAGTTTCAAGCAATAACACCAAAAACAATATGTGTAAAGATGCTAAAATGCTGCATAGAGCTCAGGGGAACTAGCTAGTTGGGAGATAACTCTCCAATATCACTACTAGCAATCTTTTGACATTAAGGGAGTTCTTTGAACCATTATAATATAAAAACAGGGATTATAGTATCTTTGAAGAACTGCTACATTCATTTTTTTAAAAACCTGTTTCTTGTATAATAGATGGAGTCAACTTTAGTCCAACAACTTCCTACTGGAGTACTCTTTTTAAAGTTATGTTTACAGCTTCAGTACATATAAATGAGCCATCTGAATATGTACTAATGATCATTTTATAATGAGTTTAAATGTGTAGGTGATGAACGCCCAGCTTTACTTTGAACTGAAAGTAAACAAACAATTGAGACACGCTTGTAAATTTGCCTGGAGACCATGCTAGACCAGATTTAGTTAGATTCAATAGTTTTAGTGAAGAAGGAGAAATACAGGATGTTATGAATCAGCAGCACTTCAGTATCAGTCGCAGTGAAGTCTCTGATGAGATGGCTCTGCATGAGTCTGAATGTAAAACTCTCATTGCCTCTTTGGATGCATTTACCTCCTCCTGCGAGGTGAAGAGAAGTCATCACATCCACATGCGTTTCCTGTGCTGTGTCTGTAGAGAATAACCAGCTGGCAAACTCCAGATCTACTTCTTTCAGGCATAATTTAAATGCTGTAATCATTAGATGCCTTTAGTATGATGTGTGTGCTGTGAAGAGCTCTCAATGCATCAAGGCTGAGAATTGTGGGATTTCTGGCAAAAAAAACCTAGCTTTCAGATTATTAGTGGGGGAATTTACTTTATAGATATTCATTTTATTTAAAAACACAGTGGCACTGCACACTTTAGTGACATATTGTTCTTGTTTATTGTGCAAATATCAAGCTAGCTGCCAACTCTGTGATCAAAATAAATATCAGGACTGTAAATATCATCAGTTACTCTTGAGCAGACTATAATAGTTTGGTTTAGACATGAGGGTAGAGGAGCTGCATGTGCATGTGTGTCATTGCAGTGGATTGTCACGTAAGAATTGAAGAATTGTTTGTTTGTTGTGTTGTTAGCTTTTAATTTTCTGCATTTCAACTTATTGTATTCAATGCAACAGTTTCTGATACAGATTAGGCTAGAGTAATATTATTAGTACTTTACTAGGATTGTTTTCAACGTGTGTGATAGAATTTTTTTTCAGTAACTTGAAACTATTGTGACGGTCAAAATGTATTGAAAACAGAAGGATGTAAAAAACATCTAAATCCGATAAAATGTTTTTAGTTTAGGAGTAATTCTCGCTTTAATTCATATTACTATGCGTTAAGGTTTACAAAAACAATATTTTAACTGCAGTGAAAAAAGAAGAACAAAAGTTGATTTAAGAAAAAGACCAACTTATTTTATCCAATGATATTAATCACTTTATTTTAATTAAAGGGCACCTATCATGCAAAATGCACTTTTGTACGTCTTTTGTACATGAATATGTGTCCCCGGTGTTCCAGGGAACTCACCAAGTGTCAGAAAACACAACCCTCTCTATTTTCCTCCATACCCAAATCTCTAAAAAAGGGGCTGCAACGGATCTGATAAAAACTGATCCAGATTTGAACACTGTCCTGACGTCAGGACAGTGGCGCTACGGCTATTGGGCCAACTCCACCAATCAGGAGGAGACAGACACGGCCATTGCCGTTCGAAAGCGCTGGAGACGCTGTAGTACATATGCCAGGCCAGTAGATGGTGCTGTTCTCACTGAATCTGCCCTTGCAGAGCAGAGCTAAAAAAAAGTGCAAATTCAGCGAAATGAGGCATGGCTAAAATGCATGATCTGTTTGGTATTTTGAAAACAGAAACGTATAAATATACCTTATATAGGTATGGCCCTCCAATATATCATTTAAATATACCATGATAGGTCCACTTTAAATTAGCATAGTTTCCATGCTAGAATGTTCAGAAAGGTCTTTATTTTTAAACCTATTTAACACACTACAGGAAAAGGAGAACTCAAAAAAGCATAATAGGGTCTCAAAAGCTTTGAATGTAAAATAAATGACAAAGGAACCATAAAATAGTCAGACAGAGATATCACTGATAGCTTTTACAGTAGATCAGATCTTGATGCTCTGGCTGCAGAAACCTGTATGTGGTGGTATGGATGAAAGATAAAATAGCGAGCTGAGAGGTGGCCAGCAGCCGAGCGAGCAGTGTGTGTTTCTGTGTGCACACGTCTTTTATCCGCAATTAAATCAGGCCTTCAAGCTTTCAATTATATCCAAACTCAGTATGAAAGCTCCTGTCACTTTTCTCACTTTTCGTAATGAAATGATTTCATGCCCATGTGACTGAGTGGGAGACTGAGACATGATGAAAAAGCCTGCGGGTTTATTAAGTGAGTTTCATGGACAGAGGCCAGGGCACAGTGTGTGTGCATGTCTCAACAGAGAAGCTGCACACATGTAGCTGCTGCTGATCCTCCTCTCTGACAAGCAGCAGCCTGCATCTTCAGGGACACAAGCAGCCCATAATTACCTCTTCCCACCACAGCATCACTTCCTGCAAGTCAGGGATCCAAAAGACTTGTCTCCGTGGCTACCCTGTTGCCAGGAGACAGTTCGGGTGGGCCGCGTGGATGTCTTAGAAATGACAGACGGGCAGAGGTAACAGGTCTTGGTGCTCAGAAATAACACATCTCCTGCTATCAATCTCCTTCTTAACGTTTCAAACCCAGAGCCTTTAATGCCATTTTGTACCTTCCGCATAAAGATGACATATTTTGGGAATCAAATATAAAAAAGGTGTCTTGTTGAGCGTTCCTGTAAACAAACTTGTAGTTATGTTTGCATTTTGGTTTTCTCAAGGAAACACATTGTATGCATTCCCAACGTCTAATGTGTTGAATGTGTGTACAATAGGGAGTATTTCCTTCCAAATAAAACACTTTTTTGAATATTTTAAATCAAGCAATGTTTGCAAGTGGTCCAAATCTTTTTTAACAAATCCATTGTCAAACAGTAAAATAAAGTGAAACCGAGAGCTGGAATTGTTTTAATCTTTTTGTATCCAATGTACAAGTCTGTTTACCTGACAGTGGATTACTACTGCATATGTAAAGAAGTTGAATGAAGTCACTTGAGTCAGCATCTGTTAGGGCCCCAGGACTACAAGTTTGAAAAGGAAATCAATCTGAGGCTGTGACGTTATGGAAACTCTGCAGCCCGCTCCTCATCTCTGCATGAAGCTGCTAGATGCATAAAAACACATTCATCGCTGACAGCACTGTTGGTGGTTACGTTGCATTGTGGTTCATGTAGACATCCATTTTTAAAAAGGAAAAAATAATCCATGATATAAAAATAAGAAAACCATATGTGTTTTTGCTGAATCGATTGTGATTTTTTAATATAATGTCTGATATGAGTCTGACGATATAGAAGTGAAATTCTAAATAGCTAGAGTACTCTTAAAGTTGCGGCACTTTGAAACCCAAGGGGGAAACTACCTTTTACTTTGCAATTAAGACACTTCTCACACCTAGTAAGTATTTTATGATGAATCAGGTTTTCCCTCATAGTAACCTGGGGGACAATTCGCATATTGTAGCAAAAACTGTTACCTGTAGATATGAATTTAGGGGTTTTATGTGCGTTTCCACAAAATGTGTCATAAACAGACACATGTCCATATATTTAAAAAAAAAAGCTAATTTTTGCAGACTCACATATTTACAAAGTGTATGTCTCCCAGTGAGGGATCAAGTTGTCTAACTCATGTCGACCCCCTTTGAAGTAGAAGGCCTATTTTTAGTCCAACACATCTCTGACCCTATTCTGTCACAGCAGCTGTGACCGAGCAGAGAGCCGAGTGTCGTGCAGCTCTTGAAGCTTCGCTGTCCGGGTCTCCTGAGTGGGTCACTCCACTCAATATGCATGTGAGGGCGCTTTGAATGGGATTCACTGTCACCCCTCTGCATAAAGGAGAGGAGAGGTAATCTAGCATGCTGTCACTGTGCTGCCACCTGCTGGCCTCTAACAATCACAGGGAGTTTCCTGAACAACACGGCAGCCCTTTGACCCAAACACTTCTGCCTCATATCTCTCACAGAGTGGGTGAGCGGTCAGGGACGGGAACATCCTGTGTACATCGCCTAGACCTCAACCCAAAACAAGATATTCCCTTGAGAGACGATTTCCCAACAGTTTGCCCCGCCTGCATTTCAGATTCACATATGTATGTTGTGTCTCAACTGTGACTCCATGCTTTAATGTTCACTAGGTTTTTATTTGTCTCATACTGCCCGTGCTGCATCACCTCTTTTCACCCTCTGTCTGAAACCACAGCCCAGTCTGCTCTGATTGGTTAACTGGCTGGCTCTGTTGTGATTGATACCAAGAGAGCAACTCAGACTGCATCTCACATTTATTTACAAAACATTATGGACTTTGGATAAAGAAACCTGTCATCATCTGACCTTTGACCCTAAGGGAGTGTTAGACGGTGAAATGATGAATAAATTGTTCTGAGTCAGTGATTGCTTTCTCTTTAAGAGTCAAGTGTATTATAAGAGGCGTACAGCTGAGGTGGCGCTGTGAGTTTCGGTTAGTTGAACCCTTTGACCTCCAGCTGGTCGCCTGGGTCAGAAAGCTCTCTGCTTCGTTTCCTCCTCTTTGCTTTTCCTCTCCATCGTAGCGAGGATCTGGAGGACTGCCTGGTTGAAGTCATCAGGCTGGTCGGCAAAAACGTAATGGCCTGCTCCTCTGATCATCTGACAATACATAAACACACAGAAAGAGTCAGAGGTCAGAGGTCGGGTGCACAGGTTAGCTTACTTGAGACTAGGGCAGGGGTGTATATGTAGAAAATCAAATATCACAATTTCTTTGACCAAATACGTGGGTATTGTGACGATATTGTAGGGTTTACCATTAATGCTTCTATGTAATATCTATAAATGAAAGAAAATTCTCATAATTAATCATCAGTAACATGGATATGATGATTAGGCAAATAATGAAACAGCACGACAAGTCTGTTAAGTTCAGAAAATAACATCACTTTATTGTAATGCAGCGTAAAAATCAGCATCACACTCATTTATCAAACACAGACGAAACAAATAGAAAGTAATAACACCTTAATTAAATCACATATTGTTAATTATTTTATTATATAGTCGTGACCTCAAAATGTAAGACAATGTCGCGTTTGTCTCATATCACAATGTGGATATTATGTTGATATATTGAGACTTGATATGAAACTGAAGAGACAACCGTTTGAAGAACTTACCGTGATCTGCACATCTGGTCTGGTTTTCTTCAGCTCATATCCAGAGTCGCTGTCGATGCTTGAGCGGGATCCGTAGATGAAGGAAATGGGAATGTCCGCCTGGATTTGTCCGATCCTCTCCTCCATGGGCCTCTTAGCCCAGCCGTAGGGAATGGTCATGTTGCTGAAGGCCGTTTCTCCACTGAAACACAGAGTAAAAAACGTTGGAGAGGAGTAAAAACACAACACATTAAGGCTTACAAAATTCCTCACCTTGGACTCTGGGCATTCAGGTGGTAGATGTAGTCGGATACTGTGTTGTCGTCAAACACTGCCGAGTATTTCTGCTTAAAATCGGACCTGATCGTCTGGACCAGCTTCGGACCTGAGAGATATCAGGAAAATAAAGCTTCTTCTGACCTCTACATTTCACATTTCAAGCCACACAAGATGGCAAACAGAGATTTATGAAATGATTTATTTACAGAACCAGATAATAGATAGTGAGAATGGCAGGTCAAGTAAAGACAATGAAAGCAATGACAGAGCCGGTAAAAAATAGCAAAATAGTTTTGTGTTAGGTAGAAAAAGGGTTTACAGGAATATATGTTTTACATGATAAACTCTAAACACAATCTCACAATACGGCTGGCATGAGGAGAAATAGTAAAAGCAAACATGTTCCATTTACTGTAACACTAATTTATTGTATTTACACCCTTTTTTATACAGTATTTTGATGTTTTTAATTGAAAAACAAGGTCATGTCTGGCAAGCCAAGCCTCAGACGTAATATACTGAATATGAGACAGAGGGAATAATACAAGAGTGTGTGTGTGTGTGTGTGTGTGTGTGTGTGTGTGTGTGTGTGTGTGTGTGTGTGTGTGTGTGTGTGTGTGTGTGTGTGTGTGTGTGTGTGTGTGTGTGTGTGTGTGTGTGTGTGTGTGTGTGTGTGTGTGTGTGTGTGTGTGCTGACCTAGAGGCCCAGCCACTCTGAGTCCAGCCATAGGGTTAAAGGGGCTCATTGCGGCCCCCATGGCTCTGATCCACACTGGGATGGAGCTGTGGTTTGGGTTCTCTGGACGTGCTGGGAACCCCCATGGCTCCACTAGCAGCAGATGTTTTACCCTGCACACACAAACACACACAAAAACACACAAACACACACACAGTTACTTGACACTTGTTAACAAATATGTTGAGTTTCTAGGGTTGCCCCCTCTGATGTATCCACTAACTTTGGTCGTTTTAGTCTAAATATTATTTTCCACATTTAGACTTATGGGCAGATCTGTAGTGAACAGATTTAAAGTGGTGCTTCTACGTTAGATCAACTAATCCATTGGCATAAAGTTAAATTAGAGTTGCCTAAGAATGTTTTAGTCAAAGACATCGCTATAACTTTAAATAAAAAATCTCTACATTGCTTGTTTAAAGAATTCCATCTCATTCAGCAGATGGTAACAAAGTACGATAGTCTTTGATTTCAAAGCCTTTGAGATTTTAAATAGCAGATCTAAGTTCACAATTGGCACAAGTTGATTCAAACTGAACATAAATGTAGTTTGAACATAATGTGTAATAGTTCTGTACAAAATGTGAGGCTACTAGTTGTCCCTGCTAAAGTGCACCAAAAAACGTCCTATATTTAAAATACACTGAACAAGAACACTTATATATATATAATATTCAAAGCTTATATAGGGCATTATTTTTCTAAATGTATGTGTGTGATTAGCAGGTCTATTGCGCTTGGTGTTTTATCATTGAGTTAAATCATTTTTACTGCAACTTCAGACATCACTGTTCTGATCTGCTTGCTGTTTGTTAACACATCATGAGCATTCATTTCAGCCTGGCATCCACAAATGAAACTTGATTGGTTTGTAAGTTGGGGAAAATGTGTCTTAAATAAGGAGGATTAGCTGCTGTCAGTGTAGAGTTATAAGATGTCTTAGGAATTGTCCAAAAATGTGCCGTACTTGTGCCCTTTCACCCACATCACACACACAAAAACACACGCCAAAGTACCTGTTGGGGTATTTGAGTGTGTAGGCAGCAGACAGGTATCCTCCGAGGTTATGTCCCAGCAGCACCATTTCCTCCATTCCCACCTTCTCCCTCCACTCCTCCAGGGCGGACAGAAACTGATCCTCCGCCCCCTCTGGGTCTCTGCTGAACTCGGGGCGGCTGCTCCTGCCGAAGCCCAGCAGATCCAGGCAGTAGACCGGTCCGCTGCTGGAGAGAGAGTCAAGGTTTTGGGCCCAAAGGGCAACCCCGCCTCCGAAACCATGCAGCAGCACCAGAGGAGTCCTTGGGTGGGCAGGGGGGGGAGAGCATGGCTGTGTGAAGAAAGCTAAGGTCCACAGATAGTTGCTGTTGGATATCCGGACGTGTTGCCTGGAGAAAGGCCGCTTCACACCTGAAGTAAAGGAAATAAATATGGGACAGAGGGGGAGGAGGGAGGAAAAAAGTACTTCAGATTCATGAGTTTACTGAATCACGAGGATAGTGTGTGGTTTTTTAAAACCCTTTTCAAAAGACAAAAGTTGTAAGACACCAAATTCTCACAGCAAAACTTGTGACTGAAACCAGCTCATGTTCTAATCAGTGGTTGGACACTTACTCTTGAGCATTTTCTCCTCTGCATCTTTCAGCTGAGAGCCAGAAGTGGGGCACCAAGTGGGAAGCCAACTTAGCATCCAGGAGCTGTGATTCAGACAACAACACAAGCACAGAAAAGCACTTAAAAAAGTTAATTTAGTACTTGTAACTAACTCACAGGCACTTACAACGGTATGACTTGCTTGACGTGAATATATCTGCACTTTCTTTGTTGTTCGGAGTTTGAATCTTAATGGTTTTTTGCACTAATTGTAAGTTGCCGTGGATAAAAGTGTCAGCCAAAAGAAATGTAATGTAATGTAACAAGCAGGCAGACAGAACATGTGAGGGACATGCAAACAGACAAAGGCAAACTATACTGAACTTTGACCATATGAGATGGGCTGTTGTTGATATGCAATCTCTACAGCACTTCCCTGAGTCTCCAGAAAAACTTCACAATAAAACAAAGTGACGTTCAGATGTTAAGTTTACACTCTTTTGACATCTTTATTCCAGATGTCAATTAAGAATATGTCAATTTAATGCTGACTTGCCTCCCTACAGACATGTTTACTTGGTAAAAGATGACTTAATAACTTACAGACATCTTTAGTAGCCACTGTTTAATTCGGCATAGATCAAATGAATGAACAGACAGTCATACCGACACAAATACATTAACTTTTTTGTTTTACTCTTTCATGAATTCTCGTCTGTTACTAACAACAGGCGAGAATTCATGAAAGAGTAAAAAAAAAGTAATGTTTATTTCCTATATCCTACCGATCTGCCTAGTAGAACACTTTGTACCCTAGAAGATATTGGTACATTTGAACTAATATTTAACGTAATTTTGATATTTAAGAGTAGGTTTTACATTTAAAAAAAACAATTACTCCTGAGGGGTCAGTGCTTGTTCAAGAAAACAATGTAGTTGGGTATTTTTATCACAAAACAACGGACAGGAAACGCAACAGGTACATTTGTATAAGCTACCACGGTTTGAAGGCAACCAACATAAAATAGTGTTAAAGGTTTTAAACTCACCTTTGCTGCTTGGCAGGTTGTATTTCCTCTGCCATCCTTCGCATGGTGTTTTAGTTTGTGATGTTCTCGCGAAACATGGGAAAAGGTACTGTCAGACTTTGTTATGCTGCGTTCAAGTGCATACCGTAAAGAATTAAATCAACCAAAGTACCGTGTTTTAATAGTTTGATTATTTTAGAAAAATATTTAATCCACAAATGTCACTTCCTCAAAACATTTCCAGTAGTATGTATTGGTTATCTTAATGAAATGGAATGACATTTTGCAAAAGTACAAAAGTGTGTTTTATTTGTATTTATTTGTATATATATTTGGTGTGTTTTCTGCTCATAATTTAGTCCGAAGATACACGGACTATAATTCCCTCAATGTTATGTCTCTAAAACAAATGTTTAATACATTTAAATATATATATGTCTGTGCAGTATTTGATTTATTTCGAAAGCAATATGGCTAATGGAAACCTTAATTCGGCAGACAGTTTAGTAGTCCACAGATCTTTTTTTTTTTTTAAATCATCAAAAATCATAATCTATTGTGTACGGGCTCAGAGTGCTCATGTCCAACTACACGTGAAGGCAGCAGCGTGTTCTTGATTTAGCTTTAAATGGTACCGAGTACAGGTGGGCTCGTTCATCGTGTTTTCGACTCTTTATCTTGCTATAGTTTACTAGAATAAGTCTATGCTAACTTTAAGAAGTTTTGCTTTAAATTAATTCGTTAAGAGGCGTTTGGGCAGTTTTGTTTCCTGCCACAAAACATAATCAATGGGCCAAAGTTGCACAGCTGACCACCAGTGGTTTCATACAACACAGGTAACTACCAGTAAAAATAAGGAAATACAAAATAAAAATACTTGACTGCCTTACACCTTAATACAAAAGCTGCGTATTTAACATTTAACATGAAAGACATATAAGTAAAACACTTACACTGCATAAGAAAACATGTTAGCACGTCAATTAGCACGCCATGTTGTTCCAATGAAGGTTTCAGTCACATGTCACTCGGCCAATCAGAGGCTTAAACTGACTTAATAATACAAAAATAAAAGAAAGTATACATTATAGTGTATAGTAAGTATTAAGTGTATATATATATATATATATATATATATATATATATATATATATATATATATATATAAATGACTGTGTATAATACTGTCACTCCACTTCTTGCAGATAAACATTAAAGAATATAGATAGCCTATATGATACATACAGTAAAGAGTAACAAATGACCAGTTTAGTCTTTACTTTTTTCAAAGGGTTACACCCAAACATTAAATAAAGAAAATTGAAACTATTATATGTTAAGATATAGACCAATTATTTAAATGTAATCTGGATATACAAAAAAGAAACTATGTGTAGTATACAATTGCCAAGTATTTACAATAATAAAATAAACTAAAATATATTGAAAGTGGATGAGCTGTAACTTGTGTACAGATGTGTAAGTATTTGGAGGGTTGTGCAGACCTGGCAATACTCAAATGAAATAAATATATACTGTTTGCAGGATGTGCATTAATGTAATGCATAACGTTATTATGGGGTGGATAATAGTCACTGTCAATCGACGTCCCGGGCCTTGTTGATGAGGCCAGTAGCAGATAGAAAAAGCTGTTAGTTTTGAGAATGACAAATGAAAACACTTACAGAAAATGGTGTACATTTGCCTGGTAGAGCTGAAAAATAAATATCTTGTGTTTCTTGTTCAATGTCAAACCAGGGAGATGTGTTTGGCTTTTCCTCACACTAATATCTCGTCTAATAATAGACAGGAAAACACAATTACTGCAAAGAGATTAAACCTGTGCTTATCTGCGTACATTTCATACTTTAATTTAAGATAAGGTAAAGGAGATTAAAGGAGAAGTTAATTTAATTCATTATCCTCGAGGATTGAGTGGTTCAGTATGATCCTGCTGCTGTAGGAGTTTTCTATCTCCATTTTCTCCCTTTTTAACTTTTACTCAAACTGTGAATCTCATTAAATCTTAAAAGGGGGTTTATCTTCTAGATGTACAGACTAGGTATTACCCTTGAAATTGTCAGGAGCACCCTTCAAGGAATTATTCTGTCGTCGGTGTTTGCTGACTAGAGTTTAATTTAGTCTTTTGGAGACCTGGGAGAGAGAGCACTAACTCAGGATTTAGACGAAACAGAATACAATATATACTTTATGATTCTACAGAGATAATCAACATTTGACAAGCGTTACTCTCCAACATGGTGGGGAGTCAACAAATAATGAGTTTATTTCTCATAAATGATTTGCAGTGGTGTAAAGTAACTAAGTAGATTTACTCAAATACTGTATTTAAGTCAAATCTTCTACTCTACTACATTTCAGAGGTAAATCATGCACTTGTACCCCACTAAATGTATTTAATACCTTTAGTTACTTTACAGATTTGGATTAATGATCCACAGACTTTAGTTCCACCTGGAGTAAATTCACAAGCTACCCTGCAGTATACACAGTCATTCAAACTAGCTGCACCTTTACCAGCTTTGATAACACTTTAATGATCAATCATTATAAAACATATCATATATATTATTCTGAAATGGACCAATCTGCACAATGAGTTCTATTTTGATTGCAGGACTTTAACTTGTCACAGAGTATTCACACTCTGGTACTTCTACTTAAAAGATCTGAGTACTTCTCCCACCTCTGATGATTTTTCATTTTTTTCCTCTCTCAGGTCAAGGACAATTTGAGGACAGCCCAAGCAGTCCTGGTCCACAAGGTGGCGTACTCGTGTTTTATTAATACACACACACACACACACACACACACACACACACACACACACACACACACACACACACACACACACACACACACACACACACACACACACACACACACACACACACACACACACACACACACACACACACACACACACACACACACACACACACACACACACACACACACACACTTACATTCTGTAGCTACTTTGTCCTTCATTCCTATAACACAATTTGCCTCTCATACCACCCACTTGACGATGGGCTGACAGAGTGGTTCATGAGTGGTTCGTTTCCTTCGCTCTCACACACACTCTTTCCCTCCGTGTGTTACTGTCCGTTCACTCTGTTGAGCACTCAAAATGTCATAAGTCGGTAGACAATGAGGCTGTAGTGAAGCCCGTAAAGGGGCAGCGGTAGTGTGGCTGTCTGGAGAGCGCTAACTGGGTGAAGCTTTAGTGAGGAGACGGCATAAAGCTGCAGAAAGTCTCACCACTAATCATGCTAACTGAAGCTTACATCATGCATCTAGTTCCTCTTGTTTATCAGAGGCTCAAAATCACTAACCCGTGGTCTGGCAGTAAATTGACTTAACAATGGGTCTGTTAAGTCTCATCAGTCCTGGGACCATCAGGAGGACATTTCACATAATAGACAAAGCCATTACAATTGGGTCTAAATTGTCTGATTGTTCTTGGGCGTGTTTATGGTGTCAACTGGAGGAAAAGCACTTCACTGTAACGCGATCCATTTTCCTGTGGCGCACTTACATTCAGATTTCTGTTGACATATTACAAATGCTATGCCGTGGAGAATAAGGCTTTAATTCAAAGATTCAACGGTGTTATTGTCATATGCACATACAGTGTAGAAATGGCAATGAAATTCTTCTGACCTGAGCTCCTCCAACAATGCAACATATATAATAAAATAAAGAATAAAAAATAGTGCAAGAAGTCTATATACATGTAAATAGAATATGATATGTACAAGAACAGAATATGAAATTAAATAATGTACATTAAGACAACATTAAATACATTTCAGTGATAATAATACTTAGAAAATGTAAAGAAATTGCGCCTTAAATTCATGTTTATATCATTATCCTGTCAACCCAATTACATTTGAAACCTCGCTAAAGTTTAGACAAATATAGTTTCTGTTCTAAATTGTCTGATTGTTCTTGGGCGTGTTTATGGTGTCAACTGGAGGAAAAGCACTTCACTGTAGCGCTGACCATTATCCTGTGGCGCACTTACATTCATAATAATAATAATACTTAATTAATTGATTAAAAAAATCTTTAAAAATGTGCGTCTTTTCATTTTAATATGATCCTGTCCACCTGACTACATGTGTAACCCCGCTAAAGTTCACACATATAGTCCCTGCTCCCCAATGTCATTAAAATGAACAAAGCATGGGTGACTAGAAGAAAAAAAAGGAAGTGTGCTTGGATTTCAAGTGATTACAGGAATTAATTAAAACTGTCTAAATTCCATACTTCAAACTAGTTTTAAGCAGGCTTCGAGTGGAGTGCATTAACACGAGGTGACGATATTAAATATACTTTTAAAACCCGGTATGCATACTAAAAAGGTTCAGTGTGTGTGCGCTTTTCACTACACTCTTGTAGCACAATGCAAGGGAAAGGAGGGGCTGCTTACAGAAAAGAAAATGAAGTATAACTCATTTTGATTTCTCTTCACGTTTGATTGGCAGTGACATGTTGCAGTTTGATTGATGTCAGTCTGTGAAAATATTGCATAATTTCCTGTTAGTGCAAACTTTTGTCACAGCAGACTTTTGACTTGTCACATTAGGAAAACCACAAGAAACATTCATTTATGCTCCATGCTATTCAAGCATCCCAGAAAGCCATGACAGTGAGCCAGCAGGCACCGTATCAGGACGCTGAAACAGAAGCAGCTGAATGGAAATTAGGCATCATTATTTTTACACTTCTGCTGTTCCTACTGTGACATGTCAAAATGTATTTAGTGATAAAGGGCACATGTATCTTACCATTAAAGAATACGTTCTCTTTCTTTAAGAACACGCTAGCAAGCACGTCCACTTTAGAAACCCAACCACACATGCTCATCCTTTTAACACAATTTAACAGTTTAAAAGAAGTTGGTAATAAAGTTATGTAATGTCATCGAGCCGGTCAGCTACAGGGACAACAACACAAACAGTCAGCTCGGTCATTTTTCACATTTACAGAAAACATAAAAACCCCACCTTTCAGGCCAGAAAAAAGAAAATACATTTAAAAAAGGTCAGGTAAAGAAACAGGATATTTTTATAAGGTTATCCCTTTTTAAACTTCCTTGAAGATCCTTTTAATACAAAGTAGATTCAGACGTCTAGCCAATAGTGTTACAAAAGCTATCAGATCTGGAACCAGTTATATTATATATGTGTGTGTGTGCGCGTAGTTTCTTCTCGCAGCGCACTGTTCTGAGGTCAGATGCTATTAGGTGTGATTAGCTTAAGGTTAATACAAAACCACTGCAGATTAGCAGGTTAGCTGTGAGCGAAAAACTGCACTCTGCCATGAGTTTTTGGGCCATGACTCAGTGCATTATGGGTAATAAGAGTGACCAATCTGTTAGCGGAAGATGGAGAGGGGATGGAGGAGAGGCGGAGGAGGGTATGTCTGGTTGCTAGGATACGAGGCCGGCGCCAACAGCGGATATGATTTATAATGGCCAGTCTCACTGTCTCGCTTTCTCCGCTGGCTTCCTCCTTCCTCTCCTCCCTCTCACTTTTCCACCGACTCTCTCCATCCCTTACCCTCATTTCTATCCTGAGCATCTCCACGGGTCTATTAACCAGCTCTGTCTGCCTGATCTGAGTACTTACAAGGCTATTATTTATATGGGTGTTCCTGATATTCTCTCCAGCGTCCACCATAAGCATGCTGAGATGAATGTGAAAGGAAGTTGATTTAGCCAACACGACCCATTATGAATCCATCTCTTTTGTGAGTTTTAGATACACAGAGGGGGGTCATATAGGTGCAGCAACTTCTGTGCTCGTATGTGCTGTTTAAGAGCGCATGTGCACATGATCATGCATGAGCTGCACCCACATGAATAGAGGATATTGATTTGCAGAGACTTGATCCACCTCGGGATGTGAAAATCCTCAGGGAAAGATGCAGTGTGAGGAGGAGGAGGAGGAAGAGGCATGAGACCATGTGAGAAAAGGAGATAAAGACGAGATGGAGGGCCATATGAGGATGACTAAGAAGGATGTAGTGATGCAAAATGTAGTTTTTGAAACAGATGTGCTTAATTCAACGTTAATTTGAAAACCTTAACTTGTTAGAATGAACGCAAATGAATCACATTCCCAAGTTCGACCTAAACTTCCTCTAGTAATTCCAGTGTGGATTTTTACGACGAGTTGCACGGACGTGAAAAAGCGGAGAAATTGGCACAAGACACATATTTTGCACTGACCGAGGAGCACTGGCACGGCGGTCGTCAGGTGCAAATGTGTCGTGACCCCGTTCCTGTTGTGTTTTGAGCTTCTTGCAGCGTTTTGTATTTGCAGAGTTTAGTTTATGCAGTGTTTCGTTGGTGAAGATGCTGAATTTTCTTTTTGTATTTGCATCGTTTTTGAAAGTGCAGTGCGTTTCTCCTAATTGAAGCCGTTGTAGCACGTGTAGGCCACCGTACACTGGACATCAGTAAGCAGTAAGCAGTAAGCTACTTCCTCTGTGTTATCCGATCCATGACAAATATTCTGCACTCGTTGGCTTTAGGTGCATTGAAAACAGAGGAAAGGCCTTTTGCAGAATCATGCTCCAGTTAAAGGGGACCTATCATGCAAAATGCACTTTTGTACGTCTTTTATACATGAATATGTGTCCCCGGTGTTCCAGGGAACTCACCAAGTGTCAGAAAACACAACCCTCTCTATTTTCCTCCATACCCAAATCTCTAAAAAAGGGGCTGCAACGGATCTGATAAAAACTGATCCAGATTTGAACACTGTCCTGACGTCAGGACAGTGGCGCTACGGCTATTGGGCCAACTCCACCAATCAGGAGGAGACAGACACTGCCATTGCCTTTCGAAAGCGCTGGAGACGCTGTAGTACATATGCCAGGCCAGTAGATGGTGCTGTTCTCACAGAATCTGCCCTTGCAGAGCAGAGCTAAAAAAAAAGTGCAAATTGAGCGAAATGAAGCATGGCTAAAATGCATGATCTGTTTGGTATTTTGAAAAGAAAAAAGTATAAATATGCCTTATATAGGTATGGTCCTACACTATATTATTCAAATATAGCATGATAGGTCCACTTTAAGATAGTGCTCGCAATATCAGGATATAACATACGAACATTTGTGTAGCGCCCATTAAACCGAGGGTGATCATAGCTTAGTGTCGGAAAATTGTCGGGACTTTGTCAGATTGTCAGATCTCTCTGAGTAGCTAGGCATTATTTTCTTTATTACATCTCCACATGTCTATTTGTTTTATCTCACTGTAAATTACCAGTGTTTTAAACTTGTGATCTATCAAGACCGTCTCATTGGCTCTTAAAGGGCTGACATATTTGAAGGTCAAGTGTTTGTGGGTTTACGTGATAGCAGCATCAATTGCAAATGTGTAATTGTTCTTTATTATTTCCAACACTCAGCAGGGTTTTTCTGGAATCAGTGTCCCAATGAATCCCATAACAGTTTTTAACAGATGCTTTCAACTGAAGAAATAGTCCCTTTATAAAACGATGTACAGTGAAGTCTGTGGATTTATATCTAATAAAAACTGGGCCAAACTATTTGCGTAGCTAGATACCACTAGAGGAGTGAGGGAAACATGTGAATTCGGGTTAAACAAGGACATCGAGACTTGTCTGTATCTGCCAGCCAATATGGTTTATGTTGTAAGACCATAACTGGATTTATAGTTGATATAATGGGTTAGTGGGATGCCGGTCGTAGACACAGACAGCGGAGGTTTGGATTTATAGTCCAACGATGGATTTCACCTGCTGATAAAACCACCGTTACTCACAGATGTATCGCACATGATCAGGCGTTTGTGTGTGCGTTTATTATTTTCTCCACTGTAATTGTGTTTTTATAATTTGATATACTTTGAGAGCAACAATAGGTTAGGATACATCCTGCTAACTTCTATTTAAGCATGTATCATATAATACTGCTGTGCAACGGCCATTTTTACTTTATTTCGTTCCTAGCTGGACGGCGGTGTGCACAGTGTTTGCAGTGTGCATGGCTTTGTTTGATGTGTTTCACTGAAAGGACTGTGGAGTCTTTCTTCACCTGCCTTAAAGGTCAGTCCATCTTTAAACAACACTCACAATCCAGCAGGTCACTGTTCATCGTTCCTCCTGCCCACACTGAGAGGAGATACTAAAGCACTGGCAATGTAACACACACTAAAATGATGCTGTTATTCCAAATATGACAACATTCAGAATTTGATTTTGGCCCTGTTGGATATCCGAGGGTGGTTAACATATCACCATTTCTGACTTTTGGGTACTGTAGTAGAGCATTATGTTGTAACACAAATCAAATCATCTTTGAATGCTTTCAAACTTGGGATTTTACATCTTTCTACAGTTGAAATTAAAGTGATGACATGGGCTAAGCAGATAGAGATAGCAATTGCACACTAAAAATTATGCTGTTATTCCAAATATGACAAAATTCAGAATTAGATTTAGGGCATGTTGGATATTGGATTTCAATATGCAGAATTGGGGCTTTTAACAATCACAGAATGTTCCAATTAAGAAGTGAGATATGCTGATATGCTAGTCTTGAGGTTTTAGGAGTATTTATATGCGTTTCAATTGAGGTTTTTCACACAGGTTGCAAACCACAACCTCTCGATTTAAGCCTGACTGAGTCCTCTCAGCTTTTAGGACACCATTTAGCAGAATTTGGAGAGCTGATAATAAAGTGAAATAACCAGCACTTCAGTTTAAGAAGAAAGGAAATTGGAATATTTTAAAGGAAGTAACTGTAAGATATCATTGGTGTGTTTTATGTTAGTCAGAGTATGCACTACTGTCAGTAAAGAGGAATATTAGTGGACAATTATTTCCTTTTTCTCTATATAAATGATTGGAATAATAATGTATTTATCAGGTTACATAGGTACGCATAGTTATTGTTTGCATGAGTTGCAGTGAGGGGAACATTAAGGTCTGTATGGACAGAAAGGTCAACTATAGCAAACAATGTATGGCATGTCAATGTGTTATGTCTGACTTTATGTTGTATTCAATATCAATAATCCCACTTCTTAACACACCACTCAAATTCCAGCTTTAGTGCTCACATCAAACGATCTATCCTAGATATTTAGTGTAAAGCCTAAAAGTCTCCTCTGGTTTTCCAGGCCCCATCAGTCTCACTATCTCTCAGACTTCTTAACTTATCCGCACTTATTTAATTTGATTATTTGGCAAAGCAAGAAGTCTGTTTGTCTCTTGGTTCCACATCTATAAGTGATCCAGGAAGGCATTCAAACTAGAGTGTCCATATTTCTCTCTCCCTCTCACTCTGCCCAGTGTCTTCCAGTAAATGGAGGATAATTTTAGAGCGATAAAGAGCCCAGAGGATATCGAGGGAAAGGAACACACACACACACACACACACACACACACACACACACACACACACACACACACACACACACACACACACACACACACACACACACACACACACACACACACACACTAAGATGGCCCCTCATTCCCAGTTGCACCTGCTGACCCCACAGGATCCACTGAGATCGGCTACTGCTGAGTGTGATGCTTCTACGCAAACACACAAACACAGACGCACACACACACACACAAATACAAGAATGCGTACGCACTTTGACTAATAGGCCTAATGCTTCCTGAAGAGGGCCCAGCACTGCATTAGCTACGGATGTGGGATTGATTTAGAATCTGAAAGCCTTCTAGTGTGTGTGTGTGTGTGTGTGTGTGTGTGTGTGTGTGTGTGTGTGTGTGTGTGTGTGTGTGTGTGTGTGTGTGTGTGTGTGTGTGTGTGTGTGTGTGTGTGTGTGTGTGTGTGTGTGTGTGTGTGTGTGTGTGTGTGTGTGTGTGTGTGTGTGTGTGTGTGTGTGTGTATGAATATGTTGTGTGTGTTTTTTCACTCCTCTGACATTATCTGTTTACTCACAAAAAAATGAAAAACACACTAACACTCATAGAGAAAGACACATAAGAAGGAGGTTTTTTGACTTTGACATTCAATATGTCTTCAAGATTTGGACATTTTTACTGTAAAAAAAACAACTCAGTTTTAGAAAGTTTCTGGAATTAGACTGGAAAGTATTTCAAATTAACATTAAGACCGTCGTCTTAAACTCTCGCACTAAATTTCAAGTTAAGAGCAGGGCTAATTAAGGCAGTTTGACCCATCACACCAATTAAACATCCTGAAACTCTGGAAAAACCATTAGTCCTTCTAATGCCAGATTAATTCCTGACATTATATTAAAAGATTAAAGTACAGAATCTAATGGACTCATAAGGTAAACGCTGTTTTAGTCTGACTGTTTCATTGCTGCCGCAGACATCACTGACTGACATTGTGTGATATTTCCCTCATGAAACAGCTCTTTTATGACTCTAAACTGCCTGGGGGTTAACATTTCTGATTTGTGCGTACTGTAGAGGAGCGTTATGTTGCAACACAAATCCTGGCATTATGCTGCATAATCATGACCTTGACTATTGATACACTGGCCATTGGGTAACTGCCATCGCTCACTATTTAGGTTTGTTATTGATGCTTCCATTATTGGTTGTCATATTTTGTGTCAGCCTAAAAAAATACAGAAATCCTTGAACAACATCCTTAATTTGAATATAGTCAATTATTGGATTAAATGAGTCTCAGACTTTATTAGTTAAGTTATCTTTGAATGCTTTCAAACTTGTGAATTCATCAACATCTTTCTACAGTTTGTATGAAAGTGAGGACTTGGGCCAGGTAAAAATACAGATACAGAAAGACATTTTTGATATTTTGACTATATGGAGTTTATTGTGCTGTTAGCTTACTGATAGACAGCAGTTAATACAGCTTTCTTTTATGGGCAGTAAGTAGGAGAGCAATCTATTATTCGATGGCAGTGGAAATGTTGTATTTGAACGACTAATTGCCAACAAATAAGCATTGTAGCAGATTATTTAGTTGCCTAAAAAATGCTCACAAATTGTGATTTTTAGACTTCATTTGCTCTGGAGTTATTATAAATGTTTGGATCACACCAGTCTGACACAGTCCCAATCGGCACCACTGGAACCTAAACCTTAAAATAGTCAAATACTTCATAATATAGCGTATCCTTATATTGGTCGAACTGACTTCTTACTGTCAAAAATGGTGGACCGCTGTCCCTGTTCTGCCGAAAAATGTATTCCCAAGTTAGGATTAGACTAATATGAGGTTTAGCAGTCAAGTGGTTTTCTTTGACCGTGATTTGTCCATCATTTCCCTTTTGTGTTTCCACAGAACCTGAGATGTTCCCCATCTCTTGCATGCCGCGTCAAGGCCGGTATGGACGGATTACAGCAAATATTTCAAGGTAAAATGAACAGACTTGTCAAATCTGAAACTATTATCGACTATTAAACAAGAGGGGATGTTATATTGTACACGTTAAACTCATCTCCTGCATGTCGCTTACAAAAGCATGCTGGGAAACGTTGGCAAACTGAGATATACCCTTAGTGTAAAGCCATGTGGAGCTAAATGGAGAAACAAAAGAAGGCCACGGTGCGTAGGGGAGAATACTGTTAGAGGAACGGTAGAAAGAACGAGAACGAGGGAACGAGAGGAACGGGTTAAAGCGTCGAGAGCGGCGGAGAGGGTGAGGTGGCCTGGGGGGGAGGAGAAGAGAAAAAGCAGAGAAACAGAAAAGCAGACGTGGAGGAGGTGGGGAATTGATGAAGCAGAAAGCTGGGTTATTCCTGCTGTGCATCTATGTGCCTTAGCTGCGTGTGTGTGTTTGTGCGAGTGTGAGTATGAATGGTGAGCTTTTGGCAGTAAATGAAACTGTTTATCAAATCGATATGGTCATCATCTCCCAGATGACTGTGGCCTCTACTGAAGAGCCATCATAAATCACAACCAAATATGGAGGACACGATCTATACCGGCTTTGTGTGCACGCGGGCATGCTGTGCACACTTTCTGTAACATATATCTGAATATGTGGGCATCTGTGAGTGAAATACTCTCTGCCACCGATCTGAGATTGGAGCAGAAAATGGAGACACGAGAAAGACAGACCACACCTTAGACCAGTGTGTCTACGCAGCTGTATTAAATAAGGACGTAAGACAATACTCTCATACACGATGATCAGCCATATTGTTACTGTGACATATCCTCCGTCCTTCCCCGTGGGGTTAACAGCAGCGCTCTTGTTTCTGTGTCTGACGGCCCCTGGTGCTCTCACTCTGAATAATGTAGCCTCCCGATATCAGTGACAAGAGTCTCGAAACCAAAATAGCATCTTGAGCTCCGATAAATATAGAAGGTAATTAAATCGGCAGCAGGAGAAGAGACAGAGGAAAAGACAGGGAAAAAAGGATGGTCTCTTTTATGTGTGAGGATAAAAGTCTCCTCTGCAGCCATCAATTGGACGGGAACAAAATGCCGTTTGTTGTTGCGTCTTATTCCCTCACCTTTTATGTTGATATTATCAGTAATCAACTTTTTTTTGTGATCTTCTTGAGTGAAAACTGGCTGCAGAGGATGTGTGTGTTTTAGGGCCTGCCACAGAGCAGTGAGTCAGCATTATTTCACAGTAGACTCGACGAGGCTCTGGTGAGCCCTCAAAGCCATCTGCCTCTTGACAATCTTCGCCCTTTTATTCTGCGTGTTGCTACTTCTCGATGTATTCTACCTTTTTGTCAAACATGTGAAGCACATAGAGAGGCAGAGGAATCGGGGATTGATCCTGAGTGTGACACCGTCGCAGAGGAGCGGGGTGAAAGGTTATTGGGGGGGTTGGATCAGCTTGTCAAAGCAACTGGCCCCTATCTTGACATGATCTCCTCTGGGAAAGTGTGTCTGTGTGTGTGTGAGTGTGTGTGTGTGTCCGGTGTGACATGTTGTGACAGAAACTGACTGACAAGCCCCTTCGCAGCCCAACACCAGCCGCTGCAGAGAGACTAATGATGACAGCTCTCAGGCCGCACACACTGCTCTCTTTTTCTCTATCACACACACGGACACACACGGACACACGGACACACACACACACACACACGCATACCCACCATGTCTTCCCATCTCTCGCTCTCTTTGTCTTGTGTCTCTCCCTCGGCTACCTCTTCCTCTATCACACGCCCACACAGACAATGGCATCCTGTATATCGTCTGCCTGACACAAAGGCGCAAACACACACATTTACATGAACAAACACACACACACACACAGACATTTGCACACACACACACAGTCACATTCATACATGCAGTCATACTAGTCTGCATGAAGAATATTTCTCAAATAGACACTGAACGTATACACGTTTTTTTCTCTTGCATTGTTTCCTAGACACACACACACTTTCTCTTTTTCTCACACACACACACACACACACACACACACACACACACACACACACACACACACACACACACACACACACACACACACAAACGCTGCACTACTCTCTGTCTTGGAATTTTACATTTTGATGAAGGAGGAAGCTCGCCGTCCAATCGGAGCAGCGGCAGCAGGGAGAGACCATCTCTGCGCAGACAGCAGGGGGGTTCGGAGGCAGCTCCGCTGAGCGTTATCAGGGTCGACCCAACCAGCTCTGCCCCCCGGCGTCCCCTCGTCTGCGCCCGGCCGGTGGTACGATCCGCCCGGCTGGATAAGTACCCCCTCCTCTCCGTCTCCCCCTCCTCTGTCAGTGCTAGGGTGTAGCTACTGATCCCATACTACAGCAGAGAGGGTGAGAGCGTGAGGGAGGAGGGACATCAGGTGTCACTGCTCTGCAACCCCAGTTGAGGCTGCATTACCAAGACAACCAGCTCCAGGAGTGCTGCCAGGTGAGTCTGAGGACACGCACACACTCTCACACACACTCACACACTTTAACACATATGTGAACAATGAATTTACATTGTTTCCACATAGGTAGGTGTTGAATTGAAGGGATTTACATACACAGGTGTGCAGGCGCCGACATGCTCCAGGATGAGGGTATTGTCACTTCTACAACATACTAACAGTGTGTGTTTTTTGTGCGTAGTTAATGTCAGCGAGTGTGTGTCTGTATGTGTGTGTGTGTGTGTGTGTGTGTGTGTGTGTGTATCTGTGTTTTGTAAGCCATGCCAGAATGTACAGTGTACGTGCGTGTAACATACGCCGTCCCTCCCAGTAAGGGTGGTGGGAGACAAAGGGTCCCCTATGTCTGGCGCTGTCACACAGCCGCCGACGGGTGGGAAAGTTTTTTCTGTCAGCAATCATGTCTGATCTAAAAAAAAAAGTAAAATAGGGTGCCCCCCTCCCCCCCCCACTTCCAATTTCCCACCCACCCATCGCTGTCGAACACTCCTGACTCACGGTGATAGGAGGACACGGTCACAGCAGATGATCACCCGGGGGGGGGTGTTGGGGGGGGGGGGGGGTGTGCTCTGAGGACACGGAGGCTCAGATGAGGAAGGATGGGAGGTTGATAGGGGGGGGGGGGGGGGGGTTGGGGAGTTGTCGGTCATGACACTACTGTAATGTGTGCTAGACATACCATAAAGAATGAGGTTAAAACACATGAGGAGGGGTCATCTGCCATTCACATGACTGATGGTGTGTGTGTGAGAGAGCGCAATGTGCCAGCCATTACTGACCGATAAACCCAGACAAAGGGCGGCGGATCATATGTGCAGTCTTGTGTCATGCTGTGTGTGTGTGTGTGTGTGTGTGTGTGTGTGTGTGTGTGTGTGTGTGTGTGTGTGTGTGTGTGTGTGTGTGTGTGTGTGTGTGTGTGTGTGTGTGTGTGTGTGTGTGTGTGTGTGTGTGTGTGTGTGTGTGTGTGTGTGTGTGTGTGTGTGTGTGTGTGTGGGGAAGTTGGGGGAGGGTTGAACGGTCACGTAAACGCAGGGGCATCTCCATGTACAGTATGTCTGATCATCATGTCTGAGCGTTCTCCACACACGTGCGCATTGCGCTGCCGTGTTCTCCGTCCTCTCTCCCCCCCCCCCCCCCCCTCCCCCCCTGACGCCCTTATCCAACCTGTCCCCTTTTGACAGCCGGCCGTCATCTCCCCCCCGACCCTCCGCCGTCCTGCAGCAGCAGAGCCCGTCTCACCCGGTCCAGCCCTGTTCATATGACACCGAATCATCAATCCGCTCTTTGTGTCAACTACTGCAATAAATGTGCCTCGTATCCTTATGTGGCCTTTGTTAAATCCTGCCGGTGTGGTTGCAGATCTTTGTCGCGGGGGTGCAGTCTAGTCTAGTTTCTGGATTTTAAGACGAGTTGAGGATTAACAAATCCTTTATCAGATAAGTAAACTCTTAAACTGTCTCATTCTGTATTCAAGCAAGAGAGAAAATTCTACAAGATCCATTTTATTTGGACAAAGAAGTGCTGATTCCATATTTTTTCAGATTTCTTCTGTGAAATTATTGGCGAGTACCGTGTAAGTGAGACAATAGTCAGGTAGGTAAGGGGCTCCAACTGCACATGCACAGGTCATGCGTTCAACTACTACGACATAGGGCCAATCAATCAATGTGCAATAACCTGGAAAATTCAATATTTGACGGAGTCGGCACCCCTTGGTCTTAAACAAATGTTTAATATTGTGAAGGAGTGCGTGACAGGTGAGGGCTGTCATCATCTGCTCACTAAGTGTTGTATGTGTCATGACAGCGGGGTAATCTATATCTAGTAGGAACGGTGACCAAAATGCACAGTCTGTGTGTAGAAATGGAGGCGACGAGAACAAGCTGTACATTTTCTCTCTCAATGCCCTCCTCTCTCTCCTCTTCCATTTTACTCCTTCCTCACTCTTCCCATTTCCTCTCTCTTTTCTCTGTGCACACTCATCCCCTCCTCCTAATGTGAGCACTGACAAGCTGTAGGGCGTGCCCCCCCCCCCCCCATCCCCTCGCCACATACGTTACACCGAGCCGTGCGGCGTACATACATTCAGAACCATGTGCCGTTCACACATGGCTGCCCCCGTCATACATGTCCTGGTTTACACTGTGGGGGCCTCCGCGCTGACAAAAGAAATCGGTCACAGAATCAGTATTCCTCTTTTTCTATAACTCCAATACTACGAGGTGAGGTGACATGGCACTATGGTTTTCTGCATATATGATGTTTGTAACACCGGGAAATGGCGGCGTAAGCAACAATTACCCTAATTGAACATTCCAGAGCAGCCCTGCAAAATGGCTGCCGTGCCGGCACTCTGTCTGTGATGGCCGACAGGAGTGTGTAGGTCTAAGGTGTGTGCATGTATAGCAGCGCTGTGTCTACGTGTCTGTGTGTACACCTGTTCGTCTGGATGTGTGTGTTTCGCCTGTGTGAGAATAATGCTGCTTTTTGCTTTTCACCGACTGCTTTGTGTCGAGGGAAGTCTCTCCGCTCACAGGAGATCTCTGCTAATCCATAATTACCAACCTCAATATACCTCTTCTGTAGGAGCCATTATGTCGAACTGTTTAAGATTGTGTTTCCTGGAAATACTGCTTTGAAAAACCTCTGAAGAGATGGCGCCGTCAGGGAGTCGCCCCTCTCAGCTTCACGTCCACCATCTTCAGAGCGTTTTCACACACCAGCATGAAGGTGCTGAATGTGTTTCACCAAACAGCTGACCTTGTGTTTTCTTTACAGCTCTCTGCCCGGCCAGCCATCCAGATATCTTCACATCCATCCCTCTGCCCAGCCTGCGAATCCGGCCCTGCCCTGCACAGACCTGGCAACCTGCGGGAGTCATCAGGGTTAGTGCGCCTTTGGCACGCCTCTGTGCCAGAATCGTCTGCAAGCATCAGGCAGGAACTTGTAAATGTATAGGTCTGCACTTAAACCAAAGGCCAGACAATCAAATAATATACTTACATTAGGGAAAGAGAGGCGGAGAGAAGGGGGGGATAAAACACTGCTCCTGTTCCTGATTTATCACGATCGATAGGACAAGTCAAAAGACATTTTATATCGTTGCACAAAAGCCAAAGTTTCATTGTAATCTTAGAGTAGATATCGAGTGATGGCCATTTAGTTTGTTTGATTTATAATGTTTTTTCCTAACGCGTTGACACAAAGAGATCAATGACTCTTTTTAAGGTCACTCGTACAATATAATAGTTTAGCATCGTACCTTTTTAAACACACACACAAGCAGAAACACAAACATTTTCTCAGAGATAAGCAGCATTCTCCCGTTTACATACCCTTTTTTCTCCCATTCATATTAGACTACACACTCTCACACAGATTATAGGCATCGCTGGATTAAGTAAAAACTGTGCCGTTTTGCTAATAATTCAAATACTGCAAGTGTTAGCATTTTACGCAGTTCATCGGGGAGACGCTTTGAAAAAGACAAAGCTGAACTAAATGACTACCAGCGCTCAGGCCTTATCTCAGCTGTGTGGGTGTGCGGTTCGAATGCACATGTAAGAGAGAGAGAGCGGGAGTGTGTTGTGTGTGTGTGTGTGTGTGTGTGTGTGTGTGTGTCAGGCTTACACATTAAAATCTCAGCCGCTGTTTCGAATGCATTTGCAGTAGCGTGGTCACACCGCTTCGCCGAATGGTGGAGATACGGCAGGGAGGAAAGACGTTTACACAGCGGATCCTAATGGCCGCGTCTAAGGATGTGTAGATATAGGTGTGTGTTTGTGTGAGAGACAGTGAAAAGGGCACATACAGGTACATATGTACCTCTTGCTATTGATTGGGTAGGATAATGCTTCACTCTTTTCTCTTTCTCACTTTCAAATAATCCTTTATGGATAGATTTCAATGTCTATAAACACAGTGGACTAGGGCCAAATGCACAGCTATAGGCAGGCATTTTCCCCATAAAAACTAGAAGAAAATACATTAAAAAGTCTAGACAATTTAACAAAGTACAGAATATGATCCTAATAAATGTATTTTTATTTGATTTATGTGTTGTTTTATATCCCTACATTTGTTCTGGGTAATCATCGCAGAAAGCTCACAGTAAGCAGAGCGACCAGGGGCCCATTTCTTGTTATTGGGTCCCATTTAAAAAGAGCTTCTGTTACAAACCGATATGCTAACGTCAATTTAGAAATAAGACCCTAAAAGAGATGAAGTTAAGAAGGCAGGAGTAGAGAAGTAATCTTGTTTTGTTAACCCACTTAATTGGATAGATATTGATGTCCACCTTTTGAGTAAAGGGAAAATGAGGACAGCAGTGTGTGTGTGTGTGTGTGTGTGTGTGTGTGTGTGTGTGTGTGTGTGTGTGTGTGTGTGTGTGTGTGTGTGTGTGTGTGTGTGTGTGTGTGTGTGTGTGTGTGTGTGTGTGTGTGTGTGTGTGTGTGTGTGTGTGTGTGTGTGTGTGTGTGTGTGTGTGTGTGTGTGTGTACCTGTTTTTGGCAGAGGGCCTTTTAGACCCGAGTGAAGAGCAAATGGATGCTTGGCAAATGCTCAGCCAGTGTCCTTATCACTGCTGCTCTCAAAGCCGACCACCCCTGCTCCTTTAATAATGGAAACAAAACCCAGAGTCATTTCTATGAATGCACTCACTAACACCTCTCAGCCTCCACTGTGTTGCTCCAGATAATGGTAATGAACATAATAATGTACAAGTCTGCTCGTATCTATTAACACAGGCATTCATCAGCTGATTAAAAGGCGATGCGGCACACGTGCAAAGAGGAAACTAAAGTATTGTACGCCGCAAATGGAATAAAAAGAGAATAATGATTGACACAAGTGCACGTCTGCTGGTTAATAGTGCGGGTATAAAACACAGAGTATGGGAGGGAGTGCTTCACGGCAAAGCTTTTTGCCTCCCTGGCTTCCATCCCAAGTGCAGACAACAGACGTCGTCATTTTTCCAACTCGATTTACAGACGCATTAGGAGATGCTGAGGCGCGCCCAACTCTCTCAAATGTAATCAGCCTACCTCTGTGTTTTAAGAGGAAATAGAGGGTGCCGTCTTCTTTCTGACTTCTCCTCTTTCCCAGACATAATGTCTCAGTAAATAATAAAAAAAACATTAATAGCTGTGTATGGATTTTTCTCATGACTGCCTTGTACTGATTTGATTTGTCTCCCTTTTTAGGTTTCGGGGAAAAAAAGATAAGGGCGATACTTGTGAAGAATAAACTCATCCCATAAAGATTTAGATAGATTCAGATTTCCTAAGGTAAGATATAAATATATCTGGTTGAAATACTATTCACTTGAAATCTTGCCCCTTTAATGCTTTCCAATATATTGCATGTTCTCCTAGTGTGTGCAATGTCTTACATTTTTTTACATCAATTATATTTTTAACCCACAGTGCCATTTTTGTATTAAGTCATTTCAAATGTACTGATGCCATCATTTGAAATGAGTAAATGGCATAATTTGACATACATTAAAACAATATAACATTCTTCTAATGCCACAATTTGCACATTGTACACAATATTAAGGAATGGCTGTGCTCGAGCTTTAAAATGATCACACTTATAGGCTTTTCTACATGTATACGCTACCTCCTTTTTTACATTGAATGACTTTTTTTCAGTCAGAAATAACCCCATTTCACACGTTCTTGTTCTATATTCAAGCCGTTAAATTGATCTTCAATTGCGTTCCAGGTAGTACTATAAAGCTCTTTAAACGTGGCTTTGTTAAACCTTCTAAAAGTCTGCGTCTCCCTGTCCTCCCCCTGTAATTGATTTCACACCTTTGAGCCTCACAATAGTTTCCTGAGTGCACTTAGAGGGATCCATGTAGATCTCGCACCAGCTTTACTACAATCCTTCGCTGTTTGAAGTCCTGACTGTCCCTCAGCAAAACACACGACTAATAGAGAGCTCGGGTGAAAAAAGACTCGTGGGGCACCAGGAGCAGGACAAAGGATGGGGGGGCTGGGAATGGCAGGGTTGAGGGGAGGGGATGGGAAAGAGCTGGTGAAAAGTCAGGGAGATGGCTTTTGAAAAGATGGCATTTCCTATTATACCCTCCTGCCTTTAGCTTTCTTTCAATTCCTTCATTCCCTCAGAAATGTCTCGGATCATTCATCCTCTTTTCACCCTTCATTTCTCCCGTATCACATCATTTCTTGTAACAGCTGTTCACTCATCTGTTTCACTTTTGATCTCGTTTCAGATTTTTCCACCGTAGCTCTACCTGCTTTAAATGTTCATCTTCCTCGCATCTTATAAAATCATGAGATAATCCCAACGCTACAATTTGTGCATTTTGACACAATGTTAATGCAGTATAGATTTTCTTAAGTCCAATATGTTTTCTTTTAATGATCACAGTCAGTTTAATGAAAGTTTGATACGTTTGACTTTTAATACGATACTTCCTTTTTACATTTACCTCTTTAAATCTAAAATGACCACATTCAAACACAGTTTTTTCTCCTTTTTTTCATTCCCCCACTAAGGGAAGCTGCAATGACAGCCGATTGATCTCACACACAAATGCATATGTCTCCAATATTGATTGTTTTCTCACACCGTGCACATGTAGACACACATAACATTATTTATACGCGCCATTAAGTCGCCGTCTCGCTTCGGCAAGTCTCCGTGGATCCATAGTGTTCAGGTGGAGGAGGGTTTTTTTTTTCTTCTCGAGGCGCTCGTGGACGTTATCTTGAAACGAGGGTCTGGCTGCCATAGCAACCATATGATGAGGCAGCCAGGGCTATTTAAAGGAATTCAGCTGCTGCTCGCATTCCCGTCAGCTTCACACCAGTCCACTGAAAGACAAAGAAGTGGAAGTGAATGCACAGACACTTATAGTTCCACCCCTGCAGTCTAATGTCTGGTATTAGGGCTCGAAGCAGCGGAAAAGCAGAATAAATTAAGGGCTGCTTACTCTACGTAAACGAACAATGGAGTCTGAACATTGATTTAGTAATAATCTCCTACCCTTCAGTTTTTTCTCTATGCCTCCTTAGTATGTATTCTTCCAGTTAAATAGATCCAATTCGAGATGAAGTGTTTACATTTTAAAACACCTATCCTGTTATTTCAGTAATGTACATATTTTGAATCCATTCGTATGAAATGTACCCTCTTTTTCAACAAAAGTAAAAAATATTTTCCTGCAATATAATATATATAAAACAATATATATGCAAAAGCTTGCACATTAGGGGATTTTTTTTTACGTTGATGTGCATTTGCTGGAATTATCTGCAGAAGAGGGCCACTCTAATGTAACGCCTGAAAGTATTCATATAAAAAGCAAACACACCTTTTTCTCCAGGGAGGTTTTTCTCGGTGGACAGTCACACATGGGGAGAGGAAGAAAAAACGTTGTGCACCTACAGCGCTGTGCATGCCAAACAGACGCAGAGCAGACAAAGGAAAGCACAGTTTCTCACACACATATTTATCTGTCAGACGCACACCTGGAGGAAATTGACATTTATCTCCTATCACCTACTGAGAGCATTTCTGTATTCTCACTTAACCCCCCCATGTGTCTCTGTCAACATCTAACTGTAAGTGATAGGCAGCGCTTCCTCTCTATTATTCTGCTTTTCTGTTCACTAAGTAACCACTAAAACATGGCACTGCTAGTCAGACTGACTTTTTTTAAAAACACGTCTTATTCAGGGTGGCCACCCGAACGATTTTACTGGGGTACAGAGTTCAAGATTTGAGCTTTTTTAGTTCAGTATAAAGTCATAGCCCACAAAAAGAACATCAAATGATTAGTGTTTGTTTTAGTAACAGAATTTGTGCCAATGACTGATATGATTTTATAAATTAAATTATTGGAAACAAATCCTTTTCAAATCAAATCAAATCAAGTCTTATGTATGTAGCACATTTTTATAACGATTTTTGGTCGAGCCAAAGTGCTGTACATGCAATAAAAACACTTTACTACAATAGCAAACAGACTGTGCTTTTATCAGCACAGTCTTTGCTGCAACTCTATCCCTAATTGTATAATCATTACATGTTCTTATGTAGCGGGCCAGGCCTATTGTGCCCCCCCCCCCCCCCCCCCCTAGAACCGCCCATGATCACATAAATAAAACACTTTAATAAAGAGATAACTGATTAGTCTGGAAACTGGCGAGTTGATTGAAATAACATTTATTATTTCACCTTTTTGATAATTAATGAATGCTTTGAAGTAATTTTTCAAACGCATCATGTATTTCTAGCTTCTGAAATTCAAAAATGTCATGTTAGTCTTTTGTGATATATTCTCCTTGGGGAGACTAAATATTTAATGATTTATTGAGAAGAGAATCAAAGTAATAACATATAGTGATTAATTGCAACCTTTAACATACTTCCAGTTATTAGTCTGTCCCAGTGCTTTATAAATGAGCATCAGTGAAGAGGCTGTAATCAAACGACTTAATGATTTGTAGTATAAACTTCACTGGTTTGGCTCACAGGGTTAATAGGTCATTCTTCCTCGTCTGTAAAGAAAGGCTCGTAATTTTAACGTCTTTCATTCAACTGACTTTACATTTGAAGTGCACGATTATTGGTGGAACTGCCGCCGTTCTTTTATGGCCCTGTTGAGCCTTTTCCAAGCCCTGTGAGAGCAGTCAGGAAGATTTTAAATTGCTCCAAAGACGCAAAATGATGAGTGACCTCTCTCATAACACTCCCTCTGCTCCTCACTTCGCTCTTTATCTATTTTAATCCCAACTCATTTCATATGCTAAGTAAAAGCTTATATCCCTCTTCACTGTACGTACACGCACATCCTTCATTGCTGTGGTGTGATTATAACATTTGCATAGAGGATGTTGTTGGAGTGCAGAAGCAGGGGGTGGTCTAATGCCTGTCAGGTGTAGAGAGGTGGATTTATGAGGAGAAGTCATTGTGAGGAGCCTAGAGAAAGCTTTCCTCTCTCCTAACCTCCGATGGTTTCCTCTGACTCTAATTTGCATTTTCTCTTCTCACAGTTATCCCAGATGTAGCGATGATAAGGAGGAAAGGGAGACTCTTCCCCCGGGGAGGATGCAATGAGATGGAAACACTTTTCTGCTTTCCGAAAGGAGAACTTCTCCCACCATCGGGGCGCCATCTGCTGGTTCTGGTGGGGCGGGACAGCTGGTGTTGTGAATCAGGCCGCCGAAATCCAAGGACCGGCTACTTCCCAACACCAGGGTCCCACCCTCACCCCTCACATCCTCACAGGATTGACCTCAGTCTCAAATGACTTCTTCATTGTATATGCTCTCTTGTGTTGGATGTAATGGTGATTAATTAATTGTAGTACTAGTCCAAATCTGTGTGATGTATATTTCCTATGCATTGTATCCTGTCAAATTATGAATTACCAAAAAAGGTATAGTAAATATATCAAATAAAAATATTAAACTATGTCACTCCACATGAACACATTTAACATGGATAATACCATATATTTGTATATATTTGTATTTCCCCAAATAAAGAAATAAAATATACATTTAAAAAAAATATGACTGTGGGTTTGTTCTTTGAATTAATCAGAAAAAAACCTCTTTAAAGGGGCCCCTATTATGCTTTTTGGGGTTTTCCCTTACTGTAGTGTGTTATCTAAATGGTCTGCAAAGGCTAAAATCCTAAATTCCCTCCAGAGGGAGTTTTCACTCCCATGACACTGTTATCCAAAGCAACCTACAATACCTAAAATAATCCATGAAATTACAAACTCTGAACATTTTCCACTTGTATAGCTTCCATAATATATGTCATGTTCTTGTAACTGATTGGTTTTTCATTTTTTCTTAATTTAATTCACGTTTTCAATACATTAATGTGAACAGGTGAGCATTCTTGCGCATGCGCAGAATGAGCGGTGTCATTGGTCAATTAATGTGCCGATGGGCTGCACGGAAAATGGACGCTATGAACGGGGGTATTTTTGACGTCTTCACGCATGTTGTTTACTTGCCGCACTCTTCAACCAGTAACCAGGTCTAGATATATCATTTATCTCCCTTTGATGAGTCAGTTATTTATTTATAAGCATGTTACCCTCTTCTACCAGGAACAAACTTAACCGAACCGCGTTGCAAAACTTCAGTCTGACGCTGGTGCCGCGGCGTAGACGAAACTTACAGAATAATTTTGCAACTGAGAAACCAGAGGAAAACAAACTTGTTCCTGAACCTAAAGACAGTAACTCTTTCCAAAACAACAATGCATCCGTGCCATCGTCTTTAACAAGCCCCGCAAACGTGACGGAAACGATCGAAGGAGAACCGGAGGAGCCGTGCGTAGGAACGCAAAAGTCAAAATGGAGATCCAAAGGGGATGGTAGTGTGCACGTTATTGATCAAGAGGGACCATGCACCAGAGGCAAGTTTCAAAAGAATAAACCAAACACCAGGAGCAAGAGCAAGCACGGGGTGCACACTTTAAAGGAGCTCTGCAACCTCAGATTGAAGTTTTCTTGGTGCGTTTGCACGGCTGCAGACAGGAAAGAGGTGGTCAAACCAAAAAGGGGCAAAAAGAACTTGATTAGCCACGCTACAAAGAGTAAAAAGACAAGTGTAGGCAAAAAAAGCAAAATGTCGGTCAAAAAGGAATTAAATAACGAGGCTACAAAGAGTAAAAAGTCAGGTGTTAATGGGAAAACTCGCATTGGTAGAAGAGCCAGGGACAGCGAGTGTAAAGAGAAGGCCAAGTCCGCCTGGTGTGATCCAGATCCGGCTGCTGCACAGACACGAACACGGTCCTCCATTACCGCGGAACTGTCAAGTAAGGGCCACTTTAAGAGGGTTGTTTGACCATCACTAAGCGTGCACAGAAACTGGCATTGGGGTCTAGTAAATGTGTGTTAATTGGGGTTGATTTGGTAGGAAAAGGCTGTTAGCTAATGTGCTAATTGCATGCGTTTTGCTAAGTTTTTTAGAACGTGTTTTATGCTAAGCTAAAGGCGACTAATGTGAATCCCATCCTACAGAGATGGGAAGTAACTTAAGTACATTTACTTAAGTACAATGTTAATGTACTTTTCTTAGGTATTTCCATGTATTGCTACTTTATTATTCGACTCCACTACATGTATTAAACAGCTTTAGATACTTCAAAAAATACATCTCTTAAAAATGAGCTACTTGCCTAGCCTATAAGTGTTTTCTGTCATTAGATAAGTAATGTCTAATATTAAAACATACACAATTGAGGTAATCGACCCCATATTTTTTATACTGATTTGTAACCCTCCTGTCTTGCTTGTTTCTCCCCCCTTACCGTTGTGTTCACGGTGGTCTGTTTTAGCCAGAGGTGGGAGAAGTACTTAAGTAGAAGTACCAAAGTGTAGGAATACTCTGTTACAAGTAAAAGTCCTGTTATCAAAATGTTACTCAAAAGTACTAGCATCAAAATATACTTAAAGTCCCAAAAGTAAAAGTACTCATTATGCAAATTGTCCATTTCAGAATAATATATATGATGTGTTTTGATTATAATTATTAATGCATTATTAATGTGTTTAACAAAGCTGGTAAAGGTGCAGCTAGTTTGAATGACTTTGTATACTGCAGGGTAGCTTGTGAATTTAGGTGTAACTAAAGTGCCTTGCAATTCAATGTAAAACACAATTTTTAAGATTGAAAGTAGCAAAGTGGTCAGATGTGACCAGAAACATGACAGAAGGGTTAAAAAAAGATAGTAAAGCTCCCCTAAGCTTTTTGTTTCACCTACTGTCTCACAGGCAGTGGCTCAAATGATCTGATGATGCTAACATTGGTAGGTTTATAAAAGGGCTAAGCAATATATTTGGATATATTATCGTAATCGTCATATCAGACTAGAAATCTTCTTAGATATTTAATATCCGAATATCTTAAGTGTTGTGTTTTGAAAAGCTGCGTTACAGTAGTCATTTTCAGAATTTACCGTCAATGGGCAACTCTACAATATCAAAATGGACGTATTTGTTAGAAAATAAAATGATATTTATGATTCTTTAGATCACTCAGACCTAGTTTAAATCTGTGGAACAAAACAAAAAAACCGCTTAAATTGTGAGAGGGGATTTTCTTAGTGCTTAATAATTCCAGATGTTGACTGATGCATTGCACAATTTAACAAGTTTTTGTTTTCACAGATGATGATACAATTACGCACCCAAGCCCTGCCAGACTTGCTGGTTCAGATGGGTCTTTGGAAAAGGCTGCCAAATCCTCTGTTTGCAGCCTCTCTGGTGACTGTAAATACATTTCCCGTCATCAGACAACTTTGGGTGAGCACTGGCAAAAAAGCAGTAGCTGTGAGCCAGAGCATCCTACAGTTGAGGTTGAGAACAATAAAAAAGCCACGGTCACCTCTAAGAAGATTATCGTATGGATAGACCAGTACCCGAAGGTGATGCTTTGTGACATCGCTAAAAAACGAGAAATGAGAGCTGGATTTTCATTTGAGCCTGGGTGTTTAGGGCATAACAAGCAAACAATCGAGGAAAGTGTTTCGGCTAAAAGAGTTCAGTCTGTCTGTCGCGCTCTGAGTCCTACTGAACACCAGAGCCATCGCACAAATGCAAAGACAGTATCCAGTCACAAGAGATGTCGTTCCCTGAAGAGTCGGACAAGTAAAAGCTCCACTACCTGTTCTGCTTCTTCCTCACTAGGTGAACACACACAAAAAGGGCAGTGCAGGACTCTCATTCATGGCAGAGATGTTGCAGAAGATCCTGGCTCTCGATCCAACCTAGTAGGAAAGAAAATCCACAGGGATAAAAGACTGAAGCTAGGGCATGGTGTTAAAGATGGGACGTTGCCATCTACTCCGGATTTCGAAAATGTCACTTGCAAAGACCAAGCAGAAACAGACTCTGTAGACAAAGAGATGTCTGTTGAAAGTCGGGCATGTGTAGAGAGTGCAGTTTGTGATAGCAGCTGTTTTGGCTCCGCTGAGAAAGAAAACAATGTCCGCAATAGCCCTTGTGATGAGAAAGACAATCCCACAAACACTGAGGCAGCAGAAATGTCATCAGAAGTGTTCAGTGAGACCAACGAGGTTGAAACGGAGGAACTAGACTCATTTACCTGCCAGAGAGCGAGGCCCTATATCAGGAAAATACAATATTCTTGTGCACGCACTTTTATGTCCTGGCCCTTCCCTAACAGTGGCTTGATCCCAAAACCACATAACACAGACTGTCAAGCAGAGCCTATTGATCTATCAGCTCGAAATAACAGCAACGCTCCATCCGATCAAATTCAGCCAGGTATATCCAGCAAACGGACCAATGATGAACTCCCACATTCAGAGGCCTCCTCAATCACAGCCCATCATGTTTCCAATCAAAAGGAAGACAAGCGAGAAGAGAATGGCGAAAGCATTTTAAAGGAGAGGAATAAGCAAACGCATGACAATATTTCATCATTATCTAGGGAGTTTGCATCTCACCTTATGGAGGCAGAAGAACCCAGTCTCTCATTGGATAAGGCTTCATTTTCCAACCCAAGTCAGAGAGGAAAAGAGACTCAAACTGACATAGTCTTAGCCGCATCTCCGCCAGTTGATAGACCTGAACCGGACAGCTCCACGTTGACCCCTTCCCCATCAGCTCTTGGCCTGAGTGACTGTGAAACTGCCACTACTTTATCTCCCATGTCATCTCTGTTCTCACACAGTGGTCCGAGCAGCCTTCCAGCCACACCCTCCTCTCTCACACTTTTCATCGTTCCTACTGAAGTCGAAGGTGTTGAATCAGATTATTCTGCATGTACGTCCTCAACACCCAAATGTATGGTCAAAGCTGGATATAAAGAATTGTTCACCTGTGAAGAAACCCAAATAACATCATGGACTTCACCTTCTGCTCCTTCACATAACTCCTTTGATTCATGTCAATCTTCCCTCCTCCTTCCTCAAGTCGAGCAAGAGAGTGACAAAGAACTCCTCATACACGAAATGGATTCATATGCGTTTATGCTTCCACAGATTCTCTCTCCTGTCAATTCCCCCCAAGGAAAATCACGAAAAAGCCTTTTGCCCCCCCAAAGCCAAGACTGCCCAGGTGACGCAAAGGAGGACCAACACATGGACTCCAGCACACGTCAAGTGTTACCTGAATGTCACATGCCAGAAATTGTCAATTGCAATAATAAAAACTCAAAGAATGATATTGAACATAATAGGGAAGACTTGGAAGGAGTCTCTAAAACTACTCCAAAGGAAGTGGAGTCTTCACCATACAATAATGAAGATGTGGAGGATGGTAATGAAGAGGAAAGCCAGGATGAAACCGACAATGAAGATGATGTGGAACAGGGTAACAACAAATCAGATCAAGTTCCTTCCGAGGCTAAAAGAAAGGCGAGCATAACCTCAGGAGCTCTGACAGAACCCAGCTCTTCTCCCAGCTGTGATGAAGACGATGACAGGTCTCTCAGTGATGAAGGACAGCCAAGTCCTATTGGAGAAGAAGGATCTAGTCCATCTGAAGTAGCAGGCAGTGATAGGGATGAAAGTGTGGAAGAGGATACTCAGCCGAGCGTTCTGGACGATGTCACAGCTTACGAACAGGACATCCTACTTGTCGATATGAACCAGGACGACTTCGAGCTGTTCCAAAACCTGCCCCAGGAGAGTGTGCTGAAGCTGGGCCCCACCCGGGTCACAGAGGCCCCTAAACACAGACCTGTTGGAGTGGTGAAAACACTGACGCCCAGGATACATAGTGCATCACTGGAGTTTAAAGAGTACGGTCTCTTTATTTAAAAGCATATCCTTACTGAGTTGCATTGCTCATTGCAAATTCAATAAAAAATGTATTTTATGTTTCAGATCGAGCTCAGTTGATACCTACGATGGCGGTCCTGATGTCACAGGTAAGACCACTGCGCCAGTCAGAAAATGCAGAGCAGTAATCCGTCATTTGAAACCAAAACACAACATTTAAAACAATTACCATAGCAAAAGACACATTTTATATATACTTCTGATTCTGAATTCTGCTCAGGGACTTATGTGATAATACAAATAACGAAAAAGAGTAACCTTATGTTACGAAAAATAATTGTTTTTGGTTGTAGAATTTTATTAAACAGATCCTATGGTTGTGTTGTTTGTGTGTGTTTTACAGAACAGGAGAGCAGGACATGGAGACCTCAGTGTAGCAGAAACCCGTCCCCCACGCAAAGCAGCACATGGCCTTCGACTGAAAACACGGTACTGTCTAATGTAGTGTTCTATAGTGGACAAGTAAACACGGTCTTTCACCACTTTTATTGCAATGTATCAGGCATTGCAACATAAACATTAACAGGGTTTCTCTCCTGCATAATTGCTCTCTGTGCCTTCCCTCAGGTAAAAGTCCAGAATGAAAAGATGAGCATGATGCAGACCATCATTATTTACAAATAATAAATAACAAAGAGTGTCGGGCACATTTTCAATATAGAAGTATCTAAATTCACATGGGACTTCACAGGATGTTTTAATATCCTGTTCCAGGATCAATTTTGAGAGCTCAGCTCAGCCGCGGCGCCAGGATTTCAATTTTGGGTGGGCCAATGTAATTTCGGCTGGGTCTGTTCTAATAGATGTTTCTCGTTAACTAAAATAAAATAAAAAATAAATGCCTGCATATCATTGTTGGCAACTGTGGAATGCATATTTCCTATAGTAAAGACACTTTTTCTAAACCCTTCTCTTTTAAACATTTTCACTTTATAAGAAGCTTAAATATTATTTTAAATGATTAAGCGGCACGCCGCCATGAGTGAAATTAAATGTTAAACTACTGCATGTTATTTTGTTTTGGTTCACAATACATTGATACATTTAGAAACAATGAGCATACAACGGCAGAATATGGAATAATGACCGAGCACCTGATGTGTGTCTGTGTGGTTAGACTGCAGCCTGATATGTGTCTGTGTGGTTAGACTGCAGCCTGATTTGTGTCTGTGTGGTTAGACTGCAGCCTGATGTGTGTCTGTGTGGTTAGACTGCAGCCTGATGTGTGTCTGTGTGGTTAGACTGCAGCCTGATGTGTGTCTGTGTGGTTAGACTGCAGCCTGATGTGTGTCTGTGTGGTTAGACTGCAGCCTGATGTGTCTGTGTGGTTAGACTGCAGCCTGATGTGTGGTTAGACTGCAGCCTGATGTGTGTCTGTGTGGTTAGACTGCAGCCTGATGTGTGTCTGTGTGGTTAGACTGCAGCCTGATGTGTGTCTGTGTGGTTAGACTGCAGCCTGATGTGTGTCTGTGTGGTTAGACTGCAGCCTGATGTGTGTCTGTGTGGTTAGACTGCAGCCTGATGTGTGTCTGTGTGGTTAGACTGCAGCCTGATGTGTGTCTGTGTGGTTAGACTGCAGCCTGATGTTTGTCTGTGTGGTTAGACTGCAGCCTGATGTGTGTCTGTGTGGTTAGACTGCAGCCTGATGTGTGTCTGTGTGGTTGTCTTGTTTATTGTTTGGCTACTTTCTGGTGACGACAGTGTTCCCGCTTCCTCTCCCATAAAGTTGCCCTTATTATGCTCTTTTGAAAGTTCTGCTTGTGGCGTTGTGGCCGAGCTATCATTAGCATTTGAGTTCCCAGCTTAGCTGCGTTCAATTTAGTATGGAAAGCCCACGGTGCCATATTTTGCCCGTTTTTTGTTTAGGTGCAGAGAGTAAGGTAAGTACTGGCCATAGTTACTACTGTAACTACGGTCCTAGGCCATGTAACTACGGCATGGTTACTACTGTAACCATGGCCTATGGTTCTATGCGGGCTGTTCTATTCCTTATGCTGCGTTCACACCGGACGCGATGCGAATATTCGCTTCGCTCTAATCGCTCCTATCGCATCGCTCTAAACGCTGGAGTTTCACCGCGGCTGCCAGCTGTGTTTACTCGCATCATTCAAACAAGACGCGCTGGCTCGAGAGCTACAACTACAACAAATGAACATATTTTACCGTGATTAAATTGTAATACACGTTTCTAAATGATGCCGAAGTAACAACATACTGATACCGGTTAGTAACAACCATGAATTAATGCTTGACAAGTCTGCAGACAAGACGGCAGGCAAAACACCTTTTAAAATGCTTGTTTTCTGAATGAAGATCGGGTCGAACAGGCTAAGCTAACGTTGTATATGCTCATTCCACACTCATAACAACGGCCTACAGACATAAATAAAGCAGCGACTGTATTCGCCATGGCACAGACAGTCTGTGGTTTGTACTTGTTTAACTTTTGTCCAGTTTCTGAACAGATATGAGGAGCTGTGAGCTCTGTGTGCTAACTGCTAACAGCTAACGGCTGATGTTGTGTGGTTGAACGTCAGTGACGGCGGCTGAGATCCTCACCGCTGATTGGCTTCCGCGAGAACGCGTCACGTGAATTTGACGCTCGAGTTGAAAAAATTGAACTCTCGCGTTTAACGCGGCACCGTTCAATCGCCTCAATCGCGTGATTCGTGCCGCGTCCACCGCTTCATGCGCGCCGTCGGCGCAAATTCGCGTCTGTCCGCGTCTCTGCATTGACTTTACATGTAATCGCGCCGCCCCCAAACATCGCATCGCGTCCGGTGTGAACGCAGCATTAGAAGCTAATTATCTGGTCTTAACATTTGTGTTTTGACTTGGTCTCGCTGGATTGTTAGCAGCAGCCGCTGGGCTAACACCTTGCATGTACTGTTAAGCTTCATTATTTAACTCAGCCGGTGAGGGCAGTACTCTCACTCCCGCTCCCGGTAACGTATGGTTTTGATTGCAGTAGCGCTATATTGTTGTATTTAGTGTATTAGTACTAGACTCCTAGCACTAGGATGGGTAGATGCGGAGAACAATCTTCACTGTGTGTGCTGTGTGCTCTGCATGTGTGGCCATTAAGAGGATTTTATCCTCCCAAGATTATATTATCTAGTGTGCAGCCGTTTGGCTGACACTTTTAAGCACCGGCCACGGTTACTTTTGCCATAGTTACTACTGTAACTACGGTTCTAAGCCGTTTAAGTATTGGCCATAGTTACTACTGTAACTACGGTTCTACGCCGTGTAGATACTGGCCATAGTTACTACTGTAACTACGGTTCTAAGCCGTGTAAGTACTGGCCATAGTTACTACTGTAACTACGGTTCTAAGCCGTGTAAGTACTGGCCATAGTTACTACTGTAACTACGATTCTAAGCCGTGTAAGTACTGTCCATAGTTACTACTGTAACTACGGTTCTAGGCCGTGTAGGCACTGGCCATGGTTACTACTGTAACTACGGCTCTGTGTTGTTCTCTTTGGAAGCTAGTTATCTGGTCTTAAACATTTGTGTTATTTGACTTGATTTCGCTTGATTGTTAGCAGCAGCCGCTTGGCTAACGCCTTGCATGGTCTGTTAAGCTTCATTATTAACTCAGCTGGTGAAGGCAGTGCTCTCGCTCCCGGTAACGTATTGCCCTGTAACGTATTGCTCTGATTGTTAGCAGCGGCCGCTTGGCTAACATCTGGCGTGTTCTGCGTGCTGCTTGATTCTTAGCAGCAGCTGCCTGGCTAAGCTGCCCCGTTAAGCTTCTTTGTTTAATCTAGCTAGGTGTAGGCAGTGCTCTCGCTCCCGCTCCCTCTGCTAGTAACGTGGGTGTAGGTCATTCACATCCCTCTCTGTGTTCGGCGAGTAGGAGCATTGCTCTACTCTTTCCGTTCAGGCTGTGTTCCCGCACCCGCTCCCGGTTACGCTGCATCTGGCATTTGTCTCTGACTCAACCAGTGAAGGCAGTGTTCTCGCCCCCGCTCCTGGTAGACGTGTACTTGATTCTAGCAGCAGCCGCCCGGCTAAGCTGTCCTGTTAAACTTCTTTATTTAATCCACCTAGGTGAAGGCAGAGCTCTCGCTCCCGCTCCCTCTGCTGGTAACGTGGGTGTAGTTACATCCCTCTCTGTGTTCGGCGAGTAGGAGCATTACTCTACTCTTTCCGTTCAGCAGGTAGCTGGTGAAGGCAGTGTTCCCGCTCCCGGTTACGCTGCATCTGGCATTCGTTTCTGACTCAACCAGTGAAGGCAGTGTTCTCGCCCCCGCTCCTGGTAGACGCTAGACTGCCTTGTTTATTAATCCAGCTAGGTGAAGGCAGTGCTCTCGCTCCCGCTCCCTCTGCCGGTAACGTGGGTGTAATTTCATCCCTCTTTGTGTTCGGCGAGTAGCAGCACCGCTCTACTCTTTCCGTTAAGCAGGTAGCTGGTGAAGGCTGTGTTCCCGCACCCGCTCCCGGCTACGCTGCATCTGGCTACCTACAGAATGGCTCATTCATGTGGCGCCTGTATGGCTTCTCTTGAGCCCGAGGACGGCCATGACCGCTACCCCCCTCTGCTTTGGCCTCGAGCATTTGAGGGAGGGTCTCACGCAAAGCGCCTGCATGAGCCGTAGCTTCATGCCTCGGGCGCTCAGAGTGGCTAGAGTCGCAGAGGTGGCACCTCTCCTCGTCACAACTTCCTCCAGCTCAGTCTGGCCGTTCCCGGCGACTTGATGGAGTGATGGCTATGGGTTCACCCCCCAGGTAGAGGACTAGAAGCAGGCTGTCCTCTAAGGTGGATCGGTTAGCTACCGTCACGGAGCAGACGAAGTCGCTCCTGTTGGCCCTTCAGCCAGGGGCCGGTGTGGGGGCTAGCTTGCCGCCTGGCCCTCCTTCGGTTGCACACCTCTGCTTGAGGATGCCATGTCGCTAGAGGCTTCGGCTAAACCTCTTATATGAAGGGGAGGGGAGGGGAGGGGGGGGGGGCGGTGCCCCGCGGTGCCCCGCGGTGCCCCGCTCACCCCCGCTCACCCCCGAGGAAGCTTCCCACTCCTCTGCTCAGAGCTCTCTGCAGGGCATGGAGGACGCCTCCATGGCGGCCATGATTCGGACGGCCCTGGTACGCTTACAGCTTCAGGTTCCGCAGACCGACTCGGCTCAGGCTAGCGCCTTCTTCAGGCATAACCCTGCCCCTGTCACTCTCACTGTTCTTCAGAGGAGTACCTGAGGGAGCTCCATGCATGCTGGAGAGACACCAGGGCCCTCTCCCACTCTGCTGCCATGCAGGATCCGGCGAGGGTGGGGCTGGGTCGCTTGCCATCCATTGAGCCTGCCATCGCCTCCCCGATTCTGGCTCCTCTCTCTCATCTGATGCTGGCTGTCTCTACCTCTCTGCAGCAGGCTCCGGCTGAGCCTTCTTTGCTGGGCCTCGGTGTTGCATCACTGTAAGCCTTTGCCCTAATGTCTAGGGAATTGGGACGAGTTATGCCCTTATTGGTGCAGACTCGTCGTCAGGTTTGGCCTGCTCAGTCACCACTGTCGGAGACATGCCCTCCGTAGTGTGCCGGTCGAGCTGTTTGGGGCAGCTGCCCTGTAGGCACTGGAGCGTGCTGCCCAAGCTAGGCAGTCCAGGCAGCAGCTCTCGGGTCTTTATAGGCCTGTGCCCACTCCCAGCAGGCCCAGGGGCCCCTCCAGCAGCCGCACTCAGCCACCAGTTTACAGTGGTGGTCTGCGCAGGTCCCAGCGGCCCACTCATCCGCCTCCCGGGGGCTTTTGTGCCCCCGACCGCCGGCCTTCTCGGCGCCCTCCAGGGGGCTCCGGAGGCCGGGGAGTTAGGCCCCGAGACTCTCGGGGCCGGTCGTCGGCTGCTTTCCCAGCAGCAGCTCGGTTACTGGGCTGTCTGTACTTCCGTCCCTTGGGTGGGTTTCACCTTAACCCAGGGGTACGAACCGCGGTCCTGCAAGAGGACGGACAAGAGTTGTCCGTCCTCCTGGCCAAGTACGCGATCGAGCCAGTAGACCCTCTGCTTAGCCAAGGGTGTTCTACTCGGCGTACTTTCTCGTGAGCAAGAAAGTCGGCGGATTTCACCTGATCTTAAACCTCAGAGCAATCAACAGATTCCTGAAGGTGCTGCCATTCCATATGCTGACCACAGCACATGCACAGGGGGAGTGGTTCGCAACCGTGAACTTGAGGGAGGCCTATTTCCACGTGGGCCGGGCAAGATGGTGCCTTATATTCAGTTCCTCCGGCCCTTGGGCAGACTGACGGCTGCCTCGGCCGTTGGGCCCTTAGGCCCGCTGTCGTTGCGCCCCATGCAGATGTGGCTGAACAGCCTTCACTTGGATGCCAAGTGGCACAGGCTCAGGAAAGTCGGGGTGCCGCAGCGTTGCCTCCACTCTCTGTTACGCTTAGATGGCCCTGTTCTTACTCTTTTAAAAAACCTGAACATCGATTGTTGTGACATCGTTAGTGACTGCGGTATATTTTTTGTGTGTGTAGTCCTCCTTCATCTGCGCGCGCCCGCGAGACGTTCTACGATGCGTTTGCTCGCGCTTCCACTATGAGTTCGGTCCATTTTACGTTGCTTGATTACGTTAATTCATGTTGCTTTTCATTTTATACGTTTTTTTTAAAGGGAAACACATGTTTGCTCTTATTTTATTATGTAATTGTTAGTTTGGATAATCAAAAATAAAAATGTTGGAAACTATATTTTCGCCCAGTCATTTTTGATCAATGAATGATCAAAAATAACGCCGCGGGTGGCTCAGCTTCCGTTGCTTGTCTTTTTTTCAGACCATCTGAATGAAAAAAAATCTAAATTACACATTTAGGTGTTTATTTTTCTACTCTTTTGTCTATTTGAATCCGTACATATCAACAAAATTTACCATAATTCAGCATTAATTGCATATTTAGGGAATAGTATGTTCATAATTATGGAGTTATACAAACAACTATATCCATAATGACCTCAAAAAAAAAGCTTTGACTCCTCATCAACAAAATAAAAACAAGAAATGTGTTACTGAAATGTGCGTGATTTATCACATTAAATATATTTGCATAATTGAAAACAAATTCTTCAGGAAGATTGTTACACAAACATTTCGTAATGTATCTAACCGATCGGGGGAAATGTATGGGGATGGTTATTGATGGTAGTACAATCCAAATAAAAAAAGAACATTACAGCAAACTCAAATATGTGAAAGGCAAAGAAAAGGGCTTTGTTATCGCCTGTATTAATGGTGACCCTCTTTCATCAAACTTTCCACGTTTTCTGTGATTTTCTCCATGAAATAAACATGTTTTGCCCGTCTCCCCATTGCGTTATGCTGGGGCAGCTTATTTAAGAAACTGTTATAATTTATTTGGCTATTAAAAGCGTCCTATCTGTTTCTGTGTTTCCGAACAGAGTCTCCCTGATGCCAACAACAATCTTGTAAACAGAGTTTTGGAGAGGTAGCGGTTTGCACACATTCACACACACAACATATTCAGCCTACCTTTATTTTGTATTGTTTTGACAGTAACTATGTCTTGTAATAGGAGCCAGCCAAAGTCCCTGCAAAACAACTTCCCTCCACTTATGACTGCAAGAATTGGTGAGGAGAGAATGACGACGTGTATCTTGCTTGTACTGATAACTCCTCATGTTGTCATTGGCCTGCAGTCCAGTGTTGCTGATTCAGAGTGAAAGCTGCTGTGTTTGACTCTCCTCTTCACAGGGCCCTTGATCCCACCCAACATGACAGAGGTCAGGCGCCAGAAATCTAAGTCTGTAAGTGCTCCATCACGTGAAAAACGGTCACTATCTTCCCTCAGTAAGGCCTCATTTATACACATGATTATTGGCCTAAGCAGCAAATCAAATCAAGTTTTATTTATAAAGGCAAGGCAAGTTTATTTATATAGCACCTTTCAACACAAGGCAATTCAAAGTGCTTTACAAAAATGGAAGACATTATGAAAATGGCATTTAAAATCAGTCATTAAAAAGAAAAGATAATAAAATAAACATTAAAAGAAAAAATACATGGATAAAAGTTAAAAGTTAAAAGTTACAGTGCAGTTTAAGATGTGAATAGTTCAATTAAAAGCAGCGGCAAAAAGAAAAGTCTTCAGCCTGGATTTAAAAGTAGTAAGAGTTGCAGCACATTTAAAAACGCACATTTAAAAACGATTTTTGGTCGAGCCAAAGTGCTGTACATGTAATAAAGCACACAATAACATATGAAAGAAAAGACAAGACATTTACAACAGAAATATAAAGACAAAACACAGGGAAATGTCATGGGTAAATAACCATGGGTGTTATTCCCAAGAAACTGACCAAAACATCTGTGCTTCACAAACATCAGTGTTTCCCCTAGGTTTACTGCGTGGGGGGGGGAATATATATCTATTTTTAAATCCTATGGAGCAGAGAAAGGAGCTGTGGATTATTGTTATACATTGATGCATCAGTGTTTCTTAGGGTCAAAAACACTAAATTCACAACTTACAATGAAAGTTTAGTTTATTTAATAAATGAGCACATGTTCAATGTGAAAAGTGACAGTAGATAGAGTAGTTGCAATTTGGTGCTATATATAAATATAAATTAAAAAAAAGAAATTAGACACCTTGAATTTCAGGGGGGGCTCTGTTGGCGGGGTAGTTTGTTTAGACACGTTAATCCCAGATGGTAATTTAATTTTCAGTTAAAAAAATGATGTTAATAGTACAAATTTAAGAATTACGCTGTTTTTAGGATCCTCAACTTAATGCTAGGGATAGCAGGCGGACACAATCTGGCTGCATACATTACACATGTCTGGTATAACATCTGTTCTTTATGATATGATTTAAAGAATTTATTTTGGCACATTTCTCAATTATAAAGTAGCACAAGATGGTTTTCAGGGCTGATTTGGAATGAATTATGTAGCGTTAGGTATGAGTTGAATAATTGCCTTGTGCCGGGAGATGTATTATGCTTGGTTTGTTAATGATGTTTAATCGAGACCTGTAAAGTGCCCTGCCGCAGCTTTAATTGTAATTGAGTTAATATGTGACTTGTCTCTTTCTCTAAACCCTCAGTACTGCAGACAGTACTTCAGTGATTCGCTGTTCTGTCGATTCAAGATCTGTCACTTCCAACATGTGCCTAAGGCGGGCGACGAGAAGGTACGCCCTCAGTGAAAATAATATCATCTTAGCTTCCCAGCATCATGATAAACTGTGAACACACTGGAGGATTGTACAAGTCTGTAGTGTTTTCTTTCCTGTCATCAACTAAAGTAGACTGAGTCAGTTAAATGGCTGATGCAATGGATATGGAAAAAACAACTATAAAGCAGAAAGTCATGAGATGGGTAAAAGCAACATACTGGAAAGTGTATGAGTAATTCAAGGGGCCCTTCAATGCTTATTTTCAGGTTCATATTTGTATTTTGTGTCTCTACTGGGACACGTTTACATGCTTTAATATTCAAAAAGGTCTTTATTTTTCTCACTGCCTGTGCTGCAGCAGTTCTTTTCGTTATGTTTCTATGTTACAGAAGTCCAATCGAGGTGTTTAAGGCAGGCGTTAACTAGGCTTTGAAGATCATTGACATGCACAAAGACCTATACAACTGACTATGTGCTAAATGTTAAAACTCTCAGGTGTTGATCACAGAGGCAACATCACCCTCTGCTGAGCCATAGCTGTATTTTTTTCTACACTTGATTTCAGAAGTATTGAATCCCTTCCCCTTTTTCCCCTTTTTAGCTGTGCATTGAAACTGTGACGCGGTTCGCTAAAAAACGAATGTGCCTTCAGAAAGCAGGTGAGTTTTCAAACTATCTAGTAACCTAGACCCGAATTGGCAGTTTTTGCGGTATTCACTTCGAAGCAAGTCGCTCTGTTTGAATGTCCTTACCTCTCCTACATTTTACCTATGTATTATGAGTTTCATCATGAGATAGATGTTTGCTCTCATACAAAATGAAAAGCTTTTTAGCACTAAATCTGACCGCTGTAGAGCAAAGAGGATAATCCACACGGCTACTAAAGTATACCACTTCACAACAGCAGCAACATTCAGTATCTTGAAAGGGTCTATCTGACATGTAAAGCTCTAGGAGTGGGGGAAATAATCGATACAGAATAGTATCGCGATACTTTGCGTGGTGATATTGTATCAATACACTGAAGCCAAGTATCAATATTTTATTATATAAACTATTCATATTGCAAATTAGCTTGGCAAAGATACCCTCAAATTCTGAGCGAGCTAAGAAAATAACTCGTTCATCACCTACTTCATGTGCAAAGACCTGCGTCCATACAGCGTTGTGGAGAACGAATGCTTTTGTCACATGTTAAAGACACTGGAACCCAATATATCGTGCAATCTTTAAGAAAGGCCTAAAAACCTTTATTTAAAAAAAAAAAAAAAAAGCCTTTGATTAAATTTGTGTTTCTTTTTTCTATTACGCCCCTTGTAGCACTTTGGGATTACTTTTGGCAATGAAAGGTGCTTTACAAATAACATTTATTATTATTAATTAGGGATGCTCCGATCAATCGGCCGCCGATCGATATCGGCCGATACTCACTCTCTTCCGATCGATCGGTGCTCTCTAAAAATGTCGATCACGAGAGCCGATCGCATGACGTACAATACATGACACTTTTCTCTGTGCGCGGCAAAACAAGCTCGCCAAAATGGCTTCACCAGTCTGGCAGTATTTTAAGGTGTCCGAAAATGACAATAAAACAGCGGTATGCAACATGTGTGAAGCAGAAATCCTGCAGCTCCACCCGCTGTGATGGACCGGTGAGCGGAAAACACACACTAACCCCTAGATTCCACCGGGTCCGTCTGCGCCGCGTTACGGCTGCGCCGCGGTTTTGGCCGGCCTCCTCCGGCGTCATACCCTACCAGGCGCGTTTCAGAAGCATTTCAGAAGCGGAGCGTCGTGCATGCAGGCTCGCAGTTTTTGTTGATTTGGCATATTTCCTGGACAGGCTACTTTGTACAGACAAAGTTAATAATAACTGTAATATTCCAGTTATAAACGACATGAATCAAAGATGTGTTGCTGTATTTTAGTGGTAAAAAAATGCATTCATCATCATAATTATTCTATATATATATATAATTTACACAGTGCCTGTAAACCGGAGGAGAACGCTGGCATTTCTCCTCCTACTTGAAAGACTACGGAGGGATAGGGTCTGCAAAATTAGTTTGTGTGTATATGCTATATATGCTCTGAACGTTCCACTTCCTGCCTGCCCGACATTACGTTACGCCTGCGTCGCATCAAAAATAGGATTCATCCTAATTTTAGAGGAGCCCTCCGCCGAGACGCTTCTGGGACGCTTCTGAGCCGTAACGCGCCGCGTGTGGTGGAATAGCACCCATTGACTAGAGTGGCCGCGATCGATGTGAGCGCCGCGGCGCGGCCGTAACGCGCCGCAGACGGACCTGGTGGAATCTAGGGGTAAGAGTTAGACCTAACACACTTAGCTATTTTATCTACCTCTGGAACAAGCTAAACTAGTTATACATATATTTATTCTTCACTGTCGGGTCACTCATTACTGGATCAGTGAACTGCATGAGACGATACTGACAGGCTGTCAGGAGAGAGAGAGAGGAAAAGAGAGCGCTTCCGTTCATTTCTCTCGTGTTATTATCCAAAGTTAATGTAAACTTGAATAATGTACTTCATTTGAATGTAATAATTATGTTGGTTGTTTGTGGAAGCGCCAATGAATGAGCCCCATTAACTGAGTTTTAAACATCACTTTAAATGGAAGATCCCCATAGGCCCCGCCCACTCGATCGGATCGGCGATCGGTATCGGCCGATACTGATTCCGGTGATCGGCCCCAAAATTGGCGATCGGAGCATCCCTATTATTAATCATATATATCAATATATATGCGCAATATATTACAATATATCGTATCTCAATACTTAGCACATCGTAGAATCGCTATCGTATCGTGGCTTAAGTGTCGTGATAGTATCGTATCGTGGGGAGCCTGGTGATTCCCACCCCTATAGACAGAAACGGCTAAAACAAGCTCCTCTATTTTCAACAGTGACGTCACCAGTGCCTTTTATAAGAAGTTGAACGATTTCTTGACTAGAAGCGTTCTGTGCGGCCTCATAAGATGGCAAAGCGTTTAGCCGTCGACATCATAATCCTTCTTCTCATTGGGAAATATTGAATATATAAACCATGTGTTTCTGTCTCTAGGAGCTGTGTATACAGGATACTACCAGAACAACCCACCAGGAGTGTTTTTCTCCATGCCCGTGCTCCTCTCCCTCCTCTGGGCTCTGCTCAAAGCCGGCATGGTGTCAGAGGTCTTATCGGTTCTCAACGTCAGCCTGGCTCACAAGATTGTGGTCAGTGTGGTTTTCATCCATGTTATTAACAATAATGTCACCCTGCAGTGTGGCATGTAATCCACCAGAGGGCAGGGCATGTTCTGTTTTAATATAGAGAAGAACTCAATGGTACCACCCTGAACTCTCACGTATTCTGCGACAGCCTGCTTTCTGTTATTATGTTCAGAATATCTGGAATATATAATATAATCCCAGCAACCTGCAGGTCCGCTGCAACTCTCACTATTTTAAAATCCAGGCTGATGATTTTTCTTCTGGCTGTCGCTTTATTTAAACTATTCATATCTTACACTGCACTGTCACGTTTTTAGTCTGTGTTATTCTATGTTAGCTTGTTATTATTAATTGTATTCTTTTAGCTTTTTTTTAAATGCCATTTTATAATTTGTTTCTGCTGCACTATTTCTTAATGTTTTTCATTTTTGTAAAGCACTTTGAATTGCCTTGTGTTGAAAGGTGCTGTATAAATAAACTTGCCTTGCCTTAAATCCCAATTATTGATAAAAACTAGGGGTGTTTTCTTTCTAGCCTGGCCCTGAGTTCCTGTTGGCCCTCTTCAACATTGTGAGAGAAAAGAGTCTCACAAGTGTTGTACCTGAACTCAGGGAGCTCACAAATAAGGTATTTCAGCTCACGCGCACCTAACTCACTGTAACGCAGTGAAATCTGTTTTTTTTTAATTTTCTATGAAGATGTAATTGTGCATATTTGTTGATTGACAGATGGCCAGTGCCGGCCTGGTGCTGAATTCGAACTGCTTCGACAGCGTTAAAAACACTCCTGAGTTCCAGCAGACGGTCAATCCAAACTCACTTGTTTCAGTGTCTGGTAACCACAAGTAAGTGGAAGCTCAACATGTATCGCACTAGAATAATCAATTATCATCCATTCTCCATTCTTTATTTATTGATTCTCAACAAATAAGTCACTTAATTACTCTTTATACTTATTTTATTTATTTTTTTAACTGTTTATTTTCATTTTTACAAATCAAGACATATCCTGACATAGGACTTTTCCATTGAAATGACAAATAATAATATGGTAAAACAGAATATGAAATAAAATAAAGTAAAACGGTTACAAGTTTAAAATAAGGAAATAAGATACAATTTTTTTTTTTTTTTTCCATAATGTTCTTTTGAAACTCAATTAAGTTAAAACAACCCTTTTCAACTACCTAGGCATCCTTTTGATAAAGGAGTCCATTCCAGGGTTCCCGCGGGGTCTTAAAAGGTCTTGCATTTGATAATCAGAATTTAAGGCCTTAAAAAGTCTTAAATATGATCAAAAAAAATAAGAAAGGTCTTAAAAATGATTTAGAAGGTCTTAAAAATGATTGGATTTGAAAGGTATTTCTGTGTTGCGTTAGCGTCTAAATGTGTTTTGGGGGAAAATGTCCGGGCTGCAAAGTAACCAGTACGGTAATAGCCTTTCAGTTCCCCCCAACAATTTGTATTGAAATAAATCAACATGGAACCAGTAATCACTAACTTTGTTTCCCCCGGCCCCTTATCGGAGAACACCCAGCTAGTAACCTAGCAACCAAGCTTCAGCTAGCGGCAGTCAGAAACTCCGGTATCTTCGAATCTACTTACAAATAAATATGGGGAAGTGTAGGTTCAAACGTATTTGTTTGGAAAATATCAAATGTAGTGCTTGGTTGAAACCAGTGGAGGGGAACGTGTTTGAAGCCAGCTGCACCTTTTGAAAACAAAATTAGTGTTTGTTTTGCTAATGCAGCGTTAGCTAATGCAGCGTTAGCTAGTGCAGCGTTAGCTAATGCAGCGTTAGCTAGTGCAGCGTTAGCTAATGCAGCGTTAGCTAGTGCAGCAGCTCCCGCAACAACACCGGGGGACCTCCGGGAGACGTTTGGGTCTACGTCAACCCTAAAAGCGGAGGTGCTGTGGACGCTAAATACCGTAGCTAAACACCAATCATACAACAGCATGAAGGCAGCAGAGCTCTGAATATAGCTCTTGTCACTCACACACACACACACACCCTTTTTGTCTAACACGCTAACACAGTTCTGTTATGCTGTTATGTTCAGTCATCGTTCTTATGTTGAACATAAATACATTTACTTTGTAAGTAATTATGGGACGTATTTCTTCTTTCATAGCAATTTTCCTTCATACTTTCTTGCCGTGAAATAGGTCTTAAATTCTACTCAAAGTGGTCTTAAAAAGGTCTTAAGTCTTACATTTGAGTTGGTGAAACCTGCAGGAACCCTGCCATTCTCATATTTTCCTCTTTATACTTATTTACAAAGGTTATCCCCGAGTGCACCCTTCCCAGAGTGCCTGAATCTGGCCGACTCCATTGTGGAAATAGAGGTACAGTTCTTCTCTTCAGGATATTACTTTTGGCAATTTATCCAAGGAGGAAATGGTTTAGTATTCAGGTCTGCCTTTGTTTTGTTCTGTCTGTCAGCTGTGTGCCAAGCAGGAGGACTGGAGGAGGATGGGGAATGTTTTCCGGTCCATTTGTCAGTTGTCCAAACAACCCCACCAGTTGGGGCAAATCAGCGGACGCATCGCCACCGCGCTGCTCTCTGAGAGCAAAGACAAGCTGTCGCTGCCCTTTGCTACCTTCGCTGAGTCGGGTAAAAACTTTTACTTGTAATGCATTTGTTTTCATAACATGCTTCTGTATAGTAATCCTGATTATGTGATTTTTAGTGTGTCAGGGGGAAGATGAGGAGAGCCTGGTCGGGAGTTTTTTGGGGCAGAATTGGAGTCTCGCTCATGTTGAGATACCACAAAACGCAACAATGGTCAAAGGTAAATAAACAGTTTGTTTCACACTCCTATCTCCTATGTGTGCGTCTGTAAATCAGCCTTCATGTTACAGGGAATGTCTTTACTCAGGTGAGCTTATGTAGCTAGCTGTGATATAAATATAGTGCTGCAGTAATGAGTCCTAAAACACCGAAAATACTTTTTCAACACTTTCGGTTCCCTCGTCTCTAAATCATTGTTTTTTTGTATGTGTTGGAAGCCTGAAATCAGGTCTGTGGTCAACACAAGCTGAACAGATTTACACGTTAAATACCTCAGTAAATACTCCACTCGTCAATGTCCGAAGCTTCTAGTGTCATAAAAACGGCTGTTCGTAGTAAATAAACGACTAAACTCCATCATGCTAACACAAGTCCATCTCTGGCTTGCATATACAGTACGCTTCAAAAATCTCAAAGTGGTGTTAATAAGTGGTCCGGGCCTTGGCCTACAAAAGTACATCATCACTGCACCGCTCGATAAACTAGACCAAAACAAACATTTGTATGAATTAAATCAGCTTTTTATTGTTATCATAGTACAATCTTTATGGTTTGATATTAAAGTAATACTGCCGATTGACAAAAACAGGATTACCTTTATAATCACACAACATAGTATTGTTGTTATTTTTGTATAATTCAAGATGCAGCATTGTTTGTAAATGCCATTTGGTATCGCCATGTCTGTGTGTTTTCATGTAGGGTCGGAGGGTGGTGGATGTGCTGTCCTTTTCCAAAGTGAACTACTCCAAACTGATGGGTTTGTTCGGGAACGAGAACGGAGCCTCGCGCTGCTCCCTGGTTACCGTGGCGGCCGAGCTGCTCCTCCTGAGTGGCAGCGTGGAGGGAGCGCTGAACACACTGCGAGGTAACTGACCCCAGAGTTAATAGGTTTTCTATGATTGCTCCAGCTCCCCCCATAATGCATCTAAATGTAACCGTTGTTTCTACTCAGCAGTCAGTGTCATCCACCAGGTCTTTTGAAGATGGATTCTGTTCTATGCAAAATAAAAACCTTTTTGAACATGATTTTGACTCTGAGTTTGAGTTGGATGTAGCTTAGCCTGATATAAAATGTCTCCAAGAAAGATGCATACAACAGCTCTAGACTTTAACCCTACTGTATATTGTTATTTTGTGTGCTTTTAGCCTTAGAAATATGTTTTAAAAAAATTAAGAATTTAGTCCTTTTTCTTTGAATTCAGAAAACAAATGGTTCCTGGGTTCGTCGTCGTGGCCGTGTGACCCTGCCGATCTGGAGAGTAGAAGCCGTGTGTTGATGCGTCTGGCCGAGAAAACCTCTCACAGAGACACGCTGGAGGTCCTCTGTAATCTGCCTGGACTCAGAGAGCTAAACGGTGAGAGCAACATAACACAGCTAACAGGAAGTTCAGTGGTTGCTAACGTTAGCTAGCTCTCCTGCTGATTTCAACACTGATTCTTAGTTCACAACGCAGCAAGGGAGAAATATATGTATTTAAAAAGTGACTTTACTCTATCCCGAACACATGTTCAGTCATCCTCGGTACACAGTCAGTCTCTATATTTACATTTGAGGAATTTTGATAATAATTGTGTCCTGTAAGATACTAATACGTTTACATTGTGTTTATTCTGTTGTTTCAAAGTTATATTGTTGCTGCTCCTAACTTAATTTAGCCTGTTTTTCAAGTATTGAATTCTAATTTGCCTTTAAATGTAAAGACAACCAGGCTGGCAGCAAAAATGTTTAGCTAATATGCTCACTTATATATTTGTTATCATTATTTGCAAGTCCTATGATCTTTGAAACGAACAGATTGTCCTCATATCCTGCAGGCCTTGTTTATAAATCAATAGATCCATAACACATGTCACTTTCTGATGTCAAACCTATGAAACCACAACACTCACCAGACATTTCATTAGACTCAGAATCACTCATTTCGGGGGAATCCACTACCTTTTTACTCATCAATCATTGATAATAATTTCCATAATTCTGCCTCCATGTAACCACATTTTATCAGCAAAAGTAAGGAGCCTAAAATGTTGTTTCTTAATGAAGTATAAACATCAAATCAGCAGCTTTTCTCAATTCTGCCCAGTTTTTTTCCCCCTGTAGGAAAAAACAGGAAGACTTGATGTAGTTATTTGTTGTGAAACACTATCGAGAGGCGAAATCCCGCCCATCTACTTCCGACCCATGGGACCTTATTTCGGAAAAAGTATGTATTGAAGTCAATGGGGAGAGAAAGATTATCTTTCGATCCCGTTTGAATTGTGCCACGAATTACACATATGATGTTTGTCAATCTTAAAAAATCATTTCCATGTCAAAAAAGTCACAGTTTGTCGTAAAACTGTTGAAATATAAGACTATGAAAAATACGCAACTAGAAGGACTACAAATCCCAGAATCCCGGTCCCGCATGCTGGCTCTTACGGAACCGACTAACTCCCCTTGTGTGTATGTACAGCTCTCAACATGCCCAGACTTGGAGTGATTTTCACCTCTTTTAATACTTTCCGCCTCATTCTGAAAGAAAGAAGTGAAATGTGCCAACGTGACGGCCGTCTTTGTGTGTGGTGCGAGACGGGAGATGTAGTTCATTGAGCGGTTTCACACAAAAAAAGTGTTACTTCGCAGTTTTACGACACATTTTTATTTTTTTGACTTGCAAAATTATCTTTTAAATTGACAAACATCATATGTGTAATTCGTGGCACAGATAATCTTTCTCTCCCCATTGACTTCAATGCATAACTTTTCCGAAATAAGGTCCCATGGAGGTCCCCCGGAAAGGGAGGGACTTCGCCTCTCTGTAGGATATGTATATAACAATATATTGAGCCGTCTTTAAAGTATCTAAGGTAAGTGCAGCAGTTAGATTTGATGCAAAGCTAAAGGATGTATCCCCATGTGTTTCTGGCTGCAGCCCTAATTAAGATTTTATTATTCTTTTATATTTTTTGTTTTCCTCAGACATGGTCGGCATCCCCAAGTATGATCCTCTGTTTAACTCTCACCTGCAAGTGTGCATGGACCGACAGATTCTCCCCGTAGCTTCAGACACCGTGGACTTCATGCTCAGTAAGAAACTGTCCGTCGATCCTCTTCTGCTGCAAACGCTCCTGAACAAACTGGGAAAGCAGAACCTCTGGCCCCGAGCGCGGAGAGCCTTCAGTCGTGAGTCCTGCCCTCTGGTTTATTGGCTGCTCTGTTTAAATATTATTATGGATTCAGGATGCACTGATTCTAGCGATGTTGATAGTAACAATTTGGCAGACTTTTGATACTCATACCAATGTTTTTTGTAGTTATTTATAATTGTTTGTTATTTGATCCCCCTTCTGGGCCAGGGCAAGAAAGACCTCTTCATTATAAATAAAATAACAGATAAATATCGTCTTTAATATGTTGTATTATATGAGGATAGCAGTCAACAAGGCGGAAAACCGACAGTAATGATCAGACGATTTATATCTGTGCATCTTTCATATATTTCATATTGTATCGATTCAGTTGTCGTGTCTTATCTGTCAGAGAAACCATTATTTTATTTATTTTAATTTAATTTGTATTATTCATTTTACCTCCTTGTGTCTATTAACCTGATGCAATTGTATATGTTGCTGCATGTACCTGTAAAGTTCTTAACAAATAATCTGAGGGGAATTTCTTGATGTGTCATTTTGTAAAGCACTTTGAGCTGCATGTGTTGTATGAAAAGTGCTATATAAATAAAGCTTTATTATTATGATCTCTAATGTGGAAATGATTAGCTGAGTTAATTACTTTTACATTCAAACCTTTGTATGAACAGTTGCATCCCTGTGTTTATTCTTCAGACTCCGTGAGTTCGGGCTACTACCCGGAGGTGTCGACGGGCTTCATGGCCCTGATGGTGCCCTGCTCTCTGGGGGAGGTGGAGCTGGTTCTCTGCTTGGAGATGTTCGTCACGGTCAACGCCACAGACATCTTCCAGCTATCAGAGACCTCCACTTCCTGTCTCAGTATCACCCTCAAAAGGTAAGACAAGAAGGGTTTATTTAAATGGCACATTTCAACAAAAAGGCCAATCAAAGTGCTTTTTAAAAACATTAAAAGCATTGACAAAGAACTTTCTCTGAGCACCAGCATCTTCACCAGTAAGAACAGAGCGAATACCGTTGCAAACCACCGCTTTGAGGAAGAGCGCTCCTCCCAGCGTCTTTTTTTCTGAGCGCTTATTGTTTTCAGAAACACGCTGTTGAAGTCACTTTAGAAAATGGAGGTGAAGCTTGTTTTTGGCCGTGTCTCTCAGACGGAAAAGCCAGTTTGAAAGAGCAGATCGGCCAGGCCAGCTGTTGCTGCATTTTTTTATGTTTATTGTATTTTATTCCATTTTTTTTCGATGATGTAATTCTTGTAGATTGACTGTCAAAAAGCTGCTGAGACAAAACAATTTCCTAACTTGCGATAAATAAAATATCCGTCCGCCTTATCCATCCATCCATCCATCTATCTATCCATCCATCTATCCATCCATCTATCCATCCATCTATCTATCTATCCATCCATCCATCCATCCATCCATCTAGCCATCCATCCATCCATCCATCCATCCATCCATCTATCTATCCATCTATCTATCTATCCATCTATCCATCTATCCATCCATCCATCTATCTATCCATCTATCTATCTATCCATCTATCCATCCATCTATCTATCTATCCATCCATCCATCCATCTATCTATCCATCTATCTATCCATCTATCCATCCATCCATCTATCTATCTATCCATCCATCCATCCATCCATCTATCTATCCATCCATCTATCTATCTATCCATCTATCCATCTATCCATCCATCTATCCATCTATCCATCTATCCATCTATCCATCCATCCATCCATCCAATCAAACGTTAATAGTCATGTGGACACAGGCCTTAAGATAAGAACAGTTAATGAGTGTGTTTGTGTGTGAGGTCGCTGGTTGCATCATGTGATCTGTACGTACCTGACGCTGCTTCCTCCTCCTCCTCCAGGACTCAGAGCTGTGAGAGCGAGTACCTCTCCGCAGGAAGCCGCCTCCTGTCCGCAGCGTGCACGCCGCAGCCCAAACTGGTCGTTCACTACACGGCCGTTAACTCGTCCCAGGATCAAGTTTTCACTCTGGACGTTTTCTCCGCTCGATCCTGGCTCCGCCACAATCACCTGTGGGCCAACGAGGTGTGGGTGCGCAATTCCTCCGCAGTCCCCCGGACATAATTAACTTTCCTTTTTCCCTTAAAACTGCTTTTGTTCCAGAGGCTGCGGTTGACTCTGGGAAAACAACCAATGAAATCAGGAAAACTAACGCATGTACATTTCTGTTGGCTGTCATATTTCAATTTAGCCTTTGACCAAGAAGAAGAAACTCACAACCAAAGACGGACACCAGACATTTTCAATGTTTGATTTTTGTACAAAAATAATACCTAATTTTTGTTCAAATTTTGTTTTAAATATGTTAAGGATTTTTATGTTAATTGTGGTTTCCTGAAGAGTTATTTTAGCTGATTTGTCTTTGATTTATATAAGTAGGTAATCTGGCAGGGTTGTTATTTTCTTTAACAACAATGTACAATGTGTATATAAGTGTATATTTATAATGGTGTTAAGTCTTTGACGGTATTATGTTGCTACATCATCTTACTGATTGTCAAATCCTCAATTGTTGCTTGTTCAAGAGCTGTGATTTACATTTTCTTTGTAATACGTTTTTATAAAAACTGTTCAGCTCCAAAAGTTTGACTTTGTACTGTTTGTTTGAAAAGAAATCGATTGTCTTCTGGAAAATAAAAGATTGGTAGGTAGTTAAAGTCACACTGCTGTTGTTTTATGCATTTATTTAGAGCATTTTTCCCGTAATATAAACTAAACAAATTTGCATAATGTCTGCAGTTCAATCCCTGAGAGGCAGTGAGAAAGTGTGTTTTAGTAGCTTCCTTTTAAGCCAACACAAAACAGACATTTTCTAACATTTAAAAAAGAATGTTTTCTTATATCGATGTCTAAAGAGCTACATGTGTCCGGCATCAGCTGCATCTCTCACCCCTGTTCCTGTGCATTTATTTACAGATCACTGTAGTCAGGGTTCTTACGGTCATTAAAAACCTGGAAAAGTCATGGAAATTCAAAATGCTAATTCCAGGCCCTGGAAAAGTTATGGAAAACAATATATTTCCCAAAGTTTTGGAAAAGTCATGGAAATGTAACTAAAGTTGCATCAAATATAATTGATATTTTATCTAATCGCCGAAATAGTAATACTATAATGACAAATACTGTATGGTATAGTAATGAAACGTAAAATGGCATTTAACTGACGAGGTATTTTGCTGGTGAGAGATTTTAGTTGCTTTAGCCTGTCGAAGCTAGTAAGCCTTTTAGATAGGCACAACATGTTTCATATGCAGACCTTATTTTCCTGTTCCATGTTAAAATAAACCATTTTCAGTGGTACCGCTGAGAAAGAGTCATTTTTTTTGGTCATGGAAAATTAGGTAAAGGTCATGGAAAAGTAATTAAATCATTGGTGAAAAAGTGTATGAACCCTGTGTAGTGTACATTTGTTACACAGCTACCAAACCACCAGGGGGAAGCAATGAGCAGTGGGGAAGTGAGCATACATGGGGAAAGAAGTGAAATGACCCTTTTATTAAAACAAGAGGGGAAATGCATTGAAATGTGTTGAATTCACATTTCATAGGATTACAGATATGCACAAACGCATGCATTAGTCCAGGTGTTCATTTTTAATGAGGATGTTTTTTTTACAACTGATGGTAACATGAAATGCAAGTCCTCAAAGAGGCAGTGGTGGACAGTACTTCACTTCAGTACAATTTTAAGTACTTTCTCTGACTTCTTGAGTAAGTCCCTTGTCTGCTACTTTATAGTCATACTCAACTAGACTTCAGACACAAAAACTCTGCTTCTGACTAACAAATATTCAGATTATTAATGCAAAATATAATTGAAAATCCCTTATCCTGTATTATTATAGGTTTTGATGATCAATGGGTGAAATACACCATGCAGTGTGTAAAGTAGTTAGTTAACCCTGCCCCTATACTGGCTGCAATATGAAAGTGATAAATCAAAAACTAATAAATTAAAATGATATAAAAGATTCTGGAATAGATATAAGTGTAAAATGAGTACTTTTACTGTCTGTGCAATAGGTGCATTTTGATGTGAATTTCACTTTGAACATTTACTTTTAAAATGTATATTACTTCCAGCAATGCAAAGAGGATTGATACATACATTTGCTCAGATGCTTAAAATGTATTTCTAAGGCAAATAGTGTGTGATTACCAGAGCAAATTACAGATCTCAAACAACTTGAGAGAGGTGAAGATGACACAAGAAACACAAACTGTATTTCTTCAACTTGTTTGCAACATGTATCATTTGTCAGAAACCAGTTGTGAAATGTTCATATAGAGACTTCAAAAGCTGAATAGCGTTACTTCAAGTAAAGGCTCACCCCACACCATTCAGTCATATGACGTGCTGTAGGTAATGCAAATTTGGGAGTCATCCAGCGATAGTTAGTCCCAACACAGAACTGTTTGTGTGATGATTTGTTGTTGCTCGGAGCAGTGCTTTATGAATCGTGTTCCCCCCCCCGCCTCAAGTCACGGTAACCACGTCTGATCTTCATGAAACTATATGAAAGAACAGCCAATTCTTCTTCACACGGAGAATAGTAACACTGGATTCTGCAGCCAGCGTCATGTGCCTCTGCAGAAACACACAGCTCTGTGTTATTCCCTCTTTGACGTGTTAACATAACCTCTGGCATGTTTCCAAAAGGTTCATCCTTTAATCTACTTGGAGTTTGCTGTAAATCAACTCACCATCTCAGCCTTTTTTTTGTTTGAGTCACACCTTTAACCCCAGAGATAAATGGAGTAACATTTGTGACCCATGTCAAATTAGGTTTTTTAAGTGCCTCATATGATCTCTGTAATAATAACCTAACCCCTCTCTGCCTTTGACTTTCTGCATCACATTTCTCAACATTTTCATATTGACTTGTTGCCAAATCAAATGCAACGCAGCAAGATGAGAGATGGCTGGATGATACATCTGGAGAAAGATGCAGGACATTGTGCTCAGTGGTGGAAGAAGTACTCCTAAGTTTGAAGTAAAAGTAGCAATATTTAATTATAATGTAACAGTTATTTTTTCCTTCAGGTGTGCACATCCTGTCATTCATAAGGACAGACTACAACCAGTGTTGGAAGAATACTCAGATTTATACTAGAATAAATGAAGCAATAATGAAATGGAAAAATACTACAATTAAAACTCCCGCTTATTAGTTGAATTATATGTTGTATTAGCTAATAATCTGAATCTGTGAAGTAACTTGAAACTAAAGATGGATACATGTTGTCGAGTTTATGGTAGCTAGAGGTGGTAGAAGTACTCAGATCTTGTACTTGAGTAAAAGTACCAGAGTGGAAGAATACTCTGTTACAAGTAAAAGTCCTGCAATCAAAATGTTACTCAAGTACAAAAGTATTAGCATCAAAATATACTTAAAGTACCAAAAGTAAAAGTAGTCATTGTGCAGATTGGTCCATTTCAGAATAATATATATGATATGTTTTATAATTATTGATCATGAAAGTGTTATCAAAGCTGGTAAAGGTGCAGCTTGTTTGAATGACTTTGTATTCTGCAGGGTAGCTTGTGAATTTACTCCAGGTATAACTAAGGTCTGATTTAAAGGTTGATTATATTTCACATCATTCATCCACATCTGTAAAGCAACTAAAGGTATTAAATAAATGTAGTGGAGTACAAGTACAAAGTATTCAAGTAGGCTACCTCAAAATTGTACTTTGTTCTCATTGGAGTAAATCTAACTATTTACTTTATACCACTGGGTTTTAGTACTTAAACAATGTTGGATGGTTTCATCCATACCAATTAATCATATTTTAAAAGTCTTTCCTAAAATCAAAATGTATAAAGTAACTAGTAAATAAATCTGTAAAATAAATGTAGTGGAGTAAAAGTAATAAAGTAGCATAAAATGAAAACACTCAGTTAAAGTGCTTCAACATTGTACTTAAGTAAATGTACTACATTACCTACCACTACTGACGCCAGTGAGCATTGCTCGCACGCGCGGACGCGCTCAAACTCCCGTCACCGTCGGGAACGCGCATTTGACGCACACCCCTCTCTCCCTATGCTCTCTCCTCCCTTGGGCGGAAGTGGGTCCATTTTTTCTCAAATGGATAAGAGTGGCTCGAGGAGTTGCACCTCGAGCACCACGGCAGCCACGAAAGCGCACACACCTTATGTTTATGTTAATCCTTAACCAACCGGGAGTAAACAACGGCAACAACAACGCAGTACGGGACGCGAATCCTCTCCGTACGGCCGTCGGGACCGAATTTTTCGGCACCGTTTTCCACGCTGCTAGTGCGCATTCCTGCACGCAGAGAGCCAGAGATCCAGCCCGGCCAACGGAGAGCTGCTAGCGTTCCTCTTCACAACCCCGAACCGGTGCATTCACCCCCGGAGGCTGGTGAAACACACCTCTGATGTTTGGGCTTTACTGGAGACTCCGTGCGTCTGTTGTTTTGGAGACCCAAGGTGCACCATGGGATGGTTGCTTTGATGAATACGAGTACGGTCTTGCGTTCCGAGTCGACTGACCGGTGGCTGCGCCCGACGCCGCCTTCCAGGGCCCCGATGGTGGACTAGAGAGGAGGAAAACACAACCACAACACAGGCCTTAATTGGAGAAGAGGAAAGACCCATTTAAATCCTTTTTACGCTCGTCTTGGTGCTGTTGGAGCCCCGCAGTCATGGGCAGGAGAGACGGAGCCTCCGGTTTTTCGACGCCTATCCAGTGTCACTCCAGTTTCGGGTTTATTTTATGAGCCTAAACACTTTTTCTCGACCATTGTAAGATTATTTGAAAAGAGGGACGCGGATGCTTCACCCTCGCCTTACACAAGTGAATGATCATAAACGCCTAAAAAAGTGTTTTGTTTTTGTTGCCTCATCTTCGGAGAACTGCCTACCTCCTTGTTTCGCATCAGGTCAGAGTTATATAATACAGAAACAAATCTGTAAGTCCATGAGCACCGTTTCCACTGTTGAACTGATACCTCATGAATCTACCTCAAATATACGTTTTTTCGCTACACCTCACAACTGGCCGATGTGACTCCAGATAAATACCTCAGATTGCGCATGTTGTAAACCTGGGTTTGGGTAAATGCTGCAGATGGCTTCGTTTCCAGACTCGGACCTGCAGACCTGCCCGCTCTGCAAGGAGCTGTGCGGGTCCTCTGCTCCCATTTCCTCCAGCTCTTCTACCTCTTCATCTTCCTCACATACCTCCTCATCTTCCAGCCAGACCACCAGGAGGCTCCACGTCCTGCCCTGCCTCCATGCCTTCTGCAGGCAGTGCCTAGAGGGCCAGCGGAGTCCCGGGGAGCCCCTGAAGCTGCGGTGCCCCACCTGCGACCAGAAGGTGTGCATCTCAGAGGCCGGGGTGGACTCCCTGCCTTCCTCAAACTTCCTGTTCAGCAACTTGCTGGACGTGGTGGTGAGCTCCGAGGAGCAGATCCAGAACAAGAACGGCCACCACAACCACCTCAGAGGAGGCTTGGGTGGAGGCCCCTCGGGTTTCCATCACCCCCATGGAGGCCTGCTGCACCCCAACCACCTGGGAGAGCCTGGGTGCAGCTCCTGTGACGAGGAGAACCCGGCCACCTCCCACTGCCTGGACTGCCAGGAGTACCTGTGTGACAACTGTGTGCGGGCGCACCAGAGGGTGAGGCTGACCAAGGACCACTTCATCGAGCGCCTGGGGGAGAACCTCCACCTGAGCCGCCTCAACGTCAACAGCAACTCAGGGCAGCAGTCCCTCGCCCAGTCCCTGCAGAACAACTTCGCCCTGCTGTCCCTCTTCCAGGACCACATGAGCTTCTGCCAGCACCACGACAATGAGGTGAGTGGGGATACAACTCTGGATGTCCATTCATGTACAAAACACTCCTGACAAACCAATGAGAAATATTTGCTCAGAAATACTCATCTTTTCTGATCTATTTTGACACATTTTGCATTGTCCTTGTTGAATGTGTAATTACATATTCTTTCAACATATGCTCCTAATAGTGTAATAGCTTTATGTGTGTATTATAGAACCATACTGCGGGCCATATGGCCTTGGGTTCAAAGGGAGCTGAGTGGCTCTTCACCTAGTTCCCTAGAGACGAAGAGGCACGTGTGCTGAGCTGGATTTACACACACAAACACACACTGACCCTGCATACACACACACACACACACACACACACACACACACACACACACACACACACACACACACACACACACACACACACACACACACACACACACACTCTATAAGCATAGACACATGCAGAGTCTGGTTAATCTGTACCACACCATCCATTCAGGGCGGAGAGAGGCCCCTGTAGTAACGGCACACATGTTTCTATGACTGTTAGAAGTCCTATCCATGGACACATTATGGAGATCTAGGTTTTCTCTGATAATGGGAAAGACAAGTTGGAACTCGGGGCCCAAAGGGCTTTCTTTTTTTTTTTACTGTGTGATCTGGGTAAAGTAACTACAAAGGCCTGTAAAACAGGAAACCAGCTTTTTCTTGGTTTAGTCATATGGTCAGGAAGAATAACAAATAGCATTGGTAGGGGGTCTTGGAATTTCATTTTTAATCCACTTCTGTTTACTGTTGAGCAGCTCAAGGAGTTTCTCCTTCCAACAAGCGCAGGGAAAATAAATAATTGTATCTAAAATGTGCAAAAAGGTCTGTTATCCTCAGTCAGGTAAGTCAGCAAATGTAATCACCCGGTATATTTGCACCTAAATGATTAGATGCATTACATTTTGTAGCACTTTTGCAAGAGTTAAAGCACTGCTAACTTTCCCACATAACCAATTATCAGACTACACATGTATCTTTCAGATTACAGTAGCACGTCTTGCTGCCTGTCTCACACAAACACCCCCGAGGACGCAGCAGGATCCCCTTCATTGTTAACTGAACCTTGAAAATCATGCTGGCGCTGCCTACTGCGATTAAAGCCTCATAATACTTCCAGTGGTACACAATGGGAAAACTGAGAGAGGTTGGACTAGTAATAAAGTCCTCTGTCGCACTGCTAACAACCTGTTATACACGTTTTGATTCCCTGCAGATGCAAATATATATATTTTTCTACTCCGCTCAACTGTGAGAAAAGTAAATAGCTTCCTAATTCTTTATGATATAGTTGCTAGGACTTGTTTAAGAAAAGCAATGCAGCCGTGTCCAGAGTTGTAAAAGAGTCCATTAAAAAGTTCTCAAAATGCAGAGATGTAAAGAAAAACTCAATCTGTCTGACGTTTCCAAACATAAAGTGCCCAGTCACAAAACCCCAGGTCACATTTTCAATTAACTTCCTGTCCGACCCCCCCCCCCCCCCCCCCCCTTCCCCCCAACTCCCCATCCTTTGCCAGTAAATAGGTGAGCGCAGTTTTCCAGTAAGGGCTTCATTTCCCAGTAATGCCTCACTCACTCACTGTGCTTCAGCCCTGGGGGAGGGACTGACACAGGAGAAGGCAGCTCTGTCTTTACCTTTGAGCACCGAGCAGGCCGTCATTGTCCGTCAGCTAGCTCCACATCCATCACATATTAAAAAGCTTCCTCATATATATATATATATATACCCAGTCATTCGGTTGGTATGCTCCGTAATTATTATGCCTTTGGAAAGTCCTCTTTATGTATTCTCAATTCTGATTTAATCAACGTACAAGTTGCCATTTATTAGTTTGTGAAGGAGCCAGTATACTCCTGTTTCCAGACAGTTCTCTAACTTTCCAAAAGCGTTGATCTGTCTTCATGCCTACTTTAGCAGTGCATTGGTGAGGGAGAAACCAGTGTTCGTACTTGTCTCTTTATCCCATTTCTTCCATTCTATTCCCAACTATTTATGTCAACTATTATGTTTTCTACTGTCTCAAACTGGTGTATAGGCAGGACTAATACACCTTGTTACTAAGAATATTGTCCAGCAAAGCTCCAACCAGATATTTCAGTCGTCTGTTTTTCTTGTATAGTGGGAGCTGGTTACTGGTGAGGACAACAGAGAGCTGAAGTACTGGTTTTCTGACAGTGTTTTTCCAATGATTTTTTCTATCCTGTCATTCTATTAATCTAGATTTCCAGTGACGCAAACACAGTGGACTTCATGTTGTCTACTGTCTAGTTATGTCCTCTCACGCAAGCCCAGAACCAAGTCAGCTGGCAGTCAGCTGGAGCCTCTGCTCTGTGTTCATCTCTTAACATAACACACAAGGCATTACAAAGCACGCTTTTGTCTAGGTGCTCCTTTGAGGTATGTCAGGGCCCTCATACCAATATAAAGACTGAGTAGTGTGGAGCAGAGTATCATCCAGGAGCCGTGTCCGACCCTTCCAGTGTTACGTGATCCGGCCGAGGAATTTCTCCTCTCCCAGGAGATGATGGTTACTGCACAGGAAGATTTTGTTAGTGAAGTTATTGTGGAAGTGCCCAGTCCCTCGGGTCTAAGAGGAATACAAGGAGAATTACATTCAGAAAGGGTCCGTAGGAATCCCAATCCCATTCCCCTTTACTGGAGATTTTGTTGCCCACAAGACGTAGGGTTGGGTAAAAGGGTGCAGCAAGAATAACGGTGTAATTAATAACATTAACAGTGCCTCAATATATAATGGAACAATAATTAATGTCATAACTGACACCTAATTTGACTTTTCCTGGAGAGAAAAAAGTTTAAATATCTGCTAGGAAATAGACTTTAAATGACTTACTACGTCAAGCAAAATGATACAGTGCTATGTTGTGTTTAGTCTTAGCAAACGTTAGCTTGACTGATTGGTGTTTCTGGAGGTCCCGTCTCTTGCCATCTACAAGTTGTTGGTCAAAGGGCTTGACTCTCTGCAATGTATGAAGCTTTCCATCTTTAGGCCATAGATTTGGATAAGGGAAAACTACAAACGGGCCGTTTTAGGAAGAGAATGTAAAGCCTTAATGCTAATTTGCTACAGCGAATACAATTGGCGAATATTGGTTAAGTAAAAGACGGAAGCCTGTAACTACTTACATAGTTTCGGATTCAGTCTTGGAAATCGTCTTCAAACTCAGGAAACTTGGTAAGACCCTGATATTGGAAAAACGGAGATGGTCATACTTGGACTTTGAGGGGAATGCATAATGTCTCATATTTTAATTCCATCAACTGCGATGCAGAGAGAGGTTATGTTTGTTTTCCCTCTTATGGAGGCCGCGGAGCGAATATCACATTTATTTGCTTTGGCTTGAGTTTGTCTCCCAATTCTGTGCGCACCAGTTTATCGAGTTAACTCGTTGTTATTGTCCACGCAGAAATTGCAAAACCTAATTGATTTACGAATGCTGGAAACAGAAGGATTGACTGTGAAATGAAGGGGTTTCAGTTGAAAGATAAGGCAGTCCGCTACACACTGATAAGAATATGTAGGTTAAGGTTTTGCACACATGAGTGAATATGTTGGCCTACTTAAAAGCACGAATGTCAGTTGTTACTCATTCAAAGAGGCCCTGCTCATCCGAAAGGGGTGCCACGTTGTGTGTGTGTGTGTGTGTGTGTGTGTGTGTGTGTGTGTGTGTGTGTGTGTGTGTGTGTGTGTGTGTGTGTGTGTGTGTGTGTGTGTGTGTGTGTGTGTGTGTGTGTGTGTGTGTGTGTGTGTGTGTGTGTGTGTGTGTGTGTGTGTGTGTTGTGTGTGGTGTGTGTGTGTGTGTGTGTGTGTGGTGTGTGTGTGTGTGTGTGTGTGTGTGTGTGTGTGTGTGTGTGTGTGTGTGGTGTGTGTGTGTGTGTGTGTGTGTGTGTGTGTGTGTGTGTGTGTGTGTGGTGTGTGTGTGTGTGTGTGGTGTGTGTGTGTGGTGTGTGGTGTGTGTGTGTTGTGTGTGTGTGTGTGTGTGTGTGTGTGTGTGTGTGTGTGTGTGTGGTGTGTGTGTGTGTGTGTGTGTGGTGTGGTGTGTGTGTGTGTGTGTGTAGTGTGTGTGTGTGTGTGTGTGTGTGTGGTGTGTGTGGTGTGTGGTGTGGGTGGTGTTGTGTGTGTGTGTGTGTGTGTGTTAGAGTGTGTGTGTGTGTGTGTGTGTGTGTGTGTGTGTGTGTGTGTGTGTGTGTGTGTGTGTGTGTGGTTGGAGTGGAAATGGAAAATTGGATTACATCAAAAGGGTGCCCTCTGCTTGCTGTGATGTCAGCCCTCCAACACACAAATACACACACAACTCCATCAGAGGCACGACTAATGATATGATAATCCCACAAAACATCGCTCTGTGCTCTAGATTAAATTGTTTGCTGTGCACGTGCGTGGCTTCTTGGACACACACACACAAATAGCCCTTTTTAAAGTAGGGTGGGAGATGGGGGGGGGGTTACAGAGTGGTTGCTGGGCAATGAGCGTCTACAATACATTGTGTTTATAAGGATGAGGTGAAGTTGAACTAATCAGTCCGACAGTGCGCTAATTTCTCGTCCTCATTCGGATGTTTGTTTGCAGTGGGAGCTCTAGGAATTACATTTGATTTCAGAATAAGAACAGTGTTACAGCAAAAGTGGCTTAGCAGGTAATAAAGGCAAACGGTAATAAAAAAGAAAAGTATCCATTAGAAATCAAATCAAGAAAAATCAGAGTATCAGCGAAGTATGTCAAACTAAGTGACAAAAATAACCTATTAAAGTATTCCAACCGTAAAAAAAGTTTGGGAACATTTACAAACATATTTTTACATAAAAGTGACTATACCACGGTACCATTGCAAACAAGCGTTGATATTACACACTGCAGGTTTATTGCACACGATTGTCCACAATTACACAAGTTTACCTTCTATGTAGTTCTGTATGGGGAAGACAATCACTTGAAACATATGCTGGGCTGGCTCTCTGATCACCAGTTCTGCTCCCCCTCTCTGGAGCTCACTAGCGGAGAATGTTTGTAAGGAAACCTAACCCAACACTGACGCTGATACAAGGCCAGAGGAATTCCTGTAACTTGAGTTTATACCTCCTGGGTTCTCTTTTCCCCTTCTCTCTCGCTCACACACCCGGGGTATTTCCTCTGGCGACTCCTGCCTTTCTCATCAGCGCTCTCTGTCTGCTCTATGTCAGAGACAATGGACATTATGAATGCAGAAAGTCTCCTCGGCATGATTAAGCAGCTGTTGCTGTGGAGGGGCAAGTGATTACATTTCATCACTCCTGGAAGTATCCGTGTGAGTGTGGGGCTGCAGCGCTTTCCTCTCTGAGAGCATCTCCCATCTGTAGGTAGTTATCCCCTGAAGAGGATTTGAGTGTGTGTGTGTGTGTTTCCACACAGCCAGCAGAGTATATGAAGTTGTACTTCCAGAGTTTTAATGCTCAACATGTGCCCAGTAATTAGAGAGCATTCCCTGTTTCCTGTGTGTTGTGAATGTGTTTCATGTAGACTAAGGGGGATTGTGCATGTGTGTGTGTCCTTGCTTTGATGTCCATTTGAGGACTTTGGGGCCATATGCATTTAATGGATAGAAAGGGAGGCATTTATCACATTCTCTTTGACAACAGGGTTTAAAACCCGTTCACAAAGCTGGACCTTGCCACTTCCTCCTCAGTGGTCGGGCACAAATGGGGTTTTAATTGGCCATTATTTGACCTCACTCAACGGGATTGCGCTGTTAACACATTTGACGTTAAAACTCTCAACCCTATTTGGGGGACATTGCACAGCTTCCAGCCACATTATTATTATTATTATTTATTAGGCCAAGGCTGTGCTTGTTGCTACCACATGCAGATGATTATTATTATTAGATGTGATTAACAGTTCGCACAGAAGTTGAATTTAAGGTAGCCAGCCTCTTTGCTCTAAATGTTAACTCCTGGTTTTACGTTGTACAGTAGTGGATGTATTTTTCCTTTGGTCCAAGGCAGTAGGAATACTCTACATTCAGTAATGCTCAAACAGTCAACAGCACCAGGGGGGGAAACAATTAAAGCCAACTTTATTTGTTTGAATCAAAACACATAACAGATGCTAATGCCGTCAGCCAACAAACTAAGAATCGCAGCATCATCTGGTAAAACATTGCCAAAAAGTAGTATATATTCAGTCGTATATCTGCAAGTGCATACTCCTTGTGTATCATTTGCAACCCCAATACTTCATGTTTCTGCTGTTTACCTCTTGATCCCCTTGAAGGATTATAAAATGAGTGTTGCCTTCCTTTCTCATAGTTTTAGAAAACACCGATTAGCCTTCAGACTCATGGATCCTTACATTAGATTGCAGCAGATGAATCAAAACATCAACACTGGATTACCTCATAATAATAATAATAAGGTATAACGGATGTTTTCCTTTATTGTTTTTACTTCAGGATATAGCTTTTTTGGAAGTTGTCACACCTTTATGTTAAGTGTAATGCTCCATGTGACAGGCATTTGCTCATGTTGACGTTTGAGCTTACTTGTGTAACCGGGCCACTTCCTGTTAAGGTAATGCTCTTTAGACTGTCTGGTTGGGAATTGTTTGTGTGTGACCAACAGGCCATGAAAATATATAAGGGACAGAGCGCTGGACAAAACAATGAATGTCTGTTATCTGTTTTGCGCGTTGAGCGTGTGAATGTCCTGTGTTTTGGTCCGAGTTGTAACGGACTGAAGTTCATTAACCATATGGATTGTTTATTATACTCTCCTATGTCACTGTGACCAGGAATAGGCTGGTTTGTGACTGTAAACAGGCGCACATTTACATCTCAGCTGCTCCACATTTCATTCACACAGCTTCTCCATTTCACCCCGCTCTCATGTTTCCCTTCTTCACTTTGTTATCGTTGTCTAACTCCTTTTCCTCTCACACTAGATTTCCATCTCCACTCGTGTCTCCCACCCTTTCACTTCCTCCCCCTTTTTCTCTTCTTCTTACTGCTGTAGTAATAATCACACGACAGTCAGTCACATGCTCGCCGGCTAAAGAGGCCAGCTGACTGTAGTTTGTTTTTTCGCTCCGGGGCCGTCCAATCAGATCGCCGGCTCACGGCCACCGCCCCCCTCCCCTGTCGTATCTGGCAGGGTTTCAAAACATCGGCAGGCATGTCTGTGTGCGTGTTGTATCCGTGGCAACGAGCCAACAGGGTTTGAGGGCGGGGCGGCGGCGAGGCAGCAAAGGAAAAAGAACAACGAGAGAAGAAGAGTGATGGAGGGAACAGAGAGGGAAAAGGGAAAACTATATGTGAGCAAGATATGGACTGTGTTAGGAAAAGAGTAGGTGTCTGCGAGGGCCATAAAAGGAGCTTTGTCTGGCAGATGGTGTTCCTGGGATTGCTGGGAATGTCGGGATTGGGTAGTCCACAGATTATCCCGCCTGGACATACCAGACTGGCTTAGGTCTGCTGCTGTCTATTTGGCTCTTCATAAGTGGAGTAACATTGCTAATCTTTCTTCTTTCCCCAAGCCTGACTATAACAGCTGGAGAGTCAGAGCCAGTCTCATCAAAGACAGATAAAATAAGATATTCTTTATTGATCCCAATTTGGGAATTTGTTTGTGTCACAGCAGCATGTAAAAAGGCACAGCAAACAATGTGAAAATGTAAGACAAAAACAACAAATATAAACGTCTCAAAATAAAAGATATATACATAATGACAGTGAGAGGTACATTTCTGAAGACTTATCTGTCAAATATACACTATGAAGGGCCAGATACAGCTAACACAAATAAAAGTAAGATATAATTAACGTTGATTCTGCAAAATCATTCAGAGGAAAGTCGCTGGTTTGTGTTTTTTTGCTTTGCTTTGCAGGAAACGCTTCACGCCATATTTACTGCCTATGTTTTCTTTTCTATTGTTGTTTGCTTAAGGCATCCTGACCCCAGCCCTTTGTCTGTAATGAGGCCTTTTGTTGTTACTCATGACACTACCTGACTTCAACTCTAAACGGAAAGGATTACGTAGTTTATGACCTAGATCTTTGACCAGACAAATAAATGGATTTACTGATTTTTAAATTACTCATCATTTTCAAGTATTCATAAAAAAAATATATATATATTTTCTCATGTTGCTGTTGTCAAGGACACCTACCAGGGCAAATTGTACACGTTTTAATCATTTGTAAATCATGTCGCTGTAAAAAGTGCATTTCAAGCTCAGTGACAACTAGATGGAATAATGTATCTTAAATAAAAGCTTATTTAAAGGGATACAAAAATCTAGAAGTATGGTAAATACCAGGAAAAACATATTCTTTAAGTGTCAAAAGCTGCTAAACACTTACATCAGTCAACATATTAATAGATGTCTCTTCTGTGTATCAAAAGTCAGTGTCATGTGTTATACATACAGAAATCTCGAGATACCGTTTCCCGCAGTCCCACAGTATGTATGTTATGCGTGTGTAAACAGTCCACAGTTAAACTCCTATATCATAAAACTAGGTCTATATTTGAAGTATTCAGGCCGTATTTGTACTTGTAGGTAAGAATAACCATTCAGAAGATGTTTTGAATACATTTTACCATCCATCCCTCCCCAGTGGCTTTGAGCAGACATTTGTCTCTCTGGGTTAAAATAATATTTATCTAACAGTTTCTTTACATATCAAACCCCCCTAACCTGAGCCCCTGCACACTCACTGCTACTGGAAAAATAAAACCCCAAAGGAAAAGAGCTGAGTGTGATCTCATCTTTAAAAATAAGCTCACATCTACAGTATGGACCATTCATGCCCCTTTCACACCAACGCAACTCCGGTTCAAGCTCCGTGCTAGAGCTTTTCTGGTTCAGAACCGGTTCTTCGGTTTAGCGCCGGCTCTTTTCACACCGCTCAGAGCCCGACTGGTGCTGCCGCTGCTGCGTCATGACGTCACAGTTTACGTCGCTGAGTTTCTCCCCAACGCCGGAGCTCACCTCACAACAACAACGGGCCGGGGACTGCGTTGCTTTTAATCATACGAAGCCAGATTAAATTAAATAACGACTTCTCCAACCTTATACTTTTCTCCAGAGTGCCGTGGTTCATTGTTTATTAATGTGTTTCAGCGGCATTTACCGACCGCTGCAGTGCTGGCCGGCTGCTCTTCAACGGGAGTGTATTCTCCCGTTAGCTCCGGGTTAGCTCACACGGCTCTAAAGTATTCACTGTCTGACTGTCACACAAGCAGCTGATACATATCCCCAGTTCCCCTTAAGTGAATGTGTGTCAGTCTGAATTGACGCTGTTTGGCATCACAACGCTGTTATGAAAGTTTCTCTGGTATAACATGGGTGATGTTAGCATAGCAACCGAAGCTAAACTGACTACTTGCTAAGCAGTTTTCTACAGGCACTTTTTACTGACGTATTTTTCATTATGATTCTACTTGTGATAGTCGGACATGACAACCTGTGCAGCCCATGTATTGATTCCATCCGATAGCTGCTATAATAACAAACAAAACGTCTGCCTGCTCTCCACAATGATCAATAACAGCGAACGGATGGTCAAAGTAAGGTACAAATAAACAGAATCACACGAAGCCTGGTTAGTGTTGCCTGACTTTATAAAGTGTGTTTTTTTTAACAAGTGTGTGGTTGCGTTCTAGTCACTTTGCTCAGCACTACTGCTTGTTACAACTTTTATTTGCCGTACTCGCCTTAAGTGTTAGCTCAGGTTAATCTCGCCCCCCTCCGACGTAAGCGTGACGTATGCGGTTCTTGCTTCTAGACGGACAACTTTTTGGTGCTCGAAACGAACCGGATTCCGGAGCTATGACGCTGCTCCGCTGCGGTGTGAACAGGAAAACCCGGTGCTTTTCAAGCACCAGCACCGAACCGGCCCTGAAACACCGTTGGTGTGAAAGGGGTATAACAGTATTATCTTTCTGAAGTGGCACGTGTGTTTGATTTCAGAAGCTTGTGTACATGAAGTTATAATAATGTGCATCATGAAGCATCTGCGAAATGCATTTTTGGAGTAAGATGGAAACAGTTGAGAAAAGGAATCAGAAGTAGGTTTACACATACGAGGAATTTCCCTTGGTGTATATGGTGCAAACATAAACACAGTTCAAGATGGATTGTAGGAAAAACAGCCAAAATATAAGACCATCTATAAAAAACTATTATAACGTTAAGATAAAGGAACATTTTGACATTAAATATAGATATACCAAAAATCTACGTACAGTATACTCATGCAAAATAATAAAATATGTGAAGTATTGTTTTGGAAAGTGATAAAGAGAGGTAGCTTGTGTACAAATGTGCAAAAATATTCAGAGGGTAGTGCTGAGCTGGCAAAAATGAAATAAATAAAGGTATGGTTTGCATAGTGTGCGTTAATGTAATCGAGTCTTTGGAGTGTCTGAGGCATTTGGACTGTTGCAGATTTTCCGAGCGTCTCCCTGTCAGAGGAGAGTTCTGTATGTTTTCTGAACGTGCTTCAGAGCAGCTCTGTTTTTTCTGGCACCGCAGTGTGACATTACATGGCCCTCGTCCCCTCCCCCCACTCGGCTGCACGGGGCGATCCTACTGGCTGGCTGAGATCGTGCCCTCTCCCCCAGTTCCCAGTACCTCCAAAGGGGGGAGAGAGGCCGGTCCTCCTCCCCACAGTGTGAGCAGAGGGCTGGTCGTCATGCACGTACACCAACGTTGTTTTTCCCTCACAACTTCAGTGTTGTGCTCTCGACAATCAAGAGCTTGGTGTGATACTGTCATCCCCATTACAGCAGGGGTACTCAACCTGCTTTCCCAGGGGGGCATGGTCCATTTAGGACATTTCACTGTAGGGTGGGTCTTCCCCTGGCATTTATTTTTTTGTAAACAAGCTCTGTTAGTCTATTGTGATGCTCTCTGGCTCCTGGATTGTTTATATTTAATTATGTCTGCGCTTTGTGGAGTCTGCTACTTTGTAGTTATCCTTCAAATTCATTTTTCATCACTTATTTACACTTTTACTTTGGTCTTTATATGATATAAATGACCTGAAATTGTCAGGAGTAATGCACTGGCAGCATTTGTCTATCTGAATTTATGTCTTTAAAGGTGGGGTAGGTAAGTTTGAGAAACCGGCTCGAGATACACTTGTTGTTATATTCCATGGAATGCTCTTAACATCCCGATAGCAATGAATATCTTAAAAAATCCATAAAAAAATGTCATCTGTGGAAGCCGTAGCGCTGTAAAAAGCACGACCAATCATCTGAGCCGGCCCGGCTAAAATAACTGGATGGCCTTACCTGCCTGTCAGCTTTCCATCTGTGCCCTCATTGGTCATGTGCGCGTTTGTGTGTGTTGGAGGAGGGGCTCTGTAAGGAAGTGGCAGATTTTTTCCGGTTGTGTATTTTCAAATTCTAGCGCACTCGGGCCGGTTTCTCCAGAATTACCTACCCCACCTTTAACTAACATTTATTTTACAAGTATTTCAATTTGTCTTTTTCTTGTGTGGAAATGACCTACATGTTGAGTCCAATAAATGCAAGGAACTGATGTGAAGGCCTGCTTTAATTTCTTAACACCGAAGGCGACTTCAACACAAATCTTTGATTCCAAAAATCCAAAGATATAACATTTACAACAAAAGAAATACAGTTAAAAAAAATGTGTACATTGGATTTTAAATAAGGTGGCATCAAAAACAAGCTAGAGCTAAAAAAAATAAAAACACCCTAAAATGGTCCTGTATGATGTGAATGAGCAGCGTAATGGGCAGAGAGGGAAACATCCGGTCACTAATGAAATACAATAACTCACTTCCCCCAGCCGAGCCCCTGCTCAGAGCTCACAGCTGATCACATGTTCAGCCGCTCCCCAACAGCAAACAGCATCACGTTCACTTCTCACTTTGGCCGTATCTCATTTCTGGGATTTCCCCTCCTCGACTCCTGTCCTCGTGTCTTAGTCCCGCCCACAGGAGATGCGAGCAGAGGAGTCGAGGAGAGAGGAGGGGAAGCAGCAGGCGGTCAGAGAAATGAGAAATCCTCTCCTCTGAGCGGTCATTTTAAAGAGACGTCCATTAATGATGACAGGAGGCACAGCAGCCCTCTGTCTGATGGACAGATGTGTTCATGATGACTTATATATTTACTTTGAATTCATTCACAGTGAGGTATAATGAGACAATAACAGGCTACAGATGCGGGGACACACACACACACACACGCACACACACACACACACACACACACACACACACACACACACACACAGATATATGTATATATATAATATATACAATTTCAGAATCAAACAAGTATGAGAGCACTCTCATAATAACGTATATATTAGATATCCTTCAACATGGCGCGCTGAAATTCATTTCCGAGTCACTACCGGAGGACCGAGGATTCGAGGAGTCGAGGAGGGGAAATCCCAGAAATGAGATACGGCCTTCCCTTTGTGTTGCTCCGTTTGGTTTGTTTTGCATATTACACGTCAACACACTTTTATTTTTTACATTCAAGATTCAAGGCTTTTATTGTCATTCATACATAGCTACAGTGTAGTTATGTCGATGAAAGTCTTAGGTCCCAAGCTCCTCCAACAGTGCATCACAATAAAACTGATAAAATAGTGCAAGTAAATAGAATAAAATAGAATAGAATAGAATAGAAGTAGTGCCATAAGAGTCTATATACAAGTGATACATGAGCACGATGCTTACAAATGACACTTGCTTTTGACTTAACTCATGTCTCTTCTGAACATTCATTTGATCTTGGATCACCCGGTGTTATAAAAACACACACTTTTGCTTGTATATTTTAGCTTTATTTTAGAGAATTCTGCAAATTGATTTTCAAAAATGGTTCTTGATCTGTTTTGTAAGTAATTAATCAAGTGAATCATTTAAAAATTATACAAGTTTAGTCAGAAATCTTTACTTCAGCATAGCTATTTAGATCAGCAGATGTATAATTCTTTAATACAAATAATTCATCAAGTTGGACATGCATGCACCAATGTAAAAAAGCAAGCATTTTGTCAGGGCGTGCGTCTCAGAGATACTTTCTGTAGGTGAGTCACCTCAGCCTGAATGCCGCCCCTCTAGGGTGTTCTCTGAGGAATTTACAACTTTGTTAGCACGACACCACGCCTACATTTCACGTCTTTCTAGAGTTGTTTTTCACATGCACTCTGGGAGTTTCTGGTGTGTGTTCTTGCTCGTGTGAGTGAAGGTATCCTATCCGGCGTATCCAGTGCATGGCCTGGCTGTGAAATTCCTGTTCTGTTCAAGTACCACGTGTGTAACGGAGACGCTGCTTTTCCTGGCGTCTGGAGAATTCGGCTTGTGTGTGTTGTGCATTTTAGTCTCTCAGTTTAAATATACTCAAAGCTTGTGAAGGATGGGTGTCAGAAAGAGGCAAGCGCTAGATAGGGGAACAGCAGCTTCCTCCTCCATGAAGACCTCTGGGAAGACGCAGTATCCTGAGCGAGTCGATAATATTGACAGGCATTCCAAGAGGCTGTGTGTTATGTAATATACGACCGTGTTTGTGTGTGTGTTTCATCTTGAGGAGCTGTTTATGGCTCATGAGCGTCATCAAAAGCCTGTTGCAGGATCTATTTCCTGAAATAGGACTCCAATGTTTTGTGTTGTTTTTCATTTGGCTATTTCTCCACTTACACAAAATCACAAATAGTTACTGTAAACATGAGATAATACAATCATGAGATATTGTAGATTGTTTTGAATGGTCCATATAAAATCGAATGAAAATGGTCCGTTTTTCATTATGTTTTGTGTGTTGAATGTTGAATGTATGGTTTAATTGTGTTTGCTTTCAGAATCTGCTATTCCTTACACATAATTAAAGCACTTTATGTTTTACAAGAGGAAGATCATATAATAATCTCTGCAACAAACGAATATAGTGATTGTTCTATATTTTTGCAATCATTTGGTAATCACGAGCATACAAAGTAGTCCAGTGAAACCATTCTGTAAACACCTTCATTAAACAATGCACAAACACGTGAATACATGAACGCAAATCCAACTGAAATCAAACATAAACACAGCTCAGATTTTTTTCTACCCTCCACCCTTTTTACCCGAAGTTGAATTTGTCTACATGTAGAAGCTGTAGAACCAAGATTTAAAATGCAACATTACGGTTGCACATTTGGGACTTAACATACAGCAATCGATGGGGGAAATTAAAACATGTGAACCGTCTTATTTTTTAATTGGAGGAACAGGAAACAGGTTTTTTTGGTTATTGGGAAAATGCCGGTAAAAGGTTTTTCCACATTGGACTTCCAAGATTTCCCACCAGCAGAAATGGAGGATTTAACCACTATATGGGGGATGTCGAGGACCTTTTCAACATCCATAAAAGTAAATTAGCATATTATATTGCACACATCCTGCTCCTCTGTTCTGTGGCTCACAGGCTGTATAAAAGACCTGATTAGCATTCCAAAGTCAATTTGATTTATATAGCCCAAATTTACAATTTTGCCTCAAGGGGCTTTACAATCGATCTAGCATACAACACCTTCTGTCCTCAGAGCCTTGGGTCTTCAAACAACTCTCCAAAAAGCCTTTTAAGGAGGAAAAAATAACTTCCAGGTAGAGAAAGGGAAACCTCTTTTAGGATATTAAATATATTCTGGGATGGAGATACAAGAGACCATCATGAGCATTGATGAAATCAGGTGTGGAGACTTCGTTTGATGGTATTAAAACAATTGATTTAAGCACAAAGTAATCTTATCTATCTTCGCTAAAGAAACAAATCATTACCAGTAAGGCTTTTTGACTGTGATCTGATATTGGCAAAACAACATTTGAGGGTTTTGTGGGAGCTGCAGCTTTCAGTAATTGGCCAATAAGCAACAGTAGAGGGATACAATCGTTAGATATTACTCTTCATGTAATCGCCAATATTGGCACAGCTTCCTTTGATTAGCAGCAGATCTCTGTCCTGAAGATATTTTAGGTCACCAGAATCCCTCCCTCACCCCCATCAATCTGCCTGTCCGTCACCCCCATCAGCCCGGTGTCCGTCATCTCCACTCTGGAGCCCAGCTGCATTCCTGGCTTTTGTGTGTGCCGTCCCCTTGGAATTTAGGAGATGGCAATGTGGTGAGGGGGGGGTTGGGTTAGGATGGGACTCACGGGGGAGAACATTGAGTGACGGTGCAGAGACTGAAGTGTAGGACAGCAGAAAGAGAGACAGGCAAGAAAAAGAAAAGGACTGAAGAAGAGCTTAAGGCAGAAAGGAGGAGGAAGTTGGAAGAAGGGTGTGTGTTTGCGTTTGTGTGTGTGTGTTTGTTTGTGTGTGTGTGTGTTTGTGTGTGTCATTAGATTAGGCTGCTTCCCTGGGGGAACAGCCATTATTGATGGATTGATTGCCGGCCCCTCCCCATCCACTCAGGTCTCCTGCCATTGGAGGCCATTCATCTGGTGTCTCTTTGGGATATGATGGCTACTGCATATTTAATTAGCCTTCCATTACAAACAATCAACATTCAGACAAGGGGTTCAGATCAAAGCTTAGGTTTTAGGAACAAAGGTTAAATGACATCTTGCCTTCTGATCCCATGGGGATCTATTGACTATGATCAGGGATGCTTTTACTTCTCCTGTCATACATATTATATACCAAATCGAAGCATACCTGCCAACATAACACCCTTTCCCAGTGAAATAAACCTCATGTGTTGGTTTAAACAATTGGGAAAGTTGATTTTAAACTGTATTTTCTCCACGCTTGTTTTTTTGCGGTTTCTTTTAATTTTGGCGTGTCACAGACGCTTCTGATTGGACCAGGAACCATGATTGGTAAACAATGGTGGAAGCCAGTGAAAATGTAGCATTGGTCTCTTTTTTAATATATTTTTACTTATTCAGTTTCTTTTTCAAACTCTTAAATCAGAGTTGGTGATTGTTTGCACAGTGAAGGAGTAATAAAGATGGATTAAATTAGTCGTCTTGTGTTTTTGTAAAATTCAAATTAAGTGGGTTTCATGATGATCAGCGCAGTAAAATCACTGTGACTGAGGCCCCGTCCACACGGAGACGAAACGGGTTGTATCCGCTACAGTTCTCTTATCGTATAGACGGTTCGTCCACACGAGGCCGACACGGAAACGCGGATAACGATAACGGCTCCCAAGGTGGGTAGATCTGCGGACGAAACACTCTGGGGGGCCAAACGGCTCCGTGTGTACGCCCTATACGATAATTTCCTGATAGCAATGACGCCATAGCCCCGCCTCTCCCCACCTCTGCTGCTCACCCCCGCATCACCCGCGTCATTGCTGATGTGTTTCGCCAACAACAACAACAACAATGGCGGATCCAGACGCTACTGACCATGCTGCAGATGTTAGTGCAACATCTACAGCTCCTCTACCACAACCATCAGCAACAAGTGGACATGGAGAACTACATGAACGACATGTTGCTAAATCCACCGCGGAGAATAAACAGAAGGGCAACCATGGCAACCATGCTCAGGGCGTCTTATTCGCTGCTTTTGGTGTATTTTGTGGCGGAAGTACAGCGCCACTTACAGGCCCGGCATATGTACTACAGCGTCTCCAGCGGGTTGAGCGGTCTCGTGTGGACGGACACGTTTCTGGTGCCGATTCCGTGTGGACGGAATACCTTTTTGATATCGACCTCGGTTCGTTTTCGTCTCCGTTTGGACGTGGCCTAAATGTCTAGCTTTGAAGAAGAGATAAATGAACGTTAAGAAAGTATAATTATTGTCTTCATCCTTATTGATTTCCTTTTATGTATAACTTGTGTAGAAAATGAGCGTGTCAACCCAGGTGTCATGTTTCCATCACAGCCAATCAGAACTCAGGCTGATAATTAATCATGAACACTGCAAAGTCATTTTTCCTGGGAATCAGTCTTGATTGTAAACCATCCCAATAAAGTCAATAGCCAGCTGAGGGATTTTTACTTAATAGTATAACATGGTTTTCAAAGGTCTATTATTCAACATTTAAAAAAAAAAATGCATGTTGTTATTATTAAGAAATAATACATTTACAAAGAAAACAGAATGCTTTCAAGCATTAATCACATCAGTTATTAGACTGTTGCATGCATTGACAGTATTCAATAGTTTGAATTATGTGACATCCATTTATGACCCTCCTCCACAGCTGTTGGGAGTTTGTTCAGAATGAGTATTGTAGTCCCTCTGTGTTAAAAAGAGAAACTCTCTGGGGTGCTGCTGCCGATGGAGCCTCCCTGCTAACACATGCATATGGATGACTTGCTCAACCTTCATGGGCTTTTCTCGTTAATTAGCCTGTGTGTGTGGGTGGGTGTGGGTGGGGGTGGGGGTGGGTGTGTGTGTGTGTCATCCTGCCAGTCACGTTTTATTGTCAGCCTCTGGTGATTCGAAATTAGCTCTCATATTGCAAGTCATTGTATTAAGAGGAAAGACGATAATGGATATATCTCTGTATCCTTTAAAAAACAAAACTTGATCACATTAATTTACACTTAATTAAAGTATATTTTTCAATAGACAGGGACTTTTTGGCCTTACATTATTTAAAAATGAAGATCTTTAAATGTTTATAAATAGTAAGAACGTAATAGAACTGTCATTAAATTAGGCATACATATACAAATGGAAATCTGAGGGATAATGTGAATATTTAAAAATGATCGGTCAGTCTCAAGCAATTTTTGAACATGTCATAGTAGAGGCACAACATACAAATATGATCCTAAAAATGAGCAGAATAGAGCACCTTTAAGGACTTCTTGATGGTCAATCTGAACAACAATGAGAGTATTCCAAATGATTAGTCAGTTGTTCATGCATTTAACATTTTAAAATGAGTAAGCTTGTCAATTTATGAGTATAGCTTTGATCGAAGTCTTATATGAAGTCCCATAGGATTTCTCTTTTGCTGTTTAATTGGGAACAAAAAGCTGATTTGTCTGTCTCCCTGTTCTCCCAGGTGTTTCTGTTCTTCTGTGAAACCTGCTCGGTGCCTATCTGTCGGGAGTGCAGTGTGGGCCGTCACATGGGCCACACCTTCGTTTATCTACAGGACGCCGTACAGGACTGCAGGTCCATCACCATCCAGCTGCTGTCAGACGCCCAGCAGGGACGCCAGGCTGTGCAGGTGAGACATGAACCAGGACAGACACTTTCAAAGGGATTAAAACATACAATATCCTTCAGTTATTACTTTTTGTACTCCTACTGTAAAAGCTTGAACTTATGCAGCAGTCTTGAGGGAAACATAAAATCTGCATAAAATAATACTTAGTGTTGTGCTAGAGCTGGGGGACATAAAACCATATTACTATTTTTGTCCAAATACTTCAATATCAATATTGTGACAGTATTGTAGGGTTGATGCTTTCACAAAATATTTTAACAATGAGAAATTTGACAAATATTGACAAGTAATGTTGATTTATAGCAAAGGTTAATAATGTGATAGCTCGAACAGTCAAGTAAATTCAGAAAATGACATCCATTCACTGTAAAGCAACCTTTTAAAGCAGGAAAAAAACAAATCTAAGACGATATTCATCCTCATATCAGAATATGGGTATAATATCAGATTTTGTCCTAATAAAAGTGTGTAAAACGGAATATAAATTCAGGACAACACGACCAGATGTCCTTATAATTGGTTCAAAAGAAAACCTGCTTGAATCACTCCACCGGATTCAAAAAGGCCAACCTAATTTAAGTCTTTAACTGCGGGAAGCTCATCTGCATGATTTCTTCAAGGTCTGACAAAAAGACAATCCTTGTAAAGGTCAAGCCGCACAAACCCAAACTCATCCATCTCCTGGAGACGCCGCGGAGAGCAGCTGTGTGTTTCCAGCGTCGCTCTACACAGATGATCAGCCTGAATGTGTTTTGAGAGTTTGACCAGTGCAGGGGCTGCTGGGACGCCTGAGGTTAGAGGTGTCCAGCTGGCCATGAAAGGGGGTTGGGTCACATGGGGTGAGGGCTGAAGGTCACAGGGGTGGAGGAGCGGAGAGGAGGATGGGGGAGGGTAGATTAGGTATTTAAAGGGGACCTATCATGCAAAATGCACTTTTGTACGTCTTTTATACATGAATATGTGTCCCCGGTGTTCCAGGGAACTCACCAAGTGTCAGAAAACACAACCCTCTCTATTTTCCTCCATACCCAAATCTCTAAAAAATAGGCGCTACGGCTATTGGGCCAACTCCACCAATCAGGAGGAGACAGCCACTGCCGTTTGAAAGCGCTGGAGACGCTGTAGTACATATGCCAGGCCTGTAGATGGTGCTGTTCTCACAGAATCTGCCCTTGCTAAAACAGATCTAAAAAATGTCAAATTGAGCAAAATGAGGCATGGCTAAAATGCATGATCTGTTTGGTATTTTGAAAAAAATAAAGTATAAATATGCCTTATATAGGTATGGTCCTACACTATATTATTCAAATATAGCATGATAGGTCCACTTTAAAGGATTTCTGAGAAAGGAACACTTTGCCCTACCCCCTTTTCAGGCACTTACCCATCCACTCCTCCCCCTCCCCCTCTTACACACACACACACACACACACACACACACACACACACACACACACACACACACACACACACACACACACACACACACACACACACACACATACACACACACACACACAGCCTGCCTACAATTACGTAATTATAGATTTGGTGGCAGCCTCCTAGACCCCCCCCGGTTGTTTCCAATCCATACAGTGACATAAGTGAAGAAAGGGTGAGAGGTTTCCGTAACAGTTTGATATTTGCCTAAACAGTCCTGATCCTCTTTGCTGTTCGACACTTTTTTTTTAGGAAAGTTGCAAGACTGACAATAGAATAAAAGAAAACATAGATTATTAGTGTTCAATATTAAATACTTAGCCATCCCTGTTGCTATAGCTCTGATAGAGGTGTGCCTATCACAGTTAAACATGATAAAGAACGTTAAGGAAACGGGAAGATTAAGCTCAAAATATTTAATGTTTAAGAATCCCAACCTGAACACATATACAAAAATATGCTGGATTACAAAAACAGATGGATTGTTATGTTCCATAATGCTGCCTAATTACCATAAAGGAGCTTCATTTATATAAATCAGAGAGGAAGAGATTCAGGAACTCACACACTTTTCAATCAAAAAATTCAATTGCCGTCAAAAAACGTGGTGGTTTATAACCAAATTTCAAACCCTTTATGTGCTCTAATTTACGTCTTGTGTTTTTAAATAACGATTAAAAAAACGTACATGATTAGTTGTTTGAAATAATACAAATTACCAACAATTTTGATAAGCAATTAGATTTCTACAGTTATTTCTACAACTGCCAGTTTAGCCGCTGTATTCAGGCACAGAAGTAGTCTCAGCTAAACGTGTGCTAACATGCTAATGTTTAGCAGGAACTGTTAGCCATGCTCACTAGCTTAGTGTAGCAAGCTAGCATGCTGCTTACATTTTCTAGTAAGCCCAAAACTCAAGGTATATGGAGGTGGTTGCTATTGGATACATTTTGACCTCATGTTAGGGGATAATAAAATAATAAAAGTTATTTACGTTTGTGGATATGAATGAGTTATGAGTTGTAGCCAAAGCTAAAAGGGGTAACAGTACTGGGTCACTCCCTAGCGTGGTCTAATGTGCCTGGGAGGTGTGGTTATTTAGTGTTATGACCCTTTCTACCAAACTTGAAATACTAGCTGTTCCACTAAGGTCATGTGACAAGCAGGCATGTACTGTATCTCTTCCTCAGAGCTTGACCTTTGTGTGATCGGGTCTCGCTTTGTGCCTTAATGGATGGATACTTGTGTCACTCTGGGTGTTCTGAAAATTCCCACATATCACAACACTGCCTAGTTAAATAGCAGTCACCAGACTATGTTTAGTAAAGCTAAAGATAATACCACAACACACACGTTATCTTGACCAATGAGAGACAAAATCCAATAATTGATGTAATGAACAGCACATGGATCTGTGCTGAGTCATAAGAAACCCCCCCCACCATCTGGCATTACGTTGGTTTTTCATGCGTTTGTCTATTTTGGCCCAGGTCAACATGAGAGTTAATGCTGACGCCAGATAATACACACACACACACACACACACACACACGCTCCACTCTGTCCCCTGAGGTCGGAAATTTCCGCCCACTCCACATCCATTATCTTCCCTGACCTCCGACCCTAGGCTTGTGACCTCCTAGTTGGTCAGAGTTGCGTCACGCTGCAATTATTTGATTGGTCGGTTTCACCCTCTTTGTGTTCCAAGATGTGCCTTTCTGGAAATGTTGAGAGGAAGACGCAAAGAGAGGAGATGGAGACACTGAGACAGGGAGGGATATTAAGAGAAGAAGAAGCCACTTAATCAACGAAATTCAGTTTTTCTTTACACACAGTTAAGATACACACATGCACAAACACATAGATTTTTTTATGGAGGCGTGTCAGAGAGAATTTGAGGTTTTACTCCACTAGGGAGCAATTGGGGGTTTTGTGCCTTGCTCGAGGAGACTTATCTAGTAAGCAGTCCACACTTTGTACTTTTTTTCCAATCGGGACTTGAACCGGCAACCATTTGGTTCCAAAGCCAAATCCCTACAGCTACTAAGAGCAAGAAGCAGTGTTAAAAATAAAAACTGAGCTGCAGTAAAACAAATCAGAAAAAATAGGAACATTTATTATTGATTAATTATTTGACAAAACAGAAGGGAATTTGCGTTTTAGAGGAACACACAAAGCTAACCGGAAAAAAAGGGTGTTGGAGCATTCATGGTTCCTCCCTTTCTCTTTCCTCATGTATTGATAAAACTCCCCCGGTTCTTCCAAAAGTCCCCCCCCCCCCCCTGCTGTTCTCTCTCTGGGGGCCGGATTTATTTGACCATTTAGCTGCCCACCTCAAATGGCCAGGGGAAAGAGAAAGAGGGCCTGCTGCCAGGCTTTGTTCCTGCAGGGCAGCAGTGGGGGAGGACGGTATGTGTCTTAAGACAGAGGTGGCAGATCATGACCTGTCGAGGTTTGGGGGACCTCTGATCCCTGCGGCCGATATCACAAAGGAGGCCTTATCCCACCTCCCCTTCGTCCCTGTGAGGTCCGGCTCACCCTGTGACCTCCCAGAAAACGCCACAGGAAAAGCCAGATAAAACACAGCAGGGAGAGGGAGGGAGACAAAGAGGGAAATTTGCATTAAGCCCAAATTGGGGATGGTAAAAGCTTACACCTTCAGTTCATGCCTTACAGCTGTATTTCAGTGCCTGGGTTTATTAGGGTAATGAAGAAACAGTGTCTACATTATTAAGGCCCCGGCCCCACGGGAACGCATACGGCAAAACGCATTGGATTAACGCAAACGCAATCGCCAAAAAGCTTCCGCCCACACGCAATATACACCGGATAGTGTCTTCCCACACGAGACAGCTCCGTTTAGATCCAACCGCTGGAAAAGCTGCAGTACATATGCCGAGTAGAGATGGGCGAGTCCTGATTCATCCGGATCATTAACCCGGATCCTAGAAATGAGCTGGTCGTGACGAGTCTCCCCTCTCCATTAACCCGAGTCCTTTGAGTCCCACACTTGGTGTGACGTACAAATTAAAACTATAAATTGCGTCACTCGCTACTCTCTTTATAACATGTAAAATCACATTACAACGTACCCCAGTCCATCTGCCTACCCTTTAGCAAGTAGGATAGCTGCCAGAAGTGATCGTTTGGCTCAGGGGAGGGGACGCGGATCAGTGAAACTTCCTGCAGACTCGTGGGGACTCAGAGGAGCCGACGGCTCCTAACCGTAATAGCATAGCAGATCCAGAGATCCATACTCGTCATGTGCACGAGCATAGCCCCTCCTCCAGCACCCGACTCCCGCGGCTATATTATGCACGAGTCAACAGCAGACTCAGATTTGCAAAATAACCCTTTTTTTTGTGATCAACATTTTTTATTAAAGCAAAATACACTGTGTAGCGGAGGTTAATATAACGTCAGTTTAATATGCTCGTGAAATGCAACACGTTTTCGGTTTCACCGATAGGATTTCTACGGTCTTGGTGATGCTGACTCATATGACTCATATGACTCAAATGACTCGTATGATCCGGATCTCTTCAATGACTGACTCAGAAGACCCTGAGTCCGTAAAAGGATCCGGATTTGCCATCTCTAATGCCGAGCCTGTACGTGGCGCTGTAACTTCCTCCACAAAAGCAGCAACTTCCTCCACAAAAGCAGCGAAGAAGAATGGTTGTCATGGCTGCACTTCTGTTTATTCTCCGCGGTGGGGGCCGAGGGAACCAGGCAGAGTTTTTCGCCGGTCAACGTGTGTTAAAGTTGAAATCTTCCGGACAAAATTATAAAAGTGCCGGTCAAAGGTCTTCATTGTTATTTATTGAGCTTTAAAACAAATGAATAACGACTCTATATAATGATATATAATAATAAAATACACGGAGCCTGTCTCTTTTTCCTCTCTTCTGACAGCGTCAGTGTCTGTCTCATGCAGCAGCTGATCCTGTAATGAGTGACTCGACAGTAAAAATAAACATATTTATAACTAGTTTAGGTAGTTTGAGAGGTAATTAAAATAGCTAAGGGTGATGATCTGACTTGAAGTGTGTGTTTTGCTCCCGCTGCATCACAGCGGGAGGAGCTGCGTGTCTCCGTCCTGTCAGATTAGACTTCACTCGCGTTTATGTCCATATCGAGATAAAGATAAATAATCTGAATTCAGTGTGCAGTGTACTTTTGCGGGGGTGAGCAGCAGAGGTGGGGAGAGGCGGGGCTATTGCGTCGTCATTATCAGAAAATGATGACCGTATAGGCTACCACACGGCCCCGTTGGACCCCCCAGAGCACTCCGTTCCCAGATCTATCCATCTTTGGACCCGTTGTTGTTTGCAGGGTCCGTTTCTATCGTTCCGTTACGGCGTCGTGTAGCTTAAAGGGCTATACGCAAGAGAAATATGCGGACACAACCCGTTTTCGTTCCCGTGGGGCCTGGGCCTGAGTAAAAGAGATTCTTGTTCAGGACCTAAAATACCCAAAAGCAATTTGCATGTTGCTCTATAGGGCTGTTTAAAAAATATATAATATCAAACATACCGAACTATTTATAAAATAAAAATATAATCTATTGAGAGTATCATTTTAATTGACATCATACAATTTCAATGTATGATTATTAAAATAAAGTTAAGTTAATAACATTTCCAATAAAAAAATATGTAATCAAGCCTAAAAAATCGTACCAAATGTGCAATGCCATTTTTAATTTCTTGACACTTTTTCTCAATTTCAACAACATTAATTAATTAATTATGAGCGTTATAGTGTCCCAAATGTAGTGCTTATAATTCCCACGATGCCCACTTTGAATATCAGGACTGAGTCTGGGTTAAATCAGCAGGAAGTAGCATCATTTTGTGCAGTGGGAAGTGACTTCCTATTCCTGACCCCTGTTTCCCTTTCCCTTCTAAAGTAGCCGCCAAACGTGAGAAAGGAACAAATCGCAAAGCTGAGCAGGTGTTAGAGCATGGGCCTGCCAGGAAAGATGTCCCGTACAGTGTCCTCTGTTTTAAATGTTTCCTGGTCCTGTGCATCCTGTTTCTGGGTGTCATCTGTGTCTCACCAGAGTAATAAAACAGAGCATGAGGTGGTGTGCGTTTAGACGTCCACCTTTCCTTTGTTACACTGCAGTGAGAGATAATGCTATCTTTGCTAATTTCCACATCTTTTTCCAGTTTTTTTTAATGATTTTTCTGATTGTGTGTATAACTATACCAATATTACCCTCCCCTAACTCTAGCGATGTCACTATGTAACGGAAGTAAACAAAGGAGTACGATTAATGGGTTTCAGGCAGGGGGGGGTAGTGTGGGAGACCTTGGGATTTTAGCCCTTCCAGACCATTTTCATTTCTATAACACACCACAGGAAAGGGAAAACCCCAAAAAGCACAATAGGGCCGCTTCAAGGAACAATGCCGAGCTGAAACTATAATTATTCATGCATGGTCTACTAGAAATCTCATCTAGATACTTGGCCCTGTGACATTATGGTGTGGTTTCATTTGGGACTGATAAAGGTGGACATCAGTCATGATATAACTTCATAACCAAGGTGTAAATTGAAATAGAAAAAGGTAAACTGTAAGGAAACACTTGCTAACTCTCCTATCATTGTGTTTTGTTTCAACAGCTAAGCATGGAGAAGGTCCAGGCCATGGCGGAGCAGGTGGAGATCAAAGCCAAGGTGGTGCAGACCGAAGTGAAGGCCCTCGTGCTCCGACACAAGAAAGCTTTAGAGGAGAGGGAGTGTGAACTACTGTGGAAGGTGAGCTGCTGCCTGCATCTTTATCAGCGTCAACTCACTTGACCATATCATGCTAGTTTTTAGTTTCATATTCCTATGTTGTGCCTCTACTGTGACATGTTGTTATGTTCAAAAAGCTCTTTATTTTTCTCATACTGCCTGTGCTGCAGCACATCTGTCCACCCTCTGTCTCAAACCAGAGCCCTGTCTGCTCTGATTGGTTAGCTGGTCGGCTCTGATGTGATTGGTCAACCGCTTAGAGATGTCCCGCCCCTTAGCCTATCACGTACAATGTGTTGGAGCGCTAGCCAATAGAAGTGCAAGTGTTACATAGTGATGCCATTATGTTAGGGAAGCAGACAAAGGAGGTGGGGGGGGGGGGGTGTTTAGGAGAGAAATTCCCTCTGGAGGGAACAAAATCCCAATTAAACACTAAAAGTAAGGGAAGACTCCAAATATGGTCCCTTTTTGAATGTATTGTATATCCTTTGATACCCTCCAGGTACACACTGGTAGAGCCATTGTTAGGGAGAATAAAGTTGTGTGCTTTTAAGGCGCATGTTATGTTGATAATCTTGTTAGCTTATTAAAGTCATAAAGAGGCATCAGTATTCAATTGAGAAGGTTCATAACCAGTGAAGAACTCCTTGTAGTAGCTTAAGGTTAAACAGGAACCCTCTGAAGGCCCCCCAGGTTTAAGGTTACCCAGAGAAGGAGCTGGGTTTTGGGTGAAAGAAACAACCCTCATCCCTGAGGCCCCTCTAACTCCCTAAACCTTTTCTAATAAATGAATTAAAAGGGACTGTGCTACATGCAGGCTATTATACCAGTCAAATATCTCATACACACACGTTCAAACACACAAAATCTGCGTCTATTAACTACAACTGAAAACGGGTAGTTAAATGTGCGTTTATGTACATGTGGAAAGGTGTTGCTGTAGCCTTACAGAACATCACGGATGATTTATCCGAACACCCACCGGTCTACCCAACTCTTATTTCCCCTTTCCTCCTGAGAGCAGGCTCGGTGACATTGTAAAAACTGACCTGTGTATTTCTCCCTCAGATCTTACAGCTCTCAAGTGTGCATGTGTGTTTGTGTGCAGGTCAAAGTGTCAGCGAGGAGGTTTTCACTTACCCGTGGTCCCTCTTTAATCCTTTATACACCACTACAGGACCCCTTATCCCTGCCCTGATAAAGTCATTACAGGCAACCAAAGCACCCTACACACACACACGCACACGCACACGCACACGCACACACACACATAAATATATATTTGTTTCTCTGAGTATTAAGGTGGGTGTGTGTGTGCGCACGTGAGCTTTGCCGACTGCAGCTGCTACTACAACAACAAAGGGGCGGGGCTTAGCAAAGGGTCATTTTGTAAGAAGCAACAATCGATTAGTCATTAAAAATAAATGTTGGCTAAACTAATAATTAATCATTCCCCCTCTAAAGGTAAATAAATTAACCTAATCGTAGATGATATCGATCATTGCCAATATACGCTACACAATCCTCAACTTGGGACTAAAAGAACAGAAATTCCTTAGAAATAATGGTCATCTGTGATACCTCAATAATACTGAGTTTGGTCATTTCAGCTCAGTAAGACTGCAGTGGTGGCATGCTATCACGTTCCTATGCTGTCATTGACTCCGGTGAATAAAGCTTGCAAGTTGAGCTGTCCTCTGCTGACTCAGACAAGATATTGGAAATGACTCGGCTAGTGTTTCCTGTACGGTGAGCCTGTGTGATGGCCACTGTGGGCTCACAGTGGTGTCCGGAAAACAGAAACTAAATCTAGGAAGGCGCTCTGCAGTGACTCAGCTCTGTGGCTCTGCTCTAGAGTGATTCATGGCTGTGAGATGACAGCAAAAACAATAGTATAAAGTTACTCAGGGGTGAAATATTTGTCTTGAAAGTGTGAGTCTGGGTGTGTCTTGTGTAGGTTGTGAATGTGTAGCACCGGCATTGGCTAGCATGGTAAATTACAAGGTGTTATTACATCAAAGAGCAGTCCTTCTCGCTGTCTCTGGGTTTTTTCCGCTCAGTACCTCTTTGAAATACATACCAACCTACCAATGAGTGTGTTCAACTCAAACTCCTTGTCTGCCCATTAGACAGCCTAACTTGAGTCATTGTCCTGTGTGGCTATAAAATGTAACTCGAGTCACACAGATGCAAATTGCAATTCCACTTACGCCAAGGATTAACAAAAGAGCCCCTCTCTTTTGTTTCTTTCACAGTCCCTCCACACTATCAGAAGTCCTTCTAGCCATAGAAGCAGTCAGGCTATTGTGTTTTACTCTTTTTGTTTGCTGACGGTAAGCAAGAGCCCAATCTGTGCTTCTCAGGTTCTGCCACCCTCTTTAATGCTTTGTTCTCACAGTCTGTACCGTAACTCTACCTAGCTTCTAAAGGGAACAGAGATGTGTGGTGGTTTAGTGACAAGTTAATTTATTTTCTTCACCTTCGGCTGAATAAATCACTTTTTTGAACCACTTTTCATTTTGTGAGCTGCAGACCCTGGTATCTCTTTGTATAGTTGACTTTGTATGCTCATTGTTGTCCTATTGTCTTCTGTTGTATTGTTCAGACAGAAGCAACAAACCTGCAATAGTGCCTTACAACTGCTTAAGAAATACTAACTGTGATGCAAATTGGACTCACAGCAAACTATTTAGCACTTATAGAATATGCATTAGTTTTGCCCTTTTGTTTTAATGGATTACAAACATTTAAGATGTATCTATCTACAGTTGCAGTATTTCATTTTGTATGTTTGAATGAAATGATCAAAAAGGATTTTCAATTGAGCTTCCCAACAAAGATAATATCCATATTTCCTGTATCAGAATCAGGGAGTCATGAATAGTAATGACACGGAATTAAATATGATGTAAAGTAAACGACCATACCAAGTCAAGCACATTTTGTCAATCACATTCATTTGTTAATTACCATGTAATGTACTATTTCTCGTCCATGCCCATTAACTTTAAGTAAACATTTAATAGTGTCTCTTGTAGATGCATCTCTGCTACTTCAAGTCACTTCACTTAACCTGCATTGTACCAGACTTTAGACACACTGATGCCCTGTCAAATGGTATGCATTCAACTAGCAGCATATCAGCCAAATATTCTTCTTCTCCTTCCTGAATATCTGAGAGACTTGGCATGGTCAGCACATTGCTGCCACCCTGTGGGCACACTGGGTTTAGATTACCAGGAGACTTGTTTAATTCCACTTTCAATCTTATGTTTAAAATTACATAGTCATGTGGTTGCACAGAGAAGTGTGTTATATCGGGGTATCTTTTAATGAAGTTTACCAGTATGACACACACACACTTGTATAGAGTGCATATAGTGGCATCACTTCAGGAACAGACAAACATGTGTAATTTTGTAATATAATAAATGCAAAATAGTTTGTGTTTTAGTTGCCTACGTTATCTGTGCTGATTTAAATATATCATACAAGATATAACCTTATAATTTCCTGCAGCAATAGAGTGTTTTTGTCGTGTGCTTTGATATGCTTTTTGAACAATAAAAACCCCTTTTTTAGAGATTGTTAACGTTCTGGTTCCTGGTTCTGTCTCCTCTCAGGTGGAGAAGATCCGTCAGGTGAAGGCCAAGTCTCTGTACCTGCAGGTGGAGAAACTGCACCAGAGTCTGACCAAGTTGGACAGCACCATCGCCGCCGTCAGCCAGGTGCTGGACGAGGGCCGCCACCTGGACGTCCTGCTGGCCCGAGAGCGAATGCTCACACAGATCCACGAGCTGAAAGCTCTGCGGGGTTTGCTGCAGGCGCAGGAGGACGACCGCTTCATGTTCACTCCTCCAGACCAGGTAGCTCATCTCCTGTCAAATAAAGTACAGCATAACATGACAACATCCTCTGAAAGATGAGACTAAAATAGAAATGAGGTTTTAAAGAAAAGCAACACTAAAACAATTATGTAGAAACCAAATCCTGAATGGTTATGAGCAGGAGCTGTGAAATTTGTTTTTGTACAAATAAATGATTTGTTTAAAACAATTAATCAAATATAACGGATGCTGATGACGATGACCTAAACTTTTTTTATGAACAATGTACGGTTGAGGGGATAGGACCAGAAACGATTGTAAGCTTCTTCTTGCCCCTTCTGAACATGACGGAAACTATTTGAGAATTTATTTTTCAATTTTTTTATACCTTGAATTTTTTTAATTTTGCTTCTTTGTTAAAATAATTATTATTGTTTGTTTTGTTTCTAACATGTTCAATAAAAAGACTAATACAAAACACTGATTGGAGGAGAGGGGCTATGGCTGTTTAACCTTGTGTATTATTTAAATGCATTCTGTTAAGAGTGTAAATCTTTAAAACACACTAATGTTTTCCTTCGTGCTTCCCTCAGGCTCTGTACATAGCCGTCCAGTCGATGGGTCTGATCAGCAGCGGAGCCTTCGCCCCCGTCACCAAAGCCCACGGCGAGGGTCTAAAAACTGCCCTACGTGGCAAACCCTCCTCCTTCACTGTGATTGGATACGACCATGACGGCGAGCCTCGTCTCTCCGGCGGCGACACGGTGTCAGCGATCATCATGTCGGTCCCGGACGGTCACCTGACGGCCGTGGAGGTCACCGACCACCAGAACGGCTCGTACACCGTGGGCTACCTGCCCAAGAGTGAGGGGGAGCACCTGCTGTCGGTGCTGGTGTGTAACCAGCACATCCAGGGCAGCCCCTTCAAGGTGCTGGTGAAGTCGGGGCGCAGCTACGGAGCCCTGGGGTCACAGGTGGCAGCCTTTGGGAACGAGGGGGAGGGAGACGGCCAGCTGTGTCGCCCCTGGGGCATCAGCGTGGACAAGGAGGGATACGTGGTGGTGGCCGACCGGAGCAACAACCGCGTACAGGTAGAGACTTCTGCCTGCTCTTTTTAACACGTACATCTGGTTAGAGTTCATTTACATTCATTTATTCCACTGTATGGTTTTGAATTGTTCATTCTGTTGCCTCGATTGCCAAACTCATGTTTATGCATAAAGTATAGGTCAATCACAACAAAGGAAAAACATTTTTTAAATTAAATTAAAAGCAACAAAAAAGCATTGATATCCGGAGAGGTCTAAGATATGTTCCCACTATGTCTTCCAGTTGCTACCCCTTGCAGCAATTCTCATTTCAATAACGGTGGTACAAACAGAGGGGATGATGTCATAAATATACATTCATACACACATATATAACCAGTTATTCCCTTGTCCATGTGTATACATACACACTTCCTTTTGTTTGTAATTCTACCCTTTGTTTCAGTCTGTCTCGACTAAGCACCACAGCGATCTGGACTTAAATTGAATTTAGAGTGGTTATAAGTAATGTACCATCCACTCAGCATTCACTCAGCAGTTCATGCTAACTTCACACTGTTGATTTTTGTGCCAAATGGTTTACATAGTGGAGAGTCTGCAAAACAAACTTTGTGTTTGAGTGTTGAAAAGTGCATTTGGCTTCCATTCTTCCCTACACACACACACACTTTTTCCTTTGTCAATTACAATACATTACATGTCACTTGTTAGACGCTTTTATCCAAAGCGACTTACATACTCAATACTGTGGGCAATCCCCACAGGAGCAATGTGGGGTGAAGTGTCTTCAGGGACACAACGACATGCTGACTGCAGTGGGGTTTGAACCTGTGCTCCCCTGATCCAAACACCAACGCTCCCTCCACTGCGCCACACGCCTCCCTCAATAAATCGTGACCCGAAATTTGAACCACTCAAATCTATTCAACAAAAAATCGTGCTGTAATATATATATATATACGCTTTTCAGCATACATTATTAATTAAAGTGAAGTACAGTGCATATATCCCTTATATCCCTTCACAGAACTAAAGTATGCTTTTAAATAAGGTTTAATGAGATGATGGAATCAAAGCTGAACTGTATCACATAAAAAGGCACACGTGCTGAAAACCCAACCCCAGCAGGGGGGTCTGGGGGGGATTCTCCCCCAGGAGATTTTTTGAAATACTAACATATAAACTACGCATTCAGGTACACTCTGAGAAGAAAATAAATAAATCTATTACTACCCGACATATTCATAATATTTTATGCCATTGTTTGTTTGTCACTTTGTTCTGAAGCTGAACTTGCTGCTCCACACAGAGAGAAGAGCAAAGAGGAGATAGTCTGTGTGAATTACTTTAAATTGTGGGTAAGGGTAGATAGCCCCCATTGTTCTGTGACCTGTCAATCATCAAACCGGGGGTCATATTTCATTATGTGTTCATTTTTATCTGAAGTTGTACCCATGGATGTATAAAGAATAGTTCTACTGCAAAGTTATTCTCCGTGGGGACTTCCGGCAACAATCTTGATTCTGATTGGCCAGAAGACTCGAAAAAACCTCAGCAAAGATGCTTTATTGAGAAGATGATCACTACGTGACAGAAGTTTTCAAAACCGTTTATGGTCTCCGGTACTTCCAGTCCAACGCCTACTGCACGCACAGTGTTAGACTTTTTTCTTTTCTTCACTCACACATCTGCAACCCACTCGAAACGGGTCCGCGACCCACCAGTTGAGAACCACTGCATTAGAGTACATTCTGTAGAAACTGCACAAACACAGCTGAGTTTGACCCTTTCACTTAAACAATTAGAGCTGTCATTGAATTGGAATCAACGTTTTTGTTTCTTCGCTCTCCAGATATTCAAGCCCTGCGGTGCCTTCCACCATAAGTTTGGCTCTCTGGGTTCCCGTCCGGGACAGTTTGACCGTCCGGCCGGGGTTGCATGTGACAGTCAGAGACGAATCATTGTGGCTGATAAGGACAATCACCGAGTGCAGGTACGAAATGTTTAGGTGCTAATTCAGCTGGCATTCCACATGTGAATTGGAAGTCCATAAGACATTGGAGAATAAATGTTATTGTAAAAAAGCATGTTAAGCTTCTGAAAACCTTTTAAAGTTGTGTAAACACACAGCTCCACATGCTTATTCTCTCTCCTGCAGATATAAACACGTTGGACTCTAACACATTTGCTTTGTCTGACAGGTGTTTACTTTTGAGGGCCAGTTCCTGCTGAAGTTTGGGGAAAAGGGTACCAAGAACGGGCAGTTCAACTATCCCTGGGATGTGGCTGTCAACTCTGAGGGTAAGATCCTGGTCTCGGACACCAGGAACCACCGCGTGCAGCTCTTCGGCCCCGACGGCTCCTTCCTCAACAAGTACGGCTTCGAGGGGGCCCTGTGGAAACACTTTGACTCTCCCAGGGGCGTGGCCTTTAACCACGAAGACCACCTGGTGGTGACCGACTTCAACAACCACAGGCTGCTGGTCATCCGGCCGGACTGCCAGTCGGCTCGCTTCCTGGGCTCCGAGGGCACCGGGAACGGGCAGTTTCTACGGCCCCAGGGCGTCGCCGTGGACCACGAGAACCGCATCATCGTGGCCGACTCCCGCAACCACCGGGTCCAAGTGTTCGAGCCCAACGGGAACTTCTTATGCAAATTTGGCACACAGGGGAATGGCTTCGGACAGATGGACCGCCCCTCCGGTGTGGCTGTGACGCCCGAAGGAGTCATTGTGGTCGTTGACTTTGGAAATAATCGCATCCTCAAGTTCTAAGATTTATTTTTGTGCATTCTCCGCCTCCGTTTGCAGTTTTCTTGATGAAGGAAATGGAGGCGAGAGAATGAATCAACAGACACAACAGGAGGCGGGCGCAGAGAGGGTTGAGAGCAAGCTGCAGTGAAGGGAAATTAAAACTATAGATTTTTTTTTTCATGTGTATTGATATATATTTTCCAATCAGATATCTGGTATGTATGACAAAGGGGACCTCTACAAATTGATAATCAGTAGAAAAAGCCATATTTCCATTCCCCGGTCTCAGCTGCTCTGAACCCTCTCTGTGAGCTCCTCTGTAGTATCCATCTCAGGGATTTTTTCACTTTTCTTGAAATCTTGTACCCTCTGCTCCACACCTACCTCATTTAACTCTTTATGAATGTACTCATAATCACTGAGCAGAGGTTTAAAGTCCGTGAAGTTTTACAAAGAAGAAAAGCCTACCTCTATACTTTGTTATTTAAGAAAGACAAAAAAAGAATAGACTGTTCAGTTGATATTTGCACAGGATTAAAGACATTCTTGCTGTGCATTTCGAAATATGAGTTAAAGTGAACCTCCTGAATGTTGTTGCTGAGACAATACTCAGACCGCTGTCGAGGCTACATGATTTATTCTCATTAGAGGGCTTCTCTCGGAGAGGGATTAAGTGTCCTTTTTAATGTTTTTTTTCGACTAGCTAGTTTTTTGCTTATGCATCGATCCTTGTCTCTTTGTGGCTCTGCGGAGTTTGTCATGGTCGCCTAAGAAGAGAGCGCGAAGCGAGGCCAAAATAGAAAGAATCTAATTTAGCTCAGGTCACGGAGGACTGATTGAAATGATCAGACTCCCCCTCTAGTTTTACTAGCTAATGCCGAGTGAATTTATTGAGAATTAAAAATATATAAAGTCATCTCCAAAACGATCCCTAAAATAAATCCTGTTTTAAAATATGATCATCCAATACTCCCCTTCCCCAACCGTGTCTCATAAGACTGGAAGAATTATTGTCAAGACAACCTGAGTTGTTATTCTCCAGTCAGCTGCATAAATGCAAACTAAAGCATGCAGTATCTAAAAGGGAGCACACCAAAGGATTTTGGTGATGAATTTTGTTTCCAAGATCCGGATCTATTAGCGATCTTAATATAGAGATGTAATCATTTAATTGAATGACACCTTTTTCATGAGGCATGCTGTGTGACAAAAGCCTCACAAGTAGACACCTGATTTGGCTGTCCAGAGGACGTTAATGACATCAAATGTAAGGCCTGACATTTACAATCCTTTTGATTTGGATGGTGGTTGAAAGCCACCGTCTGTGGCTCCTTGGGGCCCGGGATTTAGTCGAATGAGAGGGCGCGATCAGGAAGTCCTGCCCTATTTATTGATGTTGGAGTTGAGGAGAAACCTCCAGATTGAGCGTCAGTAGACCGATTCCTCGAAAGATGGAAGTCTATAGACTACTGGAGTTAACCAAAGTTAGATTTTCTGTACAATGGCCAACTGTAGATTTGGCGATTTAAAGAAAAAAATATATATCCCCTTTAAAAACATTTTCTTAAATAATTATTGTTGCTGGGAAGTCTCAAGTTCATAAAGGGCCTGGAGTTGAGGTCATAGTCCATGTAAGGCTTAGAAGAACAAAGTGCACGTGAGTTTATCATGCACGTGCGCTTTGCCTTCCCGCTATGACCTGCAGCTGTTTGATCCAGGATGTGACAGGAGATTTCTGCAGATGTTCGTGGTGTAGAGAACAGAAGATACCCGCACCAAAGATAACCCCCTTTCCCTCCCTCGCATTTATCGCCTCAATCAAACCTCGCCCATCTTTGGTCCTTTTTAGACGACCCGTAGACTCAGAATAGCATCTCAGATCTGTACCTCAATAGAAACTAATCGCTACTAACTCTTGCAGGGTTTTAAATCCCCTTGCCCTTTTTGTTTGATCCGTGTCCCACTGGAAGCACTAGACAATTATTCGGTTCTGTTAGCCACTTCCTTAGCCTAGCGACGAATTTTGGGACCTTTTGAAAAGAATGACCGACCGGCGCTCCCCTCAGAGGAGAGGATTTACGCCGTCATATCTCAGATATCCTGTACCTCAATGTTTGTTTTACCTCCTTTCTCGTATATATACCTCAACTCCTGAATACCTCAAGTGTGTCACTCATAGCTACTGTGCATTTAAACATTTAAATACCTCAACTTGTTACACATACCACGTTTTTACTCTTATATTTAAGCATACCTCGTCTGATTGTTATGCATTACAGATATACCTCATTCTTTGAATCTTCTTGTGTTACAGTGCAGTACATGTCCCATAGCTCTTGGACCAAAGATCATGGTTTTGTTGAAACAGAGAAAAATTGTATTATGGTCATCGCTCCATCCTGCAACCCTGAGCAGCTTTTTGGTTTGTCTAATCTACTGTAAAATGCCTGGTGAACTATGCCTTTTATCATCAAGAAACCAAATATTTCAGATGAAAGCATCGTGCCAAAATGATCTGTGAGAGTTCAGTGCCAAACGGAGTTGGCATTGGGACCAGAAGTTGTAGACAACAAGTGTCACTGGACCGTTACATCACAGATACACATGTGGAATCATGAGAGCACCTGGGGATAAATCCTCGCTCTCTGATTGGATGCACTTAAGAGGGCTGGGCCCAATTTACCTCAAAATGATGATGAACATGCGGATTACACTTGGGTGAGGGCAAGATAAAGAGTTGATAACTTCACAAATCCGCCTTTGAACGCACAAGAATTACCTCAATTTTCAGCACAATTTACAAATATTTCAGTGTGGATTTTGCGGTTTAAACAAACGCATCATAGGAATACGCCTAAGGCATTACAACAGCCTGGTTTATTATTAAAGTGGAGCTATTGGCACATTGATGGCGAGCCAGTTTGATTCCACAGAGCCAGCTGCTTTGAACTCAACACTAGTTTCACCAGTAAGATTGTTTTTTGCTTTTCAGTATTAACTCTGTGAAAATGTTCATTCATGTTGCATCTGTTTTTTTTTTTATTGCTGAATTCTATCTTTAAGATCCTTAGGTCTACACTCTTAAAGAGGAAAAAAAATGTATTTTAAAACGTAAATATGTTTTTCATTTTTTTGTTGCATGCTTTAAAAAGTCCTTGTATTATATTGATAGGTGTTGAAAAAAAACTCAGATGGGGTGGGGTAGCCGACTATTGGGATGGTTTTTACCAAAATATATACCCAAAGATGTGTATGTGTGTGTTTAGGGTTGCGTTGGATGGGATTAACCTTTGACCTTTGCGATTGTATTTCCTGTTCTCAAGAGGCTCTGCAGAGCACAACCTGTTGGGCCAGACAAGCCTCAAGCCCTGAAAACAAAAGAGGCTGTTTTCAGATTAAAATGCAGATGGCAGCTGCGCCCTTCCACCATTAGTGCTTAATTTACTTTAACTCCCTTTAGTCTGCATATTAGACATATTAACATATTGTCCTTCTGTAGATCCCCCAAATACGATGAATCCACAAGGTGGCCGTTTTGTGTATTACCTAGTAATGGGAACTCGCTCGCTGTCATGTGAGAAGCAGCTAGCTTTCTGCAGCACAAACTAGCAATCAGCTTCCTTCCTCGGCTTTATAAGAATCCAGGAAGTGCGGCGACGGCTGCTCAGCACGTGATCGGTTGACTGCACTCCTGTTCGGTGTTTTATTTTATTTTATTATTGGGCCCCTGTGGTATTTGTCCACCATTTTTATTGCTGGCCTCTCACGGCTGTAAGAGAGAAAAAGCAAAGCTGCACCAGTGCAAGGTCGAAGACCCTCTTTTAATGATTGTATACTCTAAACACAGAAAGACAAAAAAAATGTTGGAAAATGTAGAAAGGAAAAAAAAAAAACTCAGGTAGTTTTCAACAGCCCTGCCCCGCAGGTGTCTCATTGAAACGTGTCCCGTAGTGATGATGTAGTACCCCCCTCCCCTCCTCTCCTTATGACCTCTCAGTACTAGTCTGATTCTTTTGTGTGCCCCATTTACATATTATAAAACGAATTATTTCTAAATCACTTTCGATTAGATTCCCCCTGATTAATCTTTGGGTTGTTTTTTTGCCAATTTTTCTTTTACAAAAAGTGCAAACGCTCTCCACCACCTGACGTCCGTTGGCCCTTTTAGAATGTATTTTGTGAAGAAAAGGGTTAAACGGCGTCTTGTTGATGCTTGCTCCCCACAACCGGCTGCCGGTCGCAGAACAAGACGCAACGCAGAGTTTTCTATTCGGTGATAAATGTTCCACACCAGCAATGCCTCGAGTGAGAGGTGGAATCATGTGTGTGTGTGGTGGAAACATGCAGCACCTCGTTCTGAACCAGCTTTACGACAGCCTTACCCCGACGGGAGGCCTAAGGGTCTGACAGCCAGCTAATCGTGTCCAAAAATCTTGTTTGCGTTGTGTCCTGTTCTCCCGGCTGTTGGGTGTGTGTGAGTGTGTGTTGTGTTTGTGCGCTGCATCCATGTTGTGTAAGCAGATATCCACTGAATGTATCCTCCAACAGTCCAAGAGGCAGGGCGGGCCGGGGTGGTCCGCTGAGTTTAGATGGTTGCTGCTGGCGCTTCCTCATGCAGGCCTGGGTGTGTGTGTGCGTGTGTTTATCAAGTCTAACCTTTCCTCCCTCTTTTACACACACACTCACACTCACACTGCTGAGTTTAAGTGCAGATGTTAGGTTTTCAGTCTAAATAAAGTAAAGGAGACTATAATATATTGGCCACCTGCCGCTCTCTCTGTACTCTGTGGACTTTAAACATTTCCTATGCAGTTTTGTTTGTTTCTTTGTTTACACTTAAATAAAGTTGTATTTCTTTGACTTCAGTCTTTTTTTTCTCTTAAACTAAACAAACACTATCTATTTATTCTTGTGACCATTTACCTTGGATGAAGCACAGAATATGGTATTATAGTGACTGTATTTTATTTTATCTATTGTATTTAGAAATCTCAGTTATTACCAATTTATTATGTTTTAAATACAAGATAATTGACAATGTACTGTTCTGAAAAAAGGAAAAACTATGTCTGAAATAATAATAGATAGTAAATAAAAGATACAAATTAAAATGTAATATTACATATAGTTTTATATATTCTTAGAGATAGAGATCTGGTATTTTACCGTTTTAAGATGAATTATTTTAATAAATTGAAGCCACTTTTCAAAAGCCCTTAGGGTAGCATTAGATATTATACAGATACATAATGCATTATATATTGATCTGGTGTTAATATATAATCTTCTTATCCCATAAATATCCCAAGCTACGTATGAGGCCTCTTTTCAACATTGTCACGTAAGCATCAGTGTAATTTTCAACAATAACAGAAAATGTTTTCCACAGTCTGCATGTGTGTCTCCTTAAGTCGGCTTTTACTTTCAAACACCACCTGCCTCTAGAAATCACGAGGGTGTGTTCATCCATGTCAACTTTACTTGGTTGGGGTCCTTGAATTTCAGTGATTTGGTCCTGGAAAAGTGATGTTTAAGAAGGTTTGAACCACTCCAGACAAGAGGGAGCAACTATCTTTTTCCATATCATGAATAAATGGTTTAAGGATTTAAAATGCAAGCTTAAAAAAAATCAAAACCTGATAACATCTATATTATTATATTCTTGATTTACAATACATTAAACATTTTTTAAAGCAAATATTTGATTACAATTTTTACGACATGTTACGTCCTCTTGGTTTTATGTAAGACTTTTAAAAAACAAAAACATGACCTTATGTACATACTGAATTTAATACACAGACAAGTGCATCATGGGCTCTCATCCCCCCCTAGTGGAGAAAACAAGAAGAAAACATTGGTTTCCTCTTCGCTTCTGTCCGAGAGGTCAGAGGTCAAATTAAAACTGTGAGTAGCAATTCAATAAAAGTAGGGGACCACATAAAATAGTGATGGTAAATATCTGGAATTAATTAATTACTTCAAGTTCATTTGATAATGATGGCTGATATTATCACAATAAACATATTTCATTTTGACAGGAAAAGCACAGGTGGGTGATTACTTTTATAAATCACACCTGTACTTTCCCCATTATGACATGTCAAGGGTAATGTGAAAAATGTAAAGAAACGGGTTTCTATTGCGTATCACAATAATTATCTGTCTTTACTGTCTCCCAGTGAGCTGCAGTTGTACTAAAGGGGAATTCAACCTTTTTATAAATGCATGCACGTTGTTCTTATGGCCATAAACTCAAATGTATGATTTGGGGAAGGATGTTATAAAGGACACTACAAGGGTAGTATAAGGGTATGTTTTCATAACTGACACCACTATAATAAAGCCAGAGGTGGGATCTCAGATCTTGTACTTGAATAAAAGTACCATAGTGTAGGAAAGGAATACTGTGTTACAAGTAAAAGTCCTGCAATCAAAATGTTACTCAAGTAAAAGTAGAAAAAGTATTAGCATCAAAATGTACTGAAACTACCAAAAGTAAAAGTACTCATTCTGCAGATTGGCCCATTTCAGAATCATATATATTTTATGGTATGATTATAATTATTGATGTATTAAAGTGTTATCAAAGCTGGCAAAGTTGGAACTAATTAAAATGACTTTATTTAGTGCTGGGTAGTATGTGCATGTAATCCAGGTGTAACTAAAGTCTTCATTAAGTAATGATCATAATGTTTATCATTAATCTATATCTGCAAAGTATAAAAAGTTACTATGTAGTGGAGTAAAAGTATATTATTAATCCCCGAAATGTATTGGAGTAGAAGAACAAAGTAGCATAACATGGAAATACTTAGTTACTTAACACCACTGAATAAAGCTCATTTGGGTGTACATAGAAACAAATAATGATGTGCAGCAGAATGAGACTCAGTTGTAGTTGCCTGCCTCCACAACTTGATGTCAGCAGCGTTACGTTTCAGATTCGCCACTGAGAGCAGAACTGAGGAAAGATGTTTCAGGAGGAGATTTGTGGTTAAAGAGTATCAATGAATGATCAGATGAAGAGGAGGACTGGATGAGAGTGTAAGCCGTGTGAAATGTACCATGGAGCATCTGTGTGATGTTCTTCAGAGCCCGGGTACAGAGAGGTAGCAGTGAGGAGGTGGGAGGCAGAGAGAGGAGAGGATGTTTGGACCCAGTTGAGTCGTGAACTGCAGGTTTGCAAAATCACAATGACACGACACGGTGTGATCAAACACAACAGCAGGCGGCTGGGACCTCCCTGAGCTGAGGAGCACACCTGTGTGAGTGTGTGTTTGTGTGTGTGAGCCCCAAACAGATGGATGGGAGGTCCCGGGCTGGTGTGTGTGTGTGTTTGTGTGTGTGTGTGAGTATGTTTGTGCTGTACGTGGCTCTCAGAGGAGCCAATTAGCTGAGAAGGAGCCACAGAGCACAGAGATCCAGATTGTTTTGCTTTGGTGGCGCCACAAACCAGAGTCAGCGGAGAGCCTCTGTCACCTTTAGTCACCCCGAAACTGCTCTACATCATTCATAGTTTTACTTATTTGGTTGCGCTGAGCATTGAGATACATTAAAGGGCCAAGAGAACAAGAAACCCACAACGTTTCCAACATGAAAAAGTAATTAGAAAGTTGTTTAAGAACTGTATTTTAATTTAATTACTTGCATTCTAAAATGATTCAGTACAATACATCTGTTCTCATGTTATAGTGACATGTCATTTCAGTCATTTTCATACTGTGACATGTTTACATGCTTTAATGTTCAAAAAGGTATTTCTTTTTCTTTTTACCCTCTGTCTGAAACCAGAGCCCAGTATGCTCTGATTGGTTAGCTGGCTGGCTCTGTTGTGAGTGGTCAACAGCTTAGAGATGTACAATGTGTTGGAGCGCTAGCCAATAGAAGCGTGAGTGTTACGTAGTGATGTCACTATGTTTCGGAGGTAAAAAAAGGAGTCCAATGGAGGTGTTTCAGGCAGGGATTTTAGTCTTTGAAGACCATTTACATGCACTAAAACCAATAACACACTAAAGAAAAGGGAAAACCCCAAAAAGCACAATATGTCCTCTGAAAGCTATGAGACTGTTAGACCAACCACAGGTGTCATTTAAAATGTAACATACTGTAGATCAGGGGTGGGGAACCTCCGGCCATTTGGTACGGCCCTCGAGGTAATTTATAAACACACGCAAAAAAGAAAAAAAATGTAAGAAATCTAGACCACAAAATTAAACAAGCGAGTGCCTGTTTTTCCTGGCCATGGTCAGGGTCCTTGAACACAACACGAGCCTAACGTGTCATCACGTGGTATATGTCTGACAGGGGTGCAGTCGGGGAGCACCGGAACGTTGCTCCGGCACTTCCAAAAATTGCAGTACCCATAAGGAGCCGTACACATGCCGCAGTTTTTGCGTGGCTGTGTCTTCAGTTGAAAGCCCAGTGGCGATCTGCTCATCTGTCATACTGATCAGTGATCATACAGTCAATAACTTTGTTGTTATTAGCAGCTAACTATGCTAACGAATATAATAAGCTGTTTCTACAACCAGTGAGGTAAAGGCACATCTTTATATGATCATTATAGTTATAAAAAAATAAGAGAATAAAGTAAACAGGTATAAAATACTATATGACAGTAAAAAAAAGTTGTTATTAATAAACAAGAATACAGTTTGAAAGGAGAGTGATTTGTAAAATATCCATAAAGAAAAATAAAATCTGCTTACAGTTCTGTTTCATATGGGTGTTGAGAGATGTATCCATAGATCTCCTAATGTTGCTCTCAAAGTGCACCAGATTGATGCTTTTAACTTCAACATTTAACCCCCCCCCCCCCACACACACTTAAATCATGTCCACATGGATAGGAAACTAAATACATTTGCACACATCTTGTGTGTTGTGTCCATATCTTTCTGTTTTGGTGGTCCTGCTACACCGTGCACGTGAATGCATGCGCGAGTCATGGTAAAATATCTGGATTAAGAGGTTGCTTTTTCTTTGCACAGCATGAAAGAAAGGCGAAATGAATGGGCTGTGATTTTAGTATTTTAAAGCAGAGGTCAATCATTTGTACGGCCCTCGGAGGATGTTGAAAAAATTGAAATGGCCCTTGAGAGGAAAAAGGTTCCCCACCCCTGCTGTAGATCGTAGACACAGATTTTCTTTTAATCAGATTTGACCCATTTTCCGCATAAATATTCCAGCTAAATGTGTGTTTGAGCTCAATTTAAGTACATTTCTTTCTCTGGACTTACACTTCCTGTTGAGCGGGTCAGATCTATGACACGTGACCGTGACGGTTGTCTGACTGAGGTACGGAGGTGTGGGCGGATTTGAGCAACCCCTCCCGTGCCGAGCATCTGCCGAAGTGTTGACGTTGAGGTGATGTAGGCCGTGACGTTGTCGAGACTCCAGAAGAAAGTGATCCCTGGATGCGCCTTCATATCCAATTCACAACCTGAGGAGAGTCATTCCTCAGAGTTGATGAGGTGTCAGAGAGAAGGAGGTAAAGAGGAGGGGGCAGATGTGAGGGAGGGAAGCATTGATTTTATCTTGTGTTTCACACTCTTTAAAGACTTCTTGACTCCAGCTCACAAACAAGACATGTTTGCGCCCTGTCTCATCATGGAGACGAGCAGAAAAACCGCACGAAATAATGAGCATTTTCAACCCAGAAAAATAACAATTGAAGATGCTCAAAGTGAAAAAACATTGAAAGCAACTTTTCCCCTATCCATAGTTTGATTGCAAATCGGGATATTTTGGAGAAAGATGAGAAAATTCTTGACTTAATGACAAGATTCACTTTGGGAAATCTGCTGGTTAAAAATATAATTTGGAGAGGGAAGTAACAATTCTCAGCTGGAAGGCTTATGATTTCAATTTCAAACCAGAGATACTTCATCACAGATTTAAACCTGAATGGCACTCTGGGAGCAAAGACATCTGCCAAGGCCAATGGTGCATTCAAGTGCTCCTCTAATGGTCCCTTCCCGAGTTGGGAAGATTTCCGCTGAATTTGTGTTCATGAGCTTGAAATTATAATGTGATTTGTGCTTCCGAGTTGTAGTTCCAATATTAAGGGACGTGATTTCAAAGGAAGTCATTTTCCAGATTATTTAGACACCACATGAATGGGTCTTGCAATGGTAACCAAAGTGGACCATAATTCCCCGATGCAATATTTAATGAAGTCTTTCCTTGCCTATGTTACACCCAAGTTTTATCCAGCTAGTATTTTTTTAAGTAATCCTACATGTGTGCTTTCGAGACTGAAGCGTCTTAATAAAGATATATAAGCTTGCCAAATTGTTGTACACCTGTCTGACATTCATTTCTGACCATATTAAAATAAAAAGCAAAACAAATAAATAGAAAAACATTCATGCTTTGGCAGAATTGTATTTGTAATGTTACTTCACATAACTCTGATTCTTTACTGCTTGTTGTCATTTGGGTTTTTCCCAATTCTTTTTAGAACAATTCCCATGAGTTGATTGGAGGGTTATTCAGATCACCTGTTGCACAAGGTGTGGGAAACAGCTCCTAATCAATCATTTTCTATTGAAATCGAAGAGGCATCTGTTGATCATCCATTGAGGAGGCTTTTTATTTCAAGGCCCTCATGTGAATTGGTTTTCCATAGTTTATTTTTCTGTTGTTTGAAACTGGTTCTCTGTCTTAGTGAATGTAGTGGCATGTGATGTGCTAGTGTCATGTTTTCTGTTGCTTCTTTCATGCGTGTTCTCACCATGAACCGAGCTGTGTCGAGACATTCAGCTCTGCTATAAATATGGTGTTAAAACCATCCTTATGTTATTTAATCACTTCTGCTGCAAGCCAAGAAAATGATCTCAGCGACTGTACATTTATCATCTTATCCACTTCACCCTTTTATAATGTAATCTGTAAGGTAGTTTTCTTGATTTTTATACACCCATAATAGTTTTAGATTACAATCAAACCTTCAGTGTATCAGGCGTAAAAATGAGCACCCACTTTTAAGACCATCCATTAGTCTCAGCCACATGCATAGACATTCACATACACACTTAACACACACACTCGCTGACAAGTACCCAAATAGCACCTGCATATGCATGTGCACGCTTGTTTTCCATCATCGAAGACGATACTCGATGAGGGCAATTGAGTAAACTCAAAAATATGATGCCCACTTTTCTGCCTATAGGCAGTTCGAGGTGACATGCTGAGTCTGTCTTAGACTAATTTTCCTCCGAGACAGGAGCTCTGCATGATAGTTTTTCCGGTGAACCCCTTTAAAGAAGATTGGAGCGGATGAGTGTTGTGACGCAACAACTGTTGGACATGTGGTTCCCTGCAGCCATTGCATTATCTGATATCCTCTGATTAATTTTCTTCCACAAACAAATCGGATCTCTATCCAAATCCCCCCAACCCCCCCACCCCTGTCAGTGAGTCATGGCAGCCCCACTATAGCAGCGTCATCAGGCAGGATGTGATTGAATGTAAGTAATGTGAAGGGAACACAAGCCAATGATGGGATCATGGACTCCCCGCAGCCTCATGACCTCAAGTTTCATATAGGCTGACCACTACTCTCCATAGTCGTCATGCCTCAGATGTTTATTAGACACTCACACACACCTGACCAAGCCATTATTCTAGGCAGAGGACTGATTTCCATACAAAGCGACAGATGCAAGATGGAGCCATGTAAGAGCTCATTGACCTCTGCTCTGTTCTGGGCGCTGTGTTCGCTGGCGTAAATTACCCGTCTATCCATCTCCAGCATACTCCCCGCAGAATGGGATCGACTGTGGATCACCGCCTGGACAGATATAGCCAGCTTTCATCCAGAAATGTGAGTCCTTTCATGCGTGCGTATGCTGACAAAAGAGAGGAATAACCACAGAGGAAGTGAGGGGGAGAGAGTATGAAGTTCAGCAGTGTTGTATTAGAAGACATCAAAGTGAAGACATGTTTTTGGAGTTGCTGCTGCTCTGATTTGTCCTCTCCAGGAACTTTTTTTCTGGCTTGGTTACATTTTCAAAATAGAGGTATATTAGGTGCCAAATACGAAATGTAGTATAAGATTACCTGGAAGCTCAGAAATGAACATGTCTTTGGAGTTTCTGTTGCTCCGTTTCGTCCTTTGAACTTTCTTTTCTGGCTGAACTGAATTACATTTTTACATTCAAGGTATAAAAAGCCAAAAACTTACAAAATGAATCAGACAGCTCAAACATATAACTGAATACATCTTGTAAACACACTGAGCACTAGCATTTTCTTGCTAGTCGCCCATGTACTTCTTCACTGTATAAGCAACACACTGTAAAAAAGGATTTGATCATTACGTTATTGTAACTTTTGTCTTTAAGTTACTTTCACTTAAAGGTGGGGTAGGTAATTTTGGAGAAACCAGCTCGAGATCGCTAGAATTTGAAAATACACAACCGGAAAAAATCTGCCACTTCCTTACAGAGCCCCTCCTCCAACACACACGAACGCGCACATGACCAATGAGGGCACGAGATAAGTTTGTGCACAGATGGAAGGCTGACAGGCAGGTAGGCCATCCAGTTATTTTAGCCGGGCCGGCTAAAATGATTGGTCGTGCTTTTTACAGTACTACGGCTTCCACAGATGACATTTTTGTATCTTGCTGTCTTTCTTTGACTTGACTTGCACTGGAACTATGGGAAGTTTACAATTGTCATCACCAGCCCCGGTAAGGCCACTTGACACCAGTGTGCTGTCCACTGATAGCTCTGATTTATTCTTGGCTTGAGCAGGATTGTGTCTTGCTTCATTTGAAGGGATGTGAAGTATGGTTGGATGTTTGAACTGAAGATTTAAGCAATAGATTATTCCAAGAAGCATTGCAAAGATCGCGAGAGCCGATCGCATGACGTAAAATACATGACACTTTTCTCTGTGCGCGGCAAAACAAGCTCGCCAAAATGGCTTCACCAGTCTGGCAGTATTTTAAGGTGTCCGAAAATGACAATAAAACAGCGGTATGCAACATGTGTGAAGCAGAAATCCTGCAGCTCTACCCGCTGTGACGGACCGGTGAGCGGAAAACACACACTAAGAGTTAGACCTAACACACTTAGCTATATTATCTACCTCTGGAACAAGATAAACTAGTTATAAATATATGTATTCTTCACTGTCGGGTCACTCAGTCATTACTGGATCAGTGAGCTGCATGAGACGGATACTGACAGGCTGTCAGGAGTGAGAGAGAGGGGGAGAGAGGAAAAGAGAGCGCTTCCGTTCATTTCTCCCATGTTATTATACAAAATTAATGTAAACTTGAATAATGTACTTCATTTGAATGTAATAATTATGTTGGTTGTTGTTTGTGGAAGCGCCAGTGAATGAGCCCCATTAACTGAGTTTTAAACATCACTTTAAATGGAAGATCCCCATAGGCCCCGCCCACTCGATCGGATCGGCGATCGGTATCGGCCGATACTGATTCCGGCGATCGGCCCCAAAATTGGAGATCGGAGCATCCCTATTAATTTTGAAGGAAACTTTGGGAACAGGGTGATTTGGGTTGATTTATGTTAAAATGTACAATTACATAAATTAATTAAAGAAAGTTATGATCTTACATCACACATCATGATGACATTTGCCTGATTTTCGCCAGATATGTAGTGTGATAGTCCGAAGAGAGCAGCAGTCCTCCTCCTCTCATTTGTGTCCTGCAGGACAACAAATGCAGTGGGATATAAACATTTGTAGCAAACAAATGGTGACTAAATTATGGTCATCAGCATCTCCACTTACATCTTTCTCACGGCAGTCCAAAATGCTTTTTAGTGCCTGCTTCTTTCCCGTCCTGGATGCATCTTGGTACACCTCCAGCAATCTTGGGGCCAGCCCAGGCAATCAAGTCCATCCAGAAAAGATGAAAGCAGGTCCGTAGTGACAATTCTTTGGAACTCTGCCTGAATCTGAGGAGACACAAACATATAGAAAATATTCTAGTGAATAACTTAACTACCTCTGAAAGCAGAAGTTTAGGAAAAATGATTGTTCATGTATAAATATTATTTATTTTTATTATAATATAAATAAATAAAAATCTAACAATTACAACCATTGTACATCTTATTTATTCTTGTGGGTGCACAGTAACCTTTCCCTTTGTTATAATTGCATACATCCCATTAATTTATTAGATTAAATAACAGTCATCTCATCAATCAAAGATCAACATTTTTAAGTGCCTTGAGCAATGACTGTTCCCGCTGCTAGAAACGGCTGATATTAATGTTCTAAGTTCAGTCAGTAAGAAGTTTAAGGAAGCTGGGGAACTTGTCATTATAATAAGAGTAAGAAATAGAAAACACTAGTTTACTTAACATGAAAATGTAAGTTCAATTGCTTGAAAACATGAGTCAACATAACTTGACTTTATCAGTTGGTATAACTATAGTTAAAGTTATCCTAACTTATAATTGTGAGTTAAGATAAGGTAGAAGTTAAAGTTGATTTGACTAGATAATGAACATTTCTTGAATCGATAATGTAAAATTGTACGTTTCTTTAACTCAAAGTATTAAAGGTAGGGTAGGTAAGAATGGAGAAACCAGCTCAAGTGCGCTAGAATTTGAAACTACACAAACGGAAAAAATCTGCCCCTTCCTTCAGACTTCCTTACAGAGCCCCTCCTCCAACACACACGGACGCGCACATGACCAATGAGGGCACGAGATAAGTTTGTGCACGAGATGGAGGGCTGACAGGCAGCTAGGCCATCCAGTTATTTTAGCCGGGCCGGCTCAGATGATTGGTCGTGCTTTTTACAGCGCCACGGCTTCCACAGATACATTGTTTAATGTATTTATTGTCAAAGCATTTAATATATTCATTGCTATCGGGATGTTAAGAGCATTCCATGGAATATAACAAAAAGTGTTTCTGAAGTGAATTACCTACCCCACCTTTAAGTTATAACAATGAATGATCATTAATAAAATAACTTGTATAACGTAACATTGTGAGTTGAAACAAAGTACATTTAGATTTTAAGTCAACTCATATATATAAGGCAGCCCTTGAACTTATGTTTTTAAGTTAAAACACCCTATTTATTTTTACAGTGCAGTAGTCATATTGTTTTAGCCCAAAAGCTAACGTTGGTAAAGCTAGCTAGCTAATTTGTCCCTTTGGTCACACGGGTTTGCAACAACAAAACCTCTGCAGTCCAAAAAGCATTTTCCCAATACAAAACCTTTGTATTAGCTAACTCAGCTAGCGTTAGCACCCACCTAAAATGCTGGAGCTACAGAACAAAAGACTATGATTAATAATTCCCGCACTGGCTAACGTAGACTAGTTTTTAAGGAAGATAATTAGCTCATGTATGTTTTTCAGGCATATCATTTCAAAGTTGCAGAAAGGAAGAGAAAAAATGAAATACTTATTTGCCCCATTTAAATACTCCCACAGCATGTTCCTGAAAAATACCTATAAATATTTACCTTTTGATTAATTGCTTTGTTGGTATTTGTCTTACCTCAAGAAAAGTCTCCCAGGAGAGTTCTTTAATTTCATCTGTCCATGTTTTTTACAGTTTAACCAGCCAATTTGTCATTCCCTAACACCCTAACACTTCTCTAAGAAGTCAGTCAAGCATAAATAGTGTCTTGCTGTCAATACCATAACGTTATTATTTATTCATACATACATTTCTGTTTGTCTCTCTTGCTCCTGTTTCTCACAAGCGTGTCTCAAATGAAAACACCCAGGGGGAGCTGAACTCTTGCTGTTTAAAACATACACACGCACACACACACGCACACACACACACACACACACACACACACACACACACACACACACACACACACACACACACACGCACACACACACAGGTCATTAGATATACAGAGATCAAACACTTTCAACTTACTTTACATCACCTCTCCTTTGCAACATCCTAATGTCTTCTGCATCTTTCTCCTCCATGTGTTTCTTCTCTGTCTTTTCTTACGCTTTCTCTCCCCCTCATTCATAGATTTTTCTGTTTGAACAAAAGGATTGTATTGCTCTCTGATGACAGCGGAGGACCCAGTGGTGAAGTGCATCAAAGTCTGTTTCATGTTGGTGTGCAAACGCCGGGCTTTAATTCCAAATCTCTGATTCAGTTTTAGATGAATGCACATGAAGACGTTTTAGTCAACTTGCCTATTAATTTAGAAGTAAAAGATCACGTCATCAAGTCAAAGAGCCTCATCTTCTGGGGACCATAACATCGACAAAAAAATAATCCACCCACTAGCTGTTGATATATTTTCAGTCAGAAGCCTCAAACATCAATATGTTAACATAAAAAGTGAAATGCAACTTAATTGAAAGAGATTTTTCACACCTTGACAATACAATAATTGTTTATAATGCTGTTAAAGCATCAGTAAGTATATCACGATAAGGATAGCCTATACCTATATTGTGAACACCGAGTCAAATTGACGTTTGGGGGACCGTATCTTCTCTGTAGCGGCTCCCACCCTGTGGAATGATCTGCCCATGCATATCAGACAGGCCGCCACACTGTCTGTTTTTAAAGCGCTTCTTAAAACCCTCCTCTTCTCCTTAGCGTATTAACATCTTTTAGATTGTTGCTTTTAGTGCTTTTAAATTGTCTATTGTTTTTACTTGTACTTGTTTTATGGTGTGTGAGCTGTGCTGTTTGATGTTTTTCGTTGTTTATTTGACTGTACAGCACTTTGGTCTGGAGGTTTTAAAGTGCTTTATAAATAAAACTGTATTGTATTGTATAAAGCTGTTTGTTATATCATGCACATTTGCTTAAGTACGGTTTTTAAAAAGTGACGTAAATGAGGGTTTGTTTGGGTTAAGGATACAGTATGTTATTTTTTAATAAGCAAATGGCATTAATTCTAAAGCTCTCATCTGATGTTATTTTACATTAATTTGTGAATTTAACACACATTAATGCTGCTAGCATGTCATCTAACATGCTTTAGTTATATAAAATATCAGTGATATAGCCTTTTGCTAGAACATCTATAACATTTGTATATACTAATTAGGTTGCCAAAGTGCTCTTCTTTAAAGCTGCTTTTATTTTCTTACTTTTGAGCCAATATAAATGTGTAAATTATCAACAGGAGACACGTGGACAAGCTTCAAGTCTGATTGGCGGTGCAGACACACGGCACATTGATCTGAATGATGTGTGCACAACATTTAAAAGTCATCTGACAGTGAGATAAGAGGCTGGAATGGCGTCGGTGCTCCTGCTGTGATAATGATTTAGTCAATATCTATCGAGTACAGCAAACAGAGTGCTATTGGCACAACAGATCACTGATCGATTAAGTGGCCAGTTACCTGTTTGTTATTAGGTGATGGGATTATTACTAAGGGATTTATATCCTTTTATTGATGCATTTGCGTGGTACAAAGTGGATTAAGCTGCAATTAAATGTATCCTTGATCAATTTAGGGAAAAGTTTTCACAATTTTTTTTTGTATTAAGAACATATCAGGTAATTGGGATGCCGCATATTGTTTGATAATGTTTTAACCCTTGTGTTGTGTTCAGAAGCTGTTACCGTTCATGGTGTTCACGGGTCAATTTTGACCCATGATTTATCTCAGTCCAAAACACAAAAAAAAACTGACTATCATCCAATATTGTTTTAACTACATCATAACTAACTTATAATGCATTCATAACCGTACAATCCTGTTGCAATTTAATTGTATGGCCCCAAAACACATTAAACCACATATTGCACGCGTGCATGTGTGAGTTCAGGTTCAAGTGTTACGGGCCGTCTCCACGGCAGCGTTAAAAAATCTTGAAACGCTTCTGCCCATTCACTTTGAATGGGGTGACGTCACTTTTTTTCGCTTTCGCCGAAATGCATTGTGGGCAGGCGAGCGGAGATTCTCAGGATTTTCAAGATCCAAAGTTGAACAATGTTCAACTTTTGAAGCTGAGGAGGAAGCGTCAGCCAATCAAATCCCGTGTACACAAATCTGACAGTTCAAGCTCTAGCCAATCAAACGGCGTGTATGCTGGGAGAGCCAGACCGCAGGTCATTTCCTCATATTCCAAAAAATGGAGGAGAAATTAGCGGTAGCGAATCAATCACCCGGTGCTTTATGACCAGACCTACCGGGATATAAACCGGAGGAGCCAGGCATGGAAGGAGGTGGCAGAGACAGTGGTATGTTTTCGCCTGTTTTGGGGAGTTTATATCCAGTTTACTTCGGGCTTTTTGGCTTCGTATGTCGCGGGCGGGAGATTCATGTGATTGGTTGATCGCAAAAAAATCCCCAAGCCTCAGATACGCCCACCTCCAAGATTTTTTTAACGCTGCTGTGGAGACGGTCCGTTACGGTACGTCTCAAATCCTCAAAATCCTGAAAATTTCCTCTCGCCTGCCCACAATCCATTTCGGTGAAAAGTGAGGGAAAGTGACGTCACCCCATTCAAAGTGAATGGGCAGAAGCGTTTCAAGATTTTTTTAACGCTGCTGTGTAGACGCACCGTTACGGACCGTCTACACAGCAGCGTTAAAAAAATCTTGGAGGTGGGCGTATCTGAAGCTTGGGGATTTTTTGCAAACAACCAATCACATGAATCTCCCGCCCGCGACATACGAAGCAAAACAGTTTGAAGTAAACTGGATATAAACTCCCCAAACAGGCGAAAACATACCACTGTCTCTGCCACCTCCCTCCATGCCTGGCTCCTCCGGTTTATATCCCGGTAGGTAAATAGGGACTGGTCATAAAGCACCGGGTGATTCCCTACCGCTAATTTCTCCTCCATTTTTTGGAATATGAGGAAATGACCTGCGGTATGTCACTCCCAGCTTACACGCCGTTTGATTGGCTAGAGCTTGAACTGTCAGATTTGCGTACACGGGATTTGATTGGCTGACGCTTCCACCTCAGCCTCAAAAGTTGAACATTGTTCAACTTTGAATCCTGAAAATCCTGAAAATCTCCGCTCGCCTGCCCACAATGCAGTTCTGCGAAAAGTGAGGGAAAGTGACGTCACCCCATTCAAAGTGAATGGGCAGAAGCGTTTCAAGATTCTTTTAACGCTGCTGTGTAGACGGTCCGTTAGTGTACATATTCTTTGAGAAAGGTTGTGTTCCCGTGGGGGGAGGGGGGCCGAGGGAGGGGAGACCAGGTGTATGTTGCAAACAAATATTGTTACAGTGGATGAAGGGGGTGGGGTGTCTAAAGTCAAAGATGAATCTTGATTGGGCCACATTTTTTTTCGAGACCTTCAGACTTGGCTAAAATTGTCCAAATCAGTTTTGTAGTGTTTATATATCTGTTGTGGAGGATATCATGAAGCCTTGTTCCGATAAAAAAAACTAGAGCGTAGTTATTATATCATTTCTAACTTGAAACGGGTTACGGGAGACCCAAACACAACATAAGGGTTAAACATTTTTCAGTAACAAAAAGATTTCTGAAAATACATACCACAGTAACATGAATCCAAAAATATTCTTAGCAAGACATATTAGTAAAAAAGTGCCTATGTCTGCTCGTGCAATAAGACATTTTTTTTGTTTTTAAAGCAATTTTAACTTTATAAGGTAGAAATATGTTTACTGCTTGAGGCATTGCCCTCAGGTGGACACAAAATCAATTCATTTAATTTAAAAGAAGCAGGTCTGTTTAGATAATTAGGGGCAGCAAAACAACACAAAATGCCAACAAAAAACCCTGTTATTTTCTTTTGAAATATTCTCCATGCCCCCCCCTTGTAGAGGAGGAACCAAGCACAGCACAATACCCAAACTGACACATTCTAACATTGAGACATAAACTTTTAATCTGTGAGATTTTCCCCAAGACTTGTCGAGCCAACATCTGTCAGCTGACGCCACAATATCTGTGAAGCCTGCCGGCCTATTAAATATTAAAGTGTGTGCATTAAAAATGTACGAGGTTAACAACACTGCGTTGTTTCTCTGATCCTTCTGCTACTGATCACGTTTAAATGATCCAGACGAGCAGGCGCTTCACACACAGACCTCCCTCTACAGCCACATGGGTATCCAGGAAAAAACGATGTGTTACTGATATTTATTTGTATTATCAAACAGGGCAACAGGCTAATCAGCTCCTTACAGTAACTCTCATGCTGTGAGACAAGTTGAGGAAAAAGCCAGAATGAAATATATTTTCTAATATTTCCTTCATCTCAGCCATCTTCCCATGTCACCACCTCTGTCTTTCTCCCCCCCCCCCAAGCTCATTTCCTCTTCCTTTTATTCCCTTTTCTCATTTTCGTTCCCCCGTAACAAAAGCTGTGAATAAAAACTCTAATGAAGACCAGAGAGACTTCATAATCGCACGTCACCATTAAGGTCTGCAGGCATATACATAAATAAAGACATTGCAAGACTTGCATCTGAGAATACACTTTATTATCACGAGACACATTTAATGTTGTAAGAAACTGTGCAGGAAGAACCCACATTTCAATTTAAAAATCCCACCATGCATCTGTAGCAAAGTGACAACCCTCCTATACAAGGCCTCCTCCATCATACCTCTGCAGCAGCGTCGACCATATGTTATCTGTTGTGAGTTTGTCTCAAGGCTGCTATATTTTGACATGTGGTGATGGTGTATGCATTCCTTAAGACAAACAGGACAGGGATTGAGAGAGTTGAAGCTTTTCTGCTGTCCTGGCTGTCAGCAATGAGGACAAGTGATGTGATGCCAGCGGGGGAATGCAGTACATATTTAAAGATCCTTTTATGAAGCGTGATGTGTGTTACTTACAAACATGAAAACACAGTTTTTGTTTTTATTTAATCTTTCACTTCTCTCTCTGAGGGTTTCGACTCGGCAGTAAAGACACAAATGATCAGTGGCGCTACGCTAACAACATCAGCAAGGAAATGCTTCAGGGATACATTTAAAAATTAAAATGTTGACACTGAAGTTATACGTAATGGAAAGCAAAGATTAGGGCTTGTGTTTTTTCCCGTGGCTTAATGTGGCATTTGTTTGTAAAGTGAAGTGTATCCTACTCATACTGGATTATGGAAACACCAGTGTTTTGTTCATTTTGCTCACTAAGTATTATACATTCAAGTATGTTATTGTCAACATTCAAAAATTAGGATTAGAAAAGGTTTGCATGTAAACTAAAAGGTTATTGGGACTGGAGTGTTTGTTGACGTTAAGGGTTTATAAAGTTGGCCAACCTCACAGAGTTAGCCTGTTTCACTCATGACAGTGACAGTTGGCCAACAAACCCCGAGCATCAACAAGCATTTGCATTATTTCGCTTATGCAGCACTTTTAGTAAACGCTCTGTATTCTGCGTACGTTTTGTTCCAACGCATTTGCACCTGTCGTCCACCGTAGTTAGAGGCTATACAAGTTGCACTATTCAAATGTTTGTACCAAGAGAATGTGATTAATTTGCTAACTTCTCTTTCCTAAAAGCAAGTCAATGGAAATTAGTATTAGTATGTAGTATTTTGTGGGCCCCATGGCATCACAAACACATCTTTTCGGTGAAGCCACAGATAGGACAAAGTGTCCCAGCAGTTCTTTGATCATTAGTGTTTGAAAGTGGAAGCTCCTTGTGACAAACTGTGAAAGGAGAATAGAAAAAGAACACAACAACAAGGTGAGACAGGCCAGACAGAGCGATGTTATCATCTCCTTTTTCTAATTAACAGCCTCTCAGACAGAGTCGCTGCAGATTGAGTTTGGTCTTAAGTGCTTCGGCGACAATTTCCTCCAGCTTTTCCTACATGGACTGATAATAAGGACTGTCGAACACTACAGTACATGGCTTCCACTCAAATGACTTGTAATTTATCTAGAGTGGCATTTCCCCACAGATAAACCTTTGAGATGTTTTCTCATTATCAAAGGAAGCTTCTCAAGGTGCTGCTAGGATTAGCTGAGTTTATTGTGAGAACATTTGATTTATTTTGACATAACTCCCTGCTGTGTTACATAAGTGATCAGATTTAGACACACAATCACTTCCATGCTTAAACCAAGAAGGACTCACGTTACGTTAATATGAAATTGGGTGTTGGGGTGAACATTGACATGCATTTGATACAGGGTATGGTACAATACAATTTCAGTTTGGTGTGTTTTCAAAAGTCAACATTCAGTTTCTTTTTATTTTCCCCAGAAAATGGAGTGAAATAAAGTTGTTTACTGAAACATCCAGCTGTTCACCAAAGCCGTTAAGAATTTGTACAAAATAAATTGTATGAATTATTGATGTGAAATGTGAATGAAGTAACTGTGTGGAGAAGTGGGTGATGTAACTTACTCTCTGAAAAGCATTTCACCCCGACTGTTCGAGGTCCATTACTGTGATATGAGTCCTCTGCGTGTCAAAGCAGAAAGCATGCTGTAAAAACTAAAAACTGTTGCTTTGGATTTTTCTGCTTTTAGATGCAAAGCAGAAAGGATGTTGTGGCCTTCAGGAATACTAACCCAAGTGAAGCCAAGAATAACAGGTCATTTAAATGAATACAATATTTTAAATCATGCATTTATTTAAAGTTATTAAGGAAACATTTATTAATAGCAGATGATAGGGTACTGAAATATCCTAAAGAGGATATATTGGGCTCATTTTCAGATTCAGAACCAAAAATGAGCAACACAATTCATAAAAAGAAGTATAGATCTAACAAAGGATAAAAAAATAGTCAATAAAAATCAAATAATGAAAAGGGAGGTTGAAGACAATATCATCATTTTCTATTTAACCAACTTTCTTCCACAGACATAACAAATCTTCTCTTTTAAAGAGGTCTTCAAGGGATTGTGTTTGCACACCCCGTAGCTGCATGGAGATGGAGCCATCTGGGAGATGGGCGGCTTGGCTCCTCTCAGATCGTCTGTCGAGCGTTTGGCTTCATCTCTGTGGGATCCTCTGTAGATTCAGGTTGCTTTTTTCTCCTTATTTTTGATTTGGCATCATGTGAACCACATGGCTGCCTAATGGGATGGATAATGGTGACTCTGCACGAGAATATATCTCCATTAACAGCCACCCTGCTTTCAGTGTACATCAAATGTCCAGTCCAATGCAATACTTACCTTTGACCTTTGGTTAAAGGTTAAAAGGCACATTCTACAAGCTTGGAATTAAGTCTTCCTGTAACATTTAATGGCCTTTTGAGTCTTGTGAGTCAGCATCTTAAGGTAATCAATTAAAAATAACTACTGTTTGCTATATTTGCTTATAGCCAAAATAATAAAATATGCTAAGATATGGAGGTAGATTTGATTTGCACTATGTCTGAAACCAGAACCCAGTCTGCTGATTGGTCAGCTGGCCAGCTCTGTTGTGATTGGTCAACCTCTTAGAGATGTCCCGCCCCTCAGCCTATCACGTACAATGTTTTGGAGCGCTAGCCAATAGAAGAGTGAGTGTTTCTTAGTGATGTCATTTTGTCACGGAAGAACGGGGAGTGTGTGGGAGAGAAAATCCCTCTGGAGAGAACTTGCAGACCATTTACATGCACAAAAACCTGTAGACCCTACAGGACAGGAAAACCCAAAAAGCATCAAATGTGGTGCAATATTTTCAACTGTCATAACAAACCAAATAAATGGAGTATAAAAAAAGTGCATAAAAATGACATTTTATTACCAGCTGGGTTTATTACTGGTTTTTACTGTTTGTTACAAAAACACAAAGTGCATTATGTTCATGGTTCCAGCACAGATCCCATTTTAAAGGATCAATAAACCAAAATGTGGGTGAAATCAGGTAGAACTCGAGCATCTGATATCAACCCAAACTAATGAGATTTTTCCTGAAAACGTGAGTACATAGTTTAGAAAGAGAGCAGATAAAGAGGGAGATGGAGGAGACATTCTTTAATGCTAATAAGAGGACAGGGTCCAGGTGCACGGGAGACAGGCAGAAGAGGAACCATCTGCTAATCCAGACGAGGCATGCCCAATGTGAAATATTAGTTATGATTTATAGAAGCACACAGGCATACCAGGCATACTGTATTTCAGCAGCGCCTGAGGCTATGTTCATACATATGCAATAAGATGGGAGCTAGATGTACTTGTCAGACTGTGTGTGTGTGTGCCCAAATGAATGACTTCCGTGTGGCTGTGTGACTAATTCCTTCATGTCAGCTTGGATTACGTTCACTCGGTGTCTCATTTCCAGACCTGCACGATCTCAACAATATGATTGTGTTTTTTCCTGCCAGGGAGACATTTCCCAATTAAATATTATTGTTTGTTTGAACCTCAATCAGAATCTAACAGGTTGGGCCATAACTGAGTAATAAATCAGTAATCAAATTATTATGTATCATTAATTTTAGATGAGGTTTCCTGGAAAGACATATCTTTATGTTATTGTGTATAGGTAAAATAACAGTACATTTGAACAGTGCATTTTATATGGAGAGTTGAGTTTCGAATAACAAATGTAATATGCTCTGAGGACTACAGCCAATAAAGTCCCCTGACTTAACCACCTATCTAAGTCTTGTGTATCCTTTTTCCCGACGATATATGCTAGATTTACCTGGTCATTCATTCGAAAATTGTAGAGAATGGCCGATAAAAAAATTAATAAAAATGTTTCCATTCAAATGATGCTGTGTTGTTGAGTTAAATGTTACAATTGGGTATCGATCTGCTTCATGTGGTCGTTGTGTTCTTTTCATTATCTCACTTTTTTCCAATGAACCAATAGTCACAATGGTGATAAAACAATTATTTTATTCATTTAAACATGAACATATTGCTTCTGTCCATTCCACTGTGTGTGCACCTATTGTCTACTACCCATTGTGAAGCATTAGATATGTGATGAAAAGAACTAATAAAAGCCTTTTAATCAACTGATAACGTTCAACATGGGTAGATGTTAAGCACGCGTCATAATAGCTTGGCAAAAAAGAGTTTAGAAAATTACATTTGTGAAATTTCCTCTCTGCTATGAGATCCTTGAAAACAGCAGCAGAAAGGAGGTCCACATCTGGTCAGGGAGATGAAGGGCTGTCTGATTAAAAGTAGTACATCTGAAGCTCTTACAATCTGTATAATTTACTATCAGTAATACACATTATATTTGATGCATTGGTTGCTCATCACAGCAGTGTTTCTGCACCTCTCAGACATCATCTGCCAATTTTATTTTTTCATTTTGTGTTTTTTCCTGCAGATGGCATTCTGGTAAGCCGAGACTGATATAACAGTTACTTAGTCTATTTATTCCCTTTAAAGCAATAAATACCACCAAATATGTATTGAGACAGCAGGTGTTGAATAACCAACTACAGCAAATAATGCATAAGCTCTTAATCAAGGATGGTGTCAATGTCCACTGGAGTGTCTTTGATTTATTTTTGATTTTGAACAGGCTAGTTGAAGATTTTCATATGAGTGAAGCTCATCACTGACACCTGTAATCTACCTCAACAACACACACAAAAACTCTCTCCTGTCCCGCTCTCTCCCTCTCTGGACAGCGCATGTCGTCCCGTGCAGTCTGCTTGGACACATTTCTTCCGGTGATTGCCAAAATGGTGTCACATTTCAGCTCTGAACTCTCACAGAGCCAAAAGCTGCCAAACTCCAGTAACGCCTAATGAATTATACATCCTGTGGGAGGGAGAGACAGTGTGTGTGTGTGTGTGTGTGTGTGTGTGTGTGTGTGTGTGTGTGTGTGTGTGTGTGTGTGTGTGTGTGTGTGTGTGTGTGTGTGTGTGTGTGTGTGTGTGTGTGTGCGTGTGCGTGTGTGTGTGTGTGTGTTCGAAAATCATTAAATTCCCCCTGCTGTCCTCAGCATTCAGCAAGAAATGAATGGCAATGGCAAGCAAGGAGAGCCATCTAAAGAGAAGGGAAAGAAAAGTTAAATTAAATGAGGACTTTAGACACTAATTATTTGGCTAACATGGTTGCGAGACACGGGAGAAAAAAACAAAAACATGTCTGGATCCTTCGTCCATTGACTGTCTGGCGCTCATTTAAATTCAGCAAATCTGGCAGGGAGTCACTGTGATGCAGAGCAACAGTTACATAGCTGAGCGCCCACAGACTGACATCACACCTTCAGGAGTTGTCTATGTTTCTAACCTGAGACTAAACTAAAGAATTCTTTGAACATTGATCAGGGGGAAAGTTGACCTGTTCTCCTGCTAAGCTTTAGTATCTGGCAGTGAGTGAAAATAGTCCCTGCAGCTTTAATTGGCATGATGGACTTCGGTTTAATTATCTGTCTGTTATTCATTTTTGTGAAATTGGCAAAATGTTTTGCTCATATTCCATAAACTGTATTACAACGCCAATCACACAGGTTGTAAATAAACTTTTATGGAGGAAAAAACAAAGGCAAACACTACAACCGGGGGAAAATAGTCATCAATGCTATTTACACCCGAGTGACTAGTGAACAAAGCTATTTGCACCCGGTGTATTATATAACATGACACATGCACCGATGTATCCTTAGTAGATAGTGCTATTTACACCCGGGCATTCTTGATTAAAGGGGACCTATCATGCAAAATGCACTTTTTGATGTCTTTTATACATAAATATGTGTCAGGGAACTCACGCAACGTCAGAAAATAAAACCCTCTCTCTTTTCCTCCGTACCCAAATCTCTAAAAACGGGGGTACAACGGAGCTGATCCAGATTTGCGTCCGATATGACGTAATATCGGAAATGTGGACCCACGGCCCTATCAGAAACGTTGCTATCAGAAACAATGCCCGACTGTTTTGGACGTAATATGGTCGGTGCATGTTTACATTAGCATCGCTAACACTCAGAGCTAACCTGTGCTGGAGAGCATGTGTGTGAAGAAGCAGGAAATAAGAAGGAACTCACCTTGTGGTATAACCGGCAAGAGAGAAAGCCTTTGAGCTCCATACTGTTTCAGAAATAATCCTTGATAATCCATGATATGGCATTTCATCACGGCAGTATTTAGTTTAGACAGTAGCTACCGGGTCCCGCATGAGCTCAGCCCCCTCCTTTTTTGTTTTATCAATTTTTCTTTTTTTTAAGCTTTATACCCCAAATCAGCACTTTTGAAACAGGAAGTGAAACAGAGGGATATGAGGCATGGCTAGAATGGGTGATCTGTTTGGTATTTTGAGCAAAACACTTCATAGACATGTTTTTTATATATTTTTTTATATATATCTGAGACCTATACTATTGCCTAAAAATAGCATGATAGGTGCACTTTAAGTTTTGTTTTGTTTTGTGAAATTTGAAAAATGTTTTGCTCATATTCCATAAACTGTATTACGTAAGGCAAACACTACACCCGGGTGAACATAGTCATCAATGCTATATACACCAGGTTGACTATAGTGAACAATAATTTTTGCACTCAGGTGACTATAATGAACAATCCATTTTGCTTCAGGGAGACTACTAGGCTCTTTCTATTTACACCCGGGCATACATTTGATCATGTTTTGGTATTTTTGGAAATGTCATTCGTCATTGGTAATTGTGAACGTGCAAATAGACACTCCGCTCAGTTGATAACAAATCATCATATATTTTCCTCTGCTTAATTTTTGTTTGTTTGAGTGTCATAAGATGAAAGACATTTAAATTAAATACTTAAAATTGGTACCTGAATATAATTCTTGTTTGAATGCACTTCATTACATTCCACCATGTGAATAATGATTATGTGTTAAATAATCATATTGTTTAACGCTCTTCCGGCTTGGCTTTTATTTGTTTTATTGTTATTTGCTGTCCATGGAACACATTTTGTTTTCACATGTAACCAGTAAACAAACATCAGTGCTTTTATTTGGTACCGCCTGGGTTTAATAAACAAGGTTGTTTTCATCTAAAAAAAGGAGTAAACACTCATGATGCGAACACACAGGACCATTACCTTCACAGATGAAAACTCAGTATTCGTTTTAGGGGAACACAAATCTGGATTGGCTTTTCATATTTACAAAATACTGTACCTCTAAGCATTGCTTAAAAAAATGCCTAACATATTATCTGACTACTGTATGATCCCTTTATGCTGTTCTTAAAGTTTGCTATTATTATTGAATGTAAGCTATTGATTGTATATTGATCTTTAGTTCTATTTACAGGTGATAAATATTTTGTTAAGTTTGTGTTTCATTTTTACATCAATAAAGATTCTGTGAGGCAGAGATGGGTTTTGTTTTCCCCTGATGAGATATTTTGATTGATCTCCTTTTCCTGTCCAAATCCTCCTGGTATTACAGATATCAACATTTAACAACACTTACAAACACACATATACAGTGTGCTGTAATCAATCTGCATGAGGATTATTATTTGTTATATCTTGTCTAATTGATTTATACTTAATGGCTGTGATGAAACTTATGGAGCTGCATTTCTCAGAGGATTAGAGGAGTGTCATGAAGAGGAAAAACATGAAGAAGCACATTAAACAATATGATGAATTAAAGGGGCCCTATTATGCTTTTGGGAGTTTTCCCTTTTCTGTAGTGTGCTATATGTATAGACAACACATTGTGCGTGATAGGCTAAGGGGCGGGACATCTCTAAGCTGACGATAAATCACAACAGAGCCAGCCAGCTGACCAATCAGAGCAGACTGGGCTCTGGTTTCAGACAGAGGGTGACAAGAGGTGCTGCAGCACAGGCAGCATGAGAAAAATAAAGAGCTTTTTGAACATTAAATCATGGAAACATGTCACAGTAGAAGCACCAAATATAAAATATGGATCTGAAATTGAGCATGAGAGGGCCCTTTAAGTACAATTGTCCCAAATCAAAGGCTAGATTCAGAGCTACATTTAAATCAATGTGATTATTTTCCATGTTTGGTGGTGAACGAAAGGATAGTTCGGCTCTCCAGCAATATTGTTAGGAAATTGCATTTATTTTATTTATTTTTATGTATACATTTTTTGTCTTCTCTTATTAAATAAAAGCAACGTTTTAGTCCTGAACTTGCCATTGGTTTAGCCCTTCCCTTGCTTGTAATGGTAAATCTTATGAATATGAACACAAATCTTTTTTTTTACAGGTTTTACAGATTTACATCATAACCTTTTCCCCAACTCACTCACACATCAAGCCACCATGATATATAGTCAATGTGTAATCCAGGTATGGGGATCTTATTGAATCCACGGTGAATCATGTTTCATCTATGATTAAAACCGTCCGACTGTTTATTTAATCTCTTTGTGGGATACAATCATTGCGATGGAGCTGGTTTCTTCGTCAAATCGAGGCAGTAAAGTCCTCACGGATTTCTTCTCCCTGTATTTGCCCATTTGCAGTAACCTATATCCCTTCTCCTCTGTCATCACCGACACACCGCAGCATCATTTATAATTCAGCAGCGAGACTGAGCAGAGCAGAGGACTCACACAAGAGGCTTTTCCTACAGACAACAAGGCAGTGGAGCAACAATTACTATCCTCTATTATCCATGTTTGCCTGTGCAGAGACCCACATGCTGCATTTCCCAGGAAACACATGCTGGCACAGAGGAGAGAGGGTTAATATCACTAGACCTTAGGCTGACTGCTGTAGAGTGGTGAATTGTAATTAGGAATATTTACTCAAGTTCTGCAATTGAGTAACATTGTGAGGTACTTGTGAATCGCCCTGTTATGCTCATTTCCCCTTCAATTCCACTTCATTGTTTAAGCCAAACAATTTACTCCCCTACAGTTATTGGTCAGCTTTACAGATTCAGATCATTACAGTAGGTAACACAGAATATGAATCTACTTATGAATAAACATTGCTATATAATTATAGGTTAAGATATCCAGCAGCAGTTTATAAAGTACCAGCTGTGGTACAATAATGACTCAGTATTCATAATCCAGTCATTTCATATATGTGATTCTGAAATGGGCCATTACTCATAAAAAGTACTTTTACTTTTGGTACTTCAAGTATATCTTAATGCTAATCCTTTTGTACTAAAGAGTGTTTTTAGAGTGAAATCTACTGTAAGTACTTCTTCTACCACTGTGATTTTTGACTTTGTCTCATCACCAACAACACGTTTTTTACTTTCATTATAATAACAAATCCTCCTGAATGATGAACATGATTCATTTTTCATCTTCTTCAAATTCCTCACTTCTTTGTGTCTCGCGCCGGCTGTTCATCAAAAGCTTTTTAATTGCACAGAGTTTAAAAATGTTCCATGATTTAATGAACCCTCGTCAACTTAATTGGATGGAAAATATCCGCACACTGTCAGCGTAGCCTGAACATGTACACTATGAACACATGTACATTTGTGCACGCTGAATGAGGCTTTAACAGATAAGGTAAGAAGATCATTTATTAGTGTTGACACTTTGGATAGAAGTAGCTTCTCTCTCTGAGTCTAATTGGGACATACCGTAGATGTATTTCAAACAGCGGCACATAGCTTCAGCTCTGCTCGGTTACACATCTTGTCTGCCTATCTTTTTCTACAAGTATTGATCAGCTAGTTGCACTGAGAGCTGTTCTTCAACGACATGGTTTGTGGTATTCAGCTGCAGTGAAGCATCCACATTTGTACCGGTCAGTCAGAGGTCTAAAGATCTGCACAACAGCTTACTTAAGTACGCACACAGAAACAAAAGACAATGCTGCCTTCTTCGGGGTTGTGTCCCATGATAGAAACACTTTTTAAAAAGTGTTGCTGTTATACAACAGGTCATTAAGAGAATATGCAGAAGATCATGACATGCAGGAGCAATTTGCAAGATTGAAGCTCAGGGCAAAACCTGGCTGCTCAGTGGAATTATAACAATAAAATCCATGCTTCTGCACCTCGAATCCATCCTACAAATTAGGCTAAAGTAAATTAGATAGCTAAACACATTGAAGCACTGCAAAAAACATGTTTCCATACCAAAATACACAAGATAGGATAGGCCCTGCTCTGAGAAATCATTGCCTGCCAATACTTATCTTTAACCACTGTTTGCACCTTAGCCTCGATTCCCAGGATTTAGATTGAGCCTTCAAGTACTTTGTTTGCCTGCCTGGATGTTTGTAAGTAAAATAGTGTTTTTGGCACCTTCCTTTTGAGTTGTACAATAGTCTTGTTTTCTTTGAGCTGTGACAAATTGATCATAAGATGGTAAGGGGGTCAAGAGAAGAGAATGCATGCAAAACAAATTCCATAAGCTGTCTGGATCTCAGGCTGCAGAGAAAGTTCCAAAGAGGCGAAGCAATGTTTTCATTAACGCTAATCAATAGTATTGACTGTTCAGAGACCCTTGAGTCTAACAGAGTTAACGTTTCTGGCTTGCTGTTAATTACTTGGTTATCACACAAAGATTCCCCACAAACACACACTCCTTTCCCCCTCCAGTCAAACACACACTCCTTTCCCCCTCCAGTCAAACACACACTCCTTTCCCCCTCCAGTCAAACACACACCGTTTCCACATCTTATTCTTGCAACACATTGACCTTGATTTTGTTTTTAAGGTACATTTTATTTCAGTTAATTGACACAAGAGGGAGAAGGGAATGAAGTAAAATAGAGGCTCCAATACTACATTTATATTTAACAAGAGATGAGAGGGGTTACACAGCGAAAAACCACCAAGAACAAGATTTGAGCCATTTGCCCTCGATAATACAATGGATAATACCTGTGAACATCTCCATCGTAATAGGTCTGTTGCTGGGGGGGAGACGAAGTTCGGTCTCATCGGCCCATATGTCGGAACAATTGATGTGAAGCACACAGTGTAATAGTTCTTCATGTCCTTTCCCACGCTGGTGCATGATCTCCAAATCTCCTGAGTGATTCATTCACACGTAAAGTCGCCTGCAGCCCGCCAAAGAAAATGGAAAAGCTCCATGTGTGGAAGTTAGGCAAGAAACAAAGAGATTTAAAAAAAAGAGGTCAGGATTGCTTAGAAAGTGTCAGGAAGGTGCGTCAGGAAGGTGCGTCAGGAAGAACGCGGTTTTGGGGGTTTTAGCTCCATTTTGACATATACAGTATATCCAGTTTCCACGTTTTTACAACTTTGATAATTAAATGTTTTTGGTCCTTTCAATGTTTTGAACAAAATGAATCTCTGTTTTAATTTTCATTGAAGTATTGTACAAAATACAATAGATTTTGATGAATACAAATGATTGCAAGCGTGTTTCCAGGCTTGGACATTCAAATATTAGTGCAAAGCAAAGATTTGGAGCTGGTGAAACAATAATCTGCATAAAGATATAGTGTAATCAGTTTTTGTTATGCCTAGCCATGCGTCCAGTTTGTTAAGAACGTATGACTGCATATTGTGTGTGTGTGTGTGTGTGTGTGTGTGTGTGTGTGTGTGTGTGTGTGTGTGTGTGTGTGTGTGTGTGTGTGTGTGTGTGTGTGTGTGTGTGTGTGTGTGTGTGTGTGTGTAAAGGGGTATCTGGAGCCCCATCCTCCCCTGAAGGTCCAAGGTTTCTTTTTCCCATTGCACTTGAAACTGAATTTGTTGTGCCTCAAGTGCTGCTGGACCGCCTCTGTATCCCACACACCACCGGCACCGTGCACATTGGCACTCATCAATATCCAGATGAGTGTGTGTGCTTCAAACTGTGTGCATTCAAACACAAGTGTGTGATTACGGAGCTGGTGTGTTCTTGTTGGCTGGTGCTCTTGAGGTGAGGATGCAGCAGCATTAAGGCTCCACATGGAGAGGGCTGATGAGGGCTGCGCCTGATAGGAGGATATATGTGACATTATTTAATCCACGATGCTCTGCATACAACCCATTAGCCTATAGAAAGACAGCCATCATTTGATAGATTCTTTTATCTACGATTTAACATTAAGCAACAGTTTTGATACATTTTCAGTTTGATATATTTCTGGGGACTTGTTCCAAAAACGAATAGTCAGAAAAAATGTCCCATTGGACTTAAAGCCAAATCGACAAACAGAGTGTTTAAAAAATAGCCATTGCCCAGAAATAACACATTCGCCATGCAATAAATAGAAATTGTCCTTTTTAAGAATTATTTTCCTTGCACGGAGAGCTTCATTATTTGTGTGTCCTGTCCAAAGCCAACAGCTGCAACAACCAAATCATTACTTATTTTTGTAATTGTCCTTTATTGGTAACACTTTGTTGGATCTGAGATTTTTTGTATTGTTTCCGACTTTGTTTTGGCCTCCTTGGCTTCCTTTCAAAAATCAGAAACATAATGTTTCCCAATACCCTACCAATGTTATATAATATGTTTTTTTAATTCTATCCTAAATATTGATGAAATAGCTTTCCCCATTCTTATTCACATAGGCTATCTTTATTATCTGAACACACACACACACACACACACACACACACACACACACACACACACACACACACACACACACACACACACACACACACACACACACACACACACACACACACTAACAAACTCATATTCTAGTGTCTAGCAGATTGGTGTACAGTATGTTCCTGTTGACACGAGGCTCCTGCTGAGCTTTGAGTTGAGGCACTGCGACACGACACCACGGCTCACAAGAGGAAAATATCGTGTAAAGTTCAACAGGCACATCCATCAGGTCGCTGTAGCGGCTCCAAGATCTAACTTGTGGGCTTAATAGCAATGTGAGACTGGCCTAAGTACATATTTGTGTTGAGCACCATGAGACAATAATAGATGTATGAATAATTTAACTAGCTGTATGTAAAGATGTAGCGATTGCCCTCGTCAAGGGGTCTCTCTATTTTTAATTGCAGATTTCAGTTTTGCTTTTTTTCCACAGAAGTCTCTTCACTGCCACTAATTAGACGCTTCAGCGGGCATTTGAACTCAAGCTTACAGATTGGATGAATTCATATAATCAACAGTGGATCATTTTGCTCGCCTACATTTGAGGTGAGAGAATAAGCATGACCAACAGGTTGCCCTCAGGCTGCACTCTTAAGCTCAAAACACACGCACTAAAAAGATAGGGCTAAAAGTCTCTTGTATAAAAGACACGTACACACACATTTTTCACACATGCACGCCTCCCACACCACATGGTTAATTAATTCTAATTTGAACGGCCGTGGCCTCACCTCCTACACTTATGCCTTCGGATGGTGCCTGGAGAAATCTTTACAGCATATTCATCGAGCGAGAAAAAACTGAAAGGCAGACTGAAGGAAAGCCATGAATGTGACAGTAAGTCAGAGCGAGCTGATGTGATCGAGAGACTCACTGCTCCTGAGTGACAGCTGCGAGCTGTGGCCCCAGGTTTGTCCAGCAGCTTGGCAACTGGCAGCCAGCACTGCTTATATTACATTTTGAAGGCTTTAATACCAGGAAACAGCGACAATAGCAGCCCTGACTCTAAAATATTGCCTTCCTCTCTGCACCTGGGGGAAATATCTGATTTTTTTGCGGATAAAAACCATTTGATAACTTTGTTTGCAAGTAGTGTACTTTGAGTTTACAGGAGCTCAGAAAACATGTTTAGCTTCAGCTGAAGGAAATGAGAGCAGCGAAATGTAATCAAAATGGTTGCTGTAAAACCCCCCAAAAAGAGCCAAAAGACGTTAAAAGGCTTTTTAAAGTTGTGCCCAAAAACAAAAAAACTGAAATGAAAGACGGTAATAGACTCTGTAAAGTTGTGCAGAAAAAACAAAAATAATTAGCTAAAATACGCTAAAAGGTTCTGTAAAGATGTTGCTGTGAAACCAAAACAATGGACTGAAAGATGCTAAAAGCTTCTGTAAAGTTCAGGGTAACGCAGAGTAAGGTGATAATGTTCTGTAAATGTGCTGTCATGAGGAAATGTTGATAATGCAGCTTTAAGTATTCTACTGTTTGTAAAACAGTTCATGGTGGGGTCAATTTGTTGAAGCCTCATGTTATATTAAAACTATACGACAGGTATGTTTTTACCATATATATACCATTATACTGCAAATGGCATTTCTTCATATTTTTGATTTGTGTGTTTCTTTACTGATAGTGGTTAAGCAGATAGGAAAAAGTGGTTTAAATCCATTGACTGTTGGTCGTACGAGCTACTCTTTTATTTACATTTGCATTTCAAACAGATCATTCATCTTCACTGGCAGCAGTTCAAATCAAGTGGGAACTTTTACTAACTATAACAGAGACTCTTCACATGGAACTGCAATTATTCTTAATTTATTTGGCAGCAGATGAGCACTCAATTAATATGTCATTGAATGAGCTTCAGAATTGTGAGTACCGCTCACTGTGCGTGTGTGTGTGTGTGTGTGTGTGTGTGTGTGTGTGTGTGTGTGTGTGTGTGTGTGTGTGTGTGTGTGTGTGTGTGTGTGTGTGTGTGTGTGTGTGTGTGTGTGTGTGTGTGTGTGTGTGTGTTCAGTTCACTGTCACTCATGTATTGCCTCTAATAAGGCTCAAGCAATAAAAGGATGACTGTGATTCCTCTACGGATGTTAGCCTTGCTACTGTTTCGTGTCCACGTTATCTCAGCAGGTACAAACAGCTCCGGTGCTGCGATGCTAATCCTGTCACGCACCAATCAGCAGGCTGTCAGCCTCCTTAATAAAAACATTAACTCACAACAGCTGGTCATTAGCTATCGACTCAGGCTGACTGATTTGCTACACATGCATGATCAATGAACCGGGTTAATCCTGTGTGTTTAAAGGGAGAGAGGGGGGAGACAGGGGGGAGTTTATGGGGGGAGTCAGTGGGAGGATGGTGGAGATGTCTCGATTTCAGTCACCTGTTAAATGAACAAAACTGAATATTTTTCTTTCCGCCCACTTTTTACATTACATTTCATTTAGCTGACGCTTTTATCCAAAGCGACTTACAATGACCAATTACAGGGACATTCTCCCCGGAGTAACTAAGGGCTAAGTGCCTTACTCAAGGGCACACTAGTGGTGGGGTTCCTGGCGGGATTTGAACTCACACTATTTCCTTCCGATCTTCAGCCCACCTCACTATCCATTATTAGACCACCACTATCCACTTATTTTAGCTGTGAATACCCACTGACATCTACTGCATGTGTGTGTGTGTGTGTATGCCCGACCACACAGCCACCCACCCACCCACACACCCACACACACACACACACACACACACACACACACACACACACACACACACACACACACACACACACACACACACACACACACACACACACACACACACACACACACACACACACACACACACTTTTCAAGACAGCAGTTGAAGTGTGCATCATTCTGTCAGTAATCAGTAACTCATTTAACATAAGAAATACATGTATGTCAAATAAAATAAGAAACATTTAGGGTATGCTTTTGATTCTGATGATTCACTGTTATGTGCACAACAAACATGTATCACACACAGATACACACACACACACACACACACACACACACACACACACACACACACACACACACACACACACACACACACACACACACACACACGCACACTTTGTTAATGCACATCAACCAAGCAGCTTTGATTTGTATGATTAGCAAACAGACAATAAAACTGAAGCACGATGTTGTTATGTTGAGGTTATAGAAAATATGCTCGAATTAGGCTTGCAAACACACCGAGGAATACACAGGATGTACGCTGAGGCACACAGATACACACACACACACATATACACACACATACACACACACACAGCTCTGAGCGTGGCGTATAAAAGGGGCATCCTTCCCACTCAACAGAGAAGTGCTCTCCTCACTCTCTGACACGCTGAACCTCTTTCTCAAGGTAAGCTGCTTTTTATTTCTTATATCATACAACCGGTCAGAGATTTTGGCATTTATGCAATGTTTTTTTTTATTGTGAACGCATTATTTCTACTTTATAATAGTTAAAGCAATGTTTATAGCTAACATATAGATGAAAGGAAAAGAAGAGAACATTTATACATTTAGTACAAATGTTTTGCCTTGAACTGTTAAGACTTAAATCTATATTTTAACACTACAATATGTCTATTTTGTTCTTACATTTAATGTGTTTTAAAAGATAATTTCCATTTTTCCTTTTTTTTCATGAATGTATTTCTAGAGATGTTCCCCGAAAGAAAGGTGGGAATAAGAGCTTATTTCCCTGCTGAAAATTGGGTCAATTTGACTTGTTAGAATTGTGCTCAGGATATCACGGTCCAGTGTGTTGCATGCTGTGCCCCTGGAAGATGTGTGAATTTTATTTTCTGTAATTCACATTTCTTTTTGCCATGCAGTCGTTCACTTGTCTGGCAAACGGTCGTAGTTGTAGTTTCTAAGTGTGGAAAAAGAGTCAGGAGACGCCTGCTGTCTGTCACTGCTTCTGAGTAATGACACTTTCCCTCTGTGTGTTTCAGATGACTGCAGGGCTATGTGTGTGTGTCGTGCTGGCGGTCTTATGTACGAGCTGTTTAGGGCTCCCCTTCTCCTCCCAGCCTCTAGACGAGGGCCACCGCTCCATGTCCGCTGCATCTGAAGGTACACGTTTATCCCCACTGGCTCGGAAAAGAGTGACACTTTTTCATTAAACGTTCCCATAACTGACATCTGCTCTTGTGTGTTTGTGTGAGCAGCTCTCCTGGAGGCGGACACCCACACCTTGGGAGAGCCTCACCTCCAACACAGCCGCTCTGCCCCCCAGCTGAAAGCTCTGCCTCTGGCCGAAGAGGACGCAGACTCCCGAGCAAACCTCGGAGAGCTGCTGGCAAGACTCATCTCCTCCAGGAAAGGTGTGTGAATGTGCCCGTATTATTAGTTTGCATGTCATTGCTGCCGTCTTTTGGTGTACCAGGAGGATAGGGGGTCACTGAAAAAACTAAATAAATGTATTATGTCAACAGATTTCACATAACTGTATTAGGTTAGTTGAAAGCAAAAGTTCAAATAAAAAATAATAGGTTCAACTTAATATTATTACTTTCAACTGACCTAATACAGTTATGGGACATTTTTTGACTTGATATATTTTAATTAAAGTCAACATTTCAGTTTTGTTCAGTGTAGATGTTTGTGGTTATTTAAAGAAAAAACATCTGGCAAAAAAAAAACACCTTCATTTGCAGAGACAAGTGCTTTTCACTGCCCTTCTCCTCCCCTTCGACTTGCTAATTACTGGAATCAGCGCACACGCAGCTTTGTAAAATGAATTAGTGGCTCTGAAAAGCTTTTGTGGTTTGAAAGAGCGAGTATTAGAGTGTGCAGCCTTCCGGCCATTCTCATTGCACCATCTTATTTCACTTATTCGCCCCAAGTGACTCCAAGTTGATATTTTTTCCCCATCAATGGTAAAAAAAAACAAGCCCTTTCATAGTTCTTCATGTTTAGTGCTCGTATCTCAGTGTCGCAGGACTGAGGCTCTGACCGTAAACACACACATTTATACTCACTGTGGAGAATCGTCATTCAAAACCTGACTTCTTGCGTGTCTCCGTCTCTTTCTGGAACGATCCCTGCATCTACAGTCAGTGAAATGCATTAGCATGTGATTAGTTGAAAAGTTTTCTACGTTTTCAGCCATTTAAAGTTTCTATGTGCCGTTGCATAATCTTCGGCACAAAAATGCAAATCAGAAACTGTTCAATCAGACAGAGAAGTCTAGAAACATGTCAAAGGGCAAATTGAATGTAATATGTAATACCCTAAGGGAATGTGTTGACTTGTGGGTGTCTTTCATCGTGTGCTCGCTGCTCACTTGCCTGCTTCGGTGTAGGAGGTGTCGTTGTCGAGCCTTCTGCAGCCAATCGTCTCAGCACACCAGGGAACTGAAACACTGTGTGTCTATGGATGTGTGTGTGTGCATATGTGTGTGTGTGTGTGTGTGTGTGTGTGTGTGTGTGTGTGTGTGTGTGTGTGTGTGTGTGTGTGTGTGTGTGTGTGTGTGTGTGTGTGTGTGTGTGTGTGTGTGTGTGTGTGTGTGTGTGTGTGTGTTGCGTAGGAGGATGTGGGTGGAGTGTAAGCAGCATCTCTGTGAGCGCTCTATCGATTACCAAACAGATAGTACTCTTGCTTCACTTGCTTGGAATAAAAAGTTGAAATTCTGAGATGTTTTACAAGATTTGAGGTCACAGTGCAGCGAAGAAAAAGAAGAAGAAGAAATAGGAACAAGATGAAAATGTAAAGGGAAAGGACACACACATTGCACATTAAAGCACACACTGATTACGCATGGACACGCACACAAGAAAGAGAGGGTAATGGTATGTTGTCACCCCTAAAGTCCAGCTGTTGTTGGACATCCCCTCCTCTGTGTTAGTGCATGAGAGGAAGAAATAATGAGAAAAAGACATTTAAGATTTGTAAAAGCAAACCAGCTTTACAGCAAAAAACTAATCAGAAAACCAAATCAAAACAATATACAACCCAAATGGAAATAAAACACTATGAGTCTCATTTGTGGAGTTTTAAATACACCCTATAAGGCATCAACACCAAATGATGCAACGTTGTGAAAGTGTAATTTGGTTATGAACTCCACTAACTGCTAAATTGTTGTTTAAGGACATGTAAAAGTGATGCAAATGTTTATATTAAAAGCATCAATCATTGAAAATACATTTTAGTTCATTAGACTATTATTGGCTTGGTTTGTGAGAGCTTCACTTGTATCCAATCTCACCTACAAAAATGGCCACATTACAATAGATATAAATTAAATTAAATTAATTTTACACACAGGTTTTATTTTACACACAGGTTTTATTTTACACACAGGTTTTAGTTATTACAATTCTGTCTCACACAATATCAAAATCAGATTTCAGTCAGTCTGTCATTGCACCACATTTGCTTGCTTCTTCTAGCTGTCTCCACGCAGCAATAACCAAAAGTAGGACTACTATGAGTGAAGATATCTGATGCTCCACTTACTCAGAGGAATACTAATTTCCCTCCTGCTCTCTTTCCCCTCCTCCTCCCACTCTTTCTATCACCTCCATCCCTCCTCTTCCTCCATCCCTCCTCTTCCTCCCCACTTTCTCCCCCCAGGCTCTGTGCGTAGAAACTCCTCGGCAAACAGTAGAAGCAACGGCCTGAGTGCCAACCACCGGATAGCAGACAGGGACTACATGGGGTGGATGGATTTCGGCCGCCGCAGTGCAGAGGAGTATGAATACTCCTCGTAAAGTCACGGCTCAAACCCCTGCGTACGAGCTCACTGGAAAAAGAAGAAGAAGAAAAAACAACCCACGCAAGCTGGCTCCTCACTGTCTCACAACAAGAGTCTATTTATGATGTATTTGTTGTACATTTGTTTGTAAAACTGTAATAATGCAATATATACATATGCCAAATTTTGCAGAAAAGCTCTCACTGTCCGAGGTTTGTTTGTTTCTGGTTTTCTCTGATTTCTTTATCATTTTGGGTGGAAAGGATTGGGATGGTGTGAAGGTCTGACGGGACTAACTGGACTGATTAAAGAATGGAAATGTCTCTCTCTGTATATGAATTCCTTCAATGCATGCTGCTTGAATTAGTGCCATTAAGATGCATTGGTTGCATTGGGTGTCAAAGACAGGATTCACTGTGGCACCTCATTACCGCTGCATACAGATCGAAATGCATTTCTTCTTTTTCTAATATATATAAAGCCCTAATACATCACAAGAGAGATTAGAGCGGACAGCCTGCGCATGCATTCATATTTATAACACATGGATAAGAAACACATACTCAAAATTCATTTTGAAGATAGCTTATCTTCTATCTATCTACCAAAAGCCTTCTGAATAAAAGAAGATATTAAATTATCCATAACAGTTAATTTTATCCTTGATTTGGTTTTAAATTTGCTAAAAAATAATGCAATACAATTCTAAACTCATTAAGACTTTTCTGGATGAAATGAATGGCTGTTGTACGTGCAAACAACCGATGGACACTGCTTGAAATAAGGTTTAAGGTGTGCAGAAATCTCAGAAAATAAGAAATCTTTTTTCATGTGTTGCTTTATGTGAGGGATAGCATTACTTGTAGGGAGATTGCACTTCCAGCTAATATTGAGTTTGATTGTGTTGGTGTGGAAATCACACTATCTGAGGAAATGTCCCTCACCATGATTTGCCTGTATCGACAACCCACCGCTAAGGTGGATTTCTATGACCAGGTAAAACTCATGCTGAATTCCTGTGACTCCAACAAAGAGCTAATCATTTTAGGAGACTTAACATTAACTGGAATGACAAACAAAATAGAAAGAACTTAAAACGGATCACGGATAAACACAACTTAATACAACTAATGGATCAACCGACTAGAATAACCAAAACTTCCAAGACTATTATAGATTGATTATTTACTAACAAAGCTGACAGAATAGTTCAAACCTACAATTTACTGACTGGTCTTTCTGAGCATAATCTTTTCTTTTTTTTTACCAGGAAACTCACAAAAAAAAAGGTTCATGGCCACACCTAAAACCCCTGCCTTGGGTTCTCGCTTCATCCCCAAAGATCTGCAACAACATTTTATGGATGCAGTGAAAAGGATTAATTGGGGGAATTGAGAGGGTGCCTTAGGGACAGGAAGGAACATCATCTTCCCTGGCTGAATCTACAGTGCAGGAATTTAATGAAATCTAGAGACCAACTATTAAAGCAGAGCTTGAAATCTGGACGATCCACTGACAGACATACATTTACTCATGCTCGTAACAAGGTAACTCAAACAATAAGACAGGCCAAAGCAAACCTTTTCATCAATATAATTGAAGGTGCGAAAGGTAACGGTAAAAAAGTTTGGCAAATCTTAAATAAACTATTAGGTAAACATACCAAACAGGAAAATAATGCTCTTGAATTAAAAATCAATGATGCCCTGATAAAATACCCTGCAGTGTTGGCCAGCTCTCTAAATTAGTATTTTATAAATAGTGCTTTGGACATTACAAAGCTCTTCCCGCCATCTGAGGTCTCACCCAGCCAGACTGTGGATACACACCCCGTTTTTGACCTGGAGGAAATCACAGAGGTGGAGGTAAAAAATATAATCTCAGGGTTAAGAGGTTCTAAGGCTACGGATGCAGATGATTTAGACACCAACTTCATAAAGACACATATCGACGGTCTAATAAAACCAATTTCTATGCTAGTGAATCAATCTATCAGCACGAGGGAAGTTCCATCATCCTGGAAGGTGGCCACGGTGACACCGATTTTTAAATCTGGGGATAAGGCAATGATGTCCAATTACAGACCAATCAGCATCCTCCCCTGTGTCTCTAAACTGAGAAATGGGTGTCAAAACTAATCACCAAACATTTAGACAAAGGCTTCGCTCCACTCCACCCAATGCAGTTTGGTTTCTGTGCTCACCACTCCACTGAGACAGCTAACTGTGCCTTTGTGGAAAAGGTTAAATGTTGGATACGAGCCCATATGTAGGTGCTGTCTTCCTTGATCTCAGGAAGGCACTTGACACTTGCCAGGTTGTGTTCTTTTTATATGAAGTGTTACATGTAATAAAAGAAAACATTTTCAATAAAAAAATCACAAACAAAATTATCTCACCACTTCTCAAGTGTCAAAAGGGAGGTCAGTTGCAAAACAATGAAAGCAGAATGGTGTATTTTGGGTAATGATGGTGGTAGGATGAATGTAAAGAGAGAGATGTCTGATGCTGAGAAAAAGGGTCAACTAGCAGCAGCACAAAGGAGATGAAAGTCAGTGAACGCATCACTCGGGAAGCAGGCCGGGGAATGTTGGAGAACATCTTCAAAAGGCCGACGCCATCATTATGAGCTTTAACGTCTGCGCTAAATATTGAAGCGGTTTGAAGCGTTTGGAGAAACTGATATCGATTGAATTATTAACGAAGCTCAAAATAAATCCAGATAATTGCTTTAGGCTCCAATAACAGCTTGCTTTGGAGTTATGAAGACTTAGAAGAACACTAGAAACTTTTCAGGCAGAGGCAGCGGAAGAGGGTTTCGATGACATCGGTATTGACTTGACATTTTATTTCTTTTGGTTACGACTTTCTGACAAAAGCCGCAGCACTGAGGCTCTGTTTGGACCTGTAGAAGGTTCTCGTACGGGAGAGAGGTGGTGGTGAATTGTGATGAAGCGTCCCATTTCGCCTCTCCTTAAGTGAGAGACGTCTTTGCGTGAGGTGCAGACAGAGAGGGATCGATGGACAAAGTTGACTCTCTGAATTATTCAGACAGTGGTTATGGATGCCTTGGGGAATAGAGAGGACTTTGCCCTGTGTGTTTATGTTTGTTTGTGTGTGATGGGCATTGAAGATGGCCCTTTGCTGAAGGCGCACTTGAATCGGAAACTTGATATTCTTAGAGGGCCGTGGGAATTGACTCAAACTTTTAAAGATCTGACTTTGACTTGAGAGTTAAAGGCTCTGTAAAGGTTTAAAGGCTTCAGAGGGACTGCCAGTAAATGTCTCGGGCTCTCTCGGCTGTGTGTGTGTGTGTGTGTGTGTGTGTGTGTGTGTGTGTGTGTGTGTGTGTGTGTGTGTGTGTGCGTGTGTGTGTGTGTGTGTGTGTGTGTGTGTGTGTGTGTGTGTGTGTGTGTGTGTGTGTGTGTGTGTGTGTGCCAGCAGATGTGAGGATGTGGATAGGTGTGCCAGTGATGCAAAAAAAAGGTCCAAAGGCGAATGCATGTGCAGCCTAAAACGTGGAGTGATTTGAACACTCAAACATGTATACAAGTGCTCCGGTGATGTGTGCTAATGGAAAAAGCCACACACTCATGAAAGGAACATGAGCTCCAAGAGTGTGTCTGTAATGAAGATCCAGCAACGGTGACGAGCAGATGGTCCGAGCTCTTCCTGGATCGTCTATGAAACTGGCTCGATGTACTGTTCTCTTTCTGAATACTGTTTGTCTCCAACTTTCCATTCTTTAACTTCAGATACGCTTCAGTCAATTCAAAGGCAGTTCACTGGCATCTGAACAAGGATAACTTATGGTAAAAGCAGCACAGTTTCTGTGTTTGATGCTCTGGACTCTGCTCAAATAATATAGTTTCTTCTTGCATCCATCAACACATAACATAGCAGCAAAAGTTTCAAAGCTTATAATGTAGGAAACTGCACATTTAAGAGACAGTTTTCAACATTTTTAGTACACTTAGTCCATTCTGTGTGACAAATATGAAGCTGAAACCAGCAACCGGTTTACGTTTTTGGTTGCGTTTCCACTTGGCGTAGTACCGGCTAGCGGGTACTATTTCACAGTTTTTCTGGCCCCATAAAATCGAGGTTCTTAGCGGGCCAACAACCAGGCTGAGTCGGGCTGAGTATGCTAAACTAGAGAGAGAATCGCTGGCAAGGGGGCTACAACTACAATAAAATGAACATATTTTACCGTGATTTAATTGTAATACACGTTTCAAAATGATGCCGAAGTAACAACATACTGATAGCGGTTAGTAAAAACCATGAATTAATGCTTTGACAAGTCTGCAGACAGACGGCAGGCGAAAAACCTTTTAAAATGCGTGTTTTCTAAATGGAGATTGGCTAAGCTAACGCAGTATATGCTCCGACCGTCCACACTCACAACAACGACCTACAGACATAAATAAACCAGCGACTGTATTCGCCATGACACAGACAGTCTGTGGTTTGTACTTGTTTAACTTTTGTCTAGTTTCTGAACAGATATGAGGAGCTGTGAGCTCTGAGTGCTAACAGCTAACGGCTGATGTTGTTTTTCTGGGGTTCGCATTGAAGATGACGTCACGGCTCCGCCTACACTGCGTTACTATAGTTACTGCCCCAGCTACTAAACTGTGAGCCAGTCCTAACAAGGCCTAACAAGGCCTAACTATACTGTACTAATTAGCGAGGCCCTGCAATGGAAATGCGCCATTAGACACAAAGACTGAAAACAGGGGGAAAACAGCTATCCAAATCAGCACCTGTATACCCTGTTAGAAGGAGAACAAGACCCTTAATTTATTCAGTTGAAATTCAGTTGTTATTAAACCGGCGACCCTTCGGTTCCCAAGCCAATTCCTTACAGATTGAGCTACTGCCACCCCTAATTTACAATGAACTTATTACTTATTACTTGTTAAATGGTGGCTAAAAAGGAATTTTGCAAATAGTGCGCTGGACTATGTCTTGGTAGTTTATGTTTTGGATGCCTGGCAAACTCACAGTGACAACAAGACTCTAAGTTGCTGAAACAGTCAAGAAAAAGCTTTGCCCAAAAGGAAAATGAACCCCTAGATAGAATGACAAATGGATGTCGTGCCATTTGTTAATCAAGGGGCCTCATGGTCTTAAAAGTGCTTCCTGTTCTCGGCTTCCTATACTGTCAAGATGGAGACAAACAAACATGTTGCATCTGGTCTTACTTTAGTAAATGATTAAATATCTGGTATGCAATTAATCTCCAAATGTTCCGGTTCAACATGAGATCAATATTTGACACAGGACTAAATGTGGCCTGTAACAGACTATGCAAGGTGTATTTTTATCCTGGCCGAATGCCTGGAATTTGGACATTAAAGGTAGTATTCGTGAGGGTAATTAATATCAGACAGGGCTCTGAGGGTACATCACACAGCGCCTTACAGTCTGACCATCTGTGCCCAGAAGAGGATTTGATTTGCACCTGAGGGTGGATGTTGATTTGATCTTGTGATAAATAAGATTAGCTAAATGTTAAGCTAAGAGGACAAATATCCACGGTACAAGACGTCTGTGGCATTCACAAACAAAGCTAATTTCTTCTAATTGGACTCCCCAGCGGCCTCAAGTGGAATTTTTTTTCATTATTGCTCACCTCTCGTTCACCTTGTAACAAATAGAGGTTTAATAAGCAGCCGTCATCCTATCCCTCATAGCACAAGAGATACAGATGGTGAAAGAGTAATGGATTATGACTGCGCCAATGTGGAGAGATGGAAAAACTCAACATATATTTCACAAAATGTTTGCCTTTCTGTTTTCTGAGTTATTCATGAGCACCATCTGCTGGATGAGGCTAAATAAGGACTTCCTGTCTGGGACTGTCGTGTCTTGAATGAGTCACAATAACATGTGGAGGGTAAAAAACACACAGAATCATGCTATTAAGTTAAATTTGATAACTATATTTGTATTTGGAAAAAAAATTCTCATTCCATGTACACCGCCTTAGTGATGTGTGGTTCATGTTTATGCACTGCACATATCTTTATGAGTGTGTCAGTACCGACAGTTTAGTGACAATGAACAGTATTTACAGTGAGCACACGAGAGAAAACACTTTTAAAAATGAAAATAGGTTATATTCATAGGATATTTTTAAATAAATAAACAATGGCTGTGACAGCGCTTTCACACCCTCATGAGGAACATACATGATCAAAAACAGATGGTCGAGGCACTATATTGCTTCATTTGTCCGATAGCTTTTCACCCAGACTTCTGATTGGCCACTTCCCTCGTCCCTCTCTTTCTGTCCTCTTTGAGATCTGCGGCTTCACGTATCGACCCGTCCCCTTCAGTGGAAGCACCATCAACTTCCCTTGTCTAATGGCCAATTAGGAAACTAAAGCAAAGTATCTTCATACTGACATATAATCTATTTAATGATTGGTTGAAAGTGACTTGTCAGACTCACGCTTAATCACTTCAGAAGGGATTTAGGAGGGGAGGGAATAGAGCCAGTGGTGGCAAAAAGTATCCAGATCCTTCACTCAAGTAAGGGTACCAATACTACACTTAAAAATGGTACTTAAGTATTTAAAGGGCTCCTATTCTGCTGATTTTCAGGTTCATATTTGTATTTTGTGTCTCTACTATGACATGTTTCCATGCTTAAATGTTCAAAAAGGTCTTTATTTTTCTCATTCTCACACCTCTTTTCACCCTCTGTCTGAAACCAGAGCCCAGTCTGCTCTGATTGGTTAGCTGGTTGGCTCTGTTGTGATTGGTCAACCGCTTAGAGATGTCCCAAGCCCCTAACCTATCACATACAATGTGTTGGAGCGCTAGCCAATAGAAGTGCAAGTGTTACATAGTGATGTCACTATCTCCCAGAAGTAAATTGAGGAGTCCCATGGAGGTGTTTCAGGCGGGGGGTGGGGTTCCTCTGGAGGGAACGCAGGGATTTGAGCCTTTGCAGACCATTTACATGCACACAAACCTATATAACACACTACAGGAAAGGGAAATCCCCAAAAAGCATAATAGGACCTCTTTAAATAAAAGCAGGAAAATGTACTTAAAGTGTTGAGAGTAAAAGTGCTAATTGCAGAAGATCTCCATATCAAAAATAAATTAAAATAATTAAAAGGAAAAGCAGCAACTCTTCAAATTTGCAAAGCCAGAACCATTAAATGTATTTAAGCATAAAATGATTGATCTGAATCAGCCAGTTGTTTTTTTGGTCAACCCACTAATTGTTTCAGGCAATACGATATGTTGTTCAATATTTTGTTCTCCATATGTTCCGTACGTAAAATTCTTAGCTTAAAAATAAAGTGAAGAGTCATAAGATATCAAGTAAAGTCAAGAGGTACCTCAAATTAGTACTTAATTACAGTACTTGAGTAAATGTTCTTAGATACAGTCCACCACTGGAAAGAATAAGGGTGACATTTTCATGTGTTTTGGTGTAAAGTTTTGAATCATTTATAAATTATTGATCTCAATCCAACAGTAGAGAACAGGAAAGAGATGGTTTAGTGCTACAGAGATGACAACGAGCCAACTAGTGTGATGGCAGATTTAACAGAGTGCACCTCAGTGTGTGTGTGTGTGTGTGTGTGTGTGTGTGTGTGTGTGTGTGTGTGTGTGTGTGTGTGTGTGTGTGTGTGTGTGTGTGTGTGTGTGTGTGTGTGTGTGTGTGTGTGTGTGTGTGTGTGTGTGTGGATATGTTTCAGAAAAAAGGCGAGAGTGGGAGTACTACATCTAGCCAGCAGAGTCAGTATCCAAAGCAGGGATGTGAGCTGAAAGCAGTGGGAGATATCTCAATAGAAATCAGATTTTGAAGGGTCATTTCACCCAATTACATAACATTTAGTTTCATACAATTAATTCATATGCCCACATTTGTATATATCTGTGTCCAAATGTACAAATATCTGTACAAATATCTGTAGTTTCTGGGATGATAACCGAAAACTTTTTTCTTTGCAATAATATTGTTTGGGGAATTTTGGTTTTTTGGTTTTAATTAATGCATGAGTCACCACCTTAAAGCATTTTAAGAGTGGAAAGTGTCAGTGTGGAACCAGAAGTGATTAAAAACAGTTTTTGTTGTCGAACAGTATGAACAGTGTCAGTCATTTTCAGTCAGTTTCCGGCCACCCTAAAGCCCAGCAGCAGTCCAGACTACTCCTGAGGTCCCGGGCCTTTCATAGCCATGCCGGCCCCCACCATGGCTGGATAACTGCGGTTCCTCCTCATCCCATCGGGTCCAAAGGGGGAGCCGGACCGCCGCAGCCCGCCCAGAGGCCCCAGGATGGGCCCGGGACTCATGGTTCTCCCCCCTGGAGCTCCGGCCACACCCAACCTCTTCACTTTGTCCAGCAGGTTGAGGTTGTGTACGGTCACGCTAACGTCCGTCTGGCTCTCGCAGTCCCTCCCTCTCTGCCGGCCCCTCATCCTCCCCGTCACCTCCTTCAGGATGGAGCGGGCCGGTCTGGAGGTGAGGAAGTTGTCGTAGGAAGGGCTTTTGAAGTCGAAGCCAGCGGACGTCGACACGGCTGAAGCTCCCGGTCCCGTGGGGGAGTTTGGAAGCGTGGAGGGGCGCAGGGGGTCGGGGTTGGGGGCTCTGTTAGGGGTGATGGAGGTGCTGAATAGGACCCCCCCGTTGCCCTGGCCATACTCCAGGCCCTGGCTCTGGTGATACATGGCTGCTGAGATCCCTCGCTCCTGCAGGAGGCGCACCAGCCCCAGGGAGGTGCTGGTGGTGCGTGTCGCATCTCTGCACAGACAAATGAGAGTTAATAATACTGACTGTTAGGTGCTGAATTATTGAGAAAAAAGTGAAATAAAAAAAAGGTATGTTGAATGCATAAAAATAATACATTTTATTTACTAAAGTTTGTACTTTTAAAAAGGTACTCAGAGACTTCATCATATACAGGGTAAAACTAATTAAACGGTTCAGAGAAAATACATTTTGTTTAGTTATTTATACATATGCAGTTTTTTTTACAAAAACAAGTCTTGTTTTAAGGAAACTAAGACCAAGCGAATTGTGATATGCAGTAAAGTGATTTTAAAAATGTACTTTAAGTTTCTTGAATTTACAATTCATCATAAACAAAGCAAATACAGTTTCGCTTTTTACAGTAGCAGCAAGAAAACATATACAAAATGAAGTTATTTTCTGTTGTTTTTAAACCGTACCTGAGGTTGGTGGAGGATTCGGACGGCATGAGGCTGAGCCTGCGGGGGGTGCAGGGCGTCACAGCAGGGGTCCCCAACAGAGAGCTGGTCATCACACAGGAGGACGACGAGGGGACGGGGTTCAGACTGGAAGTAAAGCAAGCAAAGAGATTTAGAAACATTAAGAAAGGATACTTCTTGCTGATTTGAGCAATAGAAGTTCCACCTTTATTATATCTCATCATTGTACCTCCACAATTGGGATGTTGTTTCTTCGAACCACAAGCACCTGCATGTATTATTTAGCACTTTACTGTATTGAGGAAGCGAATAGTGTTACTTTTTTACGATCCTATCTAAGTGACTGTGGTTCAGATATTTATTTGTCCTGTTGGATAAAGTCCAATTCAGACTGAGTGCACACTTAGCGCTCTGCAGGAACATTTACACATAAGATGCATTATATAATTAAACTGTTTATCACTATATATGAAATGTAATATAAAACACATTTTGGTTGCTTTTTAAAAGCTCAAAACAGAGGAGAGTTTGCATTCATTACATTACATGTCACTTGTTAGACGCTAATATCCAAAGCGACTTACATACTCAATACTGTGGGCAATCCCCACAGGAGCAATTTGGGGTGAAGTGTCTTGCCCAGGGACACAACGACATGCTGACTGCAGTGGGGTTCGAACCTGTGACCTCCTGATCCGAACACCAACCCTCAACCCACTGCACCACACGCATTCTTAAGAGGCAAATACTTGACAGCTCTTATAAAAACACATTATTTTATTTGAGGACTTCTGCAATAATGCTTATGTTTGTAAATAGTTGCTTTTAGCGGTATAGCTTACTTTCCCAGTAAAGAAGGAAAACTGGCAAATCTAAGAGAAACTTTAAGAAGGGGAAGTGCTACAAAAGGTTAGCTTTTGTCATGCATTTTAAAGCAGCATTACTTCTGTTTCTTACCTGGGTGTGACCCGGGTCAGCTCATCCGTCGGGTGGAGGATCCGACAGGTAGTGAAGGTGTAGGTGGAGCTGGTGTGGGCCATGCATTTACCTGGGTAGTATGCAGCTGCAAATCACACAGACACAGACAGTAGTATTTTAAATTCACTGTACAGTATTTCATTTTACATTCTGTTCTTGTTTATCTTATTCTATTTACATGTAGACTCCTGCATTTACTTGGTTGGTCTCTTCTAAAAGTGATTTTCAACCACTGTGTGCCGTGGGAAACTGTCCAAATTAACTTAATTGGTCAACAAATACAATGATTTAGTTGCTGCAAATAAAACCCAACAGTGTCACAGTGCCAAGCTAGCTTAAACGTCATCTCCAAACGAAACACCCGTCACTTCAAAACAAGAACACAGACCATTTGGTTCGCCTGCGTTAACAGGTTACTGTTAGGAGACAAAACACAAAGACAGAGCTTTAAAATCTAGCTACTGTACTTAGGAGCTGAACTCGTAGCCAAATTGAGAGACTTGTCATTAAATAATCAATATATAAATTCTGCATTATGCTACGATGGGTCATTTAGTAACTCATTTGGTTTTTGCAGTGCCGTGGGATTTTTTTCATGTGGAAAATGTACTGCTGCTCAAAAAAGGTTGAAAAACACTGTCGTACAAAATTCTACTCTACTCTGTTTCTTCTTGCACAATTGATATTGTTTTTAAAATGTGTCTTATATATATTTATATTGAATTGCTGGTAGTCTGGGATTTAGGATTTTCATCACCATTAACAACAGTGTAGGTCCTTTGCATTAACAACAAAGACTTTGAAAATAAAATAAAAAGACCCATCTTAAATCGTGATAAATATCCAGTATGTCCTCACCCAAGGCATCTAAGTTGCTGAGGTGTGGAGACGGTGATGGGGGTGAAGGTGGAGTGAGGATGGGGGTGGGAGGCTGCCCGATGCTGGTGACCGCGGTGATGAAGGTGGAGGTAGAGGTGGGGGGCACGGCGAGCGAGGCAGAGGAGGTGGAGGTGGGAAGATTCTGGAAGTACTGCTCTCCTGGCTCTTCCTCCTCAAAGCCCCCCCACGGATAAACCTGGAGATACACAGCACGGCACAGAGAGGAAATCAATACAGAGGCATGCATGCAAGATATTAAGTCATGAATACTGTATATGACTCAGAAATGTAGTACACACACACACACACACACAGACCTGCTCCAGGTCCAGCTCCAGGGGTCTGTATCCCTTCGGCACGACCCCCGGCCGGGCGTCCAGGATCACCCCGAGGTGAGGCTGCGCTAACTGCTGCCAGTGGTGCAGCGTGGCCGAGCCTGGAGGAGAGACACAAACACAGCTGTGTGTTTGCAATGTCTTTATACACACACACACACACACACACACACACACACACACACACACACACACACACACACACACACACACACACACACACACACACACACACACACACACACACACACACACACACACACACACACAACTTATCAAAAACTTCACAAAGTAGAAATAGGAAACTGAATATTAGCATAATAGGGCCCCTTTAATACTTGATGTGCAATTATTTTACCGTCAGGCATATAATACTATTGATATAATGAAAAGTCACAATAGCTTACTGCGGCCTATAGGATTAAGTATATATAATGAGTGTGTGAAAAATATATATATGTATATCCTTTATTTAACCAGGTAAAAGTCTCATTGAGATTAAACTCTCTTTTTCAAGAGCAACCTGGCCAAGAGGACAGCATGAACAAAGTTACAACAAATGAACACAAAACAACACAGGCAGACGAATACAGCTGTCGTAAAACACAAATGAAATGGCACATTAACCAGTCAATATGCAAATAAAATGTGTTTTGTGATATTGGTGCAAGGACAAATTGATAATTATTCTGCAGTTTAAAGTAGATATCTAAAACATATCACAATAAGCACTAGGATAAGGGCTTTTTGAGAGAGACTGCGTATTATATGCATGACACATATCTAATAACGGTATACATTTTATGCTAATAACAACTTTACCTTTTTCTAATAAGCGTATCAATGGAGAAAAATGTCATAGATCAGAATGACAAACAAAGATGGTAAGAAAACTCAAATATGATGAAAAGGAGAGGAATAAAATGTAAATGAAATGGAGGAGAAATGAGATGAGAGAAGGTTTTTATTAGTCAGCCATGTGAATTTGAAACAGAGAGAGGAAGCAGTGACAGAATGAGCAAAGGAAGTTGTAAATAAATATTAAATGGAAAAGAAACACAAAGAAAGAGAAATACATAAAGAATAAATGGGATGATGTGAACACAAATAACAAATGGATGTAAACAGAAGCAAACGACAAAGTTGAAATACATGTATGATGGATTGTTTGCTAGGTTAACAGCAGAGAGTATGCTTATAAAATGAAGTTTGAATTATCACCAGCAGAGGGCAGCAAAGGCAAACAGACTGAATCACACGGGGATAATAAAACGCTGCTGAGACTCTGGATTTAAACTTGAGCGTTACACTTGGGGCTTTTCAATGATGTTACATATGGCACTCTCCAAAATAAAGAAAAAGTTGTACCTTAATACTAAAGTCCATTTAAAACCCTTAAATGGTTATAGTATCCTGGGGGGATACAGTCATTTCATAGGCTACGTGTGCAATGTAATACTGGTGTTACATGGGTGCAATATGGGTCTAATAACAATGTCATTTAGGTCTAATAAAAGTGTAACATGGGTGTAATAACAGTGTAATAACAGTGTAACTATAGTGTAACATGGGTGTAATATGGGTGTAATAACAGTGTAACATGGGTAAAAGAAGGGTGAAATATGGGTGCAATGTGGATAATATTTACATGTGATCGAACCTAAGGGTAAACACATATTGACTTATACCCAATTGCGCCTAGGCACGTGCAGAGGATGTTTGAGGGGCAGGGGCCCAAATTCATAGAAGCGAAGTACCTGTCATATTATTTTAATGTTGTAGTTGGTCGATGTGGAGCCAATTAAAACATGTTTTTTTTAATAATGGGTAGATTAGTACAGTAGTTTAAAAACTAAACTATTTTAACCGAGGGCCACATCCAGAAAAATATACGAATATGCTTTAAGAAAAGGCTTACATCACAGCTCTCAAAAGGGGTTTCATTTATTTTGTTAGCAGCTCATTCCTTAAAGCAGGAGCCTCAGATTGCTTATCATAAGAGGAAATAGAAAGGGTTTATTTCAAGCGTGTTGTGAAAATAAGTTATCAGGCTTTTTTATTATTAACTTAGATTTGATAGAAAATGTTTTCAACTTTAATTGACTGAATTTGTTTGAAGAGGGCTTCTTAACACATGAATACTGTGTCATATCTGTTTTCATCTATATTTAAGAAGTACAAGACAAGCACAAGTTTCATTTTTGGGCCATACTCCATTGTACTTTTTTTTATTTGCTGAGGGCCGATTCAAAATGGCCCGCGGGCCGCATTTGGCCCCAGGGCCGTAGTTTGGACACCCCTGGTCTACAACCATCCCCTGGGCTGCGTGTCTTTGTAGTAACTGTGTGGAGACGCGAAGCTGCCGGACTTGTGACGGTGCATCAGAGACCAGAAAGAGTTGAAGAGCATGAGCGGCAGAGGCCTCTCCTTCGCTGCCTTCCCCTTCCTGCTGCCGGCTCGGTCTTTGGCCCACCTCCTCCCTCTCTCCCTCTCTATCCCAGCTCTGGTCTTCCTGACCCACCCCCATCCTCTCTCCCTCTCCCCCTCCGTCCCCAAACTTCTCTTGCTGCCTTTCTTTGGCCCGATCACTTTCTGTTTGTCTCCTTCCCGCTTCCTCCCCGCCTTGCAGCTCGGCTGATTCTCCCTCTCTCCCTCACCTTCGAGCGGTTTGACGATCTGGAGTTTGTCGGGGAGGTAGGGCCCCCGAGAGGCCCAAAGGTGGAGGTTCCCGAGGGACATGATGCTTTCCGAGGGGGTCATCCCACTCTCCTGGCCCATGGCGTCATGTAGACCTTCGTTTCCTCCTCGTTTCCGAACCCTCTCCTCTTCAAAGAAGCGCCTCTCGCTCAGGTTGTTTTGTCGACGCAGAGAAAGGCGGCGCAGGGCGAGACGAAGGTCCTCCGCTCCGGCTGCCTTCTTCTCTCGACCCTCTGAGCTGCTGCCAGAGAGAAACAGAAACCAATGTTACTCAATTACATCATTAGAGACTCTTCCCACCCCAACCATGCATTGTTCAGGGTTCATACACTTTTTCACCAATGATTTTCAATGACTTCTCCATGACCTTTACCTAAGTTTCCATGACCAAAAAAATTACTCTTTCTCAGCGGTACCACTGAAAATGTTAACATGGAACAGGAAAATAAGGTCTGCATATGAAACATGTTGTGCCTATCTAAAACAAATCAATAGGCTTACTAGCTTCTACACACTAAAGCAACTAAAATCTCTCACCAGCAAAATACCTCGTCAGTTAAATACTATTTTATGTTTCATTACTATACCATACAGTATTTATTATCATTATAGCATTACTATTTCGGCGATTAGATCAAATATAAATTATATTTGATGCAACTTTAGTTACATTTCCATGACTTTTCCAAAACTTTGGGAAAAATATTATTTTCCATAACCTTTCCAGGGCCTGGAATCTGCATTTAGAATTTCCATGACTTTTCCAGGTTTTTAATGACCGTAAGAACCCTGATTGTTTATCCCCCTACTGTACGTGGCACTCGCTCTGGGACACGCTACCGCAGCCTCCCGGGTAGAACCAACAGGACCACGCACAGCTTCTTCCCTTCAGCAGTCAGACTGCTGTCAATGAACTCCACGCTGTCCCACACTGCCTAGTGTTGTTGTGTGCTGTGCTGAAGCGCATTGATCCTTGCACATATACTGTATTTACGCTCAGTGTACTTATTCTTATTTATACATTTTACATCTATTTACCTTTATTTGTATCATTTATTTTGTTCAGACTGCTGATTGATGTGTATATAACTGACTGTTTGCACTCTGGTTAGACCCTCCTAATTACATTACACTCTGCTTGCATTATGTAAGATTAGATTAGACACTCTGCTTGCATTAGATTAGACACTCTGCTTGCATTATGTAAGATTAGATTAGATTAAAGTAATCAATTAATGAGGATACATTTCATGTGTCATTCTGTTGAGGCACATCTAGTTTTCCACAAATAGAGCAGAGCCTGCGAGCTAGTTCATGCAATCAACTCGGGCTCAAATGATGCATACACACGTGGATATAACTCTCATACAACCAACCAAACACATCCTGCTATACGTGGGATGCGTATAGGCTATACAGTATGTGAGTTGTCTGAGTGAACCAACATTTGAATAATCCTCAATCCTCATTTTAAGGATCCCTGAGAGGAAAGTCAGGGAAACAGGTGAATATCTTTGGTTAGTGCCGACCATTTAAAAAAGCGTTGTTATTGTTGTAATACTAATTTGCACTACTAACCCATGTTCTGAATTGGACAAAATGCATTCATCTTGTCTTTTAAATTCAAATGCACTCAGACTCTTTCATGGCTTGAAATGAGTATTACAAAGAAAGACAAAGAAAACATCTCCAAAAACAACAAAAAGAAACCAAGAAAAATGTGATTGCAAGTCTCGTTTTTTAACCTGGCAAAAAAAGAAAAGTTAATTTGTTGCCCAGATACTGTAAATGTCCTCAAAATCATCTTCCTCTCTAATGTATTAACTGCATGAGCCCTGCTCCCCCTCACCTGTCCTGATTGGCTGCCTTCTCCATCAGGATGCTCTGCGTTCGGTTGTCGAGGGCGACGCTGTCTCCGCTGACGTCTCCTCCGTACATGCTACTGTACGGCGTGGAGAGGCCGCTGGACTGTGGAGACGTGCGGGCCGACAGAGACTGGTTGGACCCCGGGATGTTGCTGGTCGGAGTCAGAGAGCGCTGACGGACCGTCTGGTTCACGTTCTTCACCGTCTCAAACACACGCCTCCGGTGGACTCTGAGCACAACCCAACACACGAGAATTAGCCAATACTGGGTGCATTTAGTGAAGTGTTGGTGTTTGTATGTGTGCAAGCTTTTACTCTTATGCTGCATTCATGTGATATGAGAGTAATCCAGAAAATGTACTTCTCCAATGGGAAAATGTACATTAAAGGTCTCCTATCATGCTATTTTTAGGCATATATTATGGGTCTCAGATATATTACAAATATATAAAAAACATGTCTATGATGTGTGGAGAATAAGCCAATACTGGGGGCACTAAGATAAGATAAGATAAGATAGGACTTTATTGATCCCGAAGGAAATTGTTGTGCCAGAGTTACAAAAATACAATAAACACAGCAGCATAGTAATAAAACTGTACCTTAAAGGTGGGGTAGGTAAGTTTGAGAAACCAGCTCGAGTGCGCTAGAATTTGAAAATACACAGCTGGAAAAAATCTGCCACTTCCTTACAGAGCCCCTCCTCCAACACACACGAACGCGCACATGACCAATGAGGGCACGAGATAAGTTTGTGCACAGATGGAAGGCTGACAGGCAAGTAGGCCATCCAGTTATTTTAGCCGGGCCGGCTCAAATGATTGGTCGTACTTTTTACAGCACTACGGCTTCCACAGATGACATTTTTTTTATGGATTTTTTGTCAAAGCACTTAAGATATTCATTGCTATCGGGATGTTAAGAGCATTCCATGGAATATAACAAAAAGTGTATCTCGAGCCGGTTTCTCAAACTTACCTACCCCACCTTTAACTCATGTAAAGCATATACAGTTTGTGCTCATATGTTTGTATGTTTCTGTCCATGTACTGTAGAGAGACTTTTATTAGTTAGAAATTCATTTTATTAGCATTAACCACGAAAACAAGCCAGGTTAGGCAATATTTGAGTGGTTTTAGAGAATATTCTGATGCAGCAACAGGAGCGAGACACAATCACTAATATAAACAATATGAACAGCTACCAACATGTTGTTTAAACACTCTGTGCAATATAATACAACACATCTTCTTTGAGGCGTCCATGTTGTTTCCATATTACAGCTTAAAGCTCACATGACTTCCTAATTATTTTTATGTAACGCTTGTTTTAAATTAATAAATGTGCTTGCTCCGCTGTCTAAAATACATCCAGATGTTACAGAGCTGCAGCAGATTACCCACAGACTGTTTAAATTGCAATTTTAATACTCCAAAACATATTTTTGAAAGGTTTCAAATCCTGGAAAAGGCTACCTGATCACTTGAAATCTTCACCACTTTTAAGAGAGCTACCAAACCCTGGTTGATTCAGCAAGGAACCTGTACTCAGATCTGGCTTTTAAATGTAATGTTCAAAATGTGTTTGTGATTGGATCGCAATCTAGTCTGTAAAACGTCACTATTTAAATCTTCTTGCTTCATAAAACTCCTTTTAGTTAGTGACAGCGGTTGCAAACTAGCATTAGCTATACACACAATGATAGCAGATCAAATTGCCTATGTTTATGTATGTACGTTGCAGTTGTCCATACCAAGTTCACGATGAATACAATTAAATTAAATAACAAATGGGACCATCTGAGGAGCTCATGAATGCAGCATTAGTCCATACGTACTTCTGTTCCTCGCACTCGGGGTCATCCATACTCAACTCCTTCCTCATCGTTCCCTCGATCTCTGCTGCCAGAGAATCCTGAAACACAAACGGTCCACGTGAACAATTGGATAACAATCATGGACACACCTGCACACACACCCTCACACACTCGCTCACCATCGGGTAGAGTCCCAGAGGATGGCAGCGGCGAGGCGTTCCTGCAGGGAAGTTCCTGTTCCTCAGGTTCTTCAGCTCCTCCTGAGCTTCATGCAGCATCTCGATACACTCCAGGTACTTCTCATCCAACTCCTGGAGCTGTTAGCAACAGACGTTCAAATGATCTTATTGATGTGAATTTGTGTTGTTTGACCTTGGCAAGCGAGAAATTGTATTTTTGTGGAAGTTACCTCCAGTGTGAGCTGCCTTTGGGCATCTTTAGCTGCCACCAGGTGCTGAGAAAGCTCCTCATTCTCCACCGCAAACTAGAAACACACAGGTAGGTTTAAATAAGCTAAATAGCCATCATATTAGATTAGATTAGATTAGATTAGATTAGATTAGATTAGATTAGATTAGATTAGATTCCTTTATTGTCACTACACAGAGTACAACAAAATTCCAAGCATTCCCGATGGTGCAATCACACATACCAGACAGTATAAGTATGATTTTGACAATACAAGCTAAAACTTTTAATATATAAAGTGACTATAAATTGGACCTATGATACATTCAACAGTATGCTTAAAAAACAATACAACATTACCATACACATACAAGAACAATACGGTCAAGGCACATGATGTACAGTACAAAATGTAAACAAGTCAATAAGTAAGTTATTGCACATGTATTTATCAGTGCAGTTGATAATTACAAAACTAGAAATTACATTACATGTTACTTGTTAGACGCTTTTATCCAAAGCGACTTACATACTCAATACTGTGGACAATCCCCACAGGAGCCATTTGGGGTGAAGTGTCTTTCCCAGGGACACAACGACATGCTGACTGCAGTGGGGTTTGAACCCTGATCCGAACACCAACGCACTACTCCACTACGCCTCCCGGTATGAGGTAGAATAAGGTGCATAAAAACATCATACAGTATAATCATCGTAAAAATGATATGCGACTACCACGATGATCAGATACATTAATGATGAGCATTTCTTTCTTAGCCTTTGCATATACAGTATGTTTTGAGTAATGGCTTCCATATTTGTGGACGGATTTAGCTACTTTCTTAAAGTGTTGTGTTGTGTATCCCCCTCCATGGTTTTATGTGAAATCTTGATAGAGTACTCACAGTTTTGGTTTTCTTTTGCAGGTCTACTAGCTGAGAGAGCAGGTGTGTGATATCTTCCTGTTGGCGGGAAGCATCTTCAGTCTTACGAGCCAACTCCTCCGCTATGGTGTTGATTTGGAGACTGGACATCCCTGTAGGGCATAACACGAGAGAATTTAGGAATCCAGTGAAGTTTTTTGAAGTTTCGACACTAGAGATAGGACGGTAAATGAGGATGTAAGCGTTGATTGTCATAAAAACCCATTTTCATAATCTGTAAAATGATCAATAACTTCATATAAGTGACTGTAAAATGTGTCGAGCTCCATTATATCGTATAACAATGTAAGATAGAGCCCGATTTGGAAAAGAACGAACAGGAATAATCCAGATGAAAAGAGAGAAGTCAGTCAACACTCACGGAGCTCTTTCACACAGTCGTTGACAAGCTGCTGCTCCTTTTCTTCATATGTTTCTGTCTCCGATTTCAGATGGTTTGCCTGTGTGCAAAAACATATTAGGTAAATATAAATATACTCTCTAAAATCCCATACTTCTTAAAACTGTGTTGATGTGTGGAGATACCTCTGAGCGCAGAGAGAGGTTCTCCTCTTCCAGCTCTTTGAGTTTCCTCTGCAGCGTGCCCCCCGGAGCGATTTCCACTTGACTTCTTTTACCCCTTCGGACAGAAGAGTAAATATTAGACTTACACTTTCCCATCGCTAGTATTGACAGATGGGAGGAATAAAAGAAAGCAAAAAAGAAAGGGTGCTCACGTTGGGGAGCTGCTGGACTCGTCCTCGCTCTCGATGGCGTTGGTGTAAAACTGCAGCAGCTCGTCCTTCAGGTTCAGCTCATGGTGCAGCTGAGCCACCTGGAGAGGAGTCATAATGTTCAACACTCGAGTATATCTCCAGAGATGGCAAAAGTACACACATCCTTTACTCAAGTGGAAGTACAGATACTCGTGTTTAAAAATACTCTGGTAAAAGTAGAAGTACTGACTAAACTTCTTTACTCAAGTAAAAGTAAAGAAGTAAGGGCAAGTAAAAAGTACCCATAACTAGCAGCTGTTTTAAAGAGTACCTGACCTCCCTTTATATTAATAGAACAATAATGTCATTGTTAGCTAATGAATGTTTCCATGCTGAACAACGGCAACATGACAACGTTTTCATTGGTCCCTCTTCTTTAGAGAAGACCAGGAAATGATGGATACACGGATCGTGTTCAAATCAATAGGCACCCAATGACTCTAAATAATAATGATCACGCCACCAAACACACATTCAAACTAAAGGAACCAGCCTGTTTTGAAAATGTAAGAAGTAGAAAGTACAGGTATTTGTGTTCAAAATGTAAGAAGTCAAAGTAAAAAGTCGTGGAGTAAAGTACTGATACCAGGAAAATGTACTTAAGTATGAAGTATTTGTACTCCACTACTTCCCACCTCCCAACTGTATCGTACTTTAATGTTCTGTATTCATGCATGCATGTGCTGTGGGTTCATCTTACTGTATTTCATATGTAATCTCACATTCAAATCATTGTTCTTCTTAAAGAGATACAGTAGTTCAGATGTGAAATAGAAGTCAGAAATCAAAAAACACATTTTAGCAAATAAAAAAGAGGGGCTAAAATTAAAAAAATTAAATATCAGTTTAAGTGTGCCCTATATTTCCAGCCCCTTTAGACAAGTAACTGAAGCTGTGAAATGAATATGTTCTTTTCAAAGCCGACAGATATTTTTGATAAAAAAAGTGATTTTGGCTTGCAGAACAAGGTATCTACTGATCTACGCTGCCTCCATGGTTTCAATAGTTTGTATAATAGTGAACATTTGGTTGATACAAACCACTCTTTAAAAAAACAGAATAACACAAACCAACACAGACCAGCAACAGATCAGAAATCAGGTCAAAAAGGGCTGAATGAATGCAGTGTGAAACATTTTCAAAATATAGCGTACACTTGAATTATTTATTTTTTGGGGGAGTGGGTAAAAAAAAGTGCCTTATTTCAGTGATTGCTTTTTGAAACTTGGGCCTTAGCACCCACCATACACTCATAAATACAGGTGAGTAGCTTTCAGTGTATGTGGGTGTGGGTGTGCGTGTGCGTGTGCGTGTGTGCGTGTGCGTGTGCGTGTGCGTGTGCGTGTGTGCGTGTGCGTGTGCGTGTGCGTGTGAGCAGACCTCTTCTGTGATTTGTCCCACTCGCTCCTCCAGATAGTCATTCTGCTCGGTCAGAGTTCTGTTTTTCTTAAGAAGCGATTGACCGATTCTTGCAGCCAGCTCCATGTCTCTCTCTTTCTGTTGGTTGAAGATAAATCATTATTATAGCATCAATACCCCAAATTCCTACAATACAACATTATGAAACTACATGTGTTCTTGTTAGTGTCCTGTGGGGGTGGAGAGTCAGCCACTGTTGGTACTTTTAGAGCAGAATTAACTCACTGCTTTCTGTATTTTACATATTATTCGATCACAGTTATCTACAACTGTTTATATACAATTTGGGTAAACTACGGTGCAAAACCTCTCCGTTGTTTAGGCTTATTATAAATCCCCGGCGCAGCTTTGAATTACACTTATAAATTGTGCAATAACAGGCCGTCTCACCTCCTCCAACAGACGTGTGACAGCATCGATGTCATTGTAGGTCTTCGTCATCTGGCCCACTCTGTCTGCACATAGTACTGTGGAAAGACAACAAGTTGAAGAGATAAACGGTCAGAATAACACTCAAAACTTCAGGAATATAAGTGAGGAATTCTTCCAAAAATCTCTTATATAATTTACTTATACTTATAATATACTATACTTAATCCTCCCAAGTTCTGAAGACTGACAGAAAAGTAGAAATTGCCCTCATTATAGTTGAACAAATATAATTTAAATGGGGAGTGTTGATACTATATACAGTATGCGTCACTTCCTGCACCAAAAAATAGACAACCAGAAGGAAATATAGACAGATATTTTTAAATACAGTTACCATATTTTATCACAAAATGTCAAATGTTGTATTATCCCTACTAACCTCTCTTTGTATCGATATAATGCCTGCATTTGTTCACGTTTGTCTTAGTAACATCGAAATATTTTATTTATTGAATTTACTTCTTTCATTATATATTGAATTATATAAACTTACATTTTATTATAAACTGCCTTTGTTAAATGTAATCATTGCCCCTTTTTAAAATCGTCACTGATTGTAAAATGTATTGCTAATAAAGCCTTTTTAATTACATTTAATTACACCAGTGATAATATGCAGAGCTACATTCAGTCTGAGAGAAAACGCTGAGTCATGCTTTGTTTCTGGGTAAAAGAAGTGGGACGTTTGTGTTGATATCACCTTTCATGTTATCTCTTCTGGTGTGGGGGGCATGGACAATAGCATGCAAACACATTACATACAAAATAAATAAATAGTCATCCTTTCGGGGAGGGGGTCATGGTCAGGATGTAACACCTCCATCACCATTGACGTTATGTATGAGAGAGCAGGGCAGAGGATTTGCCTCTGAGCTCTTATCGACTTCAGAGCTCAAATCAATGACATGCGTTGACAAAGTTATTGAATATACTGTGACGCTTCTGAGTCCTCCAGTTAGTATTACAACCAGAGCAAAAAAATGTAATTGTCGTTTTATTAAAGTACAAATGAGTTTATTGTATGTTCAAAAACTATCTACTCTGTCTCAGTCAGGCACATTAGTGGACTGTAGGGATATGTGAGTGCGCTCGAGGCCTGATATGTCAAAACAGAGCAAATTCAAAGTCAGTGGCTTCAGGAAGATTCCTCTTAATGAGAAGAAGAGAAAAGAAGAGACAAGCTGCAGTGTAAAGTTAAGCGGGAATACACAAAATTGTTACTAAATGGTTTTATTTGTTGCTAGAGATCCGGAAAATCCTGAAATATTCTAATGTTTTAATGCAATTTGTTTCTGTCTTCAAACTAACTTTAACGGACATCTTGCACTCCAGTCTACTGTGCATTCAAATGAAATCAAAGTACTAGAAATAACATCAAATGCCACCATTCACCAGAAGTACTCAGATTTTAGTTGAATTTAAGTCAAAGCATTACTACACTGTAAATATACTCATTAAAAGTACTGCATTCAAAGTTGTACTTAAGTCAAAGTAAAAAAGTATTAGCATTAAAAAATACTTAAAGTACCAAAAGTAAAAGTACTCTTTTTGCAAAAATAGCGATTATTAATTATTATTATAATAATGAATCATTATTATCAATTTTGCACTTGGTAAAGGTGAGGTTTATTTGAACGACTTTATACTGTACACTACTGGGTATCATAACTTATAATATAATGAGTGCAGATTTTGTATTAATAACCTAAACACCCCAAATCTGCAATTTAACTAATAACTAAATATATAAAATAAATGTAGTGAAGTAAAAAGTACAACATTTGCCTGCAAAATGTAATGAAGTAAAAGAATAAAGTAGCTTATATTATGTGAAAATACTCAAGTAAAGTACAAATAACTACATTTATCACTCAAGTCCAGTACTTGAGTAAATGTACTTACATTACACCACTGCCATTCACCAATCTACTTAACCCTGTCGCTAATTTCTCATATTTTCGACATGTACTTCACCTTTCTGCTCCTCCTTATAGTACCAGTCACAGCATTTATCCCTGGGCAATCTCTCCATCCTGCTCTTGTTGTCCATCTCTTCCCTGACCTCCACGATGAAAGAGGAACAACAAGCGGTGATGCATTCACTGTCCTCTCCTACTCTCTCTGCTGCTCAGCTGCTCACCCTCCACCCACATGGAGGCATTGGAGGCGGAGATATGAGAAAGTGTGGTTGTGTGTGTGAGTGTGTGTGTGTGTGAGTGTGAGTGTGTGAGTGTGAGTGTGAGTGTGAGTGTGAGTGTGAGTGTGAGTGTGAGTGTGAGTGTGAGTGTGAGTGTGAGTGTGTGTGTGTGTGTGTGTGTGTGTGTGTGTGAGAGTGTGCTCTCCAGCCACTGAGTTGGAGGTGAAACGGAAGTAGAAGGGTATAATTAGAGAGGATGAAGGACGGGAGAAACAGCCAATCAGAGATGGCGATGTTGCCGTGCAGACAGAAACTCCCACAATTATTTTCCTACTTCCCTTCATCCCCTCGCTTCCTCTCTCTTCTGCTCTGGTACATCTATCTGCCTCCAGTGACTGTTACTATGGTGACCCTCATGCAATAACAAACCCCTGACACGCACGCACGCACGCACGCACGCACGCACGCACGCACGCACGCACGCACGCACGCACGCACGCACGCACGCACGCACGCACGCACGCACGCACGCACGCACGCACGCACGCACGCACGCACGCACACACACACACACCACACACACACACACACACACACACACACACACACACACACACACACACACACACACACACACACACACCACACACACACACACACACCACACACACACACACACACACACACACACACACACACACACACACACACACACACACACACACACACACACACACACACACACACACACACACACACACACACACACACACACACACACACAATGGTCTGTAAAGGATCAAATATCCCTGTGATTTTCCTCTGAAAATGAGCGTAATAGGGCCCCTTTAAAATAATCACAGAGCACATACTGTACTCAACATTGTTTTTCCTATGAAGCATGGCACCACCTTGTGGCGGGAGGGTATATTATCAGGTGTATTAAAATAAACCTGCACTATGTATTTGTATTACTATTTTGCTTACATTTGATTTTCCTGCGAATCTCTTGGAAAATCAGCCAAGTATACTGTCACTATTGAGACACATTTAAAATCCCCTTTTTGAAATATAAAAACCCTCTAACTTCATCCTTAAGTGCTGTAGAAGCATTCAGAACACATAAACAATAATAAACAAACAACAAGTATCAATATTAATGGCAAACCTTTTAAAACGGTTTGTTTGAGAAAGCCTCTGAGTGATCTGCTCTCTGAGACAAAGGACCAGAGGATGTATTGATCGTCCTGAGCCAATAAGCAGAATCATTATCTGTTTTACAAGAATGAAAATTAAACCAAAAATAGAAAGGAGGTATGGCATTAACAAGCCTGTGAGATTACTTCCAAGCAACTCATTTCCTTGGAGAAGTAGAGGGTGGAAACTTTAAAACAAGCTGTAATGACAAGAAAGATGATGAAAATGTAGTAATATTACTGTAAACCTATACCATAATAACCCTACCATATAGCCCTTATTTAACTTAATGTTAAACGTATAATAGCATATGCCCTTACATTCTTGGTCATTCAAATTAAAAGTCAACTAACCCTAAAGTAGATCATTTTTTCCAAGAAGCGATTGAAGGATTAAATACCCAGGTGGTTTAATCCTTCACTTTAAAGCCATATATTCCACCATTAACCCCAGAGATGAAAATCCACCAGGTTTAATCTCCAGGTTCTGTCATTTATTACTTTTCTGCATTTCCAACGCCTGGATTTTACTACTAAAAGCTTCACTTCATCGGGAGCACGGGCAGCACAGCAAATAGATATTTTAAGATGATGTCAAGACTCACAGAAGTATTTGAGGGTCTCTTCGATCTGCTCGGTGGTCAGGTCGATCCTGGTGTCCGGGGCGACCAGCGGCGTGTGCAGCCAGTCATCGTGGTCGTAGCCATAGACGGTGTCGGCCCTCAGCCGGTACACCGGCAGCTGCTCCTCCAGCAGGCTGATGATCTCGAACTCTGGCAGGTCGGTGCTGTTACACACATCTGCACAGAGAGGACAGGGGGGACAGACCTCAATATACTGCTGCCTGCAGGCCTTTTTAATGTCCTATCTATTAATATTATGTATTAAAGAACCATATAACTACTTTCAAAATGCACAGACTTATTGTAAAACATTTTTTACAGACAATTGTCATAGTCCTAGCCTATTTCCATCTCCTAATGTTTTGTATGTCTCCTATTGTTTGTATTTCTCAATTTTTTTTGTACGTCTCCAATTTTTTACAACAAACATAGTTTTCACAATAGTCTTTATAATATTTCTATGTGAAAAAAAAGGTTATGCTCAAATAATAACCAATACAACTGCAGACAATGTGTTGATGGATAGAGGTAATACAAATGTTGCTTCAAGCTGCATTATTTAGTATGCCTTTAACAAAGTACAAAACATTGTCAAATATGTTCATTTAAAATCATGGTTTGCATGTCATTAAAAACATCAAACTTTAGCGGGAAAACAAACTCAGAAAGAGACGTCATAGTATAGCATAAATAGTATAAAATGTCTTTCCAGATACTCCATACTCCATAATATAAGCAAAAATCAAGTCTCTGTTTCCTAAACCATAGCACACACTCTCTCATTCGAACACACACACACACACACACACACACACACACACACACACACACACACACACACACACACACACACCTGTGATGGTCTCGGCATCCCTGCAGGCGGGGGGCTCCGGCTGCGTGGGGAGCAGGCTGGCCTCGGCCTCGCTCACATACTGCTCCTCGTGTGGGTGCAGCCCGTCAGGATCGGGGTCTGGGTCGGGGTCCAGGTCGGGGGCCGGGGGCAGGGAGGGGGCCGGGGAGGCCAGCTTGGCTCACCTCTCACTGGAGGAGAGAAACAGGGGCCATGGGCCTCAGGAGCAGCAGCTCTAGCAGGTCCACCTGACTGACAGGTACATCAAACCTGGAGGAAGGAGGGATGGAGAGAGGTTTTGAACAGAGACATACATATTGGTGTCGCTGAAACACAAAGTCTGCACTAATCAATGCGCCTCTCTCTTTGCTAGAGTCTTTAACTTCAAGTGCTGAGTCTGCACCTCGCTGAGGAACCACAGCCAATGCACTGCAGACAGAGAGCACTCTTCATCTGTCGGGAAAGAAGGCACATGGGGTTTAAGAGCAACTCCTGATGAGAGCATGATAAAATGAGTGTACTACTTAACTGATCCATGAACGTTTAGGACTAATGGGAGTTCAGCGACAAGTAAAAGCACAGAACAGTGGCTTTTTTGCTGCGAGGGGTTTCTGTGTAAGCAGCCAGAATGCAGGCTAACATGGGTATAAATAAGTCCTGATACTGTACATTGTTGAAATTAAGGTACAATTCTCAATTTGTTTGGTAAAATAGCTTGACAAGTTTGTTTGAAAGACGTGACCTGATAATGTATACCAGCTCACAACGACCGTTAAATATTATACATGTCTATTAACTTAATATCGATGTATTTACGTCCTTTATTTTAGGATAATTACTATTATTTTGAGCATTTTGTATTTGGTTTACTAAAGAATGTTTCTGTTGGCTTTGTTATTGCCATTATTAGCAATAACACTCCCCCCCTGCCTGAAACAACTTCATTGGATTCCTTTGTTTCCTTCCATAACAGTGACATCACTATGTAACACTTGCGCTCCAACACATTGTACGTGATAGGCTGAGGGTTCGGACATCTCTAAGCGGTTGACCAATCACAACAGAGCGGGCCAGCTAACCAATCAGAGCAGACTGGGTGCTGCAGCACAGGCAGTATGAGAAAAATAGAGACTTTTTTGAACATTAAAGCATGGACACATGTCAGCACACAATACATATAAGCCTTAAATGAGCATTATAGAGCCCCCCCTAAATATAACTCTGGAACCAGTAGCTATCCCTGCTGCGCAATCTCCTGAGTCTCTCAGTCTCAAAGGGAGGCCCTCCTCATAACACAGACTACAGTTTTACTTCTTAAGTGCCCTATCTGAAGTAGATGCAGAAGTGTTCGTGCATAGCGACCTTACAGTTTTGATTGTGCAGGGCTCACTGTTCAGCAGACTTCAGTCAGTAAACACACCACACATCGGATCATGAAATTCACCTGCCTGTCACATCAAACAGCGAGCGATGCGGAGCGGAATAAAAATAGAGACGAAAGAGAAAAGGTGTGTGTGAGTGTTTGTGTGTGTTTGTGTGTCCTCTGTAGCCAGATGCATGAATAGGTTCCTTTCTCTGTACTAGCACAGGATGAAAGACAGGTGGAGATGGATGAGTGCACCTGACATCAAATGCTTCAAGCACATGCGTGACACACCATCATAAAATAATGACCAGAGGCTTTTGCACATGCTTCTGTTCTCTGTTCAGCAGCATCACAACCTTGGGACGTCTTTCTCATTGCGGCAGCTGTTTTTTTACTCTCTGTTGTACTCTCTGAACCTTCTTAGTGGGCACTTCCTGTCTTACATAATATGTGGATATGAGAGGATTGTCAGTTTTAAAACTGCCAACACGCACATGCGGATTTGGGATTATACATTATGCATTTTGAACACTCCTAAATCACTGCCCTTATTCAACTAAATTATAATATGTCAATTTGGAAAAACTCCACCTTTCTCAGGTCCTAAAAAAGGACAAAAAGATGAACTCTTGGCATCTAAACGCTATTGAATGTATCTTCAGTAAAAAAAACATTGATTAGACACAACAGACATTAGGATTGATGAAATATCTCATGTTTTTTCATTGTTAGGGAAACAATTACTTAACCATAATTGGAAATCTAACAGTGAAGAGAGATAAACGTACATTGAAAGGTTTTTTTTCTGTTAAATAATGCAAAATGAAAGCAATTTATTGAGATATATCTTCGAAAGCACATGTCTGAGGCTTATTTGGTGTCCTCTAGTAGTAAACAAATATGCTACTGTCCTGCAGTGAATGCTGCAAGCTGCTAATGCTGCTGATGGTGCTGCTGGATGAATCCCTGTAAATAGGCCAGGGTTCATTCATGCATGTGGCTTAAACATATTATTTGAATGCTGTCTGAGGGCGTGGCTTCATCTCCATCAGGATCTGTCAGCACGGATGTGGTCTGTATGGTTTTGTTTTAAATTGTGTCCTTACAGTAACACAATAAGTGTGTAAGAACATGATCAGCTGACCTTATGATGCATGACATCGCCATTACAAATCTGAAGAAACATACTCACACTCAGCAGGGACTGATCCAAAGCGTTTTCTTTATCAGAAATCCAAAAAGGGATGAGTTCGGTAATCCTTCAGGGAGGAATTAGCGGATACTGATGATTGGAGATGTGTCCTGTCAGCAGTGTGTGCGGATCGCTGTTATTTGTATTTGTTTCTCTGGACTCTGAACACTGCTCTGCAGGATCAAGGTCACCTTAGGCTGTTTTCCAAAGTCGTTCTTGACCCGGTCCACTGTCCCTTCCCTTCAGCCATCTCCCTCTGTCTCTGGCTCTGGTGTCTCACTCTCTCCGGAGCCTCCCTCACCTTGAAGCTACACAGGAGGAGAGCTGTAACACTTCTGGTCTCCGCCTTCAAAATAAAATCCTAATCAGAGGATAGATTTTTTAAAACACACAAAAAATAAACAAAGAGGACATTTTTTTAATTGTGGGATTCTCAATATTGCATTAAAAAATACGTAATATGCAAAAAAACAATTTGTAATATAATTGTGTGATTAAAAAGTAACATTGTTTTGTGTCATAATACTCATAGTGTAGTGTGGCACAAAAACTCATAACTAGTTGAGTTTTCAAAGACACATGTAAAAGTCATACATACATTGTTTAAGAAAAAGTCGGATTATAGTATGGCAGAAAAATCATTAAAAAAAATCAAAGTATTTACACACTTACTAACCTACTGTAATTCTAACAATAGTTTTCATTAAAAAAAAAAAACTTCAAATGAAACCAGTTTTGATTCAGATTGAATTATATGTTATACGTATCAGCTTTATTTTACCTTAATTTCCTTATTCTAGGACACTGTATATAACTATACAAGTCAAAGAAGGCCTATACAAATTCAAATCAATGAATCTCCTGAGTATTTGTGTATTGTAGGCCTATGTGTTAATGTAATGTTTCGTTATGAACACCTCAATTTATCATCATAATTCTTTCAATTTTATATCATTTTTACTGGACATTTAAATGCCATTTTTGTGCTTTTATTTTCCTAAGAAACACATTGTTTTTAATCACTTCCGGTTGAAATATATCTGACTTTACAGTTTCTCTCCCTGCTGCCACCCAGACACCGAAACCAGCATCAGTGACGTCAGGAGCACCCACAACAGGAAGGGGCTATAAAATGCACAAAACATTTGTAAAATGTAAAACATAAACACCTAATACCTAATTCTGAGTCATCCAATAATACATTTTATGAGATTGAGTATTTCAATCTTTCAATTGTTTTACTCGTTTAGCTTAATATCATTTTTGTTGGACTATATTTTACAACATAGAGACATTATACCCCAGCAAGGTTAGGTTATCTTTCAACTGACATACTGTATGTACATTTCTTTTTTTCTTTTTTTAATGAACATTGACTTGAATCTGCAGTGATTGCCTCCCACTTGCCAAACTGGACTGTAGAGAGGAGCCATTGTTTTCCAGATAACATGCTGAGTCGGCCATTCCTCCATCAGACTGCTGTGGACCTGACCATGTTATCACTGGCTGCATCATTATTTATAAAAACTACAAGCCCAAGAAAAGACATGCCTAATTGTAATATATTATAATACATTACGTTTTGCATAGTGAATTTACAGTAACCTTGTACATTTGGTCCTTCTTCTTTCATTATTCTTTTGTCTTGGTATTGAGTTCTAGACATAACACAGACAATCTGTTAAACACATCATAAAACTATATTGCAACATGTCCAAATCAAAGGCATTCAAAACACAAATAAGAAAAGATAAGAGCAGAAATTATAAAAAGCCAAAATCAGTAAAATAGAATACTTAAGATTTGAAGCAAATGAATCAATTAAAACCAGAGCAACTGGAAATGAAATAGGATGAAATAGCAATTTAAAATTGCCCTAAAAGGATACAAATAAGGTAAGAGAGTAGAGTAGATAATTATCAAAATTGGGAAAACAATAAACTATGTCAATCATTATTTTAAGTTACTGATCAGTGCATGCAGGTTTTTAGATCAAATGTTCTTGAATTAGCTTAGGGGGATTGTATTTGTCAGCTCATTACGATGCACATTGACTTATTCTACATTAACATTGCATTTTATGAGTTTCTGTTGTGCATATCAAGCTTTCTAAAAGGTTTTTAATGTTTTGGTTGACTTTTTAGTGCAAGCTATTTTGCAGAATATCTTGTGATGCTTTGAAATACTCACGGGGACAAACTCAGCCTTTTCAAAAAGTGGTGGTGACATGTCCACAGTATAAATGACACCAGTTGATCTAATTAATTCACAGTGTTGTTCATTTATCAGGTCCGCTCTGTGTGAAAGGTACTGCCTTCATCCTGCTGCTTTTTAACCATATTATGTTGGCACTGTGAAGTAAAAAAAGATACCTTTATAATTTAGGACCACATAAATTACATGTACATCTTTCATTATAAGTGAATGACAGACTGGCTGAGGTTGAGGATATCCCCACACATTGTTTCTTACAGATTTCTGGTGAAGATGTGTTGTGTTTACCCCAAATGAACAATCGGTATTTTATTTCAAAATTGTGAATGGCAAGTGCAACTGATGCTTCAATCGTTTGCATGAAGAAAAGGCATTATAATAGCCAGTGCTTCAGTGGTGTTATGTTACATTGGAGCGTGTTTTAGGAGATTTTGTAACCAGGCTATAGCCCTGCCCTCCCGTTACATACGCGCTCCTGATTGCTCCTTACAAAACCTGTTTCCATTTCTCCAGGTTTTGCACGGTGTTAAGTGCATGGGCGGCGCCAGGATTTTTTTGCTGCAGTAGCTTAGCAGTTGCTATATGACAGCACGGCGTTGCTAGTTAATTTTCAAAATAAATAAACAAACAATACCAGTGGGCCAAGCACGAGCCTGTTCATATTGTAGCGTTCACCGCTATTCAAGATCACAGATCACGAGCCTTCAATGTCGAAAACGTTCTCTTTATTTTATGGTATTGACGGCCACGCCTTACAGAACCAATCAATAGTATAACCATAGACTGTAACACTCATTATGACTTTTCAATCCCCACACTCGAACACAACTCCTTCCGTCTCGTACTCCCTACACACACACCAGAAAACGCACACACACACCTGGAAGGGGCGGTCTATGGAGCTAATTTCCTGCCATAACTCCACAAACAAACTAAACAGGTTTTTACAAATGCCTCATGATTCACTAACAAACACAATGTGGTTTGCAAATACAAAACACCATATACAAACTAATGCATTTAGTTTTGCAAAGAAAAAACGTATCTATCAAATAAACACATACCATTTTTCTAATAAATCATGTTTCAGAGACAAATTCAGCATAGGTTTTACAAGTACACACATTTTTTTTACAACTACAAAACTTGTTTTTACAACTACAACACTTTTTTCTACAAGTACAAAACTTTTTCTTCTCACGGCGGAATATTACTGCCAAAAGTCACGTGACTCACTCACGTGACTTTTGGCAGTAATATTCCGCAATAAACTATGTCAATCATTATTTTAAGTTACTGATCAGTGCATGCAGGTTTTTAGATAAAATGTTCTTGAATTAGCTTAGGGGGATTGTATTTGTCAGCTAATTACGATGCACATTGACTTATTCTACATTAACATTGCATTTATGAGTTTCTGTTGTGCATATCAAGCTTTCTAAAAGGGTTTTAATGTTTTAGTTGACTTTATAGTGCAAGCTATTTTGCAGAATATCTTGTTATGCTTTGAAATACTAACGGGGACAAACTCAGCCTTTTCAAAAAGTGGTGGTGACATGTCCACAGTATAAATGACACCAGTTTATCTCATTAATTCACAGTGGTAGTAGTTGTTCATTTATGCAAACTCAGGTCCGCTCCTCTCTATGTGAAAGGTACTGCCTTCATCCTGCTGCTTTTTAACCATATTATTTTGGCACTGTGAAGCAAAAAAAGATACCTTTATAATTTATGACCACATAAATTACATGTGCATACATCTTTCAGTATAAGTGAATGACAGACTGGTTGAGGGGTCTCACTGTAATGCAATCTTCCAGCAGAAGATGGCAGCAGAGGGCCAAGGAAGATATCCCCACACATTGTTTCTTACAGATGTCTGGTGAAGATGTGTTGTGTTTACCCCAAATGAACAATCGGTATTTTATTTCAAAATTGTGAATGGCAAGTGCAACTGATGCTTCAATCGTTTGCATGAAGAAAAGGCATTATAATAGCCAGTGCTTCAGTGGTGTTATGTTACATTGGAGCGTGTTTTAGGAGATTTTGTAACCAACTTTATAGCCCTGCCCTCCGCGCTCCTCATTGCTCCTTACAAAACCTGTTTCCACTTCTCCAGGTTTTGCACCGTGTTAATTGTCTTATTTTCCCATCTTCCCACTTAATAGACCTACGGTATGTGCAGTGCACCCTCGATTGGAGAAACTATTTGTCAGCTTTGGGGCAGGAAGTTTCTGCATTTCAGGTCATTTCAGGACTGCTCAAGATGGGTCATGTTGGAAGAGCTGGACTAGCAGCACATGGGAATTGATGTCCTTGTTGTTTACATCCTGAGGAACCAGCCACAGCTCATCCACTCTGATACGGGTCTGCTTGGTGTCAACACTCAGATTTCCACTCCCTTCTCCAAATTGTCCTACATTTCCCCAAAATGAATTTCGACCAGATCCTCTCTGCAGTCGGAGGCTTCGGGAGGTATCAGAAAACTCTGTACGTATGGATTTGTTTACCCCAGATCCTCCTTGCTTTCCACATGATGGTGAGCATCTTCACCGGATCCACGCCGCCCCACCACTGCCGAGAGAGCTCCAGCTCAGTACCCGGGAATCAGTCCTCATTCCCGGGTACACTCAGTGGGAACTTCAGCCTCTCGGATTCCTCCTGTTTCTCTTCAGATGTCAACCTGACTGAGCGTGTGCCATGTGGACAGGGCTGGGTGTACAGCAAGGAGACTTTCCAGAGTACCACAGTCACCGAGGTATATAATATAACATGCTGATGTTGTTGCTTTTTTAGTCATTTGCACAAGGAAATCAAACTACATGACTTAGAGTTGAAACATGATACTATTATACTGAAAATGTAAGTTATCACAAGAAAAATAAAAGCAAGGTGAGCACAAAAAAGCAAGGTAAGACAATAACATAGCAATGACTGGTATATATTTATGGTTTAAGGCTTTACTTTTCATTTTGACACAAGAAACAACACTGCCTTTCTTTTTCTTTTGACCAGCTGCAATGCAACAACACTTGATAGCACAATTTGATTGGAACTGACACACAAGTGATTCAGCTTTAACACTTGCCCCAGTCTATTAATGGAAAAATAAAAAATAAATGTTTTGTCCTGCAATCTCTTCTGTGTTTTCTTCCCTTCTGACAGTGGGACCTGGTGTGTGACAGAGCGGGACTGAACAGTCTCGGGTCGTCTGTCTACATGTTCGGCCTGCTGGTGGGCTCTGTGCTGTTTGGAGCCATGGCTGACAGGTAGGCTTTGTTTCTCCTTCTTAATCTTGAAGCCCTGAAGCCGAAACAAACAGCCACACTGTCAGCTTCAGAGACAGGCTGATACTTGCACTACTAAGCATTTTGCACAAGTGGCCCATATGTCAAAGGTCATGCTAATGAGTTGTATCGCAGTGGGGTTTAACTGATAATGTTTATTTAATATATCATAAAAGATTTCGTTTTTCTGTCAAGATGGAAAAATATAGGAAATAGATTTTATTTAATTAATTAATGTATCCTTTATTTGAACTCATAAACACATCAAGGTAGAGACCTCATTTTCAATATGGCTGACAAGTAATACAAATAAGAAATATATACAGTATAGCAGAAATTATAAAAAGCCAAATTAGAATAATAATAAAACTATAAATCTATATTTGCTTTGACTTTTTAGCATTTTTCTGTATTACTTTTGGTACCTGAAACACATCCTGTCGCTAACAATTGTTGAGGTCTTTGTGAAAACACAATTTCGATTGTTTTGCATATTATTCCAGCAGGTGCACAATGAGAAAAACCCGCACCAGTACCTGCAACTTAATCCAATATATGATATGAGCATGTTCGATAGGGGCCCATATTAAAAGACAACAACGCAGTAAAGAAAGTGACTCGTAAATAAATAAAACCCAGTGTCTATAATGCCTATCAGATATAGAGAGAGAGGACCAACCAAACTTAGCTTGATGTTCACAATGCTGAGCATCCTAAATATCTCCAGTATATCAATATCTCCATCATTTTAGTTAAAGAGACAGCATTCAAATCTCTAGGGGCACTAACACTCACATCTTGTTGACATTCCTGCAGGTTTTGCATTTTCTCACAGTATCACTTGTCTGTATAGGTCACCCTGTCACAGTCAAGTTTGATCATTTATTTTATGCAAACTAATTTCCGCTCCTCTCTCTGTGTAAGGTACGGCCGACGCTTCGTCCTGCTGCTGTCCATCGCTCTTCAGACCTTGTTTGGAGTCGCCGTGGCCTTTGCACCAAACTTCCCCATCTATGTGACTCTCCGCTTTCTAGTTGGCACCACGATATCGGGAGTCATCATCAACGCCTTTGTACTTGGTATTTACAAAGCACTCAACAGACTTCTCATGTGTGAATTGTGAATTATTCATTTTCAATGACAATTAAAGGGGCCCTTGTATGCTCTTTGGGATTTTCCATTTCCTGCAGTGTCTTACATAGGTTTTTGTGCATGTAAATGGTCTGCAAAGGCTAAAACTGTGGATAATCCGTAACACAATGACATCACTACGTAATACTCGCACTTCTATTGGCCAGTGCTCCAACACATTGTATGTGATAGGCTAAGGGGCAGGATATCTACAAGCAGTTGACCAATCACAACAGAGCCGGCCAGCTAACCAATCAGAGCAGACTGAGCTCTGGTTTCAGACAGAGGGTGAAAAGAGGTGCTGCAGCACAGGCAGTATGAGAAAGAGCTTTTTAAAACATGTCAACATGTCACAGTAGAGGTGCAAAATACAAATATGAAACCTGAAAATGACCATTATATGTCCTGTGTAATGTTACTAGCAGGCATAATTCTTAACTGTCAGTGGCTAGTCATCTCATTTGTCAAACCTTCACATATCGTACTTAAAGTGTTAATTGCTCATGCTTTCTTTGTCCAATTCCACAACACAAACCCTTGCCACTCTTTCCAAAACCTTAAAGCTCCACACCACAACCCTAGCTTAACCCTCTCCTCATGAATCCTCCTCTCCTCTCCTCTCCTCTGCTCTCGTTCCAAACCCTGCACTGTTTTTCTAAAGGCACAGAGTGGACGTGCACCAAAAGACGCATGCTGGCTGGTATAATCACCGACTACGCCTTTGGTCTGGGCTACATGCTGCTAGCGGGCGTAGCATACTTGATACGAGACTGGAGAAAGTTGCAACTGGCCATATCGGCCCCCGGTTTCCTGCTCATCTTCTATATATGGTGGGAAATTCAACAAGCACCTGAACATTAAACCCACTGTTTATTCATACAGTTCTTCACAAGAGTAAATGAATGCCCTCTTTGTAATTATCATTTCCTGTCCTACTCCTCGTTGTGGCATTTTCTCCTCTCCCTTCTCCCCCTGTCGCCTCTCTCTCTCTCTTTATCTCTGTCAGGGTGGTTCCTCAGTCGGCCCGATGGTTGTTGGCCAATGACAGAAGGGAGGAAGCCATCGCACTCCTCCGCAAAGCAGCACTTGTGAACGGCCGTGTCTTACCTCCTGCTGTACAAGTGTGTCTCTCTGCATTTCATAACTGCCTTCTATCTGAACTATTTCAATGTGTCTTTTGCCTGCAGCAAGACCTGTTACAGACTCATTTCATTTAAAACCTTTATTTATCCAGGTGTATCCCATTGAGATCATTGATCTCTTTTTCAAGGGAGACCTGCTCAAGTAGGTTCCACATGAAACATTAAAACATAAACAGAACAACAAAAAGGACATCATACAGCATCATTACAGGGATTACAATTTACATAACTATCCACATGCACAGGTACCAACAGCTTCCGATTCAGTAGCATCCAACCGAGCTTTAAAAACATTTAGTGGCACCAGATTGCTCAGTTTCCATTTCAATTGCAGACTATTCCAAGACAGTGGAGCTGCGCATCTAAATGCTATCTTCCCTAAGACAGTCCTAGCAGTTGGCACATTTAATAAAACCACAGCATGCGATCTCAGGCCGTAGCCACTTACAATTTGCCGTGAGATCAGGGAGCAGATGTAGGATGGAAGTTTCCCTAACATGGCTTTGTATATAAAAATGTACCAGTGACTGAGCCTCCGTACAGTTAGCGAAGGCAAACCAGCCCTTGCATACAGGGTACAGTGATGGGTTAATGCTTTACAGTTTGTCACAAATCTCAGTGCACTGTGATACGCAGTTTCTTTTTTAGAATGGAAAAGAAACAACAAACCCATCACTTTGTTTGTCCATTTCCTGATACTTTTCCCTACACTGCATAATTCCTTTATCTCACAGCGGATTTAAAATCCTGCCAAGATGAGATGTTACACAATGTCTACATTGTGTCAAGATTGCTCACTAATTTCCTTAAACAAATGTGAACTGTAGTTTTGTTTAATATGTCCCCTTTAAAACAAGAGTAGAAGTGAATTTGCTGGGGAAATCTTTTCCAGCTGTGGGTGATACACAATGCACTTTTGGCATTCTAGTGAGTATTAATAGCAGGATAGGTATGTAAGTGGGATTTTCTCAAAATAACCCACAGTACCCAAGGTCATAGCAACAAAGGAACACTCACTGCAACAGTTGGGCAAATGTATGTGTTTTTAATTGTTTAAATAGCTATGCGGCTATATAACACAGAGCTCATGCTTTGGCTACTGGGTTAATACTTGGATATATTTGAAATAATAAAAAAGTAGAATATCACCAGCGTTGTCTTTTAAATGCTTTTGTTTTCCTGTCCAGATTGAGAAGTTAGGTGGAGGGAAGCAAAATTATTCAGCAGTGGATCTCCTAAGAACTCCTCAAATGAGAAAGAGGGCTTTCATCTTGTTCTACATCTGGTACGTTTCAGGCATCTGTGTATGTGTTTATGCTCAAATGCTCTATAGTTCATATTTAGTGAATACCAAATCATTCCATGTTTCTTTGTCTGTTTTATTTCTCTCTCCCTCCGTTACTCCCCAGGTTTGTGAATGTGCTGGTGTATTACGGCCTCTCTCTGGGTGTGTCCAGGCTGGGGACTGACCTCTACCTGACTCAGTTTGTGTTCGGGTTGGTTGAGATCCCGGCCCGTTCTGTGGTCCTGCTCGTCCTGCCCTACAGTCGTAGACTTTCCCTGAGTGGATTTCTGGCTGTGGGAGGACTCGCCTGTCTGCTCACGCTCGCTGTTCCTGAAGGTGCATTTAATGTTTTCTGTAATCGAGCTCCAAATAGGGATGTGTCGCGAACGAACGAGCCAGCTCCAAGAGCATGCAGTGTCAGCGACATGTAATATCCAAGGATTAGAGACTGTTGGATGCTGCTGTTTTGAGCATTGCAATATATTTATTTTCATTATGTTATTTATTTATGATTATTTTTAGGCTCGGCAAAGATTTGTTGTCAGTTTGTATAGGTGTTGCTATCCGCTTTTTTTTTGCGTGGTTCTACAATCAGAGAGTTACAAGGGTCTGTAAATGCAATGCAAACAATTGGCCACAGCAAATCATTTATATTAAAAATGTAATTTTTACTTTTGAATACTTCAGTACAAAGGATGTATTGAATAATTTAAGTGATATATGTGTACACATATAAATCATTAGTCAAAACAGGGCTAAATTTGATTGAATTATAAAAGGTATATAATATTATATATAATTCCCATCACTATCTCCAAACCTTTATCTCATCCTCAAATAACTCATACTCACGTGTCTCAACTCTCTCTCTGTAGATTATCCCAATGTCCAGACTGGTCTTGCCATGGTGGGAAAGTTCGGCATAACAGCGTCCTTTGCTGTAATCTATGTGTACACTGCTGAGATTTTTCCCACTGTGCTTCGGTAAGACATGTTCATTAGTACAGTTTCAATTAATTTTCTCATCCAAAATGATCTCAAAGTGATTTTTAACAAGACATGATGTGAAGGTTCTTGTAGAAAGCATTAGTGACTAGGTAACAAGTTCCTTATAAGTGCTTAGAAATAAGCACTTAGCTTGTGTCATGACTGAACTTAGCTTTTTTTGTGTTTATGGAGCTTTATTAAGATTAATACACGCTTTACAAACTTGTATTATCGGCTTTGATTGGTTAGCTGGCCGACCCTGTTGGGTTAAACGCTTAGAGATCTCCCGCTGCTTATCACGTACAATGATACAATGAGAAGCTGATGGAATTTGCCTTTGCAGACCAATTACATGCACAAAAACCTATATAACACACTAGAGGAAAGAAAAAGCATAATGGGCGACTTGAATACTTGAATACCTATTATAAAACCCTTTTTCCAATGATGTTGTGTCTTCCTTGTGTACAGGCAAACAGGACTAGGTGTGTCCTGCATGTTTGCGAGGATGGGCGGTGTGTTAGCTCCCATGATAAACATACTTCACAGCCACAGCCCCACTACACCTCTGCTCATCTTTGGTACCTTCCCGCTGCTCGGGGCTCTCCTGGCCCTGGCGCTGCCCGAAACGGCCGACAGACCTCTGCCAGACACGGTGGAGGATGCAGAGAACTGGGACATGAGGTACCACAATGTGACCTTGGTTTAGCTAATGTGTCCTTGAAGCTCCTTAGCACTCCTTTTTCCCATGTGAATCCTGAAACATCTGCAGAGAGCTCAGTGTGTTCCCTGTGTTTTGTCTCCTGCAGGTCGCCTTCCGACAAGGAGAAGGCTGAGATGTCTGAGGAGACGAGCCAATCAGTAAGCACGCAGCACAGAAAAGCAGGAGATACAACGTCTAGCTAACTGTGTGTGAAGTGTGCACAAATTCAATTATTCACATAAACATAACAACCTCAACTTTGTTACCAGGTACTGTACCTAAGATGAGACACTACAGACTTCCTCACATGCACTGGTTGAAATTTAGATTTGGGGCCGTTGTGCTTCTATTACACGTCTTTTTGAAAGAGTTTCAAATAAAAACATCCTAAATGCTCATTTAGGGGATTATTTTACTAAACTTTGTATATATGCGTCCGTAGATTTCTCCTTAATCTGCCAAAAGTTAGCATTAGTTAATGAACCATTTGCATATTTAAACATAACAATTCCTGGTTATACAAAGAACATTTTCAATCAACTATGGACGTTTTAGAGGGTTACTTAAAGTTAGTTAGGGCAGTTTTCTCCAAAGTTTTTTCCCAGACAGAAATCCTCACTTCAGCGGCACTTAGGTAGATCTATTCTGAAGTCTGATTCAAATGATATGTTATTCTTATTTTATATTTTTTAATGGCTGTTTTCTGATACATGGAGTGATAACAAGAAAGACCCAAATGTCCCTCTGTATAAACCTTTTACTTTCAAACCTGTCAACGAAATGAAACAATCATTTAAAACCTGGCTTTTTCCTATGTTTGGATTTCTGCTACGAAAATGTATGCCAATTCCTGATTTGCTTATTTAAACAAAGATTGCAGAAAACATGGGTTAATGATTTCCTTAAGGGGAAATGTGCTGGTTAGTTCATAGATAAAATGCTCTACCCTATTCACCTGTAGTGTATCCTGTTCACACAACACCCTCTATGAAATACATGATCTGCATTAAGAGCTCCATGCAAACACACCAAACTGAAATGCACATACGCACAAACCAGGCTTTTATATTTGCTGCCAAGGATAATTTAACAGCCTACAGTTTTTGAAAATGAAGGTTAAAAGTATTTCTTTACAATCTGCTCAACTGTTTACACCTTTAGTAAACATGTTGAGATGTGGTTTGATATATTTTACATACGTGATGGGACAGAGTTTGCAGACACACAGATTGCATGTTTGTATTGACTTTTTTTTAAATAACTTTAATATTTTTATATAAAAGTGTACCATGTCTGTGGACTGTTGCTGGAATACCTTTGTGGTACTTTAATGCTGTATTAAAAAAGCAAACATTTTCTATATTCTCAAGCCAAGAGAAATAAAGCTAGTTGAGTGAGATTGCATAGTTAACTTTATAAATGTAGCATTTTGTCAAACTTACATAGCTCATTTGCAGTTTTTTATGGATGCTATTGGATGTTTCTGTGATTAGAATGTGAAAATATATTTGATATCAGCATTGTTTGTAAAAGTTTGCTGTCTTTTTTATTGTATTGAATTATACTTGGATGTAAAATGGATTACTAATGAAACTGAAATATCTGGTACTGTTGACTTTTACATAAAGTTTTTAAGGGCTGTCATTTTTATAAATATGAATGTGTAATACAGATAAAGGCATGCATCAGGAGCACTGGTTATGTATTATGCAATGTCCCTCAGGCAAAAGGAATTTGGTTCTCCAAAATCTATTATTCCCCACGACAAGAACTCAGTGAATCCTTATTCTAATGCATGACTCTGCTAAAGCATGCATTGCTGCTGCCCAACAGTGTTTGCTTACCAAGAAAAGGGCCACAGACGCCATAAAACCTTATTTCTTTTTTATTGCATTGATTCCAGACCATTGCATTTGAATGCAACAAAGTTAAAAGCACAAGAACAAATTAAAATGTGAAAAAATGTACTTTGTACAACTGAATTGAAGGCACTGCAGATTTGTGGCACCAGCAATAAACTTGTTTAAAACTGTGTTTGGAAACTTCAGCTTATTCTGTGCAGCCTCTTATTTCACCCTGTAATTCAACAGCAACACATAATGATCACTAAGCAGCTCCTTATGAAGTGATCACAGCGCCTCAACACGTCTGATATCAGGCAGCTTTCATCCTCAGGCACTCGCATAGTGGCTTCAACACATCATTAAACATAGTGGAAATGTGCAAATCTATGCCAGTGTGACATATGTAGCATCAGTGGTGACCCCGCAGTTGTTATCCTTCATAGACATGAGGATGTAGCCGTCATTGCCCCAGTAAGTGGACCATGAGTTCTTTACCAACCAGTAGGGCTCCTCGTTCAGGGTGCCGTAACCCACTGCGAGCACAGCATGATCCAAATCTGCAGTGGTATTACCTGAAAAACACAAGAAACAAGTTGAAGAACAAGATCGGTGTTGCAGCAAAAAGTGTGACCGCCAGCGAGATGTGAACTCACCACACGCCGGTTCATAGTAGACGCCGTGGCTGTAGAACACAAACGATCGGTGCCCGGCATCGATGCTGACAGCCACCGGCCCGTTTTTAAAGAGCGCCAGCTTCAGGGCCTCTGCATCTCCTGATGTGACGTTGGTGTAGCTCTTGATTTGTGCAGTCAGCTGGGACGCGTTCACATGGCAAAATCCATTCTGTTCAGAAAGGAAGGGACAACGTTTACGGCTGAATTCATGTAGCAGAAAAACATGATTGTTTCCCCTTGTGGCTAGGGATGGGAATTGATAACATTTAATAGATCCAAATGCCTTGCCATGCTTTTATTCAAAGGGACTTACAAGATGTAAAATAAACCATGAAGATAAAACTCAGAGCAGCAAGAAACCTGCGAGTACATTCACTTTAAGCCATACCACTGTAAGTGCTTGTGCATTAGTTTCATTCAGCTATAACAGCTAGAACTTCTCTGCTTATCGGTCAGATTGTATATCTATTTGTCATCGCAGCTACTTTAATATCTCAGAGAACACACCACTAAATGTTTGCCTAATAATGTTTGATCATGTTAGAATAAAGGGAGCAGGGGGACAAAACTTTCCCTACTTGTAAGAAAGAGGTAATAGTAACGGATCTGTCAATACTCACAAGTAGGAGTACTTCTTAAAGGTAGGTTTAGTTGTGTCAACAGAAGTGAAACACCTTCACAGTTGGCTGCAATCCTTAAAAATAAAACTCTTAATTGGGCTTGGGTGCAGTCTTTTAAATGTTGACTTGCTACAACAGCTACAGGCTGCATATTTTGTATTCATCTCACCATCCCCATGTAGGCTCCGTAGGTTTCTGTTGTTGCGATGCCTCCATGTTTCATGATCCACTCGTATCCTCTCCACTCCTCCCCTCCATCGCAGCCGTTATTGCCGAAACCCCAGGAACAGTCCACCAGCATCTGCTGGGACAGAACCTGCAGAGAGCCCATCTGAAACAACAAGACAGAACAACATGATCCCACTCAGATGAGCAACCTCAGCATGAATCACTTTTTCTGACCTAAAAAAGTTAATTGTTTGGGAAAATAAAGTTCAGTCAAGACCAGAGGTTGCACTAGAGTTTTTCGCTGCCCGACAGGATCGTAACATTTCCATCACAATCCATTATTACCCGTCGGTCTGTACACAACTCTGACGGGGGGGGGGCACGCTCGTGAACTGTCAACGGGGGGGAGCTTGTGAACTGTTAGCGCCGATGTTATGTATGTCCACTGCACCTCGCGGGAGTGCCCCACAGCGTAAAGCACTCACAGACATTTCAATGATTTGTACGGCAAAGTTAGGTTTGGAAACGATATCATCTCCTTTTTGGCGGGCTTGCATAACACCGGAACCTCGCTGTGGGGAAGCTTTGGCGCTGTTCTGAGTTTGTTCTAATCTGTCAAAATGACGGACTGCTTTCAGATTTTTACGTCATTGTTAAAAAAAATCGGTCATAGACGGAAAATATTCGGTTAACGCGACCTCTGGTCAAGACATGTTTTTTACACCAGCTGTTGTGTATGCAGATGCTGTGAAGTTACCAAGATGGGGAGCAGCTCTGTTTACGAGCCTGCAGGTCACTTCTTGCTGCTGCGCTGCTGGCAAAGGTATAAAGATAATCTGCTGAGGCTGCACAACAGAACTTACTCTTAACCTCATCTAACTGTGTCTGAAAAGAACTATACATGCTTTAATAGAGAACTGCATGTATCTTCTCTCTCTGTGCTACCATTTCAAGTGAGAAATCTTAAGTAATTTTCGTAAAACGGCTGGACATTTTAAAGTAAATATAAAAAAGATAGGATTTTTGTCAATTTGTTTTCATAAAAATAAAAGAAAACTATTTGAATGATGCTTTCATCAGAACAAAACTGAGTATTTTATAATAAACAACCTTCTTCCATCTTTTCCCTGCAGTCAACACTACTCAATCCCTTACAGCTACTGGCCAAGGCAAGGGGCGAAATCAGGAGTGTTTTGGTAAAAGAGTTAAAGAATTCGGTCATTTCAATGGGGTGCCTTCACATCCTATAAAACAGCGTCCAATGATTGGATCTAGTTGCATGGCAACAACAGAAAAGGAATGCCTTTGAGCTTTGCCGTGCATGGGCTGGAGGCAGGCCGGAGCCAGTACATTGTCATGTCTGTCTAACGTCAGTGTGGAACAATGACTCTTCTTACCCCCCCACCACCTCCTCTGAAGGGAGCGACTTGTTTACACTCGCAGAGGGGCTTAAAGGACACAACAGGGGGGCCACAACTCAAATTAGGGCATCAAAGGCCGAATCATTACACTTTGGTGACTGAAAATAGACTCAAATGGTCAGTCCAAGTTCACACAACATTATATTTGACTATATGTTTTATACTGGCCATTTTAGGAGTTTAAAATGGAATAGCATAATTAGGTCTTGTATAATTTACAATAGGCTTACTTACTCTATTTCGCCTTATACCTGCACTGTACATTTGCTGTAAATGTACATTTCCCTGCTCTGCACAAATAAGGGATTTCTCTGATTCTGATTATTTCCTTTCGTGTGCTGTTGTAGTGTTATCTTTGGAAAATTGTCATAAAAATGTACCTTACTTCAACCCAAAATCAGCCATAACTTTTCAACTGATAGCCATATTTTATTCTTTGTTTCTATGACATGTGCTGTATGTATCCTGCCTAAATAACCAAATTCCCTTCATACAGCTACAAGCACTATTAAAGTGACATTTTTGCACATTTTAAATATTTAGAAAAATGCCAAAGATATATTAACACCAAACATAACTGCGATGAAAATCAACCAAAACATGAGCAGATGAAGCGCCATGCTGATCATCTGTGGCTTCAAACAGCATAAGGGAGTGTGGAAACACCGGAGAGTGGCCAGTGCGAGAGCTGCTGGTTTCTAATCCTTTACCTTCAGGAAGAGAGCGCCCTCTACTGTTCCAGTGGTGGCAAAGCTCCAGCAGGATCCGCAGATGGCCTGGTCCTTCACCGGGGTCACAGCACCTGCACAGAGTGGAGGTTAACACTAGGAACTCCAGGAAGAAAGAACCGTCTTTGGTAAAACAATGATATATATATGTACGTACCGTAAAGCCTCCAGTCAAGTGACTCAGGTAAGTTCACCCCTTTGTAAAGCTTTGAGGGGAAGGGGAGCCCTCTGTTCGGGGTCTTTCCTCGTTTCCTCCCCCTCATGGTGGCCAGCTCCGACATGGTGCGATCCGACAGAGAGTTCAGAGCCAGAGAGAAGGGAAGCCCTGCGCGGTTTGTTGAGTGGACATACCTACAGAAACAAGAAGACAGTCATCAGAAACCCTCCAGTTTGTTCATATTGTTTTAAAAAGCTCTACTTAACCCTTTCCCCCCCCCCCCCCCGACCTTACTGTTATTCGTACCTTGCGTGGTACAATCGGCTTCTTATTTTCATTTATTACTGTTGTGATATCGTATTTTTTTCCAATTAATTAATTTAATCTCAATTTCTGCGCTCTGTGTGCTACACTTTTATCATTGTTTATAGGATTGTAGTGTCTTGTATGTTCTATAATACAATTAAAATAGTTTCTTACACAACAAAATGCCCTGCAGTGAGAAAACATATTCATTTTTGACTAGTCTACAATGTTTGTTAGATTCCAACCAACATAGTTTTGTCGTTGTTGTCATGACATTTCAAATAAAAAGAGACTTTTGCAACAACGTAAAAGAAAAAAAGTATTGAATGTCATTCTCACCTGAGGTTATGAACAAAAGCGTGCTGTCTTTTCTCATGCTCTCTCTCATCGCTGTACTGACGCTGAAACTTGTCCTTGAAATGGTTGAACATGCGCTCTGAGTGGCCGGAAGCTGAGGTGTGGATGAGATCTTTCATTGGATTGGCCAACATGTGGTGCTCCACGCCTGGACCAGGAAATCCCCCACAGCTCATCCCTGTAGGGGGGGAAATAAAGTGTGTTTTAACCCTTTTAAACTTTAAAGGTCCCCGATTATACATCAATATATTATAGGTCTCAGATATATACAAACATGTCTCTGAAGTGTTTGCCTCCAAACACCAAACAGATCATTGCAGCATCCCATAATCCCCTCTGTTTCAGCCCTGTTTCCAAAGTGCTGATTCTCTGTCTGTTACTTTAGATGAAAATAAGGAGCCCCTCCCCACGCCCCTCTGAGAGATATTTGGTTAAAAAGAACACATTAGCCGCGTTCACACCAAGTACTTTCCTGTACTTAGTTCCGGCACTAAGAGCCCTGGCGCTTTTAACCCCAGGGTACTTAGTACAGATCGCGTTCACACCGGAGTACTTTTCCCTGAGGGAAGATTACAAGTACAGTAGGTGGCGGTAAGCACCTTAAAGTTGTTTGCAACCCGCTACAAAACAAGAGAAGAAGAAAAACTGATACAGGATCTGTTTAATCGCCATGTCGGTTTTCTTTATTGCACTCTCAAGACATAACATTAAATAGAAATATTTTAAATGTAACTAAAGTGTCAGTTGTACATGTCAGTAAACATTGTCAATATAAAATAAAGTGTCAGTTGTACTATATAATAACAGTAATAACAATATAAAATAAACTCCCAGGTGTAGGGAGTCTCAGCAGCAAACCCACCTTTATTATATATCTTCCTGAGACCCACTGCATCCGTCTGCCATAAACACTATGCAAACATACATGTTAGTTTTGGCCCATAGTGGACTCCATGTTGTGTTGTGTGAAATGGGGGGGAATTAAAAGTTTAGGTCAAATAATATTTAAAATGATATAAATTATCATATTTGTGTATGTGCCCCTGCCATTCCCCCACAAGGTTGCAACATTGATGATAAATAAATGACAAATAAAGCTTTGCCAGTTTATAACCGATGAAACATGATGGTATCAGAATAATCACTTACATGTGATGTATAGGATGCTACACAGGTCACAAAAGATAAAGTGTCAGGAGAAATAAGCTTAATCGCCATGTCGGTTTTCTTTATTGCACTCTCAAGACATAACATTAAATAGAACAATTTTAAATGTAAATAAAGTGTCAGTTGTACATGTCAGTAAACATTATATATAAAATAAAGTCATAACAGTAATAACAATATAAAATAAACTGTCCCAGGTGTAGGGATATTCTCAGCAGCATGCACACCTTAGTGCAACGTTGTGTGTCGTGTGTCAGTATTTACAAAAACTATACCAAATAAACTGTTATTAAATGCAGTTTGTCGCTCATCCTGCCGCTGCGCCGACGCTTCCTCATGGCGCAGCGCCCACACTTCATCCTGGTGCTGCTGGCGCTCCATCTGCTGCTTGAACACTTCTGCCTGGCGCTCCATCGAGGTGAGCATCTTGTCCTCCGTTTCCTGGGCCTTGGTGAACAGCACCATCTGATCTCCACGCAGCGACTCATTCACCACGGCACGCCGGTCCTCCAACGCCTGGGCTGTGTCAAAGAAATTCGCATCCCGTGTCCGCTTTCCTAAGAGGGGAAAATAAGCAATATACAATATACAAGTTTAGTCGCCATGTAGTTTTACAACATACTAGGAATGTGTTTTTTGTATTTTCACAAATAGAATTAAGGTTTCACAAATCTGAAACTGTGTTATAAAGAATGTTTAGACCCTCTGGGATAATCCAGTCCAAATAAATCGGCTATGCAGCGATTTAAGAGGTTCAAACACGGAGGATTGTTCCTTTTTGAAGAGTGCTTCATGTATGCTTGAACTTTGTTTAATGTTGTTGAGGCAAGTTAAACATAAAATATGATGAATATTATGAAATAAACATGATTGTGAACATCATTTCGATGCGTAACGTTCTTTCAAGACAAAGTTACAGTGTGTGTGTACTGTGTGCTCGGGGCCGGTGTTAGCCTATTATGGCTAGCATGGCTAGCTTGATCTACTGAGCAAATAAAAGTACATCTGAGACCATTATTGTGCAGATTAAAACCCCAGTGCATGTAGTTGATTTTACCTTCGTCGTGGTCGTCATCGTTGGCCACTGAATCCGCCGTTTGTAGTCCTGCCCGAGTTTCTTTATTTTTAGCCGGTGTGCCGTGGGGCTGTGCACATTCCCAGGTCGAGTGAAAGCTACTGAACTGGCTTCAGTGCATTCCCTGGGTCGCGTCCTCTGCGTAGATCTCCAGAAGCGCCGACACCTCATCATTTCTTGATGCTTGCCATAACTGCTTTCAAAAACAAACACAACGCACGGAGCGTTGTGTTTTTGTAGCGAGGAAAAACAATGGCGGCTCTACACAACATTTTCAGAGTTGTACGGGCGTGGTTTGCAATTCGCCCAGCCAATCAGCACTGGGGCACTTTTGGAGAACTTTTCACCCACAGAAAAGTACGCTCTCTGAGTTGGCTCTAAAAATGGGGGTAAAAGTACCCGAGATTAAGTACGATTTTTGGTGTGAACGCGACTCACGGAACTAAAACGCGAAAAGTACGGTGAAAGTACTCCGGTGTGAACGCGGCTATTGGTGCTCTAGGAGGAGATTCAGGTGATAAGGTGGGGTGGGGGGTTACCTTGGTTGGTGATTGGCTAATGGTTACACAAGCCAAAAAATCGTTATGACATCATAAAGTGGCCAAAATCTGATCAGCTCATTTTCAGACAGGATTTTATATAAAGGGATCAGGACAAAAAGTGAGCGAATCTTTTTTCCTGAAACTTCCAGAATCTCTTTACACAGAGGGGACACATGTTGATGTATAAAAGACGTGAAAAAGTGGATTTTGCATAATAGGTCCTTTTTAAAAACAATTCTGGATGTTTGGACCTACAGCAGAGCACACACCTTCAGGCAGGGAGAAGGCTTTGGGGTCCACATGAGGGCTGAACTCTTTGTAGTCCACCAGGTATTTGTCGTAATGTGAGCCCAAGAGCGTGTTGTATCCCATCATCTCGTAATGCAGCGGGGTGACTGGGTCCTCCTTGCTGTTTGCCCCCCGCTCTGAGTGTGTCACCCACAGTGTGTAGGTGTTCTTCTTGTGACCCACAGTGGTCACATTCTGCCACAGTTCACACAGGGACCCTCCAAAGTACTCCATCCTCAGGAACTATGGGGGAGGAGGGGGCATCAATATCAGAGTGGCAAACTCAGTGGACCTTTTTAAACGACATCTGAAGACATATTTTTCTAGATTAGGTTTTTATTAGGAACATCCACCTTTTAATTGGTCTTTAAATCATTATAATTTTGTATATTCATTTATTTGATAGTTTTCATATTTTAATATATTTATTCATGTTATCTTATGTCTTCCTTTGTTGTACTGAGAGGATTGTGAACATTTGGATCATTATGTATTTTATTGTACTCTTCATTGAATTTTTAAATTATGTTTACTTTGCTGCCTGTGTGTAAAAAGGTTAAACGTTTGACCTGAATTGAATTTCTTGTTATCTGATTTAAATGTGTGCAGTGTTGTTACAGCACTTGGAGATGCAGATACTGTATGAAAAGTGCTATAAAAATAAAGCTTTATTATTATTATTAATATTATTATTATCAACATTGTGAATGGTAAACACACATAATTGAATATGTCTGCATCTGGAAGAAATCAGGGTTGAATTAAATGTAAAGCTACAGTTAAAATGAAATCAATACATGCATTTGTATCCTGTTGCAAAGAGGATGATGTTAACTATGATGTTTTGATGTATGGAGCCCAGTTTTACCCGAGCCCCTAACCTAAATCTCACAAGATATTCATGAGTGCCATTTATTTGCACACACTGTCCTCTCTTGTTGAAACACAACCAGTTGGAGGTCTGCAAATAAATCCTTTAAGTGTAAATAAGTGCAGAGTTGCCAACACCCGCTTTAAAATCTGTCTGCTCAGGTTCAGTCTGAAGTTACATTTGAATAGGTCACAGAATACACCGGGAGGGGGGAAGCAAATAGTACTTTTTGTAGAAGTTCTTATTTTAGGGATTATTTTTCCATGCTGTAAAATAATCTAGGAAATGCTTTGGTTCATTATCATAGCAACGAATTACAGTCTTCAAGTTTGTTTAGGTTAATAAAACTGATATCAACATTTGTTTTTAAATCTCAGCTAAAAACGCACCTCTTTGCACTTGCTTTTAACACTAGTTGAACATAACATTTTTACATTTGTATGTGTTTTTATATGTTTCTAGTTACTGTGCTTTTTATCATATTATTGTACTCCCATTGTGTTATTTGATATTGTATTTATTCCGTGTACAGCACTTTGGTCAACTGAGGTTGTTTTTAAAATGTGCTATATACATAAATAAAGATTGAGATTGAGATTACACAACTTTGTTTTGGTGCTGAAATACTGCACCGAGCGCCTTTACACTCACAGACCTGGAAGCCCTGCACATCAGGCAGAGACGCCTGCGTGGTGACGGCTTCATCGGCCGTTCCGTTGGTCTGGAAACACTTCATCACGTTGTGCTCCGTCTCTGTGGTCTCTGGAGAGATTGTATAAGCAACGCCCCACTGCGGCTCTGCACCCAGCTGGTAGGTCGACACCTGGCCTGTTGACAAACAATGTGAGACACCTTTTGTTTACTTCAGTAACATAATGACATCACTATATTACACTAGTGCTTCTATTGATATGCTTTATGATAGGGTGGGACATCTCTCAGCGGTTGACCAATCAAAACAGAGCCAGCCAGCTAACCAATCAAATCAGACTGGGCTCTGGTTTCAGACAGAGGGTGAAAAGAGCTGCTGCAGCACAGGCAGTATGAGAAAAATAAAGAGCTTTTTGAACATTAAAGCATGCAGACATGTCACAGTAGAGAAACTAAATACTCATATTAGTGATGGGAATTATGGCTCTTTGAAGGGAGCCGGATCTTATGGCTCCGTTCCTTTCAAAGAGCCGTTCAAAAGAGCCGTTCAAAAGAGCCGTTCAAAAGAGCCCCCCTTTTTTTTAAAGGGGGCGGGGTTACTAGGTTTATCTGCGAAATAATCACCAGGATAATGATTGACTGTATTGCCAGACCTAATGTCAATAATCGGCATTGTAAACATGACACAAGGTGGCGCCATATCCATGTCATTCATGTCAGTGAATGTACTTTGAATTTACCCTCTGTATGTGTTAAGTAAATAAAGTTGCCTTGCCTTGAATGAAATTCATGCAACTCTTAATATTAGATACTGTGTTTTTAAGTGGTGATGGAGATTATTTGTTGATCCTGCTTTAAAGGATATTTTGCCTTTTACAAATGGTGCGCTTTATCACTGCCTGGGTTTTGGTTGAAGTGCATCCAAATGCTGCTACGTTTTCACGTTTGGCTAATTTTCCATCCGAAAAACACGTCGTCTACCTGTCCTGTACCACTTGTTATGACTTCTCTCTCGCGCGTATTCCGTTAAGACCAACCCCATCTCACTCCTCATGCTCAAACCTACCAATCAGAGTAGGGGCGGGTCTTCACAGAATACGTTTGGGGAACAAAATCAAGCTTTTTAAAAGGCGAGTGGATGTTGGCAGGCAGTGAGTGCAGACCAACGATTGAACGATAACAAGAACGGCTCTCACTAAGTAGGACTCGGTTCCCCTCGTTCGTACCAAAGAGCCGTTCAAAAGAATCGGCTCGTTCGCGACCGACACATCACTAAATCATATGAGCCTGATAATTAGGCTTTTCCATTTCTTTTAATGACCAAAACTCTCATATAACTCATTTTCTTTTCACCCTATGAACAGATTGTGCAACCCCATGACACAAATGTATGATTTGGGATACTTAAATACAAATTGGTAACTGCCACTTACTAACCGTAACGGAGAAAAGTTCAATCCGACATTTTACTTCCTGAAGATGGTAAGGATACAAAAGAAGAATCCTATAACATAATCTTAAACAAGACAGAAAGTAACAGGCTCAAAGTCATATGAGCTGTAACACGAGGTAACAGTGAAACTTCTCCAGAAGTGCTTATTCTTTCTTTTTCACTTCTTTGTTTATGTTCTGCTCTGCTCACAAAGGTCTGACACAAGAGGTCTTCAGTTTCACATCAATAATCCAGCCAAGCAAAAAAAAACAGCTTTAAGAGGAACAGTCATGTGGTTTCTTACCATGGTAGTAGTCTATCCGGCTGGACTTTGCCGCTAGATCAAACCAGGCCTCAAAAGGCTCCTTGATCTCAGCATAGGGCAGAGAGATCACCCCTGCAATGGAAAGGTCAAACATGTTATCGTGTAATAAGACAACATTATAAGGAAAAGGCCCGAATGTGTAATGTGCAGGTACTGCTTACCTTTGACATGATAGCTGCTCCCAAAATTTGGAAGAGAAGGGACTGCTTTTCCCTCTGAAGCTGAAAACAAGCATAACAAGTGTTATTTATGTAATACTCATAACAGAATGCATGTGATATGTAATAACATGTGTCACGAGTCCTTATCAATTACAAAGGGTCACAGTAAATATCGACAACAGATGTGGTAATTCAGTCAAATCTCTATTTTTTTCCAATGTTACGCCCATAGCAAACAATGAACGGATGCCTTTTGTCAGTCATTTGTAGGGAAATTAAACAATTAACATAAGAGAATGCGTTATTAGTCCCAGAATGTGGGGAAATGTGCAGTGTTTCATCAACAAAAATACAGAGTTAGTGCATAAGTGCCCAGATAAAAACTAAACTAAATATTGTAGACAGTCTGAATATAGAATTAAAACTATTGCACGCATGCTATGTACTTATCAAAAAGCATATCATAGTGATATTGATATTACAGATGAATAAACAAAAGAATTGGGTGTCTTTGTATGTGCAGTTTACTCGTATATATAATATCTACATTATGGGTAAACTGGGAGCAGTGCTGATTAAATTATTGTACATTATTAAGCCATTCTTCAAGTAAAACATATTTGTAAAAATCTAATAGCTCCCAGACTTTAATTGCCCACAATCCCTCATATTGCATTTAGCAAAGGGAAGGAATAACAATAACACAATAACACAATTACTAAGTTCAGTCATTAAAATGTAGCATTGCGTGTTACATATAAACCGAATCAAAGAATAGGTTATATAGTATCATAAGCTATATTGTAGGATGCATCAGGCTGCCTTTATAAGCAAGTTAAGTCTACATTTACATATTTCTGCCTGAAGTTTGGCATTAATTGAATCAGAATGCCTTAATTCGTCCCACAGAGATCATTACATTGTGACAGCAGTATAGATAGAGACGAACTTAAAAAAATAACAAACTGTTAGATAAAAATCCATGCACATAGTATTTAAAATAAATAGTACACATTCAGGGAAACATTGTAGAATACTGTGTGGTAGCGGGTAGATTGCAGTGGTATATAAAATAAATATAATTTGTTGTCAGTTAAAGGACATGTAATGTAATGTAATGCTGAGAAGTAGCAGGCAGTAGTAATACTAATATTAGCTAACATATTGCACAACACTGGTGTCATAGTTATAGTGCATAATAGTATAGTACAACCTCTATCATTTAAATGTATGAACTGCGAGTATGTACCACTGCTGTGAAAGACTCACTGTGTATTCCTTAAAGTATTCCTTATCTGAACAAAAACCTTCATGAAAACACGCTGTAATAACACTGTTATGCTATGCTAGCGGCTATAATAGCATGCAGCTAACTGAAAACACAATGTAAATATTGTCTCTTACCTATTACAGCCCACAAAAGAACAGCTGCGATGTACAAACGCATTGTTTCCACTGTGAGATCAGAAATACAGGAGTCAGACTAAACTAAAACAAAAACCCATGACTCGCAACCTTCGTTTGTTAATAAATAACTAACTGCAAGGACCCAACGTAACTGACGTCCTCTTTCAACCAATCACAGTGTTGCTTTGAAAAGTGTCCACAAATCAGACACGAGAGGTGGGGTTTATTTGCGATGTGATTTGTGTCATATGACTTAATCTGTAGTTATACCAAAGATGTAGTTATAATCAAAAATGCTTTGTAGAAACTTTATAAACAGTCTCTGCAATGACTGTAGTTTTTAATATGCAAGATTTTGTATCTGTGATTTCCAGTGTTGGTTAGTAACCACGTACATTTACTTAAGCACAGTACTTTAGCTGAGTATTCTCAGTTTATGCTACTTTATACACTATTCCACTACATTTTAGAAGCTAATATTGTACTTTTTACTCCGTTACATTTATTTGACAGCTTTTAGTGACTAGTTCCTTTTCAGATTTAGATTATTAGCTAAAACAAAATACAAATTGATTATTGAAAGGACTATGATATATAATTAAAGGTTAGGATATACAATATTTTGTATTAGTTCTACAGTACCTTTACCAGCTGTGATAAACACACTACCATCAATAATCATAAGTCATTTAATATATATATTTCTGAAATGGGCCAGTACGCATAAGGAGTACTTTCACTCTTGGTACTTTAAGTATATTTTGATACAGTTACTTTTGTACTTTTACTTCAGTAATGCAGAATGCAGGACAGTATTTTTTATAAATATGACTACTTCTTCAACCACTGTATACATACTGTATCTGTGGAACGCTTGAGTTGAAATATAGAGTGTTGTAAAGGTTAGCTCCGAATTAATGTTATTTATTGCGGTCCATGATGTGATGAAGATGTGAAGGAAGCCTTATCAGAGTGAGAAAGGGATGTCATTTAGGAGGTTGCCCATATATGGTCATTTAGAATGTTGGCCATGGTCCTTTAGAATGTGCTTTGGAGTTTTGGCATTCTGGAATGCTGGAATGTTGGGACAGACTATAAGTTCCAGGCTGATCAGTCTCCCTTCATTTGGACAGGAGAGGCCAAGGAGGGTAGGAGTGTGATCACTTTGAGAGGTTTTTTAAGTAAGATGAGGATTTTTCATGATGAAGGAAACTAACAGGTTTGGTATGACACAGCAGTGGACTATTTACAAGATAGTGCTACATTTGGGAGGGATTTAAATTACATGGGGAGGCTGATGATTTTCTTCCTTTTTGTTAACACTGTGAAATAGGCTTCTTCAGTTACGAGAAGACGATAGATTGTGAACATTTAGCCTGCAAATTTGCATGCACAAAGTATGTATTAGAGAATAGGGTTTGTTTTCTTCTGTTTCTTTACCTATTCTCTACCAGGTAAGACATTAAGAAAACGGGAAAGTCCTATGCGGATGTGACTTTGGGTCACATGCCGATGTGTCCTTGAGCAAGACACTTTAGCACAAATTGCTCCCGTAGGCATGTCTACGGTATTGAAGTGTTTGTAATGTAATATATATATTTGAGTTTTCTTCTGTTTCTCTACCTATTCTCTGGCAGATAGTTCATTCAGAAAACAGAAATCATTGGCGGATGTTGCATTCTTGAGACGTGACCATCTCTACTCACAAAATGTGAGACAGGGAATTTATAATGTGCCAACGTTTGCACATAGTAAGTTTTGGAGAATAGGGTTTGTTTTCTTCTGTTTCTTTACCTATTCTCTACCAGGTAAGACATTAAGAAAACGGGAAAGTCCTATGCGGATGTGACTTTCGGTCACATGCCGATGTGTCCTTGAGCAAGACACTTTAGCACAAATTGCTCCCGTAGGCATGTCTACGGTATTGAAGTGTTTGTAATGTAATATATATATTTGAGTTTTCTTCTGTTTCTCTACCTATTCTCTGGCAGATAGTTCATTCAGAAAACAGAAATCATTGGCGGATGTTGCATTCTTGAGACGTGACCATCTCTACTCACAAAATGTGAGACAGGGAATTTATAATGTGCCAACGTTTGCACATAGTAAGTTTTGGAGAATAGGGTTTGTTTTCTTCTGTTTCTTTACCTATTCTCTACCAGGTAAGACATTAAGAAAACGGGAAAGTCCTATGCGGATGTGACTTTCGGTCACATGCCGATGTGTCCTTGAGCAAGACACTTTAGCACAAATTGCTCCCGTAGGCATGTCTACGGTATTGAAGTGTTTGTAATGTAATATATATATTTGAGTTTTCTTCTGTTTCTCTACCTATTCTCTGGCAGATAGTTCATTCAGAAAACAGAAATCATTGGCGGATGTTGCATTCTTGAGACGTGACCATCTCTACTCACAAAATGTGAGACAGGGAATTTATAATGTGCCAACGTTTGCACATAGTAAGTTTTGGAGAATAGGGTTTGTTTTCTTCTGTTTCTTTACCTATTCTCTACCAGGTAAGACATTAAGAAAACGGGAAAGTCCTATGCGGATGTGACTTTGGGTCACATGCCGATGTGTCCTTGAGCAAGACACTTTAGCACAAATTGCTCCCGTAGGCATGTCTACGGTATTGAAGTGTTTGTAATGTAATATATATATTTGAGTTTTCTTCTGTTTCTCTACCTATTCTCTGGCAGATAGTTCATTCAGAAAACAGAAATCATTGGCGGATGTTGCATTCTTGAGACGTGACCATCTCTACTCACAAAATGTGAGACAGGGAATTTATAATGTGCCAACGTTTGCACATAGTAAGTTTTGGAGAATAGGGTTTGTTTTCTTCTGTTTCTTTACCTATTCTCTACCAGGTAAGACATTAAGAAAACGGGAAAGTCCTATGCGGATGTGACTTTGGGTCACATGCCGATGTGTCCTTGAGCAAGACACTTTAGCACAAATTGCTACCGTAGACATGCCTACGGTATTGAAGTGTTTGTAATGTAATATATATATTTGAGTTTTCTTCTGTTTCTCTACCTATTCTCTGGCAGATAGTTCATTCAGAAAACAGAAATCATTGGCGGATGTTGCATTCTTGAGACGTGACCATCTCTACTCACAAAATGTGAGACAGGGAATTTATAATGTGCCAACGTTTGCACATAGTAAGTTTTGGAGAATAGGGTTTGTTTTCTTCTGTTTCTTTACCTATTCTCTACCAGGTAAGACATTAAGAAAACGGGAAAGTCCTATGCGGATGTGACTTTGGGTCACATGCCGATGTGTCCTTGAGCAAGACACTTTAGCACAAATTGCTCCCGTAGGCATGTCTACGGTATTGAAGTGTTTGTAATGTAATATATATATTTGAGTTTTCTTCTGTTTCTCTACCTATTCTCTGGCAGATAGTTCATTCAGAAAACAGAAATCATTGGCGGATGTTGCATTCTTGAGACGTGACCATCTCTACTCACAAAATGTGAGACAGGGAATTTATAATGTGCCAACGTTTGCACATAGTAAGTTTTGGAGAATAGGGTTTGTTTTCTTCTGTTTCTTTACCTATTCTCTACCAGGTAAGACATTAAGAAAACGGGAAAGTCCTATGCGGATGTGACTTTGGGTCACATGCCGATGTGTCCTTGAGCAAGACACTTTAGCACAAATTGCTCCCGTAGGCATGTCTACGGTATTGAAGTGTTTGTAATGTAATATATATATTTGAGTTTTCTTCTGTTTCTCTACCTATTCTCTGGCAGATAGTTCATTCAGAAAACAGAAATCATTGGCGGATGTTGCATTCTTGAGACGTGACCATCTCTACTCACAAAATGTGAGACAGGGAATTTATAATGTGCCAACGTTTGCACATAGTAAGTTTTGGAGAATAGGGTTTGTTTTCTTCTGTTTCTTTACCTATTCTCTACCAGGTAAGACATTAAGAAAACGGGAAAGTCCTATGCGGATGTGACTTTGGGTCACATGCCGATGTGTCCTTGAGCAAGACACTTTAGCACAAATTGCTCCCGTAGGCATGTCTACGGTATTGAAGTGTTTGTAATGTAATATATATATTTGAGTTTTCTTCTGTTTCTCTACCTATTCTCTGGCAGATAGTTCATTCAGAAAACAGAAATCATTGGCGGATGTTGCATTCTTGAGACGTGACCATCTCTACTCACAAAATGTGAGACAGGGAATTTATAATGTGCCAACGTTTGCACATAGTAAGTTTTGGAGAATAGGGTTTGTTTTCTTCTGTTTCTTTACCTATTCTCTACCAGGTAAGACATTAAGAAAACGGGAAAGTCCTATGCGGATGTGACTTTCGGTCACATGCCGATGTGTCCTTGAGCAAGACACTTTAGCACAAATTGCTCCCGTAGGCATGTCTACGGTATTGAAGTGTTTGTAATGTAATATATATATTTGAGTTTTCTTCTGTTTCTCTACCTATTCTCTGGCAGATAGTTCATTCAGAAAACAGAAATCATTGGCGGATGTTGCATTCTTGAGACGTGACCATCTCTACTCACAAAATGTGAGACAGGGAATTTATAATGTGCCAACGTTTGCACATAGTAAGTTTTGGAGAATAGGGTTTGTTTTCTTCTGTTTCTTTACCTATTCTCTACCAGGTAAGACATTAAGAAAACGGGAAAGTCCTATGCGGATGTGACTTTGGGTCACATGCCGATGTGTCCTTGAGCAAGACACTTTAGCACAAATTGCTCCCGTAGGCATGTCTACGGTATTGAAGTGTTTGTAATGTAATATATATATTTGAGTTTTCTTCTGTTTCTCTACCTATTCTCTGGCAGATAGTTCATTCAGAAAACAGAAATCATTGGCGGATGTTGCATTCTTGAGACGTGACCATCTCTACTCACAAAATGTGAGACAGGGAATTTATAATGTGCCAACGTTTGCACATAGTAAGTTTTGGAGAATAGGGTTTGTTTTCTTCTGTTTCTTTACCTATTCTCTACCAGGTAAGACATTAAGAAAACGGGAAAGTCCTATGCGGATGTGACTTTGGGTCACATGCCGATGTGTCCTTGAGCAAGACACTTTAGCACAAATTGCTCCCGTAGGCATGTCTACGGTATTGAAGTGTTTGTAATGTAATATATATATTTGAGTTTTCTTCTGTTTCTCTACCTATTCTCTGGCAGATAGTTCATTCAGAAAACAGAAATCATTGGCGGATGTTGCATTCTTGAGACGTGACCATCTCTACTCACAAAATGTGAGACAGGGAATTTATAATGTGCCAACGTTTGCACATAGTAAGTTTTGGAGAATAGGGTTTGTTTTCTTCTGTTTCTTTACCTATTCTCTACCAGGTAAGACATTAAGAAAACGGGAAAGTCCTATGCGGATGTGACTTTGGGTCACATGCCGATGTGTCCTTGAGCAAGACACTTTAGCACAAATTGCTCCCGTAGGCATGTCTACGGTATTGAAGTGTTTGTAATGTAATATATATATTTGAGTTTTCTTCTGTTTCTCTACCTATTCTCTGGCAGATAGTTCATTCAGAAAACAGAAATCATTGGCGGATGTTGCATTCTTGAGACGTGACCATCTCTACTCACAAAATGTGAGACAGGGAATTTATAATGTGCCAACGTTTGCACATAGTAAGTTTTGGAGAATAGGGTTTGTTTTCTTCTGTTTCTTTACCTATTCTCTACCAGGTAAGACATTAAGAAAACGGGAAAGTCCTATGCGGATGTGACTTTGGGTCACATGCCGATGTGTCCTTGAGCAAGACACTTTAGCACAAATTGCTCCCGTAGGCATGTCTACGGTATTGAAGTGTTTGTAATGTAATATATATATTTGAGTTTTCTTCTGTTTCTCTACCTATTCTCTGGCAGATAGTTCATTCAGAAAACAGAAATCATTGGCGGATGTTGCATTCTTGAGACGTGACCATCTCTACTCACAAAATGTGAGACAGGGAATTTATAATGTGCCAACGTTTGCACATAGTAAGTTTTGGAGAATAGGGTTTGTTTTCTTCTGTTTCTTTACCTATTCTCTACCAGGTAAGACATTAAGAAAACGGGAAAGTCCTATGCGGATGTGACTTTGGGTCACATGCCGATGTGTCCTTGAGCAAGACACTTTAGCACAAATTGCTCCCGTAGGCATGTCTACGGTATTGAAGTGTTTGTAATGTAATATATATATTTGAGTTTTCTTCTGTTTCTCTACCTATTCTCTGGCAGATAGTTCATTCAGAAAACAGAAATCATTGGCGGATGTTGCATTCTTGAGACGTGACCATCTCTACTCACAAAATGTGAGACAGGGAATTTATAATGTGCCAACGTTTGCACATAGTAAGTTTTGGAGAATAGGGTTTGTTTTCTTCTGTTTCTTTACCTATTCTCTACCAGGTAAGACATTAAGAAAACGGGAAAGTCCTATGCGGATGTGACTTTGGGTCACATGCCGATGTGTCCTTGAGCAAGACACTTTAGCACAAATTGCTCCCGTAGGCATGTCTACGGTATTGAAGTGTTTGTAATGTAATATATATATTTGAGTTTTCTTCTGTTTCTCTACCTATTCTCTGGCAGATAGTTCATTCAGAAAACAGAAATCATTGGCGGATGTTGCATTCTTGAGACGTGACCATCTCTACTCACAAAATGTGAGACAGGGAATTTATAATGTGCCAACGTTTGCACATAGTAAGTTTTGGAGAATAGGGTTTGTTTTCTTCTGTTTCTTTACCTATTCTCTACCAGGTAAGACATTAAGAAAACGGGAAAGTCCTATGCGGATGTGACTTTGGGTCACATGCCGATGTGTCCTTGAGCAAGACACTTTAGCACAAATTGCTCCCGTAGGCATGTCTACGGTATTGAAGTGTTTGTAATGTAATATATATATTTGAGTTTTCTTCTGTTTCTCTACCTATTCTCTGGCAGATAGTTCATTCAGAAAACAGAAATCATTGGCGGATGTTGCATTCTTGAGACGTGACCATCTCTACTCACAAAATGTGAGACAGGGAATTTATAATGTGCCAACGTTTGCACATAGTAAGTTTTGGAGAATAGGGTTTGTTTTCTTCTGTTTCTTTACCTATTCTCTACCAGGTAAGACATTAAGAAAACGGGAAAGTCCTATGCGGATGTGACTTTGGGTCACATGCCGATGTGTCCTTGAGCAAGACACTTTAGCACAAATTGCTCCCGTAGGCATGTCTACGGTATTGAAGTGTTTGTAATGTAATATATATATTTGAGTTTTCTTCTGTTTCTCTACCTATTCTCTGGCAGATAGTTCATTCAGAAAACAGAAATCATTGGCGGATGTTGCATTCTTGAGACGTGACCATCTCTACTCACAAAATGTGAGACAGGGAATTTATAATGTGCCAACGTTTGCACATAGTAAGTTTTGGAGAATAGGGTTTGTTTTCTTCTGTTTCTTTACCTATTCTCTACCAGGTAAGACATTAAGAAAACGGGAAAGTCCTATGCGGATGTGACTTTGGGTCACATGCCGATGTGTCCTTGAGCAAGACACTTTAGCACAAATTGCTCCCGTAGGCATGTCTACGGTATTGAAGTGTTTGTAATGTAATATATATATTTGAGTTTTCTTCTGTTTCTCTACCTATTCTCTGGCAGATAGTTCATTCAGAAAACAGAAATCATTGGCGGATGTTGCATTCTTGAGACGTGACCATCTCTACTCACAAAATGTGAGACAGGGAATTTATAATGTGCCAACGTTTGCACATAGTAAGTTTTGGAGAATAGGGTTTGTTTTCTTCTGTTTCTTTACCTATTCTCTACCAGGTAAGACATTAAGAAAACGGGAAAGTCCTATGCGGATGTGACTTTGGGTCACATGCCGATGTGTCCTTGAGCAAGACACTTTAGCACAAATTGCTCCCGTAGGCATGTCTACGGTATTGAAGTGTTTGTAATGTAATATATATATTTGAGTTTTCTTCTGTTTCTCTACCTATTCTCTGGCAGATAGTTCATTCAGAAAACAGAAATCATTGGCGGATGTTGCATTCTTGAGACGTGACCATCTCTACTCACAAAATGTGAGACAGGGAATTTATAATGTGCCAACGTTTGCACATAGTAAGTTTTGGAGAATAGGGTTTGTTTTCTTCTGTTTCTTTACCTATTCTCTACCAGGTAAGACATTAAGAAAACGGGAAAGTCCTATGCGGATGTGACTTTGGGTCACATGCCGATGTGTCCTTGAGCAAGACACTTTAGCACAAATTGCTCCCGTAGGCATGTCTACGGTATTGAAGTGTTTGTAATGTAATATATATATTTGAGTTTTCTTCTGTTTCTCTACCTATTCTCTGGCAGATAGTTCATTCAGAAAACAGAAATCATTGGCGGATGTTGCATTCTTGAGACGTGACCATCTCTACTCACAAAATGTGAGACAGGGAATTTATAATGTGCCAACGTTTGCACATAGTAAGTTTTGGAGAATAGGGTTTGTTTTCTTCTGTTTCTTTACCTATTCTCTACCAGGTAAGACATTAAGAAAACGGGAAAGTCCTATGCGGATGTGACTTTGGGTCACATGCCGATGTGTCCTTGAGCAAGACACTTTAGCACAAATTGCTCCCGTAGGCATGTCTACGGTATTGAAGTGTTTGTAATGTAATATATATATTTGAGTTTTCTTCTGTTTCTCTACCTATTCTCTGGCAGATAGTTCATTCAGAAAACAGAAATCATTGGCGGATGTTGCATTCTTGAGACGTGACCATCTCTACTCACAAAATGTGAGACAGGGAATTTATAATGTGCCAACGTTTGCACATAGTAAGTTTTGGAGAATAGGGTTTGTTTTCTTCTGTTTCTTTACCTATTCTCTACCAGGTAAGACATTAAGAAAACGGGAAAGTCCTATGCGGATGTGACTTTGGGTCACATGCCGATGTGTCCTTGAGCAAGACACTTTAGCACAAATTGCTCCCGTAGGCATGTCTACGGTATTGAAGTGTTTGTAATGTAATATATATATTTGAGTTTTCTTCTGTTTCTCTACCTATTCTCTGGCAGATAGTTCATTCAGAAAACAGAAATCATTGGCGGATGTTGCATTCTTGAGACGTGACCATCTCTACTCACAAAATGTGAGACAGGGAATTTATAATGTGCCAACGTTTGCACATAGTAAGTTTTGGAGAATAGGGTTTGTTTTCTTCTGTTTCTTTACCTATTCTCTACCAGGTAAGACATTAAGAAAACGGGAAAGTCCTATGCGGATGTGACTTTGGGTCACATGCCGATGTGTCCTTGAGCAAGACACTTTAGCACAAATTGCTCCCGTAGGCATGTCTACGGTATTGAAGTGTTTGTAATGTAATATATATATTTGAGTTTTCTTCTGTTTCTCTACCTATTCTCTGGCAGATAGTTCATTCAGAAAACAGAAATCATTGGCGGATGTTGCATTCTTGAGACGTGACCATCTCTACTCACAAAATGTGAGACAGGGAATTTATAATGTGCCAACGTTTGCACATAGTAAGTTTTGGAGAATAGGGTTTGTTTTCTTCTGTTTCTTTACCTATTCTCTACCAGGTAAGACATTAAGAAAACGGGAAAGTCCTATGCGGATGTGACTTTGGGTCACATGCCGATGTGTCCTTGAGCAAGACACTTTAGCACAAATTGCTCCCGTAGGCATGTCTACGGTATTGAAGTGTTTGTAATGTAATATATATATTTGAGTTTTCTTCTGTTTCTCTACCTATTCTCTGGCAGATAGTTCATTCAGAAAACAGAAATCATTGGCGGATGTTGCATTCTTGAGACGTGACCATCTCTACTCACAAAATGTGAGACAGGGAATTTATAATGTGCCAACGTTTGCACATAGTAAGTTTTGGAGAATAGGGTTTGTTTTCTTCTGTTTCTTTACCTATTCTCTACCAGGTAAGACATTAAGAAAACGGGAAAGTCCTATGCGGATGTGACTTTGGGTCACATGCCGATGTGTCCTTGAGCAAGACACTTTAGCACAAATTGCTCCCGTAGGCATGTCTACGGTATTGAAGTGTTTGTAATGTAATATATATATTTGAGTTTTCTTCTGTTTCTCTACCTATTCTCTGGCAGATAGTTCATTCAGAAAACAGAAATCATTGGCGGATGTTGCATTCTTGAGACGTGACCATCTCTACTCACAAAATGTGAGACAGGGAATTTATAATGTGCCAACGTTTGCACATAGTAAGTTTTGGAGAATAGGGTTTGTTTTCTTCTGTTTCTTTACCTATTCTCTACCAGGTAAGACATTAAGAAAACGGGAAAGTCCTATGCGGATGTGACTTTGGGTCACATGCCGATGTGTCCTTGAGCAAGACACTTTAGCACAAATTGCTCCCGTAGGCATGTCTACGGTATTGAAGTGTTTGTAATGTAATATATATATTTGAGTTTTCTTCTGTTTCTCTACCTATTCTCTGGCAGATAGTTCATTCAGAAAACAGAAATCATTGGCGGATGTTGCATTCTTGAGACGTGACCATCTCTACTCACAAAATGTGAGACAGGGAATTTATAATGTGCCAACGTTTGCACATAGTAAGTTTTGGAGAATAGGGTTTGTTTTCTTCTGTTTCTTTACCTATTCTCTACCAGGTAAGACATTAAGAAAACGGGAAAGTCCTATGCGGATGTGACTTTGGGTCACATGCCGATGTGTCCTTGAGCAAGACACTTTAGCACAAATTGCTCCCGTAGGCATGTCTACGGTATTGAAGTGTTTGTAATGTAATATATATATTTGAGTTTTCTTCTGTTTCTCTACCTATTCTCTGGCAGATAGTTCATTCAGAAAACAGAAATCATTGGCGGATGTTGCATTCTTGAGACGTGACCATCTCTACTCACAAAATGTGAGACAGGGAATTTATAATGTGCCAACGTTTGCACATAGTAAGTTTTGGAGAATAGGGTTTGTTTTCTTCTGTTTCTTTACCTATTCTCTACCAGGTAAGACATTAAGAAAACGGGAAAGTCCTATGCGGATGTGACTTTGGGTCACATGCCGATGTGTCCTTGAGCAAGACACTTTAGCACAAATTGCTCCCGTAGGCATGTCTACGGTATTGAAGTGTTTGTAATGTAATATATATATTTGAGTTTTCTTCTGTTTCTCTACCTATTCTCTGGCAGATAGTTCATTCAGAAAACAGAAATCATTGGCGGATGTTGCATTCTTGAGACGTGACCATCTCTACTCACAAAATGTGAGACAGGGAATTTATAATGTGCCAACGTTTGCACATAGTAAGTTTTGGAGAATAGGGTTTGTTTTCTTCTGTTTCTTTACCTATTCTCTACCAGGTAAGACATTAAGAAAACGGGAAAGTCCTATGCGGATGTGACTTTGGGTCACATGCCGATGTGTCCTTGAGCAAGACACTTTAGCACAAATTGCTCCCGTAGGCATGTCTACGGTATTGAAGTGTTTGTAATGTAATATATATATTTGAGTTTTCTTCTGTTTCTCTACCTATTCTCTGGCAGATAGTTCATTCAGAAAACAGAAATCATTGGCGGATGTTGCATTCTTGAGACGTGACCATCTCTACTCACAAAATGTGAGACAGGGAATTTATAATGTGCCAACGTTTGCACATAGTAAGTTTTGGAGAATAGGGTTTGTTTTCTTCTGTTTCTTTACCTATTCTCTACCAGGTAAGACATTAAGAAAACGGGAAAGTCCTATGCGGATGTGACTTTGGGTCACATGCCGATGTGTCCTTGAGCAAGACACTTTAGCACAAATTGCTCCCGTAGGCATGTCTACGGTATTGAAGTGTTTGTAATGTAATATATATATTTGAGTTTTCTTCTGTTTCTCTACCTATTCTCTGGCAGATAGTTCATTCAGAAAACAGAAATCATTGGCGGATGTTGCATTCTTGAGACGTGACCATCTCTACTCACAAAATGTGAGACAGGGAATTTATAATGTGCCAACGTTTGCACATAGTAAGTTTTGGAGAATAGGGTTTGTTTTCTTCTGTTTCTTTACCTATTCTCTACCAGGTAAGACATTAAGAAAACGGGAAAGTCCTATGCGGATGTGACTTTGGGTCACATGCCGATGTGTCCTTGAGCAAGACACTTTAGCACAAATTGCTCCCGTAGGCATGTCTACGGTATTGAAGTGTTTGTAATGTAATATATATATTTGAGTTTTCTTCTGTTTCTCTACCTATTCTCTGGCAGATAGTTCATTCAGAAAACAGAAATCATTGGCGGATGTTGCATTCTTGAGACGTGACCATCTCTACTCACAAAATGTGAGACAGGGAATTTATAATGTGCCAACGTTTGCACATAGTAAGTTTTGGAGAATAGGGTTTGTTTTCTTCTGTTTCTTTACCTATTCTCTACCAGGTAAGACATTAAGAAAACGGGAAAGTCCTATGCGGATGTGACTTTGGGTCACATGCCGATGTGTCCTTGAGCAAGACACTTTAGCACAAATTGCTCCCGTAGGCATGTCTACGGTATTGAAGTGTTTGTAATGTAATATATATATTTGAGTTTTCTTCTGTTTCTCTACCTATTCTCTGGCAGATAGTTCATTCAGAAAACAGAAATCATTGGCGGATGTTGCATTCTTGAGACGTGACCATCTCTACTCACAAAATGTGAGACAGGGAATTTATAATGTGCCAACGTTTGCACATAGTAAGTTTTGGAGAATAGGGTTTGTTTTCTTCTGTTTCTTTACCTATTCTCTACCAGGTAAGACATTAAGAAAACGGGAAAGTCCTATGCGGATGTGACTTTGGGTCACATGCCGATGTGTCCTTGAGCAAGACACTTTAGCACAAATTGCTCCCGTAGGCATGTCTACGGTATTGAAGTGTTTGTAATGTAATATATATATTTGAGTTTTCTTCTGTTTCTCTACCTATTCTCTGGCAGATAGTTCATTCAGAAAACAGAAATCATTGGCGGATGTTGCATTCTTGAGACGTGACCATCTCTACTCACAAAATGTGAGACAGGGAATTTATAATGTGCCAACGTTTGCACATAGTAAGTTTTGGAGAATAGGGTTTGTTTTCTTCTGTTTCTTTACCTATTCTCTACCAGGTAAGACATTAAGAAAACGGGAAAGTCCTATGCGGATGTGACTTTCGGTCACATGCCGATGTGTCCTTGAGCAAGACACTTTAGCACAAATTGCTCCCGTAGGCATGTCTACGGTATTGAAGTGTTTGTAATGTAATATATATATTTGAGTTTTCTTCTGTTTCTCTACCTATTCTCTGGCAGATAGTTCATTCAGAAAACAGAAATCATTGGCGGATGTTGCATTCTTGAGACGTGACCATCTCTACTCACAAAATGTGAGACAGGGAATTTATAATGTGCCAACGTTTGCACATAGTAAGTTTTGGAGAATAGGGTTTGTTTTCTTCTGTTTCTTTACCTATTCTCTACCAGGTAAGACATTAAGAAAACGGGAAAGTCCTATGCGGATGTGACTTTCGGTCACATGCCGATGTGTCCTTGAGCAAGACACTTTAGCACAAATTGCTCCCGTAGGCATGTCTACGGTATTGAAGTGTTTGTAATGTAATATATATATTTGAGTTTTCTTCTGTTTCTCTACCTATTCTCTGGCAGATAGTTCATTCAGAAAACAGAAATCATTGGCGGATGTTGCATTCTTGAGACGTGACCATCTCTACTCACAAAATGTGAGACAGGGAATTTATAATGTGCCAACGTTTGCACATAGTAAGTTTTGGAGAATAGGGTTTGTTTTCTTCTGTTTCTTTACCTATTCTCTACCAGGTAAGACATTAAGAAAACGGGAAAGTCCTATGCGGATGTGACTTTGGGTCACATGCCGATGTGTCCTTGAGCAAGACACTTTAGCACAAATTGCTCCCGTAGGCATGTCTACGGTATTGAAGTGTTTGTAATGTAATATATATATTTGAGTTTTCTTCTGTTTCTCTACCTATTCTCTGGCAGATAGTTCATTCAGAAAACAGAAATCATTGGCGGATGTTGCATTCTTGAGACGTGACCATCTCTACTCACAAAATGTGAGACAGGGAATTTATAATGTGCCAACGTTTGCACATAGTAAGTTTTGGAGAATAGGGTTTGTTTTCTTCTGTTTCTTTACCTATTCTCTACCAGGTAAGACATTAAGAAAACGGGAAAGTCCTATGCGGATGTGACTTTGGGTCACATGCCGATGTGTCCTTGAGCAAGACACTTTAGCACAAATTGCTCCCGTAGGCATGTCTACGGTATTGAAGTGTTTGTAATGTAATATATATATTTGAGTTTTCTTCTGTTTCTCTACCTATTCTCTGGCAGATAGTTCATTCAGAAAACAGAAATCATTGGCGGATGTTGCATTCTTGAGACGTGACCATCTCTACTCACAAAATGTGAGACAGGGAATTTATAATGTGCCAACGTTTGCACATAGTAAGTTTTGGAGAATAGGGTTTGTTTTCTTCTGTTTCTTTACCTATTCTCTACCAGGTAAGACATTAAGAAAACGGGAAAGTCCTATGCGGATGTGACTTTGGGTCACATGCCGATGTGTCCTTGAGCAAGACACTTTAGCACAAATTGCTCCCGTAGGCATGTCTACGGTATTGAAGTGTTTGTAATGTAATATATATATTTGAGTTTTCTTCTGTTTCTCTACCTATTCTCTGGCAGATAGTTCATTCAGAAAACAGAAATCATTGGCGGATGTTGCATTCTTGAGACGTGACCATCTCTACTCACAAAATGTGAGACAGGGAATTTATAATGTGCCAACGTTTGCACATAGTAAGTTTTGGAGAATAGGGTTTGTTTTCTTCTGTTTCTTTACCTATTCTCTACCAGGTAAGACATTAAGAAAACGGGAAAGTCCTATGCGGATGTGACTTTGGGTCACATGCCGATGTGTCCTTGAGCAAGACACTTTAGCACAAATTGCTCCCGTAGGCATGTCTACGGTATTGAAGTGTTTGTAATGTAATATATATATTTGAGTTTTCTTCTGTTTCTCTACCTATTCTCTGGCAGATAGTTCATTCAGAAAACAGAAATCATTGGCGGATGTTGCATTCTTGAGACGTGACCATCTCTACTCACAAAATGTGAGACAGGGAATTTATAATGTGCCAACGTTTGCACATAGTAAGTTTTGGAGAATAGGGTTTGTTTTCTTCTGTTTCTTTACCTATTCTCTACCAGGTAAGACATTAAGAAAACGGGAAAGTCCTATGCGGATGTGACTTTCGGTCACATGCCGATGTGTCCTTGAGCAAGACACTTTAGCACAAATTGCTCCCGTAGGCATGTCTACGGTATTGAAGTGTTTGTAATGTAATATATATATTTGAGTTTTCTTCTGTTTCTCTACCTATTCTCTGGCAGATAGTTCATTCAGAAAACAGAAATCATTGGCGGATGTTGCATTCTTGAGACGTGACCATCTCTACTCACAAAATGTGAGACAGGGAATTTATAATGTGCCAACGTTTGCACATAGTAAGTTTTGGAGAATAGGGTTTGTTTTCTTCTGTTTCTTTACCTATTCTCTACCAGGTAAGACATTAAGAAAACGGGAAAGTCCTATGCGGATGTGACTTTGGGTCACATGCCGATGTGTCCTTGAGCAAGACACTTTAGCACAAATTGCTCCCGTAGGCATGTCTACGGTATTGAAGTGTTTGTAATGTAATATATATATTTGAGTTTTCTTCTGTTTCTCTACCTATTCTCTGGCAGATAGTTCATTCAGAAAACAGAAATCATTGGCGGATGTTGCATTCTTGAGACGTGACCATCTCTACTCACAAAATGTGAGACAGGGAATTTATAATGTGCCAACGTTTGCACATAGTAAGTTTTGGAGAATAGGGTTTGTTTTCTTCTGTTTCTTTACCTATTCTCTACCAGGTAAGACATTAAGAAAACGGGAAAGTCCTATGCGGATGTGACTTTGGGTCACATGCCGATGTGTCCTTGAGCAAGACACTTTAGCACAAATTGCTCCCGTAGGCATGTCTACGGTATTGAAGTGTTTGTAATGTAATATATATATTTGAGTTTTCTTCTGTTTCTCTACCTATTCTCTGGCAGATAGTTCATTCAGAAAACAGAAATCATTGGCGGATGTTGCATTCTTGAGACGTGACCATCTCTACTCACAAAATGTGAGACAGGGAATTTATAATGTGCCAACGTTTGCACATAGTAAGTTTTGGAGAATAGGGTTTGTTTTCTTCTGTTTCTTTACCTATTCTCTACCAGGTAAGACATTAAGAAAACGGGAAAGTCCTATGCGGATGTGACTTTGGGTCACATGCCGATGTGTCCTTGAGCAAGACACTTTAGCACAAATTGCTCCCGTAGGCATGTCTACGGTATTGAAGTGTTTGTAATGTAATATATATATTTGAGTTTTCTTCTGTTTCTCTACCTATTCTCTGGCAGATAGTTCATTCAGAAAACAGAAATCATTGGCGGATGTTGCATTCTTGAGACGTGACCATCTCTACTCACAAAATGTGAGACAGGGAATTTATAATGTGCCAACGTTTGCACATAGTAAGTTTTGGAGAATAGGGTTTGTTTTCTTCTGTTTCTTTACCTATTCTCTACCAGGTAAGACATTAAGAAAACGGGAAAGTCCTATGCGGATGTGACTTTGGGTCACATGCCGATGTGTCCTTGAGCAAGACACTTTAGCACAAATTGCTCCCGTAGGCATGTCTACGGTATTGAAGTGTTTGTAATGTAATATATATATTTGAGTTTTCTTCTGTTTCTCTACCTATTCTCTGGCAGATAGTTCATTCAGAAAACAGAAATCATTGGCGGATGTTGCATTCTTGAGACGTGACCATCTCTACTCACAAAATGTGAGACAGGGAATTTATAATGTGCCAACGTTTGCACATAGTAAGTTTTGGAGAATAGGGTTTGTTTTCTTCTGTTTCTTTACCTATTCTCTACCAGGTAAGACATTAAGAAAACGGGAAAGTCCTATGCGGATGTGACTTTGGGTCACATGCCGATGTGTCCTTGAGCAAGACACTTTAGCACAAATTGCTCCCGTAGGCATGTCTACGGTATTGAAGTGTTTGTAATGTAATATATATATTTGAGTTTTCTTCTGTTTCTCTACCTATTCTCTGGCAGATAGTTCATTCAGAAAACAGAAATCATTGGCGGATGTTGCATTCTTGAGACGTGACCATCTCTACTCACAAAATGTGAGACAGGGAATTTATAATGTGCCAACGTTTGCACATAGTAAGTTTTGGAGAATAGGGTTTGTTTTCTTCTGTTTCTTTACCTATTCTCTACCAGGTAAGACATTAAGAAAACGGGAAAGTCCTATGCGGATGTGACTTTGGGTCACATGCCGATGTGTCCTTGAGCAAGACACTTTAGCACAAATTGCTCCCGTAGGCATGTCTACGGTATTGAAGTGTTTGTAATGTAATATATATATTTGAGTTTTCTTCTGTTTCTCTACCTATTCTCTGGCAGATAGTTCATTCAGAAAACAGAAATCATTGGCGGATGTTGCATTCTTGAGACGTGACCATCTCTACTCACAAAATGTGAGACAGGGAATTTATAATGTGCCAACGTTTGCACATAGTAAGTTTTGGAGAATAGGGTTTGTTTTCTTCTGTTTCTTTACCTATTCTCTACCAGGTAAGACATTAAGAAAACGGGAAAGTCCTATGCGGATGTGACTTTGGGTCACATGCCGATGTGTCCTTGAGCAAGACACTTTAGCACAAATTGCTCCCGTAGGCATGTCTACGGTATTGAAGTGTTTGTAATGTAATATATATATTTGAGTTTTCTTCTGTTTCTCTACCTATTCTCTGGCAGATAGTTCATTCAGAAAACAGAAATCATTGGCGGATGTTGCATTCTTGAGACGTGACCATCTCTACTCACAAAATGTGAGACAGGGAATTTATAATGTGCCAACGTTTGCACATAGTAAGTTTTGGAGAATAGGGTTTGTTTTCTTCTGTTTCTTTACCTATTCTCTACCAGGTAAGACATTAAGAAAACGGGAAAGTCCTATGCGGATGTGACTTTGGGTCACATGCCGATGTGTCCTTGAGCAAGACACTTTAGCACAAATTGCTCCCGTAGGCATGTCTACGGTATTGAAGTGTTTGTAATGTAATATATATATATTTGAGTTTTCTTCTGTTTCTCTACCTATTCTCTGGCAGATAGTTCATTCAGAAAACAGAAATCATTGGCGGATGTTGCATTCTTGAGACGTGACCATCTCTACTCACAAAATGTGAGACAGGGAATTTATAATGTGCCAACGTTTGCACATAGTAAGTTTTGGAGAATAGGGTTTGTTTTCTTCTGTTTCTTTACCTATTCTCTACCAGGTAAGACATTAAGAAAACGGGAAAGTCCTATGCGGATGTGACTTTGGGTCACATGCCGATGTGTCCTTGAGCAAGACACTTTAGCACAAATTGCTCCCGTAGGCATGTCTACGGTATTGAAGTGTTTGTAATGTAATATATATATTTGAGTTTTCTTCTGTTTCTCTACCTATTCTCTGGCAGATAGTTCATTCAGAAAACAGAAATCATTGGCGGATGTTGCATTCTTGAGACGTGACCATCTCTACTCACAAAATGTGAGACAGGGAATTTATAATGTGCCAACGTTTGCACATAGTAAGTTTTGGAGAATAGGGTTTGTTTTCTTCTGTTTCTTTACCTATTCTCTACCAGGTAAGACATTAAGAAAACGGGAAAGTCCTATGCGGATGTGACTTTCGGTCACATGCCGATGTGTCCTTGAGCAAGACACTTTAGCACAAATTGCTCCCGTAGGCATGTCTACGGTATTGAAGTGTTTGTAATGTAATATATATATTTGAGTTTTCTTCTGTTTCTCTACCTATTCTCTGGCAGATAGTTCATTCAGAAAACAGAAATCATTGGCGGATGTTGCATTCTTGAGACGTGACCATCTCTACTCACAAAATGTGAGACAGGGAATTTATAATGTGCCAACGTTTGCACATAGTAAGTTTTGGAGAATAGGGTTTGTTTTCTTCTGTTTCTTTACCTATTCTCTACCAGGTAAGACATTAAGAAAACGGAAAGTCCTATGCGGATGTGACTTTGGGTCACATGCCGATGTGTCCTTGAGCAAGACACTTTAGCACAAATTGCTCCCGCAGGCATGTCTACGGTATTGAAGTGTTTGTAAGTCGCTTTGGATAAAAGCGTCAGTTAAATGACATGTAATGTAATTTGGAAGAAGACCCAGAAGACTCACAAATGACCATTTCCTCTCACACGGACGTTAACACAGTATGATAAGTATTGGAGAATAAGGTTTGTTTTCCCCTGTTTCGACTACTTATTCTCTAACAGGTCGGTTACTAAGAAAACAGAAATGGTTGGCGGATGTGTCTCAGGTGGTCAACATGTCAAAGTGTTTTTTATTTTTCAAAAGTAAAGTGAAATGTCACGTTTGTCGGTACATGTCCCTGTCTTTCTATCTTACTCTTTGCCCTTTCTCTCACTATTTTCCAGATCTTACTCCCATCTTTGCTAGACCTCGATGCGTTCTGGAGACGTCTCGGTTGGCTGAGGTTTCTCCACTTTTTTCCTGTTAAAGGGTTTTGTGGAGTTTTTCCTTGTGCAACTTTTTAGATCCAAGAATAGACGGATTCCTTATTTAAACCTTAATTATTAGCTTTGCTACTATTTTGTCTCCCAAAAATAGACTTGGGCTCCTCCTTAACAGCAATATGTTTTGGTGTTGTACAATGATTGAAATACAATTCAAATATAAAATTCAAATTCTTTGTCTTTCTGTACTTCTAAATGTGTGTGTTCAGCTTTCAACACTGTATACTGTATTTAACTTATTCAGTTGGAAAAACACAATTTGCCAGTTAATTGAAACTACTGCTAAAAATCTTGGAACTGGAGTTTATACACATACCCCAAACTTGGCACTAGATGTCAGTATCTTACAGCACATTGTCAAGTTATTGCCTCATTGAGCTTTACTCTTGATATGGAAATCACACATGCAGCATGATTAAAAGGCTGCATGCTTTCAGCAGCGTGTGCAGACATGCAGAGTTACAGAGTGAAATAAGCTGTGCTGTCTCAGGGATATAACTGAAGACATGACACAGCAGCAGTGTGTGTTTAACGTAAGAGCTGAAAAATGGAAGAAGCGATATATAGGATAGTCAGCAGAAACGGATATTTTTTATAATCGCTTTGTATGACTTTTCATTAACTGAGTATAAAAGGGAAACAGGGTTGAATTAACTGATAAAGGGATACAATGGAAGAGTATAAATGATTAAGAATATCCAGCTGGCCCTGGATTCATAATGGTGATATTGATCTTGATAATTGAAAGTAAGAAATAAATGCCATTATCACTTTTTTACATTAACACATGGCATGAACAAACAATAATTTACCTCTAACATACATTTATTTTAATGCAATTTCATGTTACTTTTTCATAATTATCCTAGGTTTATATATGAAGTAACGTGTAGGTGAAAAAAATGAAAAAGAAACGGAAGAAAACGAAATTCTAAGAATAGTTGCACTTATTATCTGTATTTTGTGCTCCTTACCATGTCTTTCGGTGAATACTTTGAGGACTAATTTTGAGCCTTTTAGACATTTTAGACATTTAACGCACCTCTTTAATACAGTAAGATTTCAGAGGTTTAGGTCTGCTGCAGTCATTCTGATTCAGCGAAAAGTGGTGGGTGTAACAAATCTCTCAGTTTAGAAATAACAACAAATAGTTTGGTATTTTTGTAAATTCGCTTACAATTTGCTGGGACCATTCAATTCCTGCCTGGCAACTTCAAGCTAGAAAATGGTCAATAAGCAACAACGAAGAAAGAATCATTCCTGAAAAACATCAAATATTTGGGTATTACGATTCATTTTTATTCTCTCTCATCAAACAGGTGAATATTTGTATTTCCCACATGTAATGCAAGGTCACTTTTACTGCAGAAGTAAGGCGACACACTCAACTGTGGTAGAACAGCTGTGTGTGAGAGCACTCAGACTTCTGTAAACACTGCTATTGCGTAAGAGTTCCCTGAACACCGCAGACCAAAATAAGTCTAAGTTTACACCAGGAAATGTCATATCTTCCCTTCAAGAGATATTTCATAGTATCTTTAAAATCGAAACAGGTTTTAATGACCAATATTTAGAGTTATGACCTTTTAACAACCTTTCCTGTAGTGTGTTATATAGGATTTTGTCCATGTAAATGGTCTGCAAAGTCTAAAATCCCAAATTCCTCCAACTCACAACACAGACGACCAGCTAACCAATCACAGCAGACTGGGCTCTACTTTCAGACAGAGGGTGAAAAGAGGTGCGGCAGCACAGGCAGAATGAGAACAATAAAGATATTTTTGATCATTAAAGCATGGAGACATGTTACAATAGAAGCTCAAAATATAAAAATAAACCTGAAAATTATAAAATAATCAGTTATATGTAGAACATTTTATTGCTTATTTTTTGTTAAACAAAAACAACAGTTACCACAAAACACTGTTCATATACAAGAATACAGGAGTATAAATATAGAATATCTGTACTAGGGGGTACTATTTGAGCATTTCTCAACAAAAAAAACCCAACAGACACACACTCAATAAATCATTCACTCTATCGCCACCACCTCAGAGGGTGAGCAATACATTCACTCAATCATTCACACGTCCCAATGGAAGACCATTTGTGCTCAGTCTCTTCAGTTTAGTGCTCAGAGTACTGCTGTACTCCACGTTCCTACTCGACAACTATTTCTCCACAATAGTCTCTGCATCCTACATTTTAACTTGATATTTAGGAGCTACAGAGGGAGCTCAAGGCAGAAAAAGACATTATCCAACATTTGAGACCTTTTTTGTCCCATTACGATCCTCACAGGCTCACTGTTGACATCTTTTAGTGGTGCCAACTGTAGTATATATACATCGATAAATGTTACCCACATTATCTGACACATAGCTATTAAGATGAAGACTGCAACATGATTATTGAGACGATTAATATCCATTAAAATGCCACAGGAAAGAACATTTGCCATACTGTTGAACAACACACATTTCTATATGGCACAACATAGATTTGTTCTTCTGTTATATAGAAACAGAGCTAACAATATCAATTTAATGGCAATACGATGCAACCTCTTTGCAATAGAAAGCAATGAGGTTTATGGGAAATGCAGTATTTTGAATTCTAGCACTACTAACACCAAAAGTGACCAATTGTCCTGTCCCTGATCTCATTTGTTTAAGGTTCAAAATCGATTTGACAATGATTCACTGATGTTAAAATACACTAGCACTTTTAACATGACACCATGAGATCAGACAATAGCCATGTTGTCAGTTTTTTTAGCTTGGATTGAGCATTTTTATCCTGCCGTCTCCACATCTTCTGCTCGACAGTCCAGTTTGAGCCTTGAAGCTGCAAGTGAGTGTTCGAAATGTGACACACACGTTAGACACTGTTGAGTAACAGAACAGAGCTGGGAGAGGACATTTCCGGGTTCATTAAATGTGGGTCCTGTTCCTCTCCAGTGTCACCTTCTTCTTGTTTTTGTGCTACAGTCAAAGTTAACTTGTTCAAACCGGCTTCTAGCGTCGCCTCGGCTCCCTCTGCTCGTTCACCTGCAACACACACACAAACAAAGAGTATGTAATTGTGAACACGTGGATGTTAAAATAAACAATGATACACTTTTATCTTTGCTGTCTTAAACAGAAGAAACTTTGGAGTGAATCTTTCCTGGAAATCATCAAGTTAAAGGTGTTCAATATTGATATTGGGCCTTGAAATGATGCACCACACCCTAAATAAACCCAGGCTAACACTTGTAAGTGCCTTTCAATTCATAGTTCTTAAAAATGTGCTGAGTGACTGAACAACAACAGCTGCTACATCTTCATTCATTCATCATATAAACATTTCAATACATAGGACATTTAATTTGTTTTTTAGAAAGTATCCTTGGCCAACTGAGCTCTGTCAAAAGTTACACCTCTACAGCTCTCTCATTAGCATGCACTACATTTCAACATATAGGATGAAGCATCACAAGTGAACACACATGTCACACACACTGATGCGATGAACACACACCTCTCTCCTGGTCGCAGTCTGGGGAGGAGGCTCCGCTGCACTGGCTGCGGGGGCCCAGGAGAGGCGAGGCATGCCCAGAACCCCACGCCGAGTCTGGGTCATTCGAGCTAGAGGGGCTCGCCAAATCCAGTCCGTCGGGACAGGAGGAGGAGTGGACGGAGGAAGAGGGGGAGGAGGGGGAGGAGGTGGAGGAGGAGAGGAAGGAGCTGGGGTCGTTGTGTGGGGAGGATGTGTGTGAGCAGGGCCCGTCCAGGGGGGTGGAGGTGGAGGTGGAGGGTTGGGAGGAGGATGAAGAAGGTGAAGCTCGGGGTGAGGAGGGGGAGTTAGCGCCGATCTCCTCCTCTGAGCTGCTACTGTGACTGCCTTCTTCTTCGATTGATACGGACACCACTGAAACACACACACACACACACACACACACACACACACACACACACACACACACACACACACACACACACACACACACACACACACACACACACACACACACACACACACACACACACACAGATATGAAGCATTAAACATGCATGCAGACAAACAAAACATGTGGATGGATGACATGGATGCTTATTCATTTCCAGGCCACAGCTACACTCACTTGACAGACCGTCCGACTCCATCTTGAAGTTGGCGATGTCCTCGTGGCCGTCGTCCACCTCCGCGCCGACACCTTGCTCCCTGGTTCCAATGGCGAGGGAGCGTCGCTGGGCATGGATCTCCTCGGAGATGCTCTCCAGGCTGCGTAGCGCTGCACGGTAGTCGGATTTCGCAACGACAAGTTTGGCCTGACGCTCGTCCACATGACCCTTGAATTGCTAAATAAAAAACAGGTTCTCAAGTAACATGCTTTCTTGAAAATGTACTGTAAACACATGAGAAAAGAGTTTACTAGGCTACTACACAGTTAGGGATAATGCATAGGTTTTCCTATAAATAAAATCTCTGAGCACAAGACACTAAATATCATGGTTTCTTCTTTTCAGAAGTTTGCTATACAAATAAAGCTTTATTATTATTATTATTTATTGTATTTATTTGCAGTGTATTTGATATCCAGGCAATCCAAAAATAACTGAAAGTAACCAGCTGAAATTACTTTTATATTTTGATATAAAATCCGAACATATCTGAAAAATGAATCAGAATACTTTCTCATATTTCGGGAAGAAGTTGAAGTAAAAATGTGCAATAAAAGTAGTTGTAGCCACTGGGACATGTGTAGGCAGACCATGTTTGTCTTATGGTTTAGCATGTTAGCATACATTGATAATAAACAGAGAACAAAATACAGCTGTCAAATTTAAGAGTTTACAAAAGTTATTGCAATTAATCCTCAGATGACAAAGTGACTTATCAACTGATAAACATTATCATGGCCAAACAATTATAAACTACAGCGCTTTAAACAGATTTGTCTCAAAGTATCTTCACATTTGTATGCATACATACCTCAAGCTGTAGATAATACTTGGCTTTCAGTTCAAAATACGGCCTACAGGGGGAGAAAAAGACGAAAAACTGAGAAAGAGAAAGTGTGCCAACTGTCACTGGAGGAGGAATAACACTCCTCTGTGAGCAGTCACATTCCTGGGCCCTGACACACGGAGCACACCCAACACAACCGAGGCATGAAACATCTGGACTGCATCAGATGACATAAACGTAGCCCTGTTTTCTCCCAGAGAATCACACACACTCAGCGAGGCCCAAGCTAAGGGGGAAAAGACAAGGAGACATTCAGAGAGGAGGAGACATAACGCACAGACCTGGATTTGTTGATGGAGCGTTTGAGCTTCTTCTCTAACTGCTTCATGTGTGTGATGCAGGAGCTGTAATTGGCTGCTGTTTTCTTGTGTTCAGCTTCACTGCGCGTTCTCTCCTGCTCGGCACCCATCACCTGAAACAATAAAGAGGTTTTTTATTTTAACTGTGGAAACTAGGGTTTGGTAATCAGACAAATTGGATTTAGCAGGGCTGTTGTAGTGGCAATTTATATGGTCATTTCTTACGGTTATGATGGTGTATTCACAGATTCTCGTGAAAATGTATAGTGTTAGAATCATTCAACAGGTATATGCCCTTACAAAGACGCAAAATTGCTTTAATTGGGACATACGTCTTGCTCAGTTTAATACAAAAATCTGTGATATTCTTATGTGCAATGTGCCCTTCTATGATTGACTTTGCTTGCACAAAAGTATTCCAGCAAATGCCGTTCATTGGGCTGATGGCTGCCTGTGTAAAATGTTGACATATTTCCCAACCCAACTGGAAACCAAGAAAACAATGGACAATTCCAGTATAATTATATTGACTACTTTTTCTTAAATCTCTATATCAGTAGCAGTCTAAACCTCAGCTTCGACCACAAACTACTAGTTGGGCTGGAACCTTTTAGTATTCTTTGCATCATGTTCGTACCCTCTGTGTGGCATGGTTAAGCATTTCCTGCCAGGCGGAGTCAAACTGGCGGCTGTCCTCCTCCAGCAGCCTCTCCTCGGCCAGGGCGATGGTCTCCTTGGCGGCCCGCAGGAACTCCACCGCCCGCTGGAACTCCTGAGTGGCCTTCTGTGCTTCAACCTGGGCCTAGAGTTCAGAGAGAGAGATCAGATGTAATACATATAGGAGGTAGACAGAAGTGTCCCGCTAAAATGTCCTGCTGGGACATTTCAGAACTTTTTGTCCTGACCATTTACATAAAAACCTGTCTGAAAATGAGCTGATCAGATTTTGGCCACTTTATGATGTCATAACGATTTTTTTGGCTATTGTAACCATTAGCCAATAAACAACCAAGGTAACCCCCCCACCTTATCACCTGAATCTCCTCCTAGAGCACCATTGTGTTCTTTGTAACCAAATATCTCTCAGAGGGGCGTGGGGAGGGGCTCCTTATTTTCATCTAAAGTAACAGACAGAGAATCAGCACTTTTGAAACAGGGCTGAAACAGAGGGGATTATGGGATGCTGCAATGATCTGTTTGGTATTTCGAGCCAAACACTTCAGAGACATGTTTTGTATATATCTGAGACCTATAATATATTGATGAAAAACAGTATAATAGGGGACTTGTAAACATGTCACAGTAGAGGCACAAAATACAAATATGAACCTGAAAATGAACATAATATGTCCTCTCTAATTCTGATGTCATAATTAAAGTATGAAAAAGCTGATAGAGAGCTTTAAATCATGGCATCGTGTGATCAATTTGTCACTAATTTCCAACAGCAAGTGGTCATAGCCTTTGTTCTCACATGGTATATGAGTGCAGCATTAGTCCTTGTCCTGTTTCCTGTGTGTATCTAATGTCATCAATTCCCTCTAAAGGAACTATGGTTGCTTATGACTGCTATAGAGGAGTGAAGAGATGGCACATATATACGCACAGAGAGATCCTTGATCCAAAAGACAAACAGGAGCTTTGTCACTACGAAACACTGACACACACTCAGTGGGCTCCTGCTGCCCACAGTCACATTCAATGGGAGGATTATTCCCATCATGCTGGACATATTTAGACCCACTTAGACTGGCTCGACTTAAAGGTCATTGGCTGAATACAAAGCACTTGGAGAGACTTATTTCAGATTTACAGGGATGAGTTAAAGAACATCTAATTATCTAGAGTAATTTGTAAATTCAATGTGTGCTTATATTATATGATAAGGCATGAACATTTAGACTTCATGTTTCTTTCATAAGAACTTGTTTCAAGACAAAGCAACAGTATCCAATCCGACTGAAAGCTGTCATACATACATACAATTTATATTGATTTTGATGACGTTGTTTTGGGAAGGCTCTACCTCTGAATAATTCACAAACAGAAGAAACAAAAGACCATTGTTGTCCTCATACCCATCATGCAGATTTTCAGTTTAGGGTCTCAAATGGTTTATAGTACGACGAAAGTTTCCAAAACATCTGTGAACAATTCTGCTCCAAGCTTTCTGGCATATCATTTTACTTGCATGTGAGAAATGAATTCTGCAACATCAGGAGGTCCCACAGACTTCCTCTGAACCTTGAAAAGCTTTATGAGGTTAGAGTACATTGTGTAAAGTGTGACAGCTTAATGGGACACATTTCCCTTCAAACTGAAGGTTAATAAGTTGTAAGACGTGGTCGGTAAGCCAGTATGTCCCTGTTTACACAGTTTTGTCTTTCTGCATTGATTGTGTAATACAATGAGGAATAACTTTGCTGGTCTCATTTGTGTTCCTGTCTTTGAGCGATTTGAATGAATAATTGTTTGCAGTGTGAAAGCCAAATGTTCATTTCTAAATGTACGATAAAGCCATCCATTGAAGGTAAAACTATAGACCATTTCACAGTTTCTATCAGACATTGTTTGAAATACAAATGCATTTTCCCGAAATCAATACACGACAGGAACTTGACCCCAGTTGCAATTAAATGGTTTATAGAAATAGTTAAAAAACGCTATTTCCCGTCCTTACAGCTGCACACTCATGATCAGTGGGAAAACAAAGCGGTCTGTGCTGTGTTTTCCTACGGGAAAGTGATGCTGGAAAATACCACAGAGCATTGCTTTCCAAGTTCATATTGCTTCAACTTTGACGTGATTTGCCGCTGTCCTTTCAATGGGCAACAAATTAGATAACTGTATGTGACGATCATCAGTTTTTAATTTAACTTTTTACGCATCAAATGTAAAAAACGACGAGACCTATGTTTAGGGACCAACAGGATATAGGAGTTGTTTGAAGAAACTGGGTTTTCCATTAACCCAAGAAAAAAACTCAGCAACTAAATTGGTGTTAACTGAACAAACCAACCTGCCAGGCAAAATGTAACATACATAGTGGCTCGGCCAAACCAAAGAGAAAACAAGGGGTAATTAACATACAAATACAAACGGACACTGACAAAACCCAAATCCACCCTTTGGCATGGTAGCATGTGGTTTGTCCCAATTTGTCCCAATTGGCTGTTTGGATTTATGAGTCCTCAGCCCTCAGCCACACCTTTTGCTGAACCAGGAAGTAACTTCCCCAAACGACCACGGTAACATGTGTTGCTGTAACCATCACACCGATGTTAAATATATGGTGAGTAACATTATACCAAACGTTTTCCAACAATGTTTATAATCCAGAGAAATCCGTCATTTTAATCAAGGTAACAGCTTTTTCATTTGGTTGCCTGCCTTGGTGTTGTATTACCTTTTAGCATGCTTCAGTCTAGTGGTTGTCTGGCAGAAGCTATCAAACCTTTGGACTTTTTATCCACTTTGAACCATATTTTAACATTACAGATTTTATACGTGGGCTTGTTTTAACAATATGTTTAGACCAGATGAAGGACTTTAGATGTCAGATGTCTGGATTTGAAGTTATCAGAGAAACAAGATGAGAAAATGGCTGCAGATTACAGTGTCCATCAGAGCTTTTCATTAAAATAGATATGTGTTGCATCCTGAAGCTAAGACAATTAAGACACAGGGAATACAAATTAAACATTCAGCTCAAACAGGCTAAAATGCTCTTATAGTTGGGTGTTCGTCACTACAAGTAACACAACAAACAACTTTATCATAACAGACCCCAAAAGGTCGATGTAGTTTTCTCAGCTGTTATAATTTTTTTCTCACAGCTTTCCCTGCCTCTGTTACATTAACCTCTGTGACATGACCCCCATGTCACTGTCGGCCATGTTTACGATAAACACTCCAACAGTGACGTAGGTTTGCAAAGATCTCACACGAATTGAAAATCCAGTTGTGTCTTGTCTTGTTGGGATATCTTGAGTGTTGCAGCGGTTTGATAACCTCTCCAGGGTTGGAAAGGCCCCTTTGGAGGAGGTGAGGGGATAGAGATAGAGGAAGGGAATAGGAAGATAATAATTGGCCTTTTGCACATAATCTGTTGGGTTGAATTTGTCCGACGTCATGACCCATTTCCCAGGCTCGGGGATGAGAGGGAGTGCAGGGAAAACAGAAGGATGATGGATATTTGATGAGGGGATACCATGAGAGAGGAATAATACATATATATAATAAATAATATACCATTTACATGCACAAAAACCTACAGTATATCACAGACTACAGGAAAGAGAAAATCCCCAAAAAGCATAATACGGCCTCTTTATCAATCGTTTTGTCAAGTTAAGAGAAAAGTGCCCGTCGTTAACAGGATTTTCTATACAGAGCAGCAGCACCTTTCCTTTTTTATGCCGGGTCGTTGTTTACTCGTAGTGTGTCAGTAGCTAAGAGGACTAAACACAGAGACCATGTGAGACTTTCTTTACTTGTGCAAAAATCAGAACAAATTCCAAATCTTAGCACCCCAGTGAGACACAATTCATCCAAGGTGGAGGACACAGTTTGCTGTTATCTCAGTGACACAAAGGCCTGCTGAGCTCGGTGGGGCATGCAAGTGACGAGCATTGTTATCAGTTAATTAACTTGATGTCATGCAGCCCACTTTATCTGACTGCCTGTCGGGCAAACAATGCAATGGGTTAGGGCTGAAATCCCATGACACGCTGTCACCTCGTATACGCATCATAACACCCCTTTATGTGTGTGTGTGTGTGTATGTGTGTGTGTGTGTATGTGTGTGTGTGTGTGTAAAAGTCATTTCTAATTCAGGAGACAGACGCTGTCATCCTGTCCTGAAGGTCACAACCTTGACGCACCACTGCAACCTATACGCTCGTGTTGGATGGTCTTCCCTGACCACGCGTCGACTGAAACACTGGCACATCCTTATATATAAGGCTATTCTTGGTGCTCTTCCTCCTTATCTAAGGATCTACATAAAGTGAAAATGCAAAGGATCTTATCGGCTTCGCTCCGAGGACTTTTTCCTTTTAACTGTACCAAAAGTCCGTACTGAACTGGGGAAGAGGGCATTCAGTTACGCTGCTCTCAGAGCTCACAGCTCCTCATATCTGTTCAGAAACTAGACAAAAGTTAAGCAAGTACAAACCACAGACTGTCTGTGTCATGGCGAATACAGTCGCCGGTTTATTTATGTCTGTAGGCCGTTGTTGTGAGTGTGGACGGAGCATATACAACGTTAGCTTAGCCTGATCGATCCGATCTCCATTCAGAAAACACGCATTTTAAAAGGTTTTTCAACTGCCGTCTTGTCTGCAGACCGGTATCAGTATGTTGTTACTTCGGCATCATTTTGAAACGTGTATTACAATTAAATCACGGTAACATGTTCATTTTGTTGTAGTTGTAGCCCCCTTGCCAGCGATTCTCTCTGACCATTCAGCAGTCGAGAGTGTTTACGTCACTAGTTTAGCATATTCAGCCCGGTTGTTGGCCCGGTAAGAACCTCGATTTTGGAGGGCCAGAAAAGAGGTGAAAAAGTAGCCCTGAGCCGGAACTACCCCTAGTGGAAAAGTCTGTAAATGCTTTGGCTAAACTTGGTGTATGACTGTGTTGTGATTGTGTGTTTTAAAATTGTGTGTTTTAAAATGGTCTGTAACTGTGCCGTTACCATTCTTGGGCCAGGACTCTCTTGAAAAAGACCTATGACCTATCCTGGTTAAATAAAGGTAAAATTAAATTAAAATAAAAAAAACAACTGGAGGGGAGAGATGGAGGGTGAAGAGGTGGAGGGTGAAGAGGTGGAGGCAGAGAGGGTTGACAGACAGACAGACAGACAGACAGCCGGACAGACAGACAGACAGACAGACAGACAGGCAGGCAGGCAGGCAGGCAGGCAGGCAGTGGTGCAGCAGAGAATGCTGGGTAAAACGACAATAGATGGGACATTAGATGCAAATTCCTATACACCACCCCCCAGTCTGTAGGAATGTAGGGGGATAAACATGGGGGGGTTGGGACTAGTTTATGGGTGGGGGTAGGTAGTGTGTGGGTGTGTGTGGGGGGGGGGGGGGGGGATTTATTCGGGCACGGTCAGTGGGGGTAAGCATCTGAATCCCTTTGAAATAGGTCATGTATTAAATATTCATCCATAAATCATGACCAGACAATAAACCAGTTTAACCCGGGGGCTTCCTGCGGCTTCGCTTTCTGTATAATCCCCCTGGTCACACACACACACACACACACACACACACACACACACACACACACACACACACACACACACACACACACACACACACACACACACACACACACACACACACACCTATTTGTAAAGATACGGAAGGCTTAATAACATATTGCACGTTTAAACTGCCTCCATACTAGACCGAAATAAATTGTGTTTATTTTACACACAATTTACACACACATACACACACACACACACACACACATTCATATTCATATTCATAAAGATAGGGAAGGCTTTAAGGCTTTGGATCCTTTCACGTAAATGCAGGTCCCATCAAAATTCAAAACCTTCACAGCTACACAGTCTATTTCAGTTTGTCCCCTCAGCTCTGACACATATGTCAGCCTGATGATGAATGACTCATAAGCTTCCTTCTTATTGGAAGAGGAGAGGGGTGCGCTGGACACTAAATGGGTGGTGCTGCCCAATCAGATCAGAGCCTCAGAGGGCTTGAGCAATTCCAAAGTGAAGAACATGACCCACCAAAGAGGGGGCATCACATATTGCTACTGGTATCACCTTACTTAACGTGTACCTGCAACAGTGCAGCATGCATGAAAACACAAAGGCCTGTAAATCTTGATGCAGCAAAGGAACCAAGGAAGATTATGCAAAATATGTCAAGTCAAGCAGTTTCAGTGCAACTCAGACAAATCCTGTCCCCACACTGAGTCCAAGTGTGTGTGTGAGACACTAGCCTTGGATACAGAGGTGTGCCTGAGTTTAAAAATAGGCATTACGTGACTGTGCTCCCTTTAACTAGATAAAAACAGAGCTCTTTAAACTTCTCGTCGCAAATCCTCACTAATCCTGCCCTCACACTCACTGTCTGCCGACCCCAGTGACTCCAGCTCTCTCCTGCGAACATGTGTGTCTGTGTGTTTACCTGTCTTGCTACTTTGCGGGCTTCCCAGTAGGGTTTGGAGTCGTCCACGGCTCGTCCGATCTTCTTCACCTGCTCGTCCAGCTTCACTGTAGCTTCCACCAGCACGGCTCGAAACCTCTGTCTGCAGTCCTGCACACAGATACAGATATGATATAATAAGTCATAATAGCTCTTTTCAAAGCTGTTGTATATGTAGGAAGTTGAAAACCGTGAAATTAGCTTATGTCATTAATTCAGTACATCTGTGTGTATTTACTGGGGTTTTTAAGCTTAAGCCACATTACGGCCACAGTACAGATTGTCCTGCTCGCACTGATCAGTTTGGCTCAGTGCCTTCAAAGCGGCTCTCCTAATTCAAGTCATCACTAAACCATCACCCAAATACACCCAGTACAAGCACGTGCAGAACACAACAGCTGTATCTCAGTTTTTACTCCGGACTGTTGTTGAGCAAACCGTATACATTCTTTGTGAGTGAAATCACGGTAAAGTTGTTTGTGAGCATTAATATTGCACAACATCTGTGTATGTGTGTGTCTGCATTTGTTGGCATTAAGCCCAAAGGGGGCACCGTGACTTGTTATTCATAGCTGAGGTCTGTCATCACATACAGCAAAGTTACTGATACCCCTTTTTCCACCATCATGGAACAGGCTGCAGTCTGGTTTGCTTGCCTAATTTTTTAACAGTTTAGAGCATTTTGACCAGAAATAAATAAGTTTAAACCCCATTTTGTTGGTTTCCAGCTAGAACCGATAGAAAATGCAGGTGTTCGTCGACCTGAAATGCAAATCGCAGTAGGGTTTTTATATTCTGCGGTTTGGAAAGAGAGGAATGAGTCTTGCACATAATGAATAACATACAAAATAATAATTATACATTTATTTTACACAACTTTCTAAACCAAGTTACGATCTGCTTAACAAAAAACTAAAAAGAAAACAAGTAGAAGATAATTTAAAGGACAAAATTGTTGAATTGGATATTTGGTCCATGTTTGTTTAAGGATAAAAACTATTATCTTAATAACAGAAAAGGCTTGCATGTTATCAATACGATACGCCCTTGACTTCCTTTGTGTGACGCCCTATGTTGATCATGCATCCTTAATTACAATGATTCCTCTCAAAACTGGTGGAAATGTGGGCTTTTTTTGCATATGTGGTTAGAGAATTGGTTCAAGAAGCAGAGCTGATTTGGTGAAAAGGGGCATGAGTTTGTATCGACAGTACATGTGTTGTAATTTACAGTCAGGCGAGTTTAAAAGGCACAAGCACCTGCATCCTGTAAAAAAGACGGAAGAGTATAAGAGAGGGAAAAGGAGAGGGCGCTACAGGAAGCACACTTCCCTTGACATCATGAAGTTTCCTGTCTTCCTGTTCCTGCGTTAAAATGGTGACGCAGCATGCAGGCAGGGACGTCTATTCATATTCACATTAAGCTGTGTCATGTTTAAGTTGAAATGCTCTCTGGTACCATTATTTAATATTTGCCTGGTATTTCATTTGCATAAATACGTTATAGGAATTACAGCATATTTTGTTAGTGAAACTGTGCTTTTGGTCCATTTTTTTCTTTCTCAAATGACACTTTTGTGAGTTGTTTACATTACCCTCTACCAAAGTTTGCCTCTACACACACGCCGAGAGGATTATAATGGGTCATTTTCACCATGGGCGTATGTGCTTCTGTAGGTGATGGGCGGCACACAGTCTTTAACTCTAGCAGACAAGATGTTCTCTCTCTGGCATGAGAGGTTTATCATTTTGTTGGCAGAGTCGGTAACCTCATGGATTTAACCTCATTGCCTCAGCTTGTCCTGAATCCTCTGGATCGACTGTACACTCCTTAATGAACTCCAGACTCAGCAGGAAGACATTCTGCCAGCAGCACTTTCACAATCCTTAGCTCGCCACTTTTATTCTGCCTCAATCACCTTCTTTCTTTCTGATTATGCTGGGTAAATACTTCGAAAAAGTTACACAACTGATGCTTCAAAATGTAACCGAAGCAGTGGAATAAATGTAAAAATGTCCCCCCGAAAAGAAAGAGAACAGCGGTTAAATCCTGCACAGATAGGTCAACTTTATAATGATTTGGTTTTAGCATGGAACACATGAATATGGCAACATTGAGCTGTGGATTTGCATTGTGTCCTCTCCCTTTCTGACTGTTGTAACATTTATTCCAGCTCTGGTTTATGGCAAACGGACATGAGTGATGTCTAATGAGAAACAGAAGGGGCCTATTTGAGGCAAAGAAAAACTAAAGCAGGCCTCTGGAATGTTTTTACTTTTGCTGAACAGTAACCTTCCTGGTTAAAGTTTGGAAAACAGTGAGCGCTGTAAAAACAAAACAAAAGATCTCTCTTTCCCTGGTTCCCTATTTTACAGCCCCTTTAATGTGTTTGTAAAGGAAGGCTGATGGAGCTCCAGGGAAACTAGGAGTGCATTTGGGATTTAGATTACTCCAAATGTGCCATTCAAATATTTTGTTAAACATTTAGAGCACAGTTACACCTCTTGTAGCACTTATAGTCAGTGGTGGAAAGTAATAAAATACATTTACTCAAGTACTTAAGTCCAAATGTGAGGATCTTGTACTTTACCTGAGTCTTTTAATGATATGTAACTTACAAATGCTACGTTTACTCAATTTTTAGCAGCCAATATTGTACTTTCCTACATAATTTGGCAGCTTACTTTATAGATTTAGATTATTAGTCAAATCAAACTATAAATGAACTAATAAGTAAACATTTACAATATGATTACATTTTAGGTGAAGAAATCCAGAAACCATATATGAGGTCATTCAAATTAGCTCCAAATGTACATATTGTGATAAAAACATGAATGCCATCAATAATCATAATCCAATAATGTACTTATTTGATTCTGGGCCATTATGAATAACGAGAACTTTTACTTTTTGTAATTGAAGTCTATTTAATGGCAGTACTTTTACTCATAACAGAGAATTATTACAATTGAGTGTTGCTACTTTTACTTAATTAAGTACAAGATCTGAGTACTTCCTCCCCCACTGCTCACAGTTCATACAGTACAGTGCAGCGCAGTGTGTTATTAAGGAAGATCGACAGTCGCTGCTTCAGTTTTTCCACATTTTCCCAGAGAAGCAGCTCCCTCTTTTAGAACATTTCCGTGTTTGCAAGTGTAAACTGTTTCCCTGCAATGACCTCGTTGCTAGGGCCAGGATTTCATGCTTATTTCAAGTAAGATTTTATGTTGGAAAGCGAGACGTAATGGCTCCTTGAGATGAGTGTTTCTGCAGACAAGCCATGACTGGAAGGTGTTTACCCCAGCAGGGAGAGTCGCTGATGATAGAGGCAATCGTGTTGGTGTTTAGTCTTACCTCAAGTTCACTTTCCCAGCGATTAATGTCATCTGTGGACTGGTTCAACTTCTCCAGTTCTCCCTGGGGGGGGGGAGGGAGGAGAGAGAATGGTTAACACAGACCCTGAGTGTAGAAGTTACTGTGTGCTTTCTGTTTACTAAATTACTCTGCATGCAGAATGTGTGTGTGTGTGTGTTGTGTGTGTGTGTGTGTGTGTGTGTGTGTGTGTGTGTGTGTGTGTGTGTGTGTGTGTGTGTGTGTGTGTGTGTGTGTGTGTGTGTGTGTGTGTGTGTGTGTGTGTGTGTGTGTGTGTGTGTGTGTGTGTGTGTGTGTGTGTGTGGTGTGGTTGTGTGTGTGTGTGTGTGTGTGTGTGTGTGTGTGTGTGTGTGTGTGTGTGTGTGTGTGTGTGTGTGTGTGTGTGTGTGTGTGTGTGTGTGTGGTGTTAAAGGGAACACTATTCTTAATTTAATCTATCGAAGATTATATTAGATTTTATGGCATGACTGAACAGAACATTGCATTAGGTAAGAGTGAATTATTTTTAAGTGCAATGCTTTTATATGCTTATATTGCAATAAAGTAGTACTATTGAACTTTTCCCTGAGTGTTTATATATTTTACTAAATAAGGCTAACATCTTTTTAACAATATTTAACACAACTTGACTACTTTTCACCGGGCTTCCCATTTGTATCTCCATGTCACTTTCACTGGAGGCAACATCTGGATCCCATTTACTTATTTTCTAACCTCACCTGGATTCTTGGATCTACTTCTTCCTGCTCGGGACATTGCGATTCCTCCTCCTCCTCCTCACAGTTATTCCCATTTTGTAAAGGATCCATTTTCAGGGTTTCTGGAGATTTATTTTGGGTGATAGAAAATGTGGGTCTTCACTGCGAACAAAGCGCGACCCCCGGGGTGCTGGACAGCAGGGTCGTCCAGCGGTGATCCTCCCTCTCTAACCTTTAAACTGAGCGCAGTGCATGGTGCAGGCTTTGTTCAGGTTCAGTTAAAGGGGTGCGAGAGTCCGCAGTGTGTCCTCAGAGGAACGCGTCTGACCGCTGGGAGACCCGACACTCACTGTGGAGGAGCACAACCTCAGGGAGAGGCGGCACTGTGGAAACGAAAGTAAACTCACTGAAATGATGAATGACACTACTTCTGGTGTGGACTTTCAAAATAAAAGCATGTTTGGGGTGGCAGTAGACTTGCATGTCAGAAATTGGGCAGGCTATGACATGATAATATATCAAAATCTGTTTAAAAACCTTATCAAACAAGCGTCCTGGGCTTAGGGTTGTTAATGCGCTGATATACCAATCAGAGGGTTGGTGGTTCGATCCCAGCCCCAGCAGGCTAAACTAATGAAATACCCCAAATGGCTGCTTTAAGCATGTATATGTTCAGCTAAATAACAAAAGAAATACCTCTTAGATTTTTTTAAAACAAAGAAACAATGGATTGAAGGTACAGTCTCAATGGTGTCAATACGTTTGGGGGATTTTCCTACTTTTAGGCCTGTTTCATGTCAATTCAGGAGATGAACCTTCCATTAACAAGACCTAATTGCATAATGTTGGCCACACAGGGCCTTTTTCTAAATTTGGATTCAACAGCACGGATTGAGCATCAACACCAAACTGACACAAAGTGCCTGTTTATTGTTTCAACCAGTTGTTAAAGGACATAACAATGAATCTATTTGATCATCACAATAAAAAAAATAGCCACATCCCGTCATGTTGAGTATTCAACAATCAATATGCAGGGTTTAACATAATTTGCAATCAGCATATTTAGAATTGAATATTACTTGTTGTTGTACTAAAATACTTGCCATTTAGATAATGTTCTTTAGATGTAATGTATCTACTATAGCTCTTTTGACGACCCAACTTTTCCCTAAATTAGGCTTTTGTTTTGACAGGACAGACGCTCACATTTAAAGGTCCTATTGAAGGTAAATATCGCGAGCTTTCTTGCTCCAGCTTGGAGTTGTGAGTTGGTTTCTCGCGCCCTCTGGTGGAGAGGAGCAGGCAGGGCAGACAGGAGCTGATGGGGGGCTTCATTCCTGTAAACACTGCTGTGTTTATTTAGCTCCCTGTTGTGTTGACTCAAGATCATTAAATGAGTTATTTGAAGTCCTCAAGGGTAAGACATGATAATAGAATTTTTTCATATATTTCATTTTTTTTTTAAACTAACTCATTTTAATTTTGAAATGTATTTTATACTTATATTCAAATTAAATGTGTATTTGAGGTATTCCTGTGTGGGGTGTGAACTCTTATCTGAGGGCCTGTGTTTCACTCTTATGGCTATTACTGCTTTAGTGATAAGTACGTTTTTTTTTTTATCTGATCTTATCTTAAAATAATACATTCACATATTACATTTATTATTATTATTATTTTATTGATATATCCTTTTTTTGTCTCAGCTGGATAGTTCATCGCTGACATGGTAGCGTTCCAATTATTCTTTTTTAATCTAAGAGCTATTAAAAAAGACAATTTTCAGAGTGGAGCTTGGGAACATTTTATCGATTTTTTAATGAAAATATCAAAAATATCACCAAACAACTGGAGTTCAAAGTGTGGGCATATCAAAAGCTAGTAAAGCCAATACGGATTTGACTTTGAAGCTACAATTTAAAATCTATTTAGATATTTGTGATATTAGTGAACTGATCCTTTTGTGCCTCGTACAAGTATGTTTCTGCATATCACATAGCTCTGTACATAGCTATATACGCTTCTATAATGCTTCTATAATGCATAATGTCAAACTGCCAATAGGATTCCTCCGTCATGCAGTCAGCTCAGCAGCAAGTTAGGTGACACAGTAACTCAGTAACAGTGAGTGTTGGCAGCAGGCCTCGCCTCGCTTATGGACGGCTGCCCGGCTCCACTATTCGTCATCGCGTTTTTTCCAGCGTCCTCCTGCGTATGCATGTATGCGACCGACGGGCTGACTTCATAACGTGGGGAGATGAAGAGAGGAATGGGGCAGTGAGATCGGATGTGCACCAGAACCCGGTAGGCTATAAATTGCACCATCAGTGTTATTATTATCTTCACACCCGGGCCATGCAGACAGTGCGTAAAGAGGCGATGCGGTAGGTAGTGCAGGCTGCTGCTGATGCTGCTCTCCGATCAGCTGTTATTTTTGTCTTGAGCATCATCGCCGTGAAAGATCGAGATCAAGGGACACCACCACCGCAGAACCGGATAACAGAGGATGGAGTTCAAGCATCTGGTGGAGGCGGCGGAGAAGTGGTGCTCCGGTAACCCTTTCGACCTCATATTCGCCGAGGAGGACGACGAGAGGCGGCTGGACTTTTACGCAGAGCCCGGCGTCTCCTTCTACGTGCTGTGTCCCGGAGGCAACGACAGTTTCGTAAGTGTCTGCAGGGCCCTCACTCTGTGGTGTGTGTGTGTGTGTCTGTGTGTGTGTGTGTTTTATTGTAGGTGTGTCGAGGGTGGGTTGGAGGTGGGGTTGTCTCGGTTTTGTTGATGGACATGGGAGAGCAGAGGAAGGGAAGGGAAGTGGGGGTTTTGGGCGATGATGTCATTTAAATTTGGATGCACACCCACCCCTCTGTCGATGGTGTTTTTTCCTCCATTATCAACTGCGATAACCCTCTGAACCACAGCACCGTCATGCTAGCCAGGTTAGAGAAAACACCAGGCCTGTCACTTTCAAAATAAAAGCCCTGCAGACCACCATGTTGCATTTTGAGCACAAACAGGGCCTGTCAAATTCAAATGGAGAAATATATGTATCTGAGGGGATATATAGGTTATTCTGCTTTTCTCTAAACATTTAATTTAAATTACATGCATTTTTGAGTGGAGGCCAATGCTTGCTGTCAAACAACTCAAACGAATATTAAACTAGTGTGTCTCCATAGTTGTCCCACTAAATATGTAATTAAAGGTCGATGCTCTGTACACATAAAGTGAATTATTAACAAGGGATGCATTTTCACATCATTATTTTGAAGGAACTATTGCCAGTCTTCTGCTCGGATCCAAATTATTCCAGTAAAACCACTATAAATGTCGCCAAAGAAGAAATAAAGTAAACAACCAAATGTAGATATTTGATGCTGTTCAGCTGTATAATCTTCTAACATGACGGTCTGAAATATGTCTCTCTAAATTCCCTACACTGGAATATAGTAGTAATAGCCAAACAGATCCCTTCATTTGGCTTAGTTGTTTGCCAAAACAGCCACATGCATAGGCCAAAGTAATAGGGACAGACTTAAGCACCTTAAATGTATACAACCCCCATAAATCCAGACACAGTATGAACGATATGAGCTCAGTGTCTTCAGTAGTAGTACTTCTTGACACTATATATTGTATATTGAGCCATACACTCTAGACCAGCGTGCTGCAGTGAGCCCTAAAGCCCCCAAGGCCGGACCCGCCCTGCTCCCCCTCCTCCTGCTCAGTGACATGGGCTCACAGGGCGTAGGGTTGAAGAGCAGATGGAGATGACCCAGGAGCCAGGGTGTCTGTTCACTCAATAACACATTATGTCACAGAGACGGTGTGTTGGGAGTCTGGACTGTCCTGCAGACAGAAGGGGCTTCCCATGGCTGCTGCTGGAGAAACATAGATGAGTGTAAATCCAGCTGTTGTGTAATCAAACCATCCTAATGGGGATATCATTAGTTTCACACACACACGCACACACACACACACAGCCCAATGTATGTGCATAAATACATGATGTGGTTGTCTCAACTTCATTTAGTATTTTCCGTCCTTTTATTTCACTCTATCCCAAAACGACCCTCCATTTATTTCTGTTTAATGCATGTTAAATGCTGCAGCCCTGACACTAATGGACACTAATGGAGAAACACACACACACACACACACACACACACACACACACACACACACACACACACACACACACACACACACACAGAGTTCTCAGTCTGCTATGCACTCTCAAATCGGCGTGAATAACTTTCTGTCTCTCTGCAGGACTGTTGAGATTCAGTTACTCTTGCTGGATCATTACTGCGATCAGCAGGATGTTACGCACACGCACACGCACACGCACACGCACACGCACACACACAGTACTCAATGTATGTTGATTTCCCCTCCAAACCCTCTACCGTCCTCTCACTGGAGGGCGCTGTGAAATCAGTCCCACCATTATAGCAGCTGCACATCATCACTGTTTTCCAGCTTTTTGATTTCCCTCAGGGCTTTGTAGTTTCAGTCATGGTCAGGTGATTCAGTGTTTAGCATCTGAAAAACAAGAACGGTTGTAAGATCTGCGGAGAGATTGGGTTTGGAACTGGAACTAACATCCCTGAGCAGGGACAGGGCTCAATCTGTGGCCTGTTTGCAACACTGGGAAAACAATTTCCCCTGCCTGGTCCACATGACTCTCACATGACTCCTAAAACTATACCATGAAGGTGGGTCCCTTCATGTTATTTAAACTGAATTATTAATTTTAGTTTAAAATTCCATTCATTTACCCACTAATATTCATGAAATTACGGGTTTTAATGGGATTTTAAGTAATTGATGCATATATTAACATATTTTAACACATTAAGGCATTTTGATTTTTATGTTTGGCCAATTTAAAGGGGTTATCATCACATCACATCAATACATTGTGCAATAAGATGATAAAGTGAACATTATTGAGATAAGTCAAAAAAATAAAAAATAAACTCATGTTTCTAAATGATACGATAAGTTGATAGCGTAAATAAATTACAAATCAATGACACAACATAACTTGATTATTGTGACAGGCCTTGTTGTCTTATTTGCGAAATAACACTTAACTATTTTTAAACTTTATGATGTTGTGTTTCATCATAAATAAAGTGGTCTGTTTGTAGATTCACAGGAGTTTATGATTTCACGCTGATTTATTAACATATTATCTAGCAATCGGACCTAAAAAAACTATCATCATATGCTATATAAAGTCCTTGTATCAGATTGATTCAGGAACTACTTGTCATGCTTGTTATTGTTAGTCAACAGCCAGGACTTTGTGTATCTGAGTGTAAAAAAAAAAACCTGAATGTTTTGTGATAGTCTTTCCTGTCTACTGTATGTCCTTGAAAAACACATATATCTTGTTTAGTTGCTTTGTTCTAGTTTCTTTGCTGTGCTGCACTTTCCTTGACCCAGCTTTACATATTTACTGGTGAAATCCTGAACGTTGTACGTCACTATACAGCTGGACTGTTGTATCTAGTGTAACAATATGACACATTGTTAGTTAATTCTAATGTTATTACATGAAGGGAAACAGTCTTACCTCGAGATATTTAGGCTTTAAGATACTCTTCTTTCTTTTACCCAAATACATGTAATGTTTGCTCATATTGGTTTACCCTTATTATAGTTTAATCATGAAGCACACTTGCATTAAAGAGGACATATTATGATTGAACATGTTCAGGCTTATAATTGTATTTTGTGCCTCTATACTGTGACATGTCTCCATGCTTTAATGTTCAAAAAGCTCTTTATTTTTCTCATACTTTCTGTGCTGCAGCACCTCTTTTCACCCTCTGTCTGAAACCAGAGCCCAGTCTGCTCTGATTGGTTAGCTGGCTGGCTCTGTTGAGATTGGTCAACCGCTTAGAGATGTCCCGCTCCTTAGCCTATCACGTACAATGTGTTGGAGTGCTAGCCAATAGAAGTGCAAGTGTTACATATGGATGTCATTGTGTTAAAGAAGTAAACAAAGGAGTCCAATCCAGAATAGGGAGAAAACCTGTGAAATGTCAGCATTTGCAGACCATTTTCATGCACAACAACCTTTATAACACACTGCAGGGAAGGGAAAACCCCAAAAAGCATAATAATATGTTCTCATCTTTTGTCTGCAGCACGTGTGGAGTGAGAGTGAGGACTGCCTTCCCTTCCTACAGTTGGCCCAGGACTACATCTCCTCCTGCGGGAAGAAGACTCTCCTGGAGGTGCTGGAGAAAGTCTTCACGTCCTTCAGGCCTGTAAGAAAACATGCTGCAACAACACACGCTGACCTCTGCTCACTTTGTCTGTTACAGCCCTGATACATTCTGTTCTCTCTGCTGCAGACAAAACATGTACAACCCCACCCACAGCTCAGACTTTTTATTGTTTCCTTCCATTATTATGGTCTTTTGTGAACTCTCGTCTTGACATTTAAGGGTAATACTATTACAGTTTCATACACATCAACAGTGTTGGGCAAGTTACTTCCAAAATGTAATATAGTACATATGACTTATTACTGTCTTTTTTAAGTAATAAGTTACATTACAATATTACTGTCTCTGAAATGTAATGAGTTACACTACTTTTGTATTACTTGTTACTTTACCAAAATAACCTCAAAAGAAGGGCTAGGTATTTTAAATGCTAAAATGTAGTTTAGTGCAGCTCATTATACATCCAGTGAAGGGCAATGTGGTATAGCATAACAACTGTGTAGGCCATTAAGGCTACTAACAACTGTTATTACACGGCTTAGTTGAATACTCGATTCTGATTGTACATTCTTAACATGTGACATGTTGTTAATACAGTAGTACAGACCACTGTCAAGGACTATAATGAAGGTTGCTAAGGAGGATCAAGAAAGAGAAAGGAAAAGAGGTTAAAAGACGGAGCGCTGGACGTCAGATAAATCATCAGAAGAAGACAGAGAGGAAGTAAACAATAACAGGAACAAGGAATGAGCTCTGTAGTTTGTTTAGTATGGCCATGTAATAAGCGGGATAATGTGCAGTGAGGCGGTCATTATGGGGAAAAGAACACCCGACAGAAGGGTAAACACCAGGTTTACTAATCTACCCGCACAATTTTTCTCTGGTGTCGGAATGTCTCGCGATGTTAGTGAATTCTTAAAAAACAAAACACCATTTAATTCCGGGTTAAAATGTGTTGTAACTGCGTTACTGAGAATTGTAACGGGTAGTATATTACCCAAATTTCATTAGTAATGCGTTACTTTTTGCTGTAACGAAGTAATGTAATACATTACTGTAACTCCGTTACTTTTGTAACGCGTTACACCCAACACTGCACATCAATACTTAATATTCCAGCATTTCAGTTCTGAAAACAACTAGACCTATTTTATGTGTTTTGTTAAGTTGCGTACTATAATTTTCCCACATTTTACAAATAACTTTCAAATCTAGAAAGTCCCTTTTTTTTTATTTGGTCGTATGTAATGGTGGCGTATCTCACATAAGCATGTGTCTGTCGGAAAGGTATAATCAATGGACTTTTTATCCAGTTTTAAGACTCATTTTGTGATACAATTTTATTTTTTGGATTTAGTATGTGTTTGACAACATATTTCAACATGATAAAGGATTGTAGTCACAGGACTTTGTCATCAATTTGACCAAGCAGTAAGTTACAGCCAGAAAGCCCAAAGAAACACTGATTTTGAACGTGAAATAGCTTCATTCAGTGTTTTCACACATTTGTAATCACTGTTGTTTTTTGATGGTAGACCAAACTCTCAAACTCTGTCTATTATTATTATTACACACACACACACACACACACACACACACACACACACACACACACACACACACACACACACACACACACACACACACACACACCTCTTTAATTTACAACCTTTAACACAACCTTCTCCTCCCTCCCCTGTCACTGTAGCTGCTGGGTCTGCCAGACATAGAGGACGACAGTTTTGAGCACTACCACGCTGACATGGAGGGGGAACCGGGGCCGGACCACCAGCAGATGGGGGTCAGCCAGCAGTGATGAAACCCCGAGACGAGGCCTGCAGCTGGGGCAGAGCTGCTCCGGGCCTCAACTCATCAGCCCAAAACACTTACACTCTAATCCAAACATACACATACTTACGGCCAACTTGCTAAAAATGCACCACCATGTTCTTGAATGTCAGTGGCTTTGCTTCCCAAAGAGTGCACTCTGTTGCACTGTATTGACCCCCCCCAAACACATACACACACACACACACACACACACACACACACACACACACATTGGGGCTACGTGAGCAGTAGCCACGTACAATGCAAGTATCATAATCATTCACCATCTGGTTAGTTAAAGTTCCACAGCACAGCAATATTACATCAGCCTCAGCTGGGTTTGTTATGCAGAAAAACAGAAAGATGTTACCGCAATACACACACACACACACACACACACACACACACACACACACACTTCCCCCGTGACTTTGGAGATGAATGTGACCGATAACCTACTTTCTCTGCCAGTCTGTTGACACAGAGGATACACGAGAGCTAGCTGAAAAAACGAACGGGCAAAAAACTGACAGTTTGTGGCTACGTGAGGCAACTGCAGTGACGCAGATTTAGAGAAAGAAAATAATAAAAAGAGGGGGAGAGGAGGAAGGAGGGGAAGTTTTACACTTCAAACAAGACGACACTGAGAAAACTGAAAAGTTGACTTAAATTAAATGTGTTATGTCAACAGATTTCACATAACTGTGTTGACATAATACATTTATTTTTTCAGTGAACTTAGGGATGTGTAGCTGTGATATATATTCAGATGGGGCAGCTCTAAAACTAGTTTTAAATACATGGTTAAAATAGTCGCATAGATTACAGTAAAAAAAGCATTTTTACACCTCATGTGGAAATCAAAGTGTGCGGCTTTACAGTAGCATGGATCATTTCTTGAGGTTTCTTAATGTTTCAAAGGCAGTGCACCTCAAAGAGTCACGTAATGAGGACGTTTTTAATCAATGTTACTATCATATGACCATCACAACAAAGGCCCATGCTGCAGCTTAAGCCCTTCCCCGGGCTCATTGTCACATGACACCCTTCTGTCCTGTAGTCTTCCTGCTTGTTCACAGTGTGCCCTTCTTTCTTAGCACAGTTATAATGACTTCCCAAATCTAGCCACAATTTTGTTTTGGCGGGTGTTGTTTTTGAATTTATCGTTTTCTCTTAAGCATAAAGTGCACACCTAATTCCCTAAATGATATCACATGGGGGGAGATAATATTTGTTGCCTGCCACCTTCTGCCTGCCCTGTTATCTCTTATCTCACAGTGTGTTGTTGTATGTCACATCCAGCGCACCGCAACGCTTCCTCGCCTTTCAAGCACACATGCAAGACTGTTTTCAGAGATTCATCTTTAGCCTGTTTTCTTTGGCTTGTAAATGTTAGTCCTTTTTTATTTTAATGTGTTACCATGCAGTGTATCTTTTGTTTGTCCTCCGATGTGTGTGGAATTGTTGAATAAACCGTGTGAACAGAGTGTTCCTCGAGCATGTTTCTTTATTTACCCAAGTTACCCAAGTTAATGGAAGACAAAGCGCCAAACATGTAGGGTTTTTGGTATCACAGTGGGCTGGTGACCTGCTGCTCTGCCAACAGCCCGCTGGTGTTGCTGGGATTGACGTCACGCGCCACCTGACGCTCACCGTCAAGGCTGCGTCAAGCTGGAGACGGGTTACTGCAGACAGGAAGCTACAGGAAGGCCTTCAAAGTAAAAGCACACATTGTATCTGCTAAAAAGGTGGTAGCTTTTTCTGAACTACTTACAAAAGCAAAATACTAGACTAGCAAACTGTAGCCTATTGAAGATGTGTATCTATATCTGCAGAGGACTTTTAAAAGACATAAATCACATAGAACAATATTTTACACATCTCTCGTGGAAGAAGTCCTTGTGCAATTCATGTTATAGTTTGTTAATTTTTGGATGAACTGACCATTAAATGTTCCACTTTTTGTGAGAATAATCAGACAACCCTCAAAAGTCTCTAGTTATTATTTTTTAAGTTTCAGTAATTTCAGTCACATTCAGTCAGAGCACAAAGGGGCATTTAAGGAAAACAGAATATTTAAACTCCTTTGTGACAATGTATTGTAGTGTTAAAGACTCATTGTCTACAGAGCATTAAGTAAAAGGGGATTTTTTTAACCTAAATATGCCAGGCTTTTCTTTTGTATCTAACATCTTGTGATAATAGGTGGCTGAAGACACTTTAGGTCTAACTAGTAGGAAGTAGTTTATGGTTTTAAATAATACACTGATGTATTATTTGATGTATGATATTTTAAAAACATGGAATTTATTTCACTATAACATTTACTTTTACAGTTTGTAAACACATGTTTTGCACAAGTGGTGTGTTCACTGCTTTTACTTTGAAGGCGAGTGTATAATGTCCCGGTTAACTACGTGTAGTTTGATGGAGCTGCTTCACTGGGGGAGGAGGGCAATCCCTGCTTTTATTTTTCTTTCCAGACGGCCACAGTTGAGCACAAAAACAAATGTTAACCAGACGAACTGTGGGGCACTTGCTCTGATGCGCTAGTCTGAAGTGGAGCAACTGAAGGCTTTTATCTGAAGACATTTTTTCCATTGTTGGAAGAAAAAAAAAAGGGAAGGGCTCTGCTAAGAAAAAAAAACAACCATTTGGAAATTAAGTTATGCGTAAGTGATTGCGCACTTTACGCACAAGGCTCAACGTGAAACTTTAACATGTTGGATCACCTCGCCTTTGTTGTTGTGCACATACTCGGCTTTATTTCCTTTGTTGCTGTCAGTGTTTCAGAAGTCACCATGTCTCGTGGCTAAACACTTTAAATCGCACACACAACCTGTGGAGGTGAGACTGACACAGCATGGGGGCCAAACAGAGCAACCCGGTATTTGATGGCAGAACTCGGGCTTATTCCAGCTCTGATCTCCCATCTGGAAACTCCAGCGGAGGAGGCAGAATCGCTGGGTTTAGGTACACTAATGGACCAGATGGCCCTCGGATCCGATACACAAGTGGGGGTCCAACCAGCTCCGGACTCAGTATTCCGACCAGTGGCAGGTCAGGGTCGCATGTTCTCAATCAGAGCCTCGATGGCCCGGATGGTGACGAGGAAGGCGAGCTGTCTCCGGAGGGCCACAGGTTGCTGGTCGGCTCTCTCCCGGCTCACCTGTCCCCTCGCCTGCTGGGAGGTAAGATTGGACCGAATATCGACAAGAAATTCGTATTATTCTGGGACTATCGATTAGTTGATTTAATCTGCTGAGATGAAAACTCCACAAAGAGTCGTGCAGAAGAATCAGTTTGATATTTTTGTTTACCAAAGATGTGCCTAAAAGTTTATTGAAAAGAAGTCTGAAGAAAGCAATACAAAAAAAGAACAAATATGACTGAATAACAAACAATTGTCGACCATAAGAGAGGGCAGCTCTAGACAAAGTCCTAACAGTGACTCCACAATGTACAAACAAAGCCATCCCAGTGATACCATTTGCTACTCAGTGCCTTTATGACACTTTCTAATTTCCTTGTTTCCTTATTGTTCCTGAAGTACGCTTTATGTGTTACAGTAAGTAGAGACACAATAGTGCTGGGAATCCAACTAACTAGTTGTTTTAATTAGCAATTAATCTGGGGGTTATGGTTTATAACAATAGTTTGGTTAAACAAAATGTCAGAAAATATTTCGAAAAATGCCATGCCATTTTCTCAAAGGCCATGATGATGTCTTTAAATGTCTTGCGTTGACAGTCCAAACCCCACAGACCCTCAGATGAATGTGGTATACAGAAAAAGAGAAGAGCAAGGATGTCTGTTCTCTTTGGTACACTTTGTTCTTATCTCCCCAACGGCCATTTTTTTCCACACATGTTGCTTAACTGTAATTTTTCATTTCATTGCACTCAGTATTAGTTCAGAGTCAACATGTAAGTTCTTGTAGGATATCATACATTTTTGTGACAAGATGTCACAATTGCTGTCAAAATCACTTAGTATTTTTCCATTTGACATATGATACCAGGCATATGGTAATAGCAGTCTGATGACTGAGCCCTTTGTTTAGCACCTCTGCACTTTTATTGAAGCCACAGGTGGTTCAGCTGTACTGTACTGCCGTTACTCTCTTCTCTGTCTCGCAAAAACTGGCCTGTTTTTCACTGAGAAGGAAGAGTGCATTATGTAGGTCAGCAGATAAGAGCTTCCTGCTGGTTACACATTGCCTGACACACACACAAAACACACACACACACACAGACTTCCTGAATCTGCAAGTCTAGCTGTTTCTCAACCGGTGTTGTGTCTCTAGACCAGACCACAACACAAAATAAGACTAATACGGTTTCAGCACTCCAGCATCCATATTATTTTTTATCAACAAACACTTCTTAACTAAATATCTCACTAGTGTTTACTGAATCCTTAAATCAGTTCTCGTAAATGCTCCAGTTTCCTTGTGTTTCATAACGTGGTCAATAAATCTACATCTGAATACTCCCCTTCCTTTTGATCACTGGCCACAGGTAATTTCCCAAATGAGGAAGTAAATCATTAATAAGATCATCAATAACCTTTGCTCCTCAGAGTCTTGTGATTGAGACCCTGCAGGCCTGTCATTGTGTCCGAAAACAAATTACTCAAACATGAGGTTCACATCAGGCAACGAGATAACACATTTGTTGTCCCCTATCTTGACTGAGTGGAAAAAGGGCAAATAGGAGGCTAGTTTATCTCAGGTCAAGCAGCTCCTGGCCTATAAAGCTTTGTGTATGTGGGTTCAATTATGAATAGATTGTTAATTTGAATATTAAGACCTCTCTCCAGGAAATGTTTGCACTTAGTTTATAAACAGGATGATTTTATGATTAGGTAAGCAGATTGTAACCGATTACTTAAAGCAGACGGTTAGATATGTAGTGCCTGGAGGTATGAGGTCATGCAGGTCTGCGTAAGATCAATCCTATCCACAACTGTCCCACGCCCTCTCTCTCTGTTGTTTACATATCAATAAAAACGTATCGGAGACATCTGGGTGCTCATGGTCTTGTCTTTGTGTTTTCCTCCACAGGATTCCACTGTCCTGTTTGCTCCAAGTTTATGGCGTCGGATGAAATAGAGAAACACCTGCTCATGTGTTTCAGCAAAACACGGCTCACCTACAACAGTAAGGAACTAAGCGGGAAAGTGCAAGAGGGCATGGGGGAGTCGTAAAGTGGAAGGAGCTGGTGTTGGCACAGCTAATTATGTGCATATATTATTTTATAAAAATAGACATGCAAAAGAACACATGCAAGTGAACAGTCAGAGTGGTAAAAAATGACGCCAGGACTATAGATGTCCATTATTATGATCCTTTACTTAAGTTTAAGTTCCAGTACTATGTTAATATACTCAATTTCAACTCATGCAAGTACTTCTGATGGAGGGTAATTGCCTTTTTCAGAGTTAAAACAATTCCAGGTCAACTTAAGCTGAAAGCAAAAGTCCTGAGTCTTTTTCCTCCATATATTGTTTTATTTAAAAGATTAACAATGCGCTGAAAATACTCTCGATATACAGTATTTTACAGGGAAACCAACAAAGAAAATGGTGGAAAAGTCAACATGCATTTAAATAATAGATATGTTTGTTTTCTCTTTTAAAAAAACATCTTGTGACCCCTCGTATTTATCTTTAAATCCCCCACTTCAGGAACCACTGATGATCTTATTTTATCTTAATATTTATTTTTACATATTTTAACACATTACTTTGGGAGTTGGATTAAAATGGTTCAAGTGGTTGACATGGACCTCTAACTACTTTATTTTCTGTTGGGTAGTTCAACCAATTACAATACAATACAACATTTTTTATAGAATTATCAGATGTTTTAAAAATACATTTAAACTATTTTACTTCAATTGTATAGTATAGTTGAAGGTAGACGGGTTGACGTGCAGAAAGTTAGTGGACATGGTGGGATAGTCTTGTTAACGTAAAATATTAACTTTACAAGGTAACTATTAACTATAGCTGTCAAATAAATGTATTGAAGGAGAAAGGACGGTATCTACCTCTTCAATGCAATGAAGTAAACGTACTGTATAAGGCTGCATAGAGTAGAGCTACATGTTCCTGAATTAATCACTTAATTCCATAAAAAGGGTATTTATCTACTCTGCTGCACTGTCATTTGCTTCCCTTCTTCAAATACAATGCTAGGTCTTATTATTTATTTTACTGGATCATGAAGAAATAGTCATTCACAAAGTCTTGAAATAAAAGTGTATAGGTAAACTTGTAAAAACAACACATTTCCCACAAAATTGCACCTGCAAGATGTTAGAGAGTGCAGCAAGCAGATATGCAGCTGTATATTGACACACCCCATCAGTGTGCTCACACTTTCATGTGCACACACAGGAAAGGCACACATCTTGTCTGCATACATTCACAAGTCAGTCACCACACACACACTCTCTGCAAGTAGAGACATTTCAGGCTTCACAGTGGTGCATTTATACAAACAAGAATAGATTTCTCCTAATTTCCAAGTGTTGTTGCATGTGCAGAGACTTGCACACACCCACTGCAACATGCATGTTACTGATAAATGCAGTACATGCAGCTCACAGACTGCACAGTGTTTCCTAGCTTACCACAGGCATACAGAAGTGTTTTTTAAAGTCTACCTTACCTCTCCTGCATGAGTCATTTTTAACATCTTTGCATGAAGCAGCTAAAAACAGTCACTCCTTTGCTTCAGGTGTTGACACTAAGGCTGGTCATAGCTAAATATGCACATAAACATGTGACACCAAAGTATATTGAACACACCAAATATACCATTAGAGAAAAGTATATTAAAAAGTGAAACTACGTTCTAAATATTACAATCTATTCCCACTAGTGGCTGCATATTTAATCACCACAACACTGACAGTGATACCAGTTTTCATGTGGGCACAGACAGACAGTCTGGTACCAAAGGTTAAACAGATGGTTGTGCAAGATTATGTTACTGAAACATCTGATGCGTGATTTGGTGTGCGAGGAAGCTCTTTTTCTCAGTTTGCTCAGTCTGTCCGTATTGTCTTGCTCAGAGGACATCCTGTCCAGAGACTCTGGGGAATGTGCCATCTGTTTAGACGAGATGGAGCTGGGAGAAACCATCGCCAGGCTGCCCTGCCTCTGCATCTACCATAAAGGGTAACACACACACACACACACACACACACACACACACACACACACACACACACACACACACACACACACACACACACACACACACACACACACACACACACACACACACACACACACACATAAATAAGCAGATTGTGGTTGGGAATAGGTTGACAAATGCACCAACTGTAAACAAAATCATGATACCAGAGCTTCATTGATAGCATACAAACATGAGAGTGGTGAGGTGACTAATCTCCCACTGAATAGTCGCTTAGAGTTAGGCTCATCACTTTGATTTTGAAGTATAAAGTCTGTACCAAAGTTATAGTTTAGCGATGTTTCATAATGAAAAAAAAACAATAACTAAAACGGGACCAACGGTCAACAGAATATGTCTGAACCTAGCCCATGCTCTTTGCCTTTTCTACAAACCCTGACAACAGGTGTTCTAAATACAATAAACCACTCCCATGTTACTATTGCATGTTAGTGACCAATTACGAATGTGTGCTGTGAAAACAATAATGATACCAAAAAACAATAAACAGAGGGTAACTAAGCATTTTCGGCTCCTACACGTGGTATGAGTCTTTTGGAGAGAAAAACAAGCGTATTTCAAAAAATATTAAACTATTAGTTAAGCAAGAATGCACTCTCTCTGAGCTATTTTTTTTACTTTTGTGCAAGGCACTGACATACATATTTTTATTAAAAAATACCAAAGATAAAATACAGGTGGATAGAGAAGCATTGTTTCAAGAAAAGGTTGTAGTTCAATTAATACAATATCTGAAAATATGCACCAGCATGTGTCTTGAGGACCAGAACGACTTGAATATAAGTAAAACGTTTATTTATTTATCTCAAGTAATAATTTTGCATTTGGCAGATTATTTATTCACTAGGATATTTAAAAAATGTTGGAATATTCTTGAGAATCAAAAGTAAATTGTTCTTTGAAAGAATGTATATTAAATGACAAAAATCTAATTAATTCCAATTCTGGGCAGAAATACACAACATATATCACGATAAAATCTGTTATCTTGACAGGCCTATGTGTTCTTTAACTTATTTTGATCACACAAGACACAAACCTCTCCTGTTTGTGTTTCAGGTGTATAGACGAGTGGTTTCAGGTGAATCGCTCGTGCCCGGAGCATCCCTCCGACTAGGAGCTGCAGGAGTCCAGTTTCAGTCTCCTGTGCCCTGACCTCAACCCAACACTGTCTGTTCAGCCGAGCTTCTGCGCTCCTCAGGGATTGTTAGACATTAATGTGCACAGGATTTTTCATAATTGCCTCGTGGAACAGCGATGGACTTTGGATATTTTCCTCTAGACGTCGTGGGACGTTCAAAGAACCACTGGTAGAGTCGTTTTGGCTCCAGAAAATATGTGAATGTTCCTAATGCCACCTGCTGGCATAAAGTCGGTTCATGCATACTTGGATCTGAACTTTTTTTGCTGAACAGGGTGTGGTTTTATAGCAGAGAGGACTTGTATAACCAACCTGGTGCAAGAGTTATGTCTCTTTTCAGCAGAGACTTGTAACGAGAGACCGTTCAAACTTGATCTGAAGGCTGATGTTGTGCAATGTGAAAAAACAGCCATTCAGAATCTAAAGAATGCCTTTGTCAGCTTTAAGGGATGATTACAGTGTTGATGGTATTTAGAAAACAGATCGTAATTTTATTGTGAAGATGGCGAAATCATTTCTCGTTAAACAATCAAGTGTCCTAGACCAAAATAGACTAACGCCGAGTAGTCTAAATTTGTCAATCATTCGTCCATTCAGAACCAGAGTAACGTGATTGTGTAGTTGCGTGGTGGAAATAAAGATAAAACATATCTAATGTTGATTTATACTCTAAGGAGTGCCATAATATGCTGCTATGTCATAGACTGGAATGTTTTTCATATAACCTTTAAACGTTTGTCCGTTGTACTTTCTATTTGTACTGTAATGAATTGCACAACAATACATGTTTTGTCTTTGTGTCTCTGTACTCTATATACTATTAAATATTTTAATAATTTATCTACATGTAATGGTAATGAGTTATCCCGCGAACAGATGCATTTTCACCGACCGAGATGAATGGAAATAGGAGGAAGATGCAGAAGGGAAATTAGACAATCATTTCTTTTTTAAAAGATATATATTTTTAGGGTCTATACTTCCGGAAATAATGTTTACACAGACAGTCAACAGTTTTGAAATGTCCCTTGAAGACATGAAATCATGAAAGAATTTCTACTACATCTTTAAACTTTACATTTGTAAACCAAGACAGCTGATCTCTCAATTTCTATCACTGAGAGACGGCAGTGAAGATAAGTGATGACTCAAGTGAGCATGTTGGGGATAAACTGGATCATGTGTCCTGTTTGTCTGAGGAATGTTCAGCTTTTAATTTACTTAAGGTGCTGCAGAGATAATAACTCAGTATAACTGTGTCTATATTTGGTTATAAAACAGATGAGGGTGTTCACTGTATAGCTTAGAGAAAAAAAGTCTGTCAGTCTGTTTGCCACATTTATTTAAGTATGGCCTTGGTCAAGAATGTTTGAAGTGAGTAAAGTACCCAAAACATTCCTGATTTGGATTTAAATCAATTACCATGCCTAGTGATGGTTTTCATTTCTCTTTCTTTGTGAGTTAGTAATTAAAAAAAATAGATGAACTTTTTGTTTTACTTATCTAATGAGACCGACTCCTCATTGTGAACGTTTTTAAAAACAAACCATAATTTGTGTATGAATGTACTTTTAAATGTTCCAGTTACTGTACGACAGAAAAAACTAAAACAAAAGCATACATACGCGTGACGTAATCACGTTGCGTTCACGTTGTTGATGACGCGGTGCGCACACACACAACGTTTACGAAAAGGTACACACAGCGGCAGCAATTACTAACGGGTTTTTGTGTAAAATAAGACCCAACAAGCATCGTTTAAATACGAATTCCCTTTCAATTTAAGGTAAGGCTTTTCCGCATCAACATTTTACATTCCTATCTAACTAGTAAAGCTTAATTATTTCCCCTTCTAGACTTTACTTTGGCTTACGTCCATTCAAGCTAACTAGCTAGCATGCTAACTGCACATCTCAAACTACGAGCAGAAATCTGCATTCACAGCTGAATGTAAACTTAAAGTTACTCTCACTGCCCTCTGATTAAGTAAAGCTAAAGATACATTTGTTTTGTCAGCGTGGGAATCGACACCTAAGGATCAAGATGTCGTACATGCTACCACATCTCCACAATGGCTGGCAGGTCGACCAAGCCATCCTGTCTGAAGAGGACCGGGTGTTGGTGATCCGCTTCGGACACGACTGGGACCCGACCTGCATGAAGATGGACGAGGTTCTCTACAGCATTGCAGAAAAGGTTTGTCCAGTGTCCTATTCAACCTTTTAAAAATAGTAGTAGCCCCTCTCCTGTTTTTCCATGATCAATAGCGATATGATGAATTGGAAATGGGGGACCCTGATGTAAACAAGACGAAAGTCTTTCTCTGGTCTGCATCCCCTTAACAATTGTATGTTTTGAGCTGTACTGTACTGTACCCAATATACAAGCTGTTAATAAACTTTTCAATCAATCAATCAATCAATCAATCAATCAATCAATCACACACAGGGGTGGGAGAAGTACTCAGATCTTGTACTTGAGTAAAAAGTCAAGTCAAAGTCAACTTTATTGTCAATCTTCCAGTTTGTGTGTACAGACAGAGATCGAAATACCGTTTCCCCAAATCCCGAATATAAAAACAAATGTATATACAAATATGTGTGCAAATATGTATATCTTATATACACAGAATCAAAGACACATTTTTACATATGCACACATTAAGACCTAAATAAAAACACAACAATCAATATATGCAAAATAACGGTCACTTCAATAGTTGAGAATGTACATTAGTGCAAAATTGTATTTGTGCAGATTGTCCAAAAAAGTAGAAGTACCAGAGTCCTGCAATCAAAATGTTACTCAAGTAAAAGTACAAAAGTATTAGGATCAAAATATATTAAATTAACCAAAAGTAAAAGTAGTCATTGTGCAGATTGGCACATTTGAGAAAAATATATTTATGTTTTGATTGTAGTTATTGATCATTAAAGTGTTATCAAAGCTGCTAAAGGTGCAGCTAGTTTTAATGACTTTGTATACTGCAGGGTAGCTGGTGAATTTACTCCAGGTGGAACTAAAGTCTGATTTATACGTTGTTTGAATTTCACATCATTAATCCAAATCTACAAAGAAACTAAAGGTGAGATACATGTAGCGGAGTAAAAGTGCAAGATTTACCTCTAGAGTTGAGTAGAAATACAACGTAGCAGAACATTGAAATACTCAAGTAAAGTACCTTCAAAATTGTACTGAAGTACCGTAGTTGAGTAAATAAACGTAGTTACTTTAATCCAGTGACGATGATCTGCTGTAACAGCTTTCTATAGAGACAGCATTGTATCCGTATCATAAAGTAGCACGAAAATGGCAACAAAAAATCAAGCAAGATGTTTTTAATTCAGATTTAAACTTTGTATTTCAGTCAAATGTATTGTGTTTTACTATACACTAATGTTTACTCTCAAAGTGTAAGTGAATAGATCTGAAACCGAACAACAGTTATGATCAGCTTTCTGAGTCTTTGCGACCCCTCAAAGCACTGTTGAACACGTTAGCATTAACCTGACACACATTGATACTCAGGCAGAGGCTGCTATACAAGGTGCCGTCTGCTCAGGAACCTTGCATTTCCTTTTGTTAGTTGGGGTAAATGTTGGTAAAAAAAAAGATTTATTTGCAAGGAATAGTTTATTCTACACGGCCAAAAACTAGGATACTATTTCAGATCAACTGTATAATTAAACCTTTCCAAATCCTTGGTGGTTATTAAATATTCAGCCTTTTAGCTCCAACAGGAGAGTTACAGACTCTAGTTCGACTTGACCTCAGCTGAAAATCATATACATTTTTCAAGGTAGTGAAGTGAACATCATACAAGGGTCCTTTCCTGGGATGCTTTATATATTTTCTAGTGCAGATTGATGTTGTCCTCTGAAGGGATGTGAAGATTCATCACCATGTTCATCTCGGTAATCACTGCTCTTGGCGGTTTATTGCAGATTACAGATTCCCATTACTGTGCCTTATGTTGGGGTTGTCTTCCTCTCAGTCAGCAGTTTGGAGACTGTTTTCAGGACATGCTGCTCAAAGCTATACAGATGTTAAAAAGCTGAGGCAGAGCAATCATGTCTCAAAGCTGTAACTTATGCTCTTTTGAAAGCATATTTAGACATAGGGAGGCTGTGGCTCAGTGGGTAGTGTGCTGGACTTCGAATCAGAGGATTGCAAGTTCGAGTCCCACTGCAGTCATTGTATCCCCGGGCAAGACACTTCACCCCAAATTGCTCCTGTGGGGATTGTCCACAGTACTGAATGTATGTAAGTCGCTTTGGATAAAAGCGTCTAACAAATGACATGTAATGTAATGTAAAGACATGCCCATTATTTTTATCAGTGCACTAAAAAGGTGAGGTAAAAGAGGTTTGTAGCAGTCCACGAACAGTATGTTAAGCACTAGTTCATACACTAGTTTACATTGATTAAACTAAGATGGTTGACCAAGGTGCTCTACATTTAAGAAACAAAATAACATTAAAACAACACTCAACAGACAAATACCTGCTTAAAAGACAGTAAAATAATAAAAGCAATAAGGCAACGCTTACTAAATTCAAAGTCTAGGATAAAAGATGCTATTTTGAGATGGGATTTTAAAGCATGGTCAGTGTACTTTTCAGTAACTCATTCCAGTTTGGGGGGCTACAACTGCAAAGTCTTGCTCTCCCAATGTGCTTTAAATGTGATTTTGGGACAACCCACATGTCAGCAGACCTGAGTGACCTAAATGGGACCTTGATGTAAAGGGTCAGAGAAAGGTTAGAGCTAGCCCATTTAGTGAGTAGTAAGCGAACAATAACATCTTTAAATCAATCTTAAAACGTACAGGGAGTCAGTGAAGGGAGGCCTGTTCTGATTTGCCTGTTCCTGATAAAGACGAGCTGATGACATGAGTGTTATCAGGTAGCCATTGTAATGTAAATAACATGTCATATACAAATATGACATGTATTAAATTGTGAACTGGCAAAGCAGATGCTGTTATTTGTAAACAAACAAAAAAACAATAGTCTAGGAGAAGTATTCTGATCCATATTGTAAATAGCGTAAATCCGTTGTGCTGCTCAGCCTGTAATACTTTGCTGTTTTATGATGATAGTTTAATATTTCATTATGCTACTGTGAACTGGAAAATGAATTGCTTCCATTTGTAAACAAAAACATTAGTCAAAGAGAAATATTTAGATAAATCAAGTAACTAGCCTTCCCTCGTTGTGTTGTTCAGCCTGTAATGTTTGCTGTTCATAATAATGGTTTGCTGTTTTATTAATATTCTACATATGTATTTCCTGACAGGTGAAGAATTTTGCCGTCATCTACCTGGTGGACATCACAGAAGTGCCCGACTTCAACAAGATGTACGAGTTGTACGACCCCTGCACCGTCATGTTCTTCTTTAGGTGAGCGCTCAATGGCTTTCATGTAAAAATCAATAAAACCCTTGTATAATAATCTGATTTAGAAGAACCAGGTTGCTGTTTGAAGACCTTCTCGTGTCCGGTCCTGCCTGTCATTGAGAACTTAATGTTTGTGTCTCTACAGGAACAAACACATCATGATTGATTTGGGCACCGGCAACAATAACAAGATTAACTGGACGATGGAGGACAAGCAGGAGATGATTGACATTGTGGAAACAGTTTACCGTGGAGCGAGAAAAGGACGAGGTCTGGTGGTGTCTCCCAAGGATTACTCTACAAAATACAGATACTGATTTTTACTTTTTCCACCTTTTTTTGATGGTTTTTTTTGTTGACATGACACAGAGACTACATTTATGGAAGAACATTTTTTTTACGCCAGTGAAACAAGACAACATTCTTGTTAATGATCATGTTTGTGCTGAATTGTGTCATCCATGTTTGTTGAGTGTACATTGTTGAGTTATTCAATTTCTTCAACAATAAACGTGTTTTTTCATAAACCGTAATTTCTTGGAAACAGGTGCTAAAGAAAGCAGTCACAGTGTAACATTCTTCATATCTGGATATTGTAATAAATGGATGATGGTGGTTGTTAGGGAATCATTTGCTTAGGTATTCAACCTTCGACACAGTTCATCATGTTCTCCTCTCACTGTCTCCTTTCCCACGGCATAGTTCTACGGCCTTGGGTATTGCTGCTATCTCTCTTAAGGAGGAGCAGCTTGGGCGCATTGTTGTTGCCAGTCTATGACGGAGCACAAGCTGACATGAGATAGTTTACTGTTCACACACATTCTTTTCTATGGACGAGAGCTCTAGTTAGATTCAGGGTCCAGAATTGTTTAGTCTCACTGATAAAGAATGTTGATTATTACACTCCGAACTAGTTAAAACATCGAGCTGCAGAAAGAGTTCTTCAGAATTGATTGTGGCATCTCAACTGTGTGGTCAACTCATGGCCCGTGACATGTCTTGTGAATTCTCCGGCCGAAGCTCCAAATAAACCGTTCAGTGTTTGCCATCAAAGCTCCAGCTCTCCTCGTGTCTCTCTGAGTCCTGACTCCAATTGCTTCAGAAGTTTCCCCCACAGTGGTTATATCTTTACATATAGAAGTGTTTTGCTGCATTGGTTCAAAGCTGTCCTTTCTACTACTCTCACAGTACAGTCGACTACAATGGGGAAAGCGTTGTGCCATGCTGTAGCCACCCACAAAATGCTTGAAAAACTTTCTACCCACAGTGTTTAAATTCTACAACAAGCTCATAAGGATTGCTTTCTGCCACATTGTCAGAGACAGATTTAACGTGTTCATGTGTGAGAGCTTTTGTGCTGCATAAAGTTGACTTCAATCATTAGCTTTAAAAATCAGGATTGGAAAAAGATCACAAACTTTTAAATCAGCTGCAGTGCCTTTTTTATTTAAAATGTCACATAAAGCATATTTTGTAATTGCATTTAACAAAACCTATTTCATTTATTCATTTGGAAACAAATCCAAATGTTCATAAATGTCGAAGTATTTCAGTGCACTGAGCTGTAGACATATTTATTTAGTGGTGTAGAAAATGTAAACCTGACAAATTAAAGCCTGAAGTCAGAGAGTGCATTTACCTCAAATCTCCATCAGGTGGCGCCAGAGATATTTGGCAGAATCACAGTGCTGCTACAATCCTGCAATACACAAGAAGTTATTTATTTAGCACTTGTGAAAAAACAATAGTTTAAAGAAAAGGTTTGTTGGGTAATACGTACAAAAACATTTAAAATAGTAAAGATTTGGCTTCCTGCTAGTTTTCATCTGCAGTCTCTGGGAAGGTCGACACAACACAGTCCTCATGCAATACATAGTAGTTGAAATACCACAAATAGTCAATTTGATCACAAATCCAAAGGTGTGTGTACATTTTGAATAATTACTCCCAATCTATGCAATATAGACGCGGTAAGTGCAAGGAGTAACCCAAGGATTAAAGGCAATTACTGTACGACTGCACTAATGGTAAACAAGCCTTTTTTATGGAAACTAACTGTAAACTAATGGAACCAAACAAGCCAAATACATATGATAGGTTACAAAAACATACAAATTAATTGCACATACAGCTTTGCTTTTTTGTATATATATCTTTACTTAAAGGGGACCTATCATACAAAATGCACTTTTGTACGTCTTTTAGACATGAATATGTGTCCCCGGTGTTCCAGGGAACTCACCAAGTGTCAGAAAACACAACCCTCTCTATTTTCCTCCATACCCAAATCTCTAAAAAAGGGGCTGCAACGGATCTGATAAAAACTGATCCAGATTTGAACACTGTCCTGACGTCAGGACAGTGGCGCTACGGCTATTGGGCCAACTCCACCAATCAGGAGGAGACAGCCACGGCCATTGCCGTTCGAAAGCGCTGGAGACGCTGTAGTACATATGCCAGGCCTGTAGATGGTATGTAAATTGAGCGAAATAAGGCATGGCTAAAATGCATGATCTGTTTGGTATTTTGAAAAAAAAAAAGTATAAATATGCCTTATATAGGTATGGTCCTACACTATATTATTCAAATATAGCATGATAGGTCCACTTTAATTATTACTTATTTAATGCTCAAATTGAAGTATAATCAATTAAATTGCACTGGGACATCATTCTCATTACAGTTTTGAGTTGTTATCCATGGCAGATATATTGAAATACTGAGAGGAAGGAGCACAGTAGAGAGAAGAGGAGCGAGACAGTTGAGAGTAAAGGAGTTGGACTCAGTCGATGAGTCTCATTAATATCCGTTAGCTGTCAGCTCCATCTCTTAGAGCTGCAGACACTGAGACAGAGACAGAGCCCAATTTATGGAGTGATAAATGAGGTGAAAGGGGACGGACTGTGTATATTTGTGTGTGTGTGTGTGTGTGTGTGTGTGTGTGTGTGTGTGTGTGTGTGTGTGTGTCTCTCCACAGTGAAATAGCTCGACCTCCTCACCTCTCCTGAGTGAGACAAGTTGGGAGTCACTTGGGATCGGGCCTCGGCTTCAGAGTATATGTGTATACCTAACGTACTCTTACCGTAACCTGAAAACAAAAAATCAAAGTCAACACAACAACCTACCACCACCTGACATCTTTATACTGTAATTATTATTGTTAAATACATTTTCTTAAACCTAAAGATGTTCATACAGCCCTTTAAAACAGTTGGTAAAGAATTCAACTTCCCCAACTTCAGAGAAACACATCTTCTTTCATATTTGAATAGTTCTCCGTGTTTGTGTAAACCTACTTTTTCATTATGATTTCGTGTTAAAAGGCTTCCCCAAACTTAAAACTCTCCTCCACAACTCCCAACTGATCTTGGTCTGGTTGTAACTCCCCCACAGAGAGAGAGAGATGGAGGGGAAAGACGTGGTTGGCTGAACAACAGCTGGCCGCCAAAAGGAGGTGAGGAGAGACAAGGAGGCAATAACTGCTGCAAACACAAAACACCCTGTCCACACTTGGCTGCTGTTTTAAAGAAAAAACCTAATCTCTCAGATATCGGCTTTTCACAAACCAGAAACATGTTTTCAGTTTTTGAATGCCACTTGTTCTTTATGCATAACAATATAAAATGTACAGTACAGAGTGACCTAATTGCATTAATGTGTGTACTCTGGCAGGCATGAGTGTATTTACATTTCAAAATAAACTCATTTCCTCATCTCTCTTTCTGTGTGTACACCATGTTGACGACCCCCCCCACGCCTTCCACGTCCTTTCCATTTACATTAACCTACAGTCTGGCTGCTTCTGTCTCTGTCTGGCTTGTCCCTGCAGGGCCTGTGTACACCATTACTGTGCCATTGGACTCATATGGAGCACGAGGCCAAAGGACGCCTCCATTGGCCCATTATGATTCACATTATCATGCATTGTTGTTCCCGATTACTGTTAATCAGCTCAGCCTCGGGGGGGAAAGGAGAGGTCTGGACGACGAAGGGTTACTGGGAAACTTTGGCCTAGAAGCGTATGGAGACGTGGCGGGATGTTCAGTACAGTGTGTGTTAGTGTGTGAAGAGGAGAAGTTTTCCTTAAAGACTGCAATTTACACTTTTGTACAGTTTGGTATTGTTATTACTGGATGCTTCAGTCTACCTACCTCAGTCACCTTATACATACACAAACTTCAATACACCAAACATAAAATATTTACAATATATATCAATAATACATCTAGAATTGGAAAGAGTTCATGTATAATACAGAAACATTACAAGCTAACCAAAACCCCTAAAAACGAAACTTTTCCTACTCTAATAATCTAAAATATTTATTTTATAATGCTTAATGCTGCTACATGTTCTTACTGTGTAGGTACTCAGATCCTTCACCTAAAAATGAATACAAATAAAAGTAATAATACCATATTTGTATCACTAACAAATACATGTGAGTGTTTTCTTTATGTTGAATTTCGTCAATGTGGAGCACAGTTTGAATAGTTTTTGTACTACTTAATAGCATTATGTCTAACCACACCACGTTTTTTTATGTAAAAAGTAACTACAAGTGTCAAATATACTCATACAAGTACCTCAAAATTATACTTTAGTAATGAGTAAATTGACTTTCCACCAATGCTTATTATTTAAATGATGATATAGTAAATGTATTTGCCTTTTTATCTGCACTGTCCCCTGTGCTGTATCAACGTTCCCCCGCTGTTTGACGCATAAAGGATATTTATTCTGATATTGTGAATATGCACACTCAGCCCAATAGCTGTGGTAATCCAGGATCTGTTCTCAACTGATACTAGTTAAATGGATCTGCACAGAGACAATGCAGCAGGATCATCTGGGTGCCGGGGGGCATGCTGGCGTCTCTCCATCCCCTCCCTCCTCCTCTTCTGTCACTGTCCATGTGGGTGCCCAACATTGGGGGGGAAGGGTGAAGGGCAATTTCTGGGACACCCAACCCCTCCCCCCCTGCAGCGTCCCCTTATTGGCACCGATACAAACACACACATGTGCACAAACAATGTGTTAACCCCTTCCTTTTACCCAGTATCTGTGTAACTAACTGCGCCTCTTCCAGCTATGTGTCACATCCCATTTCGAGCCAATGGCTTCAAAAAGTCACCCTGAATCACCACCATGGGTCAAATTGCATTATTTTGATTGTGAAAACAAGGATGTATGTGTATGTAAATGGTCTGCAAAGGCTCAAATCCCAAATGTCTCTCCCCCACAGGATATCTTCTTATCCACTACAGCGCGAAGCGCGGTTTAAGCGTGCCGTGCCGTGCACTGCCCGTTTTTGGTTGCGTTTCCACTTGGCGTAGTACCGGCTAGCGGGTACTATATCACAGTTTTTCTGGCCCCATATAATCGAGGTTCTTTCCGGGCCAACAACCAGGCTGAGTCGGGCTGAGTATGCTAAACTAGAGAGAGAATCGCTGGCAAGGGGGCTACAACTACAACAAGATGAACATATTTGACCGTGATTTAATTGTAATACACGTTTCAAAATGATGCCGAAGTAACAACATACTGATAGCGGTTAGTAAAAACCATGAATTAATGCTTTGACAAGTCTGCAGACAGACGGCAGGCGAAAAACCTTTTAAAATGCGTGTTTTCTGAATGGAGATCGGCTAAGCTAACGCAGTATATGCTCCGACCGTCCACACTCACAACAAGGGCCTATACAGACATAAATAAACCAGCGACTGTATTCGCCATGACACAGACAGTCTGTGGTTTGTACTTGTTTAACTTTTGTCTAGTTTCTGAACAGATATGAGGAGCTGTGAGCTTGAGTGCTAACAGCTAACGGCTGATGTTGTTTTTCTGGGGTTCTCATTGAAGATGACGTCACGGCTCCGCCTACACTGCGTTACTATAGTTACTACCCCAGGTCCTAAATTGTAATGGAAACGCAGCATAAAGTGAGCCAGTCCTAACAAGGCCTAACAAGGCCTAACTATACTGTACTAAGCCGAGCGAGGCCCTGCAATGGAAATGCGCCATTAGTGTCTCTCAATAATAACAATACTACCCAAATAAACTGTAAGTGATATAGAAAAATCAAGGACAATCTACGCTGATCTGTTGATGTCCAATGGCCTGTTTTCTGGGTATCATTCTGGGTATTAGGATACTAATGGTGTTGCTCAGTGGCGGCCGGTCCATAGGGGCGCTAGGGGCGCCGCCCCACCTCTTCCCATATTGAAAAAAATAAAAATAAATAATAATTAAAATTTAAATTTAAAAAAAAAAATATGTTTAAAAAAATATATATGTTTTTATTTTTATTTTTAATGAACAAGGTAAATATTATATAATTGGTATCAGTAAAATGTATAATCTACAATAAAATCTCGTTTAAAATTGTGTTACGATGTCTAAAGTTACTGATAAGTCACATGTTTCCTGCCTGGCCTTGCCCATGCACCTTCTCTCGTCTGGGCGCTAAGAGAGGAGCCTTCAACCAGTGCAGCAGCAGCCACCAGCAGCTGACTGTTGCTATCTGTAACGTGTAAACTATGCCGCGAAAATATAATTTCAGCCAATCAGCGTCGTCAAAGATGACGGTCACCGGGCGCCAATGTCAGCGCCCAGTGCAGTCTGTGAGTAGTTTGGACAGTGACTCGTATCCGGTTGACGCAGTAGTTGATGAGGATGGCTTCGTGTGCAGGTGGAGTCTCCGGACCTCGGTCCCCGCCTAATTCTGTTCAAGAGCTAATCTCCAATCCTTTCGAAAGGAGAAGTTTGACAGATAAATTGTTGCTTAAAGACCTTGCACCGGACCAACCCGATTTGAATATATCGCAGCAATCTCGTGAAAAAGACAAAATTTATACACGAGGCTTCACAAGTAGCTGGTACACAAGAAAGGCTTGGCTAGCTGGATGCAAACAGGTAAATGCTGTCTTTTGTTTCCCATGCTTGGATATCACTTTATATGTAGAGAGGAGGTTTCCCATGGTTGTTAGAAGTTTATTAATAAGTGGGCATTTATCACAGAAGTGATTGTTCTGTCTCCACGTTTGTTGCATTGTCTGTGATGTATTTTCCAACGGTTATAGCTCCTGTTCTGTCCCAGCAACACTACACGGTTTGCAGCTCCACCACATTTTTGGTTTATCTTCGGTGTCGCTTAAAATCTGCTTCCCATCGGACTAAAACCTCCACGTAATCTGAAGACAGATACTTGAAGTTATTTAAACCTTTTGCAAACTTTATGTTCTTTCTTGCTCTAGCCTTGCCAGTTACATTGTACATAACACATATATTATCATTATGCTAACTGGTTGTTCGTGTTAGACGATGTAGCTTTTTCATTTCTGAGTTATTGCTATATGTAAATAAGCCTGTTTGTAAATAATCCTCAGAGAAACAAAGAAAAAACACAATTTATGACATTTTGTGCTGTGGTTATTTTTTTTAAATTGCATTTATTCACAGTTCAGTTTGAAATGCTGTAGTGACTTGTATTGAACCACTTAAATATTTATAATTAATGCTACTGAAAAGATGCTATTAATTTTATATCTCACATGCAGTTCACTGTAAAGCTACTTGGTGAAGGTGTTGGTTCATAAAACATGAACAGTTTTAAGAAAGAAAAAAACAGACCAGTTCTGAGAACACAAATTCCTGGTAAAGTAGTAGATGTTCAGGTTGATAAATAATATTTTCCACACTGAAGATTATGGAGGTATTGATCAGTCTTCTCATATTTTTAAGCCTCGATTTCTCCTTTCCCCCCCCCTCTAACATCACCAGAAGTCATCATTTAAGGGGTCATTTCTCGAAAAAAAATTCCGGGGGGAAACCCCCCGGAGCCCCCAGGTAGGTCACTTACGGTACGTCAAGAGCCCCACCAAAAAAAAAGACCACCGGCCGCCACTGGTGTTGCTACTGAGCCTTTTTTCTCTTTGAATTATGTAAAATATTGAGTACAAAATGTTTTAGAGACTTGCTTCTTATGAATACAGTTCTATAGACAAGTGAATGTGTTTTGTCTGCTTTTGTGGAGTTTGGAAAGCGAACATATGGTGTTTTATTGCACCGTGTTATTAACCTCTTTCAAATATATGCATGCATACAGTCATCCGGTCAGCAAATCTCCATCGGTCTGAAGCTGTGACCTCCTTCTTGGATGTCCTTCAATTTACTCATCCAATAAACTCCCATCTCTCCTTTTGGCTCCCACCGCGGTCTCTTTACATTACAGACACGCACCGGAGAGAGCTGTCGAGACTCATCGCTGCCTCAACTGTTATTATTATTACCTAATTCCTTCAAAGAGAAGGCCTTTTGAGAAGCATGATGGAAAGATGAGAGGATGAAGTTCACTGCTGGAGATTTTGAGCAAAGGATTATCTCCAAATTCCTGAATCGAGCTCCTAATTATTCATGTGATCTATTTTCTTCTGCTCAGTTGCATTGGCTTTAGGATGAGTTTTGTTCCCTGTGGGGAAATTACTCAGAGTAAATGTAGTATTGCCTACAGGTTGGTGAAGATTAACTAGAGCAGATGTTTCATACTGATAATATGTGGAAACACACACACACACACACCCCATTAACTGAACCCCCGCCTGCCTTCTTTTTGGTGCATGCTGACACACTTAGCAACCGGGTGTTGTGTTGGTTTAATTCCCTTCTCTTTCCTTTACTTCCGTCTGCTTTTACTCCACTTAGGGACCTGTGACTAAATGGATTTGTGTCTCTCTTCTCGCATCATCCCCAAAGGGCTGTCATACCTCCATCTGTGACAAAGTGAAGGGGTCTATTCAACGTAACTGAGAAAGGAGGTGTGATTATTCAGTCTGTGGCACTGCTGACGTGATGTACCGTACACACACCAAACACACACACACATGGATCACATGAGGCCCCTCGCTCTGCACACTCACCTCCATTCATGGCAAACGCCTCCATTCAGAAGCTCCTGGTCCAATTAGCACCTGCCCATTTGGCCCAGTCCTCGCAGGCAGACCTGCTGCTACGCAAGAGGTGTGACGCTGAGAAACGCTCCAGCTGAACCAACAGGACAGCACACACACACACACACACACACACTCCCACACATACTCAGGGAAATCCTCCATTTTATCTGTTCACAGTCATTGGCACTATGGCAATCAAGACACCTTAGCCTCCCACACACACTCTCTTAAACTTGTAATTGTAATTGAACATTTATATTCCAACATTTTCAACATAAAGTGTTATCAAATTTTAAAAGACATGATTGCATACTGTGTTATATCTTACACATCTACGTCTTTTAACAGGTCTTTGTAGAACTGTTGAAAAACACTTGTATTAAACATTTTTGGCTCCAGACGAAGCTGCCCAAAGTGTTAAAATTGACACAAGTGTGTGGGAGAGAAACTCTTTTTTGTGGGAACTTTTAGCCTTTGCAGATCATTGAAATGCACATTAACACTACAGGGTAAGGAAAACCCCAAAATGTTTAAAAGGGCCTCTTTATGGTCAACATTTGCTTTTTAGATTAAACTGCATATTGATCATATTTAATGGATAAAAAGCTTTTACATTTTGAATATCTGATCAATACTTTATTGATGGTGAGTGAAGCAGTGTTTAAGCTGTATTGACTGTGAGGTGACACATGTTCACACAGCATGAAAGCACAAAATATATTTATGTGAATATGATCGCTGTGACGATCATGATGATGTGGAGGCGCTTTTCTTGATGACAAAATAACTGATTACAGTCATTGTTTTTTTAATACTGATGCTACTGTCGGGGCAGATTAGGTAGCACTTCTTCCACCCGAAAATACAATTGATTTGTCTGTTTCAGATACCATGAATTGCTGACATGATCTATTCTACAGGTATACTAAATGTATTCAACTAGGAGGAAACCTTTCTGCATTTCAGAGTTAAATCAAACAAGAGAACATTTCTGAACTGAAGTGTTTAGTGTATATAATGAGTGTTTTATGTTACAAGGATGTATGGGCCCTACTGCATTTGTAAAACTGATTGATGCAAACAGTAAGGTCATTTTATTATTCATTTATGTGACAATTTCTGTGTGGTTTATATATAGTTTTGGAAATGCAGTTGGAAATATTATCATCATGGGATTTAAAGGAAAGATTTGGTGTTAATGCTGTTTTCCTATTTTTGTCCATGTACAAATATTCAGACAAATGCCAACTGTTTTAAATCCAATTCCCCTGGATTCAGTGGATAGTCACTGTTTCTAAATATCTGTTTCTTTGTTGGTTTTTCTAACCTGCTATTACATACAACTCAGGGAGAAAAATAGCCATCAAAATCTTCTGCATCCGACTGTTTTGATGCCAAATAATATGTGCTTCTAGCCTCCTCAGATGAAAAATGCTGCTATTTTCTAAACCGCATTTCTTATCACAAAATCCCCATCACCCTGGCCATCTTCATCCCTCCTCCTCCTCCTCCTCCCTGTTAGCTGTTTCCTAATCTCTGTTCCATCTTTTCTCTCCTCCTGCTTGGAGCCATGTCCCCCTACCTGCCTGCCTACACTGGTACAGCCCCCTCTCTCCGCCTCTGTCAATGTATTTTGCCCTTATAAGGAGAGAGCACAGGCAGACTGTACTAACCGCGAGAGCTCAGCGGGGGTGTTGCAGGGGCAAGGAGACCATGGTGACTGGTGAGGTGGGAGGAGGATAAGAGAGAGTGGATGGAGAGGAGAAGGGGGGAGTCGAGCTACCACACTTCCATCAATGACTCCAAATGAGACGACAGGAATAGACATTGGGGAGTAAGAGGTGGGGCGAGGGAGGAGAGGAAGGAGAGAGAGAGAGAGAGGATGCTGAGGAGAAGCAGGTGAATCTGTGAGTGGAGATGCTTGTAAGCAGTGTTGGGAGGGTGACTTTAAAAATGTCATTAGTAACCTAATACAAGTATACAAATATAAAAGTAATGTAACCTGATTACTTACCGTTATTTTTGGATTACCCCAATATCAAATGCTTAAGAGTGTTAAGTAAGAAGACAGAACACTGTGTCCTTTAAGAGGCCCTGTTCTACTTTTTATGTGTGTTCTCTTTCCTGTAAAGTGTGTTATATAGGTTAAAATACGGCTAAAATACCAAAGGTTCCTCCAGAGGGAGTTTCTCTCCCACTCTTCCCCTCCCTGTGTAATGTCTTTTGCTGGAAAACTGAAATTAGCAGTAATCTGATTACACTTACTTTTATGGATCTGTAAAGGAATACAGTTACTTTTTTTTGTATCCCGGTTAAGTTATCCCATTACATGTCATTCATTACTCCCTAAGCAAGCCTCCATGGGATGTTACTGAGTGACTTTCAGCAACATTTGACAAACACCACTGTTCGCACTGCGGCAATTTACAAAACTCACATAATATTCTGGATTTTGATGCTGTGATTATCTCCGCATGATGCCAACTCACCAGCTGCCCACGTACTCATCGATATGGAGGTCTAACATTTAGCTGGAGAGAGTCATGGAGAGAGAGTGGGCTTCAGTACGGATGTCGGCGGTGCAACGTGCACAGACCGGCCTTCAGATGTTCAGAGCTTTGATGAGTTGAATAAAATGCCCTTTGACTGGGTGAACCTAGTCACAAAATATTGTTACGCATGTTCTGTCTTTTTATCTAGTTTCTTGAGTGCTTGGCATTCCAGTGTTACTTTTGTGTCCAGTTATGAATGCTTTTTGGCAGTTTCTGTTGACCAATGATGTAACGCCATACAGTGTATCAAGTTTTTAGTGTTTCGGACCAAAGCAATGGTCGATGAAAAAATGGCTCAAAAGCAGACATATAAACATGTATGTATTCTTTTTCACTCCGTTTTTACCTCAAAACTACCCCTAAAAAGGCTCAGCTTTAATCTTTACTTTGGTTAAAAGTTGAATATTAGTCGACATAAAAAGGGAAAATTAGCAATAGACACCAAACACATTTTCTTCTACCAGGCTGTCAACATTGTTATTTCAAATGTTGATATGGTTTATTGATATTGGCCACCCAATTAGCTTAAAGGTGGGGTATGCAATTTTGGAGAAACCAGCTCGAGTGCGCTAGAATTTGAAAGTACACAACCGGAAAAAATCTGCCTCTTCCTTCAGACTTCCTTATAGAGCCCCTCCTCCAACACACACCAACGCGCACATGACCAATGAGGGCACGAGATAAGTTTGTGCACAAGATGGAAGGCTGACAGGCAGGTAGGCCATCCAGTTATTTTAGCCAGGCCGGCTCAGATGATTGGTCGTGATTTTTACAGCGCTACGGCTTCCACAGATTAAATATTTGTATGTATTATTGTCAAAGCATTTAATGTATTCATTGCTATCGGGATGTTAAGAGCATTCCATGGAATATAACAAAAAGTGTTTCTGAAATAAATTACATAGCCCACCTTTAATTTTAAGGCTTCACTAATCAGGTGGAGGTTTGGGAATGGTTTATAGACGTCTGGTAATTCATTTATTTTTATCTCAAAACCCCTAGACTGTTGACATTTTCAAACTTGTAGTCTTCATCCCCAAACAACGCTGATTTAAGTAGCATCACATTGAGGCTTTTCATCATAATCACCAGCTTCCTCTGAAACCATAAAGGCGTTCTACAACTGTTTCCACATATGCAGTAGTAATTCCCGAGACTTGGAAGCAGACTTTGAAGTGTTCCCCTTTAATGGAGTAAGCACAACGCAGTAAACCCTGAGATTTCTGTTAAAATGTCTTGATTTATTGGAGCATGTCAACAATGTGGCTCGGGTTCTTGTAGTTTGGACAGTTTGACAGTGGAGGTCAAAGGTCACCCGGATGGACCGTGACTGCAGGTTTTTACATTTGTAAAGGAATTAAGTTTTAACTCAGAGAGTGAGATAATGTGACTTTTCAAAGATGAAATAACTACTCTTCTTCCTCTTACAAGTAAAAAAGCACATGATAAGCAATAAAACACATCCTCCCTTACAGAGGTACTGCAGCACAGGCTGTATGAGAAAAATAAAGCACTTTTCGATCATTAAAGCATGGAAACATGTCACAGTAGACGAACAAAATACAAATCTGAAAATGAGCATAACACAGTATGTCGTCTTTATGTCAATAAATTCAAGGGTTTGCTGATAAAGGCTTTCTTGGCCCGGTTGATAGGTAGCTATTGCTGTTTAACTGATAAAACTAAGTGATGACTCTTCTTTCATTGTACAACTATTACCGAGTGACGCGTATTAAAACCCGGAAGTAAACTCCTTCCGGTTCCTTCGACAAAAACGCAATGCAATTTCTCCATAGGATTTTGGAAAATAGCTCGAAATAAGGTACTGATGGTTGACACACATTTAAGAGACGGATCACGTTTTGTTCAGCCGGATAATATCCACATGTCTACCCTACTTTTATCATTTTCTAATCATAAATCTAGTCCCCAGAAGCTAAATGCTAACGTTATGCTATAAACCAACTACAGCAGGGTCGCTGCTTCAACGTCACGCCAACTTAAGATCCATATTCAAACATACAGATTCTAAATGGTACAAGTTGAAGCGTTTGTTTGAACAGTTTGCAGGAGGCAGGTACTTGCTTTCAAGCAGAACAGGGCAAACAAACTTAGCGGGAGTATTTACGTGTTCGGTGAAATGACGTACAACGGCCTCGACAACTTCTGTAGTCCTATTCAGCCACTTGTTAACAACCATCGTTTTTCAGACACGTAAACTCTTCAAAAATCACCAGTGGGGTCACTGCTGTTGTATTTAATGTCGTAGAACAAAACGTGATCCGTCTCTTAAATGTGTCTCAACCACAGACCTTATTTACAGCTATTTTCCAAAATCCTATGGAGAAATTGCATTGCTTTTTGTCGAAGGAACCGGAAGTGGTAAAATGCTAACTTACTTCCAGGACTCTGTGGCACTCTATATGCCTTGGTATTAAAAATGTGTTCCTTATTGTCCTTTGTAACAAGTGAGTTATGTCAACCTGCTTATAAAAGAAGCATTTCCATCAAACTATCTACAAAGATTGATTAAAATCTAATTATACAGGCAATCTAATCTTAATTTAACACCAACCTATAATCTTTGATTGAATTTATCAATTTCCTTTGGTGCTAAAACACAACACTTCTGTTTAAAATCCTCTTGAATTTTTCACCCAAGTTGCTCTTTTGAACTGAGTTTCACCCTAATGGTGCCAGTACACTTTACTTCTCCTCATAATTCATAAAGCCTGCCTCTATAAAGACTAAACTCATCTGAGGACAAGCTCACCCACCAGCGCCATTCATGCAACGGCAAGCAGGATGGGACAACTGACCTAAAAAATAATAGACACTATACAGTATAAATAATCCAAGGTGCTGGTTGGCAATAATGCTAAAGTATTAATATTTCAGCTGAAAAAGACCTCCATATCTTTCTTGCACTCTCACATTTGGCAGGCTGAGTTTTTATAGGTAGATTTTCCTCTTTTTTCAGCTGGTAATCAATATGGCAAAATGTAAAGGCTTTCAATTTCACATCAGATATGATGTTAAAGGAAAGGGTTATCAGATAACATGAAAAAGAGACTTCAGGGCAATTACCCAAGTTAATGAGCGGCTTAGCAAATAATTAATTCATATTTATGTACTGGGGGAGTATACAGTAGGTTTCTCTGGAGGCAAACTTTCCATTGAAGCTTATGCAAATTGACTTACTCACCATCCTACGTCAGTATCCTTGGAAACAAGTTATTTATTCATTTTGGTCTCATTGCAGACCTAAGCCTGGGTCTGCAGTATGTGCTGTTCAATCTGACACACACACACACACACACACACACACACACACACACACACACACACACACACACACACACACACACACACACACACACCACACACACACACACACACACACACACCACACACACACACACACACACACACACACACACACACACACACAACAACACCGGTGTGAGTCTGCCCTCAGCAGCATGCAGAATTGAATTTCACGGTGTGGTGAGACGTGAACAATTTATCAGCTAGCCAGAGTTCAGTTGGTCAGCAGGGTTCAATACAAGGCCTCACATCAAAGGTGATGTTTATTCACAGACAACAGCCAAAACCCACTGCCCTCTCTTCTGTTTCAAAGAGAACATCTGGCCCTGTGCATATTCCAGTCATTAGAGGGGGGGCCATGCTTGCTACAACTGTGAAACTGGAGAATTTAATTGTTTGAAAGCCTTCCAGATTCGGATGCAGTGCATAAATAAATCATATCAGTCTTTCTTGGAGTCAATTTCAAAAGAAGAAATTAGAATGGCATCATTGATAAGTGAGGTGTAACAAAATGATCTTTAATGTCTCTTATATTAAGAGAAAAATATAATAGAAGTCAACTCTAGATGCACCAGATAATCCAAATCTGATTCAACTCGTGTTAGATGACTCCCACTTGCTCATCAATTGGAGGCGTGTTGTTTGTTAAAAGCATATGTAACGCCAATTAAACATTGTATAAATGCAGATGTGTGCAATGTGCAAACACTCTGTCACGTGCCAAAGAATTGTAGAGATGACACCGAAAAACAGCTGTAAGAAGCATAAGTTCAGCAACAGTTTAAGACTGTTAATAAACAAACTAAATGTGTTTCACCACAGTGTCCCCACTGGTGTTACAGGAAAATCCAAAAGCATCCAACATTCTTCTTTTTCTGTTTCTTCTTGCACTATTTGTATGTCTTGTGCATATGACGATAAAGCCTTTGAATGCAACGCCTGAATCCTTGAGTAGTATGTAAGCCTGTATAGAAGCTAGATGCACGCAATATCATACTCCAAGGGTTTTTTAGTCAGTATTGGAATCAGGAGAACAACATTATTTTCTTTAGCCACAATCTAATTGTTAAAGATTGTATTTATTTCAATACACAGGTTAATCCAAGTTTGATTATGTGATGTTCATGCATTTATTTTATGTTCCTGAAAAAGAAAACCTACATTTCGTTACATTGGAAAACCAATTTGTAGCGCCCGACAATTCAAAAAAAGTTTATTTTAAGAGAAAAGGAAAAATGAGAGAACCCTAAGAATCTCGGTACCAATACAAATAAAAACAAAGCATGGATATGAACAAAAATAGGAATATATTTGTGTATCGCTCCTTGCATGAGGCCCAATGAGTACATTTGGTCACATTGCTGAAACCAAACAGATGCCACCATTCACGCGCCGTCAAAGAGTCTCCTCATGGAGCTACTCAATCACCAGACAGTATGGATGAAAACATTTGCTCTGTGGGAAGCTCATTCTCACACTTGGGGAGCCAGATACAGTAAATACAACATCATAACTGAGGTCTCACACCAGCTCCATAACAACCTCCCACTCAATGAGCTTCAGTGACTCATGTAGAACTGTTGCTCTCCTCTGTTCCTCATCTTACATCCTTCTCTAAGGAGACACTTCATCATAAAACGCTAAAATGGTCTCACATCACGACACATCACTTTATCTTTGATCTCCTTTTCATCTTTTGTTGCACTCAGTTACCATCTAACAGGGAGGTGTCAACGACTGCAGCACCACTTCCATGTTTCTGTGCCTCTCTTCCTCTCTGATGGACTACACAAAGCACAGGTGCATTCTGGTATATGAAGTCTTTCTTTGAATCTGTCCCTGAAGATAATAATAATACTTAAATATGTATGTACGCAGTGGCTGAAATGTGTTGTACCTGTATGTTTTTTTCCTATAACATGTTTTGGTTCATATTTAATTAATTCTGTGTATAATTTGTATCACAAGTCTAAAGTTAATAATGTATTATTACAGGGAAGTTGGGGTAAAAACAAAACTACGTGTAATTGTTGCATGTGTTTGCAAGAGGCCTGTTTTAAGACTGTTTGGTAATGCCGGACAGTTTTTGGTGATGTGAAAGTTGCAGACAGAAGATCAACTTCTCAGACACAACCACAGAAACAGGAAGAGACACATTTATTGTTAGACATTAAACTCTTCCTCTGGTTTTCATTTAGTGTTAGCAGACAGAACAGAGTAGCTGATTTGTATGAGAATAAAGGTATTTAACATTAATCAAATGGGTATTTAGATTGATAGTTCTTTAAAATATGTATTTAACTGATTCTGAACATGCAACAAAGAAATTGAACAGTAAACATATATAGACAGACCTTAAAATAAAATGATAATGCACAATAAATGATGTATTTGATATATTTCATGACATAGGAAGAAGTAGACACCAAATGTTTAAGTGTGACAAAGATAAAACAAGCTAACAACTAACCATGCACTCAGAAATGAGTGGTGGTATTATTAGCTGCTAACATGCTACCTACCTATTTAGCATATCATTATGCACAGACAGACAGTGACTAACATTGGTGCTAAAATGTGCTAAACTACTCTTCTAGTCTAGCAGTATTGGTGAGAGACATGTCTCGATGGATTATTCTTTATTCAGAGGCTAACAAACAACTTTATTTTGACGGTCGAATCAAAGTTCAGCACATACAGCACTAACCCTCACACTACCATCTATTTTGTCCAAAGCTGTTGTTTTCTAAGACGCTTTTCATTTGGCTTTCAACAGAAGTAAATGAGAAGCAAAGCTAATTCTGAAGCACTTTGTTGTCTGTTTGCATCTTTCAAGGTATATTTCACCCACAAAATGACCTTTAGTACATCAATTACTCACCATGCATGCCGCCTTGAGTACTCTAGGAAAACCTGCATGCTACACGGTAAGCAGGAATACAAAAATGCAAGTCTTGATGAATTTAAATAAATCAGGGCCACATTTAACAGCATACTTCCCATACATGTGCGTGTTTGCTCTGTGCTTTTCGGTGCGAATACGGTTCTCTTTCAGGGACACAGTGGTGAATAATTAAAATACATATGGTCATTTAGTCGGTTAGGTAATTATTGAAGCTCGTCCTACTCTGACCAAAAGCGTGTTTTTGAGCTCATTTGACCGAACAACTTGTTCAAATATTTATAACATCCGCCGTTAGAAGAGTTCATCAACTGGGCTCCTCTCACCGTCCCCAAAAGTAGTCACGTAACCTGATTATAAATAAGGGCACCAGGTCTTCATAACCTTATTCTGACCTAAATTTGGCTGCAAAACAAACTGTGGTTGAGTTTTGCAGAGCAGCATGTGGCCAACACTGGTGTGGGCACGTGAACACAAGACCACCAGACAATAGACACTGTCCCACACACCCACACACCCACACACACACACACACAGAGAATGGAGTGACAATTTAGCCACGGCTCATTTAATCGCGCCCTTTCGTCCGGGCTGCGACCCTGAAGTAAGGGTCCCTAACGGGGGTTTTAGCCATGTCAAATTTATACTGAATGACAAGGACCAAGAGGTAAGGGGCAACACACACACACACACACACACACACACACACACACACACACACACACACACACACACACACACACACACACACACACTAATCAACCTGTTATCTTGGATGTTTCACAAATGTCAGCTCATTTTATTGCGATGGTTTCTCTGCACTGTTCGTTCTTACAGCAAATATATAAACAGCCTCACACCTCACGCTGCCTCTAACCACAAATAAAGTGAGTTTCCTTCCCTCTCTGCAGCACAGTACAGAAAGTGATGCTCGGCACTCACCCACACAGTTTGCAAAAATACCCCCGCTGCACATCCTTATTCACCATGATTCACTTTCACACTGTGTGGACAGAAAAAGTCACTCTGCTGCTGAAACAATGTCAAACACAATACAACTCTGCAACACACACACACACACACACACACACACACACACACACACACACACACACACACACACACACACACACACACACACACACACACACACACACACACACACACACACACAGGTGCCCCCCTCCTCTTATTGCCAGCAGGCTAGTGGTAGCGTAGATGTGAGTCAAAGGGGGAGGGGGTGTTGTGAGGACATGCTGATTGTGTGTGTGTGGTGGGGGTCTTTGTGAGGAGACGGGGGAGGGGGGGGGGGACATGGCGTTCCATTTCTCATAGACCAACAGCTGCTGTCTTTAGTGCAGGGAGAGGGGAGAGAGAGTGAGGAAGAGGGAGGGCTGCGTGGCGTGAGGCAGTGCGTGTGCTCGGTGTTTAGGTGAATCCACAGCCCTCTGGCTCACAAGGATAAAGGAGCTTGTCTAAGAAAGACACAGAGAAAAGCAACACCAGGACTTCCTTTTTGACCCTCTTTTTTGTTGCATCCTCTGTCCCTCTTGCTGCATTTTCTCAAGACTGGTTTGTCTCCTTTTTGTGGGTCTCTTTTGTTCCCGGCATCCATCTGTGTTTCACCTCCTCCTCGGTCCAGGGAGAAAGGAAGGAAGAGCATCATCCTCCCCTCCTGCACGCCCAGCCGGTAAGATTTTCATTTTTATCTTTTACCAAACGCTCCATCCTCACAGTCCCACCCTGCACCTAAAAGAGAGGCTTTGCTGGAGAGGGAGGCTGAGGCTGGAGGATGTGGGTTAGACTGAAGCCTGGTGCTAAGACTGGTGCTTGTTTTTCGAGGTGGTTTGTGGGTAGAAGGACTAGCGTGGGTCAGGATCCCGGGGGCAGGGAGGGAGTGATACATTTGTGTGGATGGTCAACTGGGGCTTGTCCTCTTTCACTGCAGTGGTTAGCCAGAGCGGCACGGTCACTGCCACCGTCACACACACACATACACACACATGTACAAACACACACCTCAGCAATTCTTCCTCAAAGAAGGAAAGGGGAATATGGAGTCCGCATATCCTTGTATGTGTTATATTTCCAGTGATGTATGATGGGTTTTGGTCAAAGGACATATGTGACCTAGAAGCATCACGACACATGCATCACATATCTCACTGATACACCGGAGTGTTTCTGGAACAATGTGGGTAGATCACATGTCAAACTCGCCTCTACAGCTCCATTATCACACACACTTTATATCAGGAACAGTTAGCATCACTGCAAAAAAAAAGGCATCCGGTTTTCTTACAGTGAGGTAGGTGTTTGAGGTGTGTGTGTGTGCTTGTGGGAGCCGTCTCGGCAAACAGCCTGCTAAAAACAATAGCCCCAGATTGCACTGCTGATCAGAAGGGGTGGGTGCATGCGACTAGAGTGGGAAAAAACAGGGAGGAGGGGAAAGGAAGGGAGGAAAAACTGAATGGAGGGATGAATGAAAGAGGGTTTTTAGGAGGCTTTTCAAATGTGACACAGATCTGCTGGAGGTGAATGTGTTCATGAGGTTGTTAGACGGAGCGGGTGAAGCCGTGTGACTCTGCAGGTCCTCTTTGTGTGCTGGGGGGGGGGGGGGGGGGGGGGGGAGCGATGCTGTGGATGGATAAATAGTAAGGTAGAAAGAGAAAGCATGATGAAGTGTGTGTGTGTTTGAGTATGTATGGGCGGGTAGAGGAGAGGTGTGTAATTGAAAGCTCTGCTCCCTGTCTATCCTACTGTAATCTACTGACTGGTTATAATCCATGTGAGTAGATGAAATGATGATTTACTGCCATGTAGACTTTCAGGACAAACACACACACATATAACACCCACACAGACACACACTCATGTTGTAATCTACAATTCAAAAATATATATCACAAACAGTATGCAGGTATGTCCTATCCTCTCTTTTTGTACAACATACATACACCTCTCAATCCATGTGCATATACAGTGTATGCCCACACACAGATATATAAAGATATACACATATATTCATTCACACTTTTTAATTTATCAATATATATATACATTTTGGATTTGGATATACTTACTATATAATGTATTAAAACATGTACATATTAATGTAATGTTTTCTGTCTGTATCTATATGATTCAGTCCATGATGCTGCGTGCCTTTGCCAGGTCTCATGGTTAAATAAACCATAAATCTTGTCTCCATGTATAGAGAATATATATCTTGGATCCTTGTCACAATATATCACTGTCATGTGAAACGTGCACTCATGCAGTGACTCATAGGGTTTTCGCTGACAGAATGAATGGCCATGAATCACAATATGCAGATGATAACCCATTTACTTGTATAAATAAAACAGCTAACGTGTGTGTGTGCACGGAGTGTGTTAATAAATGTGTGTGTAGGTTTTGTTCTGCCTAAGATGGAACGGAGGTTGCGATGGTATTTACTCTGCTGTTGCTAGGACACTCCCTTTGAACATTTTAACCGAGCCTTTTCATTGGCCCGCCGTGATGATGCAAGACTCCCTCATCCCAAATCTTTCCTGAGAGCCCATAGAAACATGCCCGTCTGCATTTCCTCCTCGCTCCTTCTCCGTCACTCTTTGTCTCTCACCCCCTCTTCTCAGGCAGTATCTCTGCTTGTCACTCTCTATTAATCTCTTCCCTCATTAACTCATTTATTCATCCACTGCTCTCAACATTGTGTTCCTTTCCCAGCCTCTCGTATCAGTCTTCATCACCTCGGTACATTCTGTCACTTCCTGCACCCTCAGCTGGTCAAAATGCTCAGCGCAAAATGGTGTTGACAGCATGTGCCGGTATCTTCCAGCGCTGCACTATCACTCTGTCCTGCAGAGAATTTAAATGCTCTCACAATGTCCCATTTCCTCTGTCCATATGAGGTGCAGTATCTTATTAGGATGCCTTGGCATGTGTCCGAGTTATCAGGTCTGACAAGGAGGAAGACAGGAATGGGGGTTGGGGTGTCATGGTGGAGGAGGCTGTCTTTTTTTTTCTTATTGTACTTCACTACATGTATTTGAACCTTTTTGCTACTTGAAAATAACAGCAGTTATTCATGTCATAACTGCAATTACCCCAAGTTCACAGCTTCATAATATATTCCCATAATAGCACTCATTTCACGCTACAGATGTGTGTAATGTTATTGTTCAAGCATGTTGATTATGACATGCTTTGGGACTGGGAATAAGGAAGGGGTAGGCGAGGTTAGAACGATTATGTTTGTGTTGTTTGCTGCTTCACACAGTATTTTCACCTTCGAAGCACTTTCAACATCAGGTGCATTGATGTGTAATGACCAGCTTTCACTGAACTCGCCATGGCTGAAGCCGCAGTAATAACCCTGACCGACAGTGTATGAAAAAGGCAGATGAGTGACATGTGCAATGACACGGAAATGTGTGCAGTTACTCAAAAGTGTCACGGTTCATGCCTGAAAAAAATGGTTCGTCAAACATTTTGACACAGAATGGATGCTAATAGGACAGCCTGGGAGAGCAGCAAGCATCTGAATCAAGTCAAAGATGTAAGGAAATTAGTGTAAAGGTCTTACTATCTTTCCTATCATTCTTAAACTAGTTTCTACAGCAGTTTACTTGTAAATATAACCATGTCATGATTATATCTGGAGGGAAATATGTGTGCTATTTTAAACCCAAACAATCCTGTATGATTTGTTGTCGGATTATTGCTCTTTTTTTTTACTAAGAAAAGCCTATTATAGACTTACGTATTATGACGCCAGAAACAAATTGATGGACCACTCATGTTGCCTCCAATCCTTTGATTAAAGTACAACATCATCCATATGTTTGTCCATGTGGCCCAACTGATTTCCTCAGAAATGCCTGACAATCCACATTAAATCTCAACACCCGTAATCTTGTTGACTGGCTGAAACCCATCTGTCCAGTAGTGACATCTGCCACTCAAACATCTGGCACTTCAGCTTTCATCCTTACCATTTAAAGTCCTTTAGTTTTCATTGGAATTTAAAAGTCAGTCAAGACTAATATAGCTGGAGTTGAGTTAATTTCGATTTTCAAGATGTAATCTGTCTCCACCTGCCTGGTAATCTTGTGGATTTTAAGGCAGTATTGTTAGAAATCTGGAATTAACCTTTCAAAGAGGAGAAGATCCTGTTAAAGGAGCACATGGTGGCATGACAAAGGATCCTGATATAGCAAGAAGTAGGTTAAATCTAGCCAAGAAATAAATTACAGAAAATCAGTATTATAAGCTGTTTTCTATAATAGTGTGGAATTCTGGCTTATTCACTTTCTTGCTGAGTGTTTAATTAAAAGATAAGTTCCACTTTCCCTTTAAACATGAGGCTTTGATCAGCAGCCGGTTAGCTAAGCTTAGCATAAAGACTGTAAACACAGAGAAACTACTAGCCTGGTTCCATCTGAAAGTATCAAAATCCATCTACTAGAATGCAAAATAATGAATTACCACAATACAACTCCATCATCTGCACACAATAGTAAGATTATGAACCAACAAGTTGTGGTTTCAGAGAGGACGTAGACCTACATGTATCTTACCAGGAACCATTACTTCCTGAATTCCCTGCTTGTATCCTTGCAACTTCAAGGTGACAAGAATACTTTTACATTTAGTTTGTAAGGAATATACCACCCCTCTATAATGTTTTTTTATATGAAACAGATCGTTTTGAGCAATACTAGCTCGTCCCTCTGCTTCCTGTCTTTATGCTAAGCTAACTAGCATATAGGTGAAGCTTGAAAGCCTATTTACTGTGGCATCGATCTTGTTTCCCAAACGTTTGCCTTATTAGTTAAAGACAGAGGGATGCATGGTAATGTCACCGATCAGGAATTATAAGTGTCTTCAGACAAAGACAAAACAGGATACTCCAAATTTCCGAACAAATAACAATTGACCAGAAATCAAACTCTCTATTTCTCCATCCGACTTGTTTAAAATAAATAACATAATTCTAAGACCCAACACTTGATTAAAAAACTTGGCAAAAAAGTTTCTCAATGAGGGATTCTTCAATTTACCACATTTCTGTGAAGTAACCCACTGAACCAGCGAGGATATAGATTTAAGAGACAGTGAGATTTAATTCTCAGTGACAAGGGAGCCACGATCTGATAAGTCTTTGATCGCATTACCTAACTCTCCATGTTGGATGGCACTCATGGAAACTACGGCAAAGTCTTATTAAACTCTGTTATCATCCTTGTTACTGCCATCCTGCTGAAACTCTTTGAAATGTACGATACTACATCTACTAAGACACGGAGACGGGCCACAGTGAATCCTTTCTTTCTGATGAGGGTGTACTTCTAACTGGACGTGACTTGGCCTGTCAAACTCTTTATTCTACGGCAATAAAATAGGAGATGGTTCATTTCTGGATGTAATCAAATGACTCCAGATCTGCTCTCTAAGGACTTCCTACAGTATCATAGCCTGCTGTCCTTTGATCAGATCAATTGCTGTCCAGTAACGTCAATGAACAGAACAAACGACCGCCCTCTGGTCATATTTAAGATCAATAAGCTCAATTTAACGAGAAGGTGAAGCTGATTTAGGCCGATGGTGGATTTCAGAGCAGGAAGAGAGAGAGTATTACAATTAGTGTGTGATAACTGAAGAAGCAAATGATCTGCTAATCAATCGTATCTCAATTGAAGCTCCAGTTTCGTATTAAGCTCTCCTGCATGATATATCCTAGTTACATGAAAACAAAAGACTTCTGATGTCAATGACTGAGCGCAGGTGCTAGACAATGCTGCTGATCAAAGTCTCTCTGTTAAATGTCCTCCTTGCTTTAAGTTGACAGCTCGCTAACAACCAGAACAGCGATTCTCCAATCATAGCTTAGCAAGCGTAACCAGGCAGAGCGGGCCTGTTAAGCTCTAGTAAGAACACTGCTTGTTATCCAAAGGTGCTTAATGCCTATCAAAACCAAAAGAACAAGAGCAAAAGTGTCAGAAGTGGATTCAAACGTGTGTATCTGCTTCTGCGTTGTAAGCTGCAAACATTAGCATGTCTGGCTAACTAGATTACTTTGTAATTTAATTGCTAACCCAGTACTGAGTCTCATCTCCATTGTGTATTCTCTATTAAAATATATCTGCATGGACGCATTAAGACAGGACATTTTAGTTTTTAGTTTCAGTAGTATGAACCAATCCAATTTATGCTAGCTGTGGTTGCATGCAGGTCAATAATAAATGTTGAAAGCTAAAGTGGTATAGCGCATTGACTGAAATACAATATTGGAATCCTTTGAATATTGTCTGACAACTTTTTATCATTATTTATATAAGTGTTAACTTAGTGGAAACTGGCTACCTGTGAAACAATCATGTCATAGACGTCCTTTAAACTGTAACTCAGTCCTTGCAAGGTAATAGCTTCTCATATTCTTAACAAAAGGGACATATAGAAGAGTCAATCTTTTATATGAAACCCACAAAACTAGATAGTATTTAATGCTGGAGTCCTAAATGATACTTGGAGCCAACATTAGCAGCGTTATCATGCTCTTTATTGGATTTGACACTCCAGTAACCCAAGCCAACATTACTGGATATCATTTGGTTTGCCAAACACATCAATCATTCCTTGTTCTCAAAGCCTTTAGGTTTGTATAGATAAAAAAGAGGCATATATTTCGGAAAATACTGCCAATCAAGCATAAATGCAACTACCACAACCTCTGCTTTGCACGTACAATTACAGTTTGTCTTTCTGTACCATACAAGCAAGGAGACAGGGATAAGTCTGAGTGAAATTACTCATAACACAACTTAAAATGGTCCCTTATTATATTGTATGCAAGCAAGCTTTCCCTGCTGAACGGTGTAGCTTACTAAATGGTACATTCTCATTTAATTATCAATGCTGTAGGTGTGGGTCTTAGCATGTGGCTATTTCTGTGTGTGTCCACATGTGTGTATGCCAGATCTGCCGTTGTCACACTAGGGTTCTGGCAACAGAACATGTGTTCAGTGTTTGATCAGGCTTGTGAAGCGATACACAATCTTTTTCCCTTTCTGTGCACACGAACACATACGCTCACTAATTAGTTCATCATGAGCTATATATATATATATTGTTTTGCATCCAACAATAAAGAAAGGACAGGCAGGTAACTTAAAAATAAATCACTGTACAGAAATAAACCAACAATAACGGCCAAAATCTCAATCTTTCACACCAGGGAGCCACAAAAACGTCCCACATTGCCTTTTTCTTCCCCGTTCATTCTCATCTTGTTCCATCATTTTTTTTTCTCTGCATCAGCATGAGCCCATACATTACATCACAGCCAATTTCCTACATTCGAGAGCTGCTGCTGCTGCTGCTATTCTACCCCTCCCAGTGGGACTGGGAATAGTGTAACACTGCATCCTCTGCCATGGGAGACACACTGCAGCAGTGCAATAGAGCATCGCCTCTGTCAAGGACATGCCGGCACTTCCTGGTATGTACAGTAAAGGGTAGACGATTCAATGCACCGAGCTGTATTTAGATTCTAGGTCACGCTGGTGTCAGAGGTCACCACATTCATTCATCCTCTGTGGTCATGTGCTGCGGCATGCCATGTCCCTATTCCACTCTACATGTAGTATACAGTAAAGAGTATGTCCTCTCATCATTGTTATGGCTCTGGCAGAGGAAGATGCATTGCAACTCTTACATCTCATGTACAAAGCTCTAAATGGTACCGTTATTATTCCAAAAGGGAAACAGCAACAAACATTTTGGAATATCTGAAGAAATGTTAGAGCTTTTCCCAAAGATTCAATACTATGTTTGTTCTCCAATGTCACTGCTACTTAATACTATTATCTATTACCATATCTGTGGTAAAAGGGGTGCATTTTACAGGTATTTTTCCAATGTGAACACACTACCGGCTTAAAACCTGCTAAAAATTATTAAGTAGGATGGCTTGGTGCTTTAGACTCGTACAAAAACGTGAGCCTCACTGGGCAACTTGTTCATCCTATATTTGACTCTCTTGCCATGTTTTCTGTCCGTCTGTACTATCAGATTTAGTCCAGTGAAGGTGAAGGAAGAAGGTCAAAATAAATCTTTAAAATGAAAAAATGTCTGTAGTATGGAGTTGCTTCAGGGCAACAGGAAGGAATGGCTGGAGAGAGTAGGAGTAGGAATTCATATCTCTGCTCCAGGAACACAACATATAATTGTGTTATAGCTGGTGTTCATACTGCCAGAAGGTAGACAGGGGCGGACAGACAGAGACAGACAGGTAGACAGACAGGGGCGGACAGACAGAGACAGACAGGTAGACAGACAGGGGGCGGACAGACAGGCAGACAGACAGACAGACAGACAGGCAGACAGACAGGCAGACAGATAGACAGACAGACAGACAGGCAGGCAGACAGATAGACAGGCAGACAGATAGACAGATAGACAGACAGACAGACAGACAGACAGACAGACAGGCAGACAGATAGACAGACAGACAGGCAGACAGACAGACAGGCAGACAGACAGGCAGACAGACAGACAGACAGGCAGACAGATAGACAGACAGACAGACAGACAGATAGACAGATAGATAGACAGACAATGAATGGACTGAAGGAGTGAAGGAGAGTTGAAGGAGAATCACAAAACAGCAAGACGCCGTTCAAACTGTTTATGTACGTTTTTATGGTAGTCCTTGTTTTTCACCCAAGGTTTAACACACACACACACACACACACACACACACACACACAGTTTGATGCTTGTGTTACACAAATACACACACGCAGACTAACACACATTAAGATACTCTTCGTCTAATTCAATGTTTTTCAGTGAATTAGACGAAGTGAATATGCATACACACGCATACACACACACACACACTGTACAATTCGTCTCAATTAAATTGTATTTTCATCCCAATGTGATTAACTTCATATGTACACACACACTGCCCTGACCCATATAAATCAGTGTGTAAGCAGTCCATCAGGGACAAAGAGTGGCTGCCTGTACAGACAGATATCGTTGCTCTCTTTGTTTACACACAACGGGGGGTCAAGGAAGGACAAGGAAAGGGGGGGTGAGACAAAAATATGCACACACGCACACATCACAAGTCCCCATGTGAGTGTGTGTAGACCCCTAAAAGCCTATAGCGCTCCCTTTGATAGCAGCTAATTGGCATCCCACATCACAAATAAAGATAACAAGAGCTTACTGTACATCCTCTGACAGCCGCAGCACAGAGAGGAAGCTGTTCGTAAAACGGCTTTTGAAATAGCTCTGATTTTTCCAACTCTAAGCAGAAAACACCCCTGAGCCAAATTGAGTTTATGAAATATTAATGGTGACATTAAATATAAGGCATATATTAATCTCTGTGGTGGAGAAGAGAAGGACAACTGACCAAGAATCTCTCATGTTAGACTTCTTGAGAAAGATAATACTGTTAAACAAATGCAAATAATGCTTATAAACCTTTAAAATAATCACATAATAGAGCAATTTTTTTCTACTTCGATACCTCGAAGTCTCCTAGTTTTTATTATTACAACCATAAAAAAGATCACACTGTGTTACTGTGTCTCCCTTTGACATTTGTCCCTGTCTCTCACTCTATCCTGCCCTTTTTCTTTGTCAGCGCGGCAGCTCAGAATCACAATGCCCATTTGCTTTCATGAGGCACCATGCGCTGCTCTGGACTCAGACAGTGTGTGTGTGTGTGTGTGTGTGTGTGTGTGTGTGTGTGTGTGTGTGTGTGTGAGAGTGAGAGTGAGAGTGAAAGGAGGGGGAGGGGTGATGCTGAGAAATCGTAACCTCCTCCTTCCATTTCCATCCCTCTCTTTTGCTTTCTAGCGCTCCATCCTACGCTCTCACGCTAAGCCACTCGTTCTCGTTCCCCTTCCCTCCTCACCTCAGAGAAGGACGGCAGTATCTATAGTTGTGTATGAATATGTTTGTGTGTGTGTGTGTGTTGTTTGTTTGTAGCCTTTATTTAACCAGGTGAAAAATCTCATTGAGATCAACGATCTCTTTTTCAAGGGAGACCTGCGGTACATTGGTTACACATAAAAACAACAGAAAACAAAAAGGACATCACAACATAATTACAGGGGTATAAATTAGCAACCTATTCACAATGACAGGTATCTAATAACATTTCATCCAGCCGTGCTTTAAAATGATGCAAGGGAATCAAAATGCTCAGATTCAATTTTTGTTTGCATAGTGTGTGTGTGTGTGTGTGTGTGTGTGTGTGTGTGTGTGTGTGTGTGTGTGTGTGTGTGTGTGTGTGTGTGTGTGTGGCCTGAGGCAAATTGGCTGTAGCATTTCATCGGCGGTCAATCTTTCGTGATGGTCTTGCTGGGTTTGACACTGCCTCCTCCCATTATACTCTGAAACTAGCATTTTGTCAATTCTCCTTTCCCCTGTCTTTACTTTTCTGTCTTACCTTTTCTTTCCCTGCATTTCATTTCCTTCCCTTACTTTTACAATTGTCTGATATATTTTCTCTTCCTTTCCTTACCTCTCTTTTCATGTCCATTCCTCTCTTTAAATCTCCTTTCCTTTACTCTACTGTCCTGTACTTTCACGCTTTCTCATTTAATTTCCTCTTCTTCCCTGTCTTCTCTCTTCTTTCCTTTCTCATTCTCTTCTCTCCTTTCCTTCTTATTTCTGTTCAATTCTGTCCTTTATTTGTCTCTATTGTCATCCTTTCCTCTTCCTCTTCCCTCCTCTCCTCTCCTCTCTCTCGTACCCTCTCCTCCCACGAAACTGACCTCCAGTATAGGATCCTCACTACCGGCATCAGCATGATGCACGGTATACTAACAGTGTACATTATATAATTCACCTTTCCTCCAAACAAACAAAACAGAGGCTGTACTGAGTTTAGGTGGGTGTTTAGCTCTCTCTACATCCTCCTCGTTTCCCCTCCTGTCTCTTAAAACACACAAATGAGCTGGTCATTTATCCGCAGCCTGCTGCACTCATATCTACCTTTAGGGAGAATATGCTGAGTACAAAGAAGGAAAGAATGGAGGGAGGATGTGAAAGACACACAAACAGAGGAGTAGGTCGAAAGGGTGTGCGATGAGAACACGAGTGAATGAATAAAAGAGGGGTGAACAGGGGGCGGAGAAAGGGGTGTGTCGAGAGAGTGGGCACAGAGGTTCAAACATACTGGAAGAGACAAAGAGTGAGAATGAGAATAATCACCAGTCTTTTTAAAAGACGGACCTGTTGTCTTTTCTTTATTTTTTTTCTTTATTAGGATCCCCATTAGCACTAGCATGAGCATTAGCTATTCTTCCTGGGGTCCTCACACACACAAAACATACATAAACATACATACAACAAAATTAAAACAAAACAAAACAGCTCATAATTTCATGCAATTTACAGTGCTGTATGAAGTGAAAACCAAAATGGTCATCCAAGGCCAAACAAAAGTAAATACAAATAAGTGTACATAATAATATATGCATACATAGCTACAGACACAGTTCAAATTTACTTTATAATACTTAAATAATTTTTTTGCAACCTTTTGAAATGTACTTGAGAATTTTCCTGATTCAGTTCAATGAGCTGAAGTAACATAAACTAAGTACCAGGGACTCTAATCTAAACAGACAGATGTGTGCATGCAATGACTTTGTTATCCATCTCTTTGGGAAGTTGCTGAAAAAGCAAATATATTTAAAGCCTGTCCCTCCGATTAGCCAGACTTCCTCTCAGCGTCTGCTCACTGGAGACTGCAGAGTAGTCTAATATTTGATTAGCAGGACACTGATTCATGGCGGGGCTCATGAAGTGGCGGCTACGGCCAATATCAATGTCTTCCTGAGATCTGATTGATTAGTTTTGACTTAAAATCAACAAGAATTCATATATCAACACTGTATTTACACAGACTGGCAATACATTAAAGGGACTAACCTCACAAAATGCATGAAGAAACAACAAATGACTATATATGAATCCATTGCTATGGACTTTAAAGCCACCAGATCTCACAAAAACCAACACAGTCTGTTGCAAAAACTCACAATGTATTCATTCATTTATTCACTCATGTACAATATAAGTATTTTGTGCAAATGTTGATATTCAGTCTGTCCATTATTTAACGGTTTACATGTTTGTTATACTTTTGTATTTCCTGTAGTTGTTGCACTGTCCCTCTGCTGCTGTAACACTGCAAATGTCCATGTTGTCTTACCTTAGATACAGCTATAATAGATTAGTCCTCTCGCATGATGAAAACACAAAATGGGAAGATGTATTTTGGAAGAACTATCTTTACACCTTTGCTCTTTGTAAAGCACCACTGGAGATGCTTGGCAAAACATTTTCAAACAAGTCTTATCAGCAAATCGAGTCACTATCCGTCATAAAAATGGTTTAGTTGTTATCACATCACCCTAGTATGGCGTTTCAGCAGTCACGTGGCAGAAACAAGTAATTAGGACAGTGTGGGGAGGATATTTTTGTTTCCAAGTCATGGTAGACAAAAAAACTTACGACGAACTACATGAACAGTGGAGATGACATGATGAAAAAATGCAACAATAGTCTGAGTCAAAATGTAAACCAGGGACATGGTGGGTCAAGATATCAACCCTCAAACCAAAGGAGCCGTTAACGATCCATCTTATGTTGGTTTTTATTTTCTTGTTTTTTTTATTGGTCCGTATTCTAACATATCAAAACTGAGTAGGATCAAGATTATAAGTGCCTGTAATGGACTAAATTTGATAAAAGCGAATGCAGTTGAATTTAAAACTGTATTACAACTACAGAGACATAAGTTGGAGTTTGTGTGCAGATCACGTTGGGCAGTGCTGAAAAAGCAAACAGGTGGCATGGAGCTCTAATGGAAAACCAAAGCACTCAACTAATTAACAGAACTGAAAACAGTAATCCATCACACTGTGTTTTCGGGGCAATGCAGCTGGAGTAAAATGTAATGTTTGCTCTCAATTTGATCCATTAATATTTATGATGACAAAAGCTGCACAGAACTGGTTTACATTAATGATGCACTGACTGACTGTACCCAAAACAACTAGACTACTTCTCTGTGGTTAAACACGAGAATATGTACATATTTGAGTGCTTTTCAAAGGTGATATATGACACTCATATGCAGACACATTTCAGCAATTAATGTCCGTTTTAAAGGCCTTGGAAAAAGTTAACTTTATTTGAAGCTAACGTACTTGCAGGATTATTGATTATTATAAATGCTGTTAATCTAAACAAACTTAATTGAAATGTAACAATCAAAGTAAGACTCAATTATAAAAATGTAGTTACCTTAGATTTGTCCACACGGGTCTTAGTTCAAGTCGTCACCTCTCTTGACCTCAGCGTCCCGTGCAGCACTTGACCTTTGCCCTTTCCCCGAGAGGAGAGATCAATATGCATTAGGCAATTTACTTTGAGGGAACACAGAGCTTAAAAAAAAAAACGAACCCTCTTTGGCTGAGGTAATAAAAGTCTCTATTTAGGGTTAAAGGACATTAATTCAAGGAGTGAATGGTCTGGTTTTACAACCCCTGAAGTAGGAGAGTCAATGCTTTAGTACACACACTCTGGAGATTAAGAACAGGAGAGTCTTTGCATCCGTCAATCCATCCATCCTTCTTTCCAATCCACATGATTGCAAAAACTGAACAGTACATGGCTGTGGGTTGCCATGAGAATAAGAGGCTGTGTTTCCCTGGCAACTATTCTTCAAAGCCCCCCCGCCTCCCTCCTGTCTGCACTCTCTCCTGATGAGATGATGCAATGGCAGCAGCAGTCGTGTTAATAGTTACACCAGTAAGACAGCACTGGAGTTTTGAGAGCTGCATAATGACTAAAAAGAATCTATTATCGAAATGTAAACATTAGGAAAGAAAGAAACACCTTCTAGGTTCTCAGATTAAACTCATTCAGCTTTTAGAAAGGGAAATGCTAATGATTTTGGATTGAAGCTATACATCTTGTTTCTTACCGTAACCCATGAGTGCTTTTAACAGCTGTTGAAACTTGGTATCACTCCATTGGGACTATCATGAGGTACGTAAAGTAGCTATAATCTTTTTGTTATTACATAAACAGATAAAATGACTACATCTAATGTTAAAGGATTCGCTCCTAGTGGAAAACTCATGGAGATTTATGAGCCAACTCTGCTCTTCCTCGAAGCATTGCTGAGCTCTTTAGCTTGTTTAGCTTACTTTTAGCTTGTTTTTCTGGTCATCAAAAAAGACCGTACTGCTGTTTTAGATCGATTTCTACTGTTTAATTTATTCTTAATTTACTAATCAGGAAGCTGTTCATTAAAAATGCTCCAAAGCACCACTTTACGGGCATGGCACTAATAATAATAATCCTTATATTTATTATAGCGCTTTTTCAATGACTCTCAAAGCGCTCCTTACAAATACACATTACACATACATATCATACATACATGTAATGGTCATGTACTGTGGACAATACCCACAGGAGCAAATTCAGGTGAAGTGTCTTGCCCAAGGACACAACGGCTTTACAGACGCAGCGGCGGCGGGTTTCGCCCCCTTGATCAGATAATCAATGCACAGAGCACTGCGCCACACCGCCCATCTTCACACCTCGAAGTCATCAAGGCGCTTTACAAGTACACATTGATATCATACATGAACTGTGGACAATACCCACAGGAGCACATTTGGGTGAAGTGTCTTGCCCAAGGACACAACGGCATGACGCAGTGGCAGGTTTCGAAATGGAGTTCCCCAACTGATGTTTCGAAATGGAGTTCCCCAACTGATGATCAAACACACAGCCCACTGCGCCCCCCCGCCCCCAGGGCAGAAAGGGTTAGCGGCTAGCTAGTGAACATAGTTTAGCATTCAGCAACTAAAGAGACTGATATTTTTAAAACAGGAGTTAGCAGAGACCGAAACAGAGCTTAAAGGAGCAATAATATTGGATTTACATTCACACATGGACACATTTGCAACTTTAAATGAATGCCAGCATTGCTCTGTATCTGCTTGTTGTATATGTAGGCTAAGGTGTGGGGACTATCAACCTATGTGTACAGTTAGATGTATTTCTCCTGTAGCAGTGGGCAAAATAAAACTGTTATTTCAGGTTAAAGTACATAAAAATAAGATTTGAAGATGTGTAAGCAGGTTAAATCTGTGTGGATCAAGTTTCATTGCAACGTTAGCTAGGCAAAATCATATCCTCACCTCAAAGGCCAGTACAAGCAGCCTAGCCTGATTACATAATTCATGTTTTTCACTCTTATGTTAATTTGCTGTTGTTAGGAATTCCTAACCCCGAGACCAGGATTAACTGAAAAGAGTCCAAGGAAGCTTATATAAAAGTTAACAGCATTTAATTAAACAAATTATATGATTTTTCCCCATCTCCACGTCTTATCAACTGTAGTCTTCTCCTATTGGCCGGCGTCGACGGCATATCCTGTCTTTTCCTGATTACATTTACAATATTCTAATATCTGTGGTTATTTAAACATTCCCTAATAACAGTATTGCAGCGTCAATAAGTGAGGGTTAAAGACAGTGTGTTTAGTGTGCAACAGCACGCGTCATTTCTCCTTAAATTCACTTTTACAAATCGTAGTAATTAGCCACATGCTAATGCTAATCAGAAGTGACGATATTTACGAACATCCGGTTTTCAGAATAAAGCTATTTTAAATTAGAAAAGTGTATGTAAACTTCCGGTTTTCAGAATAATTTAGTTTAAATTACGACATTAAAAAAATTGATTTTATTTCTTACACTCTTTCTTGTTATACTCCTGCCTTTACCCTTGTTAGGCTCCAAGTTAAGAACAACATTTAAAGGCTCCTACATGCCTGTTTTGCTTTCCCTGACACACTGCACATGATGTTGAATATTATGTTGATTTCTCTTTCTCTCTGTCTCTTTGTCAGGTGGTGGCTGCTGATGCTGTAACCACTGTGTGGAGCTGACAAGCCCTGGTTGATGCAGTGAAGTGTTTTAGAGGGATAAACACAAGCTAAGGTATGAATGAATATTAAGGAATCGGAAAATCCAGAGATATAACACATTTTTTTAAAGCACACAGCAGTGAAACAAATGGTAAACGGGGGGATGGATAGTTACTAAAAAAGTAAAGATGGTGGCTGCAGTTGTTTTATACACTACAAATGCTGCCTGGTTACCCATTCAGCCTGTGTGTGACAGAAAGCGAGATCATTGTGGTTTAGAGGCAGAGAGAAAGACACACAGATGGAGAAAGAAGAGTCAGATTGTGTTATTGGTGAGTTAATAGTGGTTAGACTTGGCAAAGACAAGCTATTCTGTTCAGTAAATCCACAGCAGTGAAGCTCCTGGGCTGTAACAGGAGGAAGCTTTCAGAGCGAGCTGAAAGGAAGCTCGGCAGGCCTCGTTCTGCCTGCTTGGCTCCCGGTCTGGACCAGGTTTGCTTTTCAGCCGCCATGTGGGAGCTGAGCAGTGTCTTTATTAGGACTCGAGGAGCCCCCTTTGGTTTGGGTTCTCTTGCCGGACTACAGATGAGAGCTGTGTGCTGCTGAGTTGCATAAGACAAGCACTTTGCTCCACTTTCACTCTGGCTGACTGCAAACATTGAGAGTGTGTGTAAGGCCGCTACACACCCACCTGAGACCAAAGAACGCGTACCGAAGGCGTCCCGACTTTTACGTCGCCTGCGTCGGCTACGCCGCCCGCCTACGCCGCCCGCCTACGAACACACCGCAAATACTTCAGTCGACGAGTGGCATAACTGTCCTTAACAGCAGGCAGCGGTAGTGTGAACAGCCAATCAGAGTGATTGCTTGGGCCGACTTTCTCTGACCTCCCGCGGCCGATTCAACATGTTGAATCGGCCGCGGAGGTGTGAAAAGGTGCCGTAAAGAGACGACGGTGCGGGACACACCAACCTGTAGGGCGCCGCGAATGCCCGACTGCCTCTGACGGCCTCTGACTCCCAAAATCGGGTTGGTGTGTAGCCAGCTTAAGAGAAACTCTAACCAGTGGCCACCAAGCACACTTCCTAGTTCACAAAATGCCTAAATGTTCAAACAGTCAGCCTGTGATATATCCAGCGGCTATAATGGAGATTATTGAGTTTAAGAGGAAATGTGCCGTTTTGCCCCTAAGATTTGTTTGCACCTTAGGGCCAACAGTGAGACTGAATGACAGAAATGTTCGATGACAAGACGACACCAGAGGATCCGGGAAAGTGGCGCTGAGTGGTGAAATAGAGAAGTGAGGCAGAAAGGAGAGCCGGAGGGGATATTTTTGAGGAACTCGTTCTGTCATCAGAAACTAAAAGAGTGCGTATAGTTTTCTCTTTTAGAGTTGAAAAGACACAGTCGAGGACGAAACAGCCAGAGGAAGAAGACAGAAATGTAAATAACGTTGAACATATCTAATGCTCTTTGTACCAACCAACCGGAAGACTACATGTGTTCTACAAACAGCATGAAAAACACAAAACAAAGAGCGGCATCTAGCACGCAGAGCAAATAGAGAAAACCACAAAGGCTTTAAATAGATGGCTGAAAAAGAGAAGTGTGAAGTGGACAGAGATACACAGAGGCAGAGGGAGAAGTTAGCATCAGTCTCTATGAAACCAGTGCCACGGTGGGATTGAATGTATCGCTCTGAGACGGCTTAACCTGAGATTTACTCACAGCAACGATTTCACCAAGCAGGGAAGACGAAAACAGGGGAATAAAGGAAAAGGAAAAGGCGAAACACTCGTAGGAAAACAGGGTAAGAAAGAGAGAAGCGTTCGTTAGATTCTTCATTTCCTGTTTTTATTCAAGGCTTGGTAACAATGTGTGTGTTCTGCAAAGACTGATTGCTGTTTAAAAGATTGATGCATCAGATCACTGTTATGAAACTGACCCGAGTGTGTGAGCAGAGCTCGATGCCTTTTCCTCCACATCTTCGACGATATCACCAGGCCAACAGTATCCTGGCAACCATCAGGCGAGCGCTGCTCTCAGGATGGACCACATGCTGCTCTAGCCTCACTGTATGTGTGTAAACGTGTGTGTGTGTAGGGCAACGTATAACACACACTCACTATGTCAGAGAGCGTTCACTTCAGTGCTTTGTGTGAGGCTGGAGATTTGGATTTTGGCCTTTGCAATCACCTTGTCAGAATGAAAATGTGAATCTTATTCTTATTTATTCATATATTCATAGCTGTCCGTGCGGTGTGTATCTTGGAGCAGGTTGTCTAAAAGTCAGGGGGATATGGGGAGCGTTTTACAGATCTGGACTGATGCTTGTAGGCTTTAGCAATGAGTCAGCATCAGAGGTGCAAGAAGTACTCGGATACTTAATCAAAACTAGACATACTCTGGTCTTAAAATCCTCCATTAAAAGTACAATTCCCTTAAAGATATTACTATACGTAAAAATAGACTCAGACCATCCAAAGTAAAAGTTCTGAATATGCAAAACAGCACTTTTCAGAGTCATATGTTATTAAATAATATTATATTATTCAGTTTTTATCATTAAAAATACATTTTAATGTTGTAGTTTGTCAATGTGGAGTCAATTGTAGATACTTTGTAAACATTCTGGCTTGATTGGTTGTACAGTACTGCATCAGCATATCATGTGTTTATAAACTTTATATAGTATAACATTTCAGAATAAAATAAAGATTTATATATATAAACAAAGAGAAGTTAAGTTAAATATTGAAATTGTTCTATATATAGCAATTTTATCTATGTTTATATGAATTAATGAAGTACAATTATGTCCAAACTTAAGAATTGTACTCGAGTAAATGTAATTAGTTACTGTCTGCCACTGCTCAGCATATAAAGCTCTCTTTCTCTGCCTCCCAACAGATTGTGTTGTTAAATATAATACATTAGATGCAGTACTCGTATTAAAGAGCTGCTTTGGAGACATTAAGTGAGCTTTCCTGGTGACTGTCCACTGTAACTCCATCCCCTCTCTGTCTGAACCTCATGCTGCAATGCAACACCACTTCTTGCTGAGTAACAGCGAAAAAGTCCAGGCTTTTTTTTTTTTTTTTTTGCAGCTTGGTGGCATCTCGTAAACATGCTAATGCTGGCCATAAATCAGTCTTGCAGGGGGGAAACTGATAGGTCTCCGCTGTGTGCTAACATAGCACATAAACACAGAGGGTACGGCAGAGGAAGTGAAACTTGGCAGCTGCTTACCTTCTGCTAACGAAGGGCTTTATGATGGAGGAGGGCTTTCATTCACAGCCATTTTAATATTGGATTGGTGTGATTTGTTTTCTTATCGGACACATGTGGCCTCTTAATCCTCTCCTTCTTTGTTGCCTTAACATCTATTTAACCGTTAATTTCCTCTTTAAGTGAGGTTGTTGAAATCATTATATTCCACACTGTGCAACAATATCACGTTTATGCTCTATCATGTTGGTCCAGCCCTTTAATGAAGCTGTTTGATTAGTTGAATATTCAAACTCTGAATTTGTACGGCTGCTCCATTAAATCAAATGGTAATATTTCAGATGTCTGAAGTAAAATACTGCTATTAATGAACTACTAAGTCTTGTTCTGAATATATATTGAAGCATTAGGGCTGCGCAATAGTTCAGTACAGTACAATAAACAACATATTTAGTTAAAAATCTGATCAAACTCTTATTATATCAAACTATCGTCTTAAGCTGATCACATTGTTTTCGGATTAAACATTGTCAGTGTTTATCAGAAAACGTACCCTCTACAGTGACACTTGGAACGTTTAATACGTCAAGTATTTGATTCACACAGGAGTACACACAAATAGGCTTTTAGACTCGTTGTGTATTGACTTAGAACAGAGCATGCTGTACTATATACTTCATTATAGAGATATGAAATGACCTATTTTGGGATAAAAGCTTTTGGACAAATGTCGGCCCTATCTAGCACTAACAGGATCGATACCAACAAGCAGATCCATCTCATGTTAGATCAAATTCTGTGCAGGAATATTACTCTATACACTGTAAAATATGATCTTTTGCCACAAAATCCACAAAACTCCTAATAAATGGCTTTTTAAACAGGCTTGTGAATTATTAATTAGACAACATTAGAAAAGAGGTTCAATATTTGACGGTAATGAAAATGTATTCAGAAGGATCCTATCAATGATGCATCCACTCAATAAATCATGACTCATGGCTCTCCCCTACATGATAAGCTGTTTTTACATTTTAATTGGCGACTCTGCCATTTTTATATTTCTTGGGTTTGGATCAAAACCAAATGAATGGTTCCATCTCTACCCCTATTTTTAATAATATTTGTCTCTACAGCCTCAGTTTAAACTGCTTGGCTTGACACTATCATGCTCTTATCTCTAAAACTCCTGACATATGTTGTTCTGTCTGGTGCTGTGCTGTACATGAACATATATTCCTGTCCATCCGACCTATAATCTGATAAAGCTCGCATCATTGCTTCCATAAAGCTCTGGCATCTGGCCTGTGGGTATGAAGCATAAAGAGCTCGTCATAAAGTATCCATAGGCTGCTGCACATCAAGAGCATTAGGGGAGAAGAGACTACATAGCAGGCTTTTATTAGGTTACTATAGTAATGTAAATGGATTAAAAAGCACTGCTCAGCTCCAGTGAGGGATCTAAATCAGCCACTACTGGATTTCAGCCGCCCTCTAATGGAGTACAGCGTACGGGACGCAAACTGTGATCAGTGTCATTTATAACCCGGATGTCTCTGGACAATTAGACCAGGGGGGTCCAACTAATTTTAGTTCAGGGGCTCAAGTGGGAAAATGTACTTAAATTACTAGGTATACTCATTGCAAAAAAACTTCAACAAATATTTCAATAATTTAAAATATTAAATAAAAACAGCAAAACTTTTTAAGAAGCTGGAACTGTGAAATATTTTTGAACAAAAAAACTTCTTAGGTTTTAGTGACTTAAGTATAATGTGTGTGTGGTGTAAGGGGTGTCAAACTCAGATCACAGTGTATCGACAAAGGCACAACACATTAAGTCAGTGGTATCTGGAACTGAACAATATATTATTTTACTTTAGGATCAAAACAACTTACTTACTTAAAGTGGACCTATCATGCTATATTTGAATAATATAGTGTAGGACCATACCTATATAAGGCATATTTATACTTTTTTTTTTTCAAAATACCAAACAGATCATGCATTTTAGCCATGCCTCATTTCGCTCAATTTGCACTTTTTTTTTAGCAAGGGCTGATTCAGTGAGAACAGCACCACCTACAGGCCTGGCATATGTACTACAGCGTCTCCAGCGCTTTCGAACGGCAATGGCCGTGGCTGTCTCCTCCTGATTGGTGGAGTTGGCCCAATAGCCGTAGCGCCACCGTCCTGACGTCAGGACAGTGTTTATCAGATCCGTTGCAGCCCCTTTTTTAGAGATTTGGGTATGGAGGAAAATAGAGAGGGTTGTGTTTTCTGACACTTGGTGAGTTCCCTGGAACACCGGGGACACATATTCATGTATAAAAGACGTACAAAAGTGCATTTTGCATGATAGGTCCCCTTTAACTCTAGAAATTATATTACATTCATTTCCACATCTGTGTAATCCTGACCACCTGAACTGACATACCACCATACAAACTTAAGTGGGACCTATTAAAAGAAGGTTAAGTTATCCCCATGCCTTGTACATATTAAATGTATACATAAAAGTTAAATTGAAGTTACTGTCTACTCTGTATTTTTACACTTTGAAAAGTCATACCACATGTTTGAAACCCTTGGCTTAGACAGTAGAGGAAGAAGAAGAAGATTCATTTGAAATAGTGCAGACTGGTTCAAATACAAATAGATCACTCTCAACCTTCTGTGTTCTCCATGTGCATGTTGTGTATTTTCCTGCAGGTTGTGTATTTTCCTAGGTTGAGCGTATACTGTATGCATTTTGTTGTGTCCCCCCGTCCAGGTCGCCAGCCATGGGGAACCTCATTAAGGTCCTTGGCAAGGATTTAGAGAACTGTCCACATTTTTTCCTGGACTTTGAAAGTAAGTGAGCGTCCGGGGTGTGTGCACGTGTCTGTGTGCCTGAAAATGTGTGTGCACGTGTGTGTGTGTGTGCAGCGGGGGTGTTCAGTGGGAGGTCGCCGGGCGGGGGGGTCACAGGAGGAGTATTTGGATGTGAGCTGCTGCGTTGTTGATGGTGTGATGGAGTGTTTTTGTGGGTGTGGTTTGTCATTATCACACGCTCTCTAGTCCCACTCTCAGAGCTCTCTGCTGCTGAAAGTTGTTTCTACGATGGTATAAATACACGGTGCGTAGGTTTTATAGTGAGGAAAACAAGCTTCAGTATGAACCAAAAGCAGTTGTATTAAAGAGAGGCGTTTTTATACTGTTACCGCTTAAACTGATATACTTTTAAACAGTCAGCTTAAACTCCTCAGTGTAAAATGTTTATTTTATGGGATTACATTTGACTTATTATTTCTCAACAACCAGGAAATGGAAACACATTTTTATTTGAGGATTATTTCAAATGATTTGACCACGATACAATCTCAAAAGTCATAACTGCATAAAAACTATACAAGGGCTCCATTAACACACATTTGATCCCATGCAAAATCAGATTTCTGAGTAAAAATAATAAATAATTATAGTATTGTATTTTATTAATTTAATTTCTACTCCAATTATTGTCCTTATTATTATTATTATTATTATTATTTATTTATTTTTATTCCTGGGTTAATTTGCTCAGTTTACTATAAAAAAATAATAACACAAAATCATATATTAAAATGTGTGCCACAATAGGAGGACTACATTCTAAAATGTACATTATTTAACATCAAATTCTACAAAATAAAAATGTAAGTTTAGTTAGACAGTCTCTTCTCTTGTTACCATTCACATATTCTTTATAACATTTTGACCTTTTTAAACCTGAGGATTGCCATCATCACGATAGTCATTATGAATCCAACAAGTTACTAATACTACCGTAGGAGTGGGATTAAAGAAGCTCTGTGTCCACGTTGCCATGCTTCACCCAGGACATACATCCACCATCCCAACAGCCGCTCTCACCCCACCCCCTACCCCGACACCTTCACCTCTCACACACACACCACACACACACACACACACACACACACACACACACACACACTGAACACGCGCACAACCCCGACACCCGTCCCCTCATCACCCACAGAAATGTCCCCTCTCTCTGTTCCAGGGGGCTCATGGGAAACCTCCTGAAAGTGCTGGCTTGCGCCGAACTTGAGCATGGCCCAATAGTTTTCCTTGACTTTGAACGTGAGACCATCCGCTTCTTATTTTTTTGAGTTGTCCTTTTGCTCTTTGTTGCCTTTCTGCTTTGATTTCCCTCATTCCATCTATTTCAGCTGGACATTGAGTCATCTTTACGTCCTTCTTCGCCCCCCAGCTCTCTTCCTCCGCCTCCTCACTGTTGTTTTATCTTTTGATTTCTGCTCCAGGGACTGGCATTAGAAAGGATTTCTTTTTCTGAAGGGTCTTATTCACACACGACACATCTTATTAGACGCAGACAGATCCACAATGGCATGTTGACGCTGTAGCACAACGACAACAATAATGCTTTGATCCCGGCTCCTAAGCTACAAAAGAAAAAACGGAGACAAATCTGAAAAGCAAATGCCAGTCCTGTGTGGGTTTCTGTTGCTCGGGGATGAAGATGGCTGACAGAAAGCTTATCGTCATCCCTCCACCTCCTCATCTCCTCATGCCCTATTGTGTGCCTGACCAATCTGTGTGTGTGTGTGTGTGTGTGTGTGTGCTGAGTAGTGTATGTGTCAGAGAGTGAGACTGATACAGAGAAATGGAAAGAAATAGAGAAAGAAGTGCCCCCTTTTCTCTCAATTTCCCAGTCAGTGTATTCTAAACTTTGCAATGTGAAAATGTCCATCTCAACAAGTCATTTAAAAAAATATATTTTGTGAAAGTTTAAAACAACTGACCTCAATCACTGGGACTAACTCAGGGACTCTCAGCAAAAAAATGAATACCAAAAAAAGTCTCCTATTTCTGTTATCATGCCAATCTTTTCCCTAGTTCCTCTCACCAAAAATGGACCACAGTGTGGTCAAGAGTAATCTTTGAAATCAAATCCTACTGGAGAGTCTGATCATGTGACTAAATGATTTGTTTAGATGGAGATGTTTCGCGGTGAATCCCAACATATTCTGCTCCTCCTCAAAACACTTTCCCCCTTCAACAGCTGCCTTCCTCCTCCTGCGCCTCCTTCACTGACTGCATGTAAGCGTGGGAGAGCTCAATGCTGGCAGGAGACGTCAGCTGTCAAACAGGCTGAATTTCTCCCCCCTTCATTTAATATGCCTGTGATTCATTTTGACTTCAAAAGCAAGTGGAGTGAGTCAGAATCAGGCATGGCTTTAGATACGTCCTCTCCCCCTCCTCACCCATCCAGCCCGGTGCCATCTGTGAGCTCCCCCCCCCCCTCACCCAGAGACAGTCACCTCTGTCACACAGCTCCAAGTTTGAATCACAGAGCTCTCATTAAACTATGTATAGCTGAATGCTCATTATTATACCACGCTAAAACCTTTTGAAGGATCGGGACACATACATATATAAAAAAAATGTGGATACTTTCTTATTTAAAGGTTAAGTCTTAGACATTAAACATGATGCCTCAAAATAGTATAATCTTCTTTTCATTACACTCTACACCCAACTTTTTTCTTAAGGTAAAAAATGGAGTTGCTTCAATCACAACAGAGCCGGCCAGCTAACCAATCAGTGCAGACTGGGCTCTGGTTTCAGACAGAGGGTGAAAAGAGGTGCTGCAGCACAGGCAGTATGAGCCTTTTGAACATTAAAGCATGGACACATGTCGCAGGAAAGGAAATGTAAAGAAGGATTCATTGAATCCTATTAAAAAAATATCAAAAACTTTAACTGAAAAGCAAGGCCATTTCTCCTACTTCCAGTCTTTATGCTAAGCTAAGCTAACTTTCTCCTGACTCCAGGTTTATATTAAGCAAACAGATGTAAGAGTTGCATACATTTCTCATATAACTTGGCAAAAACTAACTACAGATAACCTACTGTATTCCTTTAATACTATGAGAACAAATCCATTCTCATTTAAGTTTTTTATTGCACTTATATTGTTGTTCGCCACAGAAAAGCAGAAGCAGGTTAGTGAGAAGACCTCACCAAATAAACCGTGCTTGCTGCGCTTATTATGACACGTATAGCAAATATCCCATGATTACAATTTCTCCGCAGGAAGGCAAGGCCTCAGGGTGCAGAAATAAACTGGGGTGCCATATTAAAAGAGCTGCCGGGGCACACACTCACACTTTATACCTGAATCACACTTTGTGACGGATAATTGGAGGGGAAACACAATGATGACTCTCACATTATTGTCCCTCTAACACCTAATTCCCCCAGTCTGCGTGCAGCACGACACATGGGCAAACAAAGCAGAAGTGACTGGGAGGCGCCCTGCGGCAGAAAACACTGAGTTTACAGTAAATGCTTAGTGAGGGAAACTGAGAAAGAGAAAAAAGAGTGATCATACCCAGCGGTTTTCATCCCTGCTGCTTGTTTGTTTTAACATTTATCACAATTACACCTCAAGGGCGAGTCTCTACACATTTAGAGAGTGAGAAAAAGATGGATTAGACTGTTACATAAGGGACAATTACACCTCTCAGAGTGTGTAAATCTCCAGTGAATAAACGAACACAACTTTTTACTGCGCCTGAAAACCATCAAACTATCAGCTGTTACATCATCATCCAAATAGTTCCCTGAGGAGAAAGTCACCTGTCATCTCCTGGTCATTATTGGCTGACCACACACTGTAATCAAACCTCGCTGTGTGACAGAGGGTGACTTACAGAGGGTGACTTACAGAGGCTGACTTACAGGTCTCTTGGTAAATTATAACGTGGGTAGATTGGGGTTATTCACTATAGTGGCCAGATTATGACATTAAGTGGCTGCAATGTCCACTATCAGGATATAATACAGTCACTTTCTTTAACAGCAGTCATGTAGGGAGTGATTAGTTCTCTGGCCTTCTCTGCTTTCATCACTAACCTCCTTCTTTCCTCAAATCTCTGATGTTCTCCACTCCCCGCCATGTCCCCTTTCCTCTTTTTCTGCCGCCTCCCCTCAAAAATGTTCTTACCTTACATCACACTTTCACTTCCCACTCTTGTCTCTCTTCCTCTTTACTCTCCTCCCTCCCCCTCCTCACAGATGCCCAGCCCACGGAGGCGGAGACGGCGGTGTGGAACCAGGTCAGCGCCGTGCTGGAGGAGGCTCATGGGATCCTGGCCGAGCTGCAGTCCTACAACGGGGCGGGCCAGGAGATACGAGAAGTGAGTCCATCAGTGCTGAACATCCATAAAATACAGTTTAGTCGAGCCACGGCGCAGTGTGTGATTCACACGGCCTTTAATGAGGAATAGTTACCGACACTGATAGAGCCTCCGAAGTGTCCTGCTCCAAGTTGAAGGACAGTAGGACTGTAGGTGCAGACAAAGACATGTATTACATTTTTTAAAACAAACATTTCATGCAACATGTTTTGTTTGTTTTGGGCAATTTCATGTTAAAGGTGGGGTAGGTAATTTTGGAGAAACCAGCTCGAGTGTGCTAGAATTTGAAAATACACAACCGGAGAAAATCTGCCACTTCCTTATAGAGCCCCTCCTCCAACACACACAAACGCGCACATGACCAATGAGGGCACGAGATAAGTTTGTGCACAGATGGAAGGCTGACAGGCAGGTAGGCCATCCAGTTATTTTAGCCGGGCCGGCTAAAATGATTGGTCGTGCTTTTTACAGTACTACGGCTTCCACAGATGACATTTTTTATGGATTCTTTGTCAAAGCACTTAAGATATTCATTGCTATCGGGATGTTAAGAGTATTCCATGGAATATAACAAAAAGTGTATCTCGAGCCGGTTTCTCAAACTTACCTACCCCACCTTTAATTTGTTTTTTGGATAATTTTCAAATGATATAATACAAATATATATATATATTTTATTCTTTATTTCACTGCTATTAGTATTGTTTTTTGTTTGATTATTGGGTGAATTTGCTCAATTACTATGTGAATATATTTTCAAAAAAACCTTTTGTGCAATATTTGTAGATTTTTCTTGTCAATCTAAACTGTACCTAGTTCTTGGATTTGTTTTGTTATTGACACAAATATGATTTCACTTAGTAAACAATGTCTGACACCAGATGAGACTTCAATTCTAGTATTATTCTTTTATTAAAACATTTTATTTTTGGGTTTTTCATTTATTTATTTAACTGCCAACTATTAGTATTATTATCTTTGTTTGGTTTTTGGGGTGATTTGCTTCATTACTCTGGAAACTGTTTACTTTTACAAACATTTCATGCAATAGTGTGTTTTTTTGGAACTGCTCTGAAACATCAACCATCAGAAAGCAGGTGTTGAAGAACACAGAGCTGTATTGTGCTCAGATTCAGCGACACATTTCTACTAAGCAGTTCCCTGAAGCATTGCTGCTTATTGCTCAGCTGTTAGCATTGTTCTCTATTTGTCAGCACTTAATAGTTTCCTTTCCTGACTTCCTTATCTTGAACACTTAGAGACTTTTATTAAGCTGCTTAGGCATTCATAAAATGTACCTGGCCAGCAACTATGTTATTGATATTGTGCAGTATCTGAATTTTTTGCTTTATATATGCATGTTTGATAGTTTGGTTAAGTATATTTAATAATATATATCAATAAGCACATTGATATCTCATTAGATGGATATTCGATTGCATGTCAGTAAAACTAAATGACGTTTTGCTGATGAATGACATAACGTGACATATGGCTTTAAGGAAGAGAGGGTAGAGGAGATGGGAAGGTGTTTTATTTTTAAATCCTTCCTGGAGACTAACATCTGTGTTGCTCGCCTGCAGGCCATCCAGAACCCGGGCGACCTCGCTCTGCAGGAGAAGGCCTGGAACGCAGTCTGCCCCCTGGTGGCCAAACTGAAGCGCTTCTACGAGTTCTCCCTCAGACTGGGTGAGCATGGCTACATTCAGTCATTCATGGTGATGTAACACTCTCTGGTGGCCATATTGGAGGTCCAATGAGAGCTGGAGTTATAGCTGCTGTAACCTCAATCTACAATTAGTAAGAGCGTTTTCTGCCAGCCAGTCAGAATGTCTCTCTGAACCTCAAATAAGAGGCAGATTCATGTTAAGGTGATCAAAAGTGAGACTCGTGTTGTTACTATGGGTAGAAGTTCAAATTGTCAGTTTCTGCGTACCACCATCCTGATTTGACTTGCAATTTCTGTCTGACAGCACTCCTAAACACACACGCACACGCACACGCACACGCACACGCACACACCGATGTCTTCCCAGCCATCTCTGCAGCATCCTGACCTAGCAGCCAGGCAGCCGTTGCTACGGAAACAGTGGTACATGGTCTTCCAGCACAAAGAGAGAGACGAGTGTGAGCAGAAACATTTAGTTGGCCTGACGCCTCTGCTCTGCCATCCAATAATACTTCTGTGTCATGGACATTATGTTCTCAGCTAAGAAAGCGGGCGAGGTAATCATTTAGGATAATGTATCTGCGCTAATGTGGCTAGGAGGTGTAGCACAACAGAAGTTTGTAGACGGTGAATCCATATGGAGAGAAGGTGATATTCACAAAGTAGATCCCTCGCTTTCACTGAGTTATTTATTGGACAACAAGATATTTACAGTAAACAATCCATCATATATCCCCTCAGGAGTCAGTGCTCCAGTTAGGGACTTCAGTGCTAACAGCAGGAGGGAGGGTCTCTGGCCCTTTAGATGAAACACTTCAGCGCTGTATTTATAGAAGGCCTTGTGCATTTTTAATGCAGAGGAAGGGATGGGGCCCCGGGGGACTTCTGAGGCTTTACACAGAGCCTCTGAGGTCCGGCTCGGTCTGATTCGTTGGAGGCAGCAAAGGCTGAGGTTCAATAACATATGTGACACGGGGGGATATGCACGGTCACTGATACAGTGTCCACAAGGATGCTCAGGCTGTGAGATCAGATGCAGGGTGATCTGTGTGGAGGAAAGGTTCAGTATATGTTCATTTAGTTGGTCTGGAAATGTATTTTTAATGCAGATAGGGAGCTGCTGAACTGCAGGACCTCTGGAGCCTACTTGAGGTGTAAGGTTACATTCACTGCTTAGCATAACCATGGACTGTATATATAAAGAGTATAACACAACCAAAATGTCCTACAAACTGTTGGTAGTTCAGGTTGCATTATGGGTAATGCAAACACATTTCAACAAAGAAGAAGAATAGATCATATAAAAATGATGAACTCTAAATAAGAGTACATTGCTAAATATGTACAAAAATGTTTAAGGGATCACTCTTATGATATAAGTCACATACCAAATTGCTAGAGGTGTTAGTGGATGATATGTCTCAGTCTGTTCAGTCACACCTAAGTCAGACAGTAACACAAACAAAAAATGTAACAGATTGAGGAAGCGGGCGTTTTTTGTGTTCTGGAAAATTTAAATGACTGTTTTTGTCAATGGAGTCTGGTGGATTTAAAGAAAGCATAGATAACGGCTGCCTTTCCCCATCAGAAAGTGTTGGACTGCAAGGTAAAACAGGGAAACATGCAAAACATAGCCTACACTTAAACTGGCATTTAATGTATTCGGTTGGCCTTATTTTGAGTGGCTTAAATAGGGCTTGCTACATTGCTTATTTTCCGTATAACTCCTCTCTGTTTCTCTAAACTGAGGGCGTGCACACTCCCACCTACACTAAGAATAAATACATTATACAACTGCACATTCAAATGTCAAAACCATCACTTCAAAGCCAAGCGGTCTGACAAAGAAATGTTAAAAGAACTCCACACAGAGTTTTAAAGACATGTCCCAAAGCTTGAGGGCTCCAACGCTCAATTTCTGGTCGCATGAAATCTGAAACCCTGTTTGAGGGTCTGCTCTCAGACAGTGGTTCAAACAAAGGTCTGTGAAAGTGCCTGAGGCCGGATCCCTCTGCGCTTCAACAGAGCCGGGCCGGTATCTAAAAGCCCAACAGGTATCCAGTGATGTCCAGAAAGAATGTGACAGATATACAGGGAAGGGATTTCATCTCTTTGAACCCGTTAAAATCCATCCGCTGCTGCATTTTGATTTAATGGTGGTGACATGAAAGAGATCAGAGAAGCCAGATTAGAGAGAATTACAGCTGTCTGAACATTAAGGGATACAAGTCTGCAGGAAGCAGCGATCTTTGACTCAAGTTAAAGCAGCTAAATTAAAACGTGAAAATATTCTCTTACAAGTGACAGTCCTGCTTTCAAAATCTTACTATAGTAAAAGTAGAAAAGGATTGGCATCACAATAAGAATTTATTTGGTAAAGCCAAATTCAGAATCACTAGATTATAATTATAATAATGCAAACATTTCCCAAATTGGGATCGATAAAGTACTTCTTATCTTATCTTATAATATTACTAGATAACAACAATAAATGTGTAAAAATGTGTATATTACAAGACATACAGTGGCGTAATAGCACTGTATACAGATATTAATGATAACAAATATATTATTGCTCAAAATGTCACAGTGTATTACAGTAGTAATCCTTAGCGTTGTTATTAGTATTTTATAATTGCACAGGTTATACAGTGTTGTCCGTACTGCACAGATTTAAGAGGGTCTTCCTGAGTAAATGCACTTCATACCTTTCCCCCCTGGCCGTATGACGTGCAGATTTCCTGCTTGCAGACACTTTAGTGACATTAGTTGTGTTTTCAGAGAACGCCCTGCGCAGCCTGCTGGAGGCGCTCACCAGCCCTCCGTACGCCCCCATGCAGCACCTGGAGAGAGAGCAGGCGCTGGCCAAACAGTTCGCTGAGATCCTGCATTTCACACTCAGCTTTGATGAGCTAAAGGTGAGGGGGATTTATTTATTATTATTAGTATGTATTTCTTTATTCAGTAAAGGCAAAGATACACATAAATGTCCATGTGATGAAATGACAAAAAATGTAATTAAGTAAAAACATAAAAAAATGAATGAATACAAATAATATTATTAAAGAATACAAAATATTATAAGAATAAATTAATATGAAATACGTTAAATAATAATAATACAAATAATTGTATTAAAAAAGTAAATATAAAAGAAATTAATATGAATAATAATATTAAATTATAAAAAAGAATAATAACAATAAATACATAAAATAAGAAAATAATATCAAATAAATAAAATAATAATAATATTAATAATATTAAACAAATTAAAAAAGACAAATAGAAAAACTAGGTTGAAAAAAAACACACGCATGTCATGCAGCAAATAGTTATTATTATAATCAAACTATATGTTAGTGCTAATTTTGTCCCATTTCATGTAGTGTTTGCACAACAAAATTGGCTTTGCAATGTGTTTTCTAGATTTGTTTGGTGTGATTACCTCAGAGTGACCTTTACTGTGCCGAGTAATCAATATACCGTGAAATAATTTCCTCTCTCACCGTGCAGATGACAAATCCAGCCATTCAGAACGACTTCAGCTACTACAGGAGGACTATAAGCAGGAACCGGCTGAACAACCAGCAGGTGAGAGGATCTGTTTACGCTCAGCTTCCCTTTCCCTCTTGAATTATTAATGATTTAAGTGGAAGTGTTTCTGTCCTCCTAACAACACAACGAGACGAACAAGCAACAATGTGTCCGTCAGTCGAGTTACTCAGATTAGAGCCTCTCTGATTTGACCGACTGGATGTTATTGGATGACATTAATGATTCATGCTTCCTAATGAGTTTTGTATTGGCGCACAGCTGGAGGCGGAGAACGAGGTCAACAATGAGATGGCCAATCGGATGTCTCTGTTCTACGCTGAGGCAACACCAATGCTGAAGACTCTGAGTAACGCCACCACCAAGTTTGTTTCAGAGGTACATTTACAATTTCGATGGATAAGTGTATTTTTATCGAGACTTGGATAACACAAAGAGTTGGCATTTTCAGAACTGAGCTTGTCAAGATTTAAAGAGGTCATATGATACGAAAATGTCAAACTTCATCTTAGTATCTCTCCAAATGACTCAAGAACTACCTTTGCAAAAGCTAATCATGTTTTTCTTGCCTGCTAATCAGAGCAGTTTTATTGTTTACAGGATAGAGACTCAAATACTTTCAAACAGACACGAAAGAATAAATAATGTTTTTTTTTTTCACATTTAAGTATTCAAACAATTTTAGTAGACGGAAAATACAGGTATAAACCTGAAAATGTGCATTATATATCACCTTTAATTTAAATAAATAAGTATTGGTTTTAAATATTGCCATTGAAATTAGCCATCCAACAACAATCACATTCAGATTTAAACCTAACATAATGAATGATAAGTAAAAGCCAATACCTCCTGTGCTAGACCAGAGTAAATGAAGACTAGTTACAGAGCACAGGATACACTAGTGAGTAAAATGTGTGTATACCTCACCATCAAACACATTTAAAAATACATTTACACTGTAAAAAGTATGCTTTCATTAATAACTTGTATATATACTATTCCTTAACATCTCCACAATAAGACTTGCATTGTAAGGTGAAGTCACTAGATGCCTTTGCACACTTGACCGTATGCAAGCCTGTGGCAATACAACTTCTCCACCTCAGTGCATCTTGAGACAAAATGTAGAGAACAAGGGGGTCAGGATTGCCTCTTAGCAAAGTTACTTGCATTCTTTAAACGGTTCCAAGCTATGCAGAGATTGTCTCCACCTTGTGGTAGGACATTTTGTTCCCTCAGCACATAAACAACAGAAGACAGTGAATGTTCTCTGTGTTATTTTTAGGCATATGGACTTTTTATCTATTCTAAATTGTATTATTTTTGGTCCTTCAGAATAAGACCTTGCCCATAGAGGACACCACAGACTGTCTGAGCACGATGGCCTGTGTGTGCCGCGTCATGCTGGAGACTCCGTGAGTATTTTCCTTCATCCTCCAAAGGTCATACTCTTAGATATGAATAAAGCCTTTTCTATCCAACACAAAGAGGCATTCTCAAGTGTGACTCACAATTTCAACAGACTTCATCACACTGACATTCACACAGAGAATCATTCATAGAGTCCTTCATGCTTTATTTAAAATCCTCTTTATGAGTTGTCTTTATATGAATAGAAAGTCATCAGTAATTTTTCAAGGAGATCAGGAAGTGCCTGAAATAACCGCAGCATTAGTGTGTGACCCTGACTGATCTCTGGTGTTATTCAACTGTTTTCTTCTCCTCTGTGTGTGTAACAGGGAGTACCGCTGTCGGTTCACCAACACAGACACCATGCTGTTCTGCATGAGGGTGATGGTGGGAGTCATCATCCTCTACGACCACGTTCACCCCGTCGGGGCTTTCGCCAAGACCTCCAAAATCGATGTGAGTGCACACAAATAACCAGTGTCTAAAAACAGACGAACGTCTCTGTGACTTCTGCCAGGCAACACTGTTAAACACTTCCTTTAAAATGTATATTTGATTGAATTGGAAACTGAACAACATTAAGAGCCTTCGTTAGGCGTTTTCTGTACATGAAGTACTGTACCTAATAAAATAACATATGTATTTAAAGGAGATTGTTTGCAGTTTTGCAATACCAAAAGAGGTAGATTAAACACAAATACTTTGTTATTATATGTTGTACTGTGAACCTTTGCACATATATTGGACAAATTTGAAAATCTTATGCAATTAACTACAACTTTATAAATTGAAAAGCTTTTATATTTCTACTTCAGGCATATTGTATGTATTTTTTGTAATATTTGTAATGTATTTCTCTTCTATATGTATGTTGTATGTTCCTTGTAGAAAGCCTACTTGTTAACAAATCAGAAGTAACCAGAGTGTAATGCCAAACGATTATACTTTACAGACCATAACACTTCCCACCAGAAACATGAATACTTTATTATTTAACACAACTTCTAATAATAATCAGGATACAAAAGATAGCTATCCTGAGAATGGATTTAAGAACAATTACTCACCATTAGCCTTGGTATTGATGCAATGTGTGAAACTCTCCAAAGGGTTCCCACAGTAAATCTGAGGGGTCACAAGATAACTGAAGACAGACAGAAAAAGTCAATGTTTTATCTTGTGTAATCTTTTAATAATTTACCTTTTGAAGTTGGAGCCTGAGGAGCAACAATCACTCGTCAAATAAAACTGCTCGCAACTCCAAACACAGACCATCACCTGAGAGGAAAAGGAGATAATGCTTCACTTTGAAAAAATCAAGTCCTAGGCTCTTCCAACAATGCAACATAAATATATATCAAATCAAATCAAGTTTTATTTAAATAGCACATTTTTAAAACGATTTTTGGTCGAGCCAAAGTGCTGTACATATAATTACCTTACAGTAAGGACACTTTACAGCAAATACAACAGCACAGTTTGTGCAGAATATCAGTATGAGAAAACGACTGTATATAAGACATACAAATAAATAAATAAAACAATAGAAAAACAATAGATAATAGTGCAAGAAGAAACAGAATAGGAATAAAATAGTGCAAGAGAGTGTTGCAAGACCGATGGTCAAGGAATGCAGAACTATATCCATGTACCAATAGATTAAACTTTAAGCTACCTCTATAAATAAGTGTTTTGCTGCTGTAGTGGAGACGCTGACCTTTAACTAACACACTCTTTCTCTGCGCAGATGAAGGGCTGCATCAAGGTGCTGAAAGAGCAACCGTCCAACAGTGTGGAGGGACTTCTGAACGCGCTGAGGTGTGTATGAACCAGAAAGAGATACTAGACACAGATTCCCTGAGTTGCTCCAGATGTGTGATGGCCAACGGTGTGTGAATGTGTGTGAATGTTAGGCCCCGTCCACACGGACACGAAACGGGTTGTATCCACTACAGTTCTCTACCGTATGGACGGTTCGTTCACACGAGGCCGACACGGAACCGCGGAAACGGAGCCCTCAAACGCTAACGGGTCCCAAGGTGGGTAGATCTGCGGACGAAACGCTCTGGGGGGCAAACGGCTCCGTGTGTACGTCTTATACGATCATTACCTGATAACGATGAAGCCATAGCCCCGCCTCTCCCCACCTCTGCTGCTCACCCCCGCGTCACCCGCGTCATTGCTGATGTGTTTCGCCAACAACAACAACAGTGTTCTGAGTGTTTCGAGCCAGGTCCCCGGTATCTCGCAGGACAGTGCACCCAGCAGCCTCCAGCAGACCCCCCCCGCACGGTTCCCTCGTCCCTTGGAAGAGGCGGAGAGGTGGGTGTTTTTCATCTGCTGGTGGACTACCGGGGAGAACGTCCTGCTCGGGAGCCAGGCTCAGAGTCAGTGGCAGTGGGTGCGTTGTACCTGCCTTTTACAGCGGGAGCATGAGCTCGCCTCGGGGAGGGAGAAAAAGAGAAACAGAGGCCGCCGAAACAGCGAGAGCCCCGCCTCTCCCCACCTCTGCTGCTCACTGCTGTAGCATGGTCAGTACTAGCTACTGCTACTGACCATGCTACAGATGTTAGTGCAAAATCTACAGCTCCTCTACCACAGCCATCAGCAACAAGTGGACATGGAGAACTACATGAACTACATGTTGCTCAATCCACCGCGGAGAATAAACAGTAGGGCAACCAGGCAACCATGACAACCATGCTCGGAGGGGTCTTCTTCGCTGCTTTTGGTGTATTTTGTGGCGGAAGTACAGCGCCACTTACAGGCCCGGCATATGTACTATAGCGACTCGAGCGGTCTTGTGTGGACGGACACGTTTCTTGAGCCGATACCGTGTGGACGAAATACTTTTTTGATATCGAATTCGGTTAGTTTTCGTCTCCGTGTAGATGCAGCCTTAGTTTCCTAGAGCAATTGGTACAGCTCTGTATGAATGAGGTGTGAAAGGGTGAATGACTTGTAGTATGTGAAGCACTTTGAGGGGTCGTAAAGACGTGATAAAGCGCTATATACGTACAGTCCATCTCTAGAACTTTACAACTTAAACATATCTCTCTCTTCTTCAGGTATACGACACGACATCTAAACGATGACAGCACCTCCAAACAAATCAGGGCCCTCCTGCAATGAGAAGGTTCAGAGAGGAGAGAAGGAGCGCACTTGAAGGAGGAGAGAAAAGAAGGAGGAGGAAACGAACGCCAGTGTCTGATAAAACCTGTTGGTTTACAACGATCAAAGAAGAAGAGGAAAATAATTATATATATTGTCAGCTGTCCATCATTCTGTCTCTCATTTTGTAAAGTAAGAAAAGAGAAAACAAGCCAGAAAAGAAAATATAGATATATATTAAAAAGAAGTGCAACACAAGCAGAAGATGAAAGATAAGTAGGACTGGAGAGGGAGTTATATTGCAAAATCTAACGTCAGAAACGACGCAAATGTACAAAAAGAAACAAAAAAAGGGTTCATGTTCCAGCAGTAGTCTGACAAGTATTTTTGCACACAAACAACGCCATGTCCTTTCCCCTGAAGATCTGATCCCAAACTGACCCCTGCAGACTTTCCTGTGCCCCCTCACACACTCGCTTTTTAACTCTCCAGACGTAGTTTCCTCCTTCAGCTGCTCCGACCTCCACCTGCAGGAGATTGAAGAAGCAATGTGATGGATGCACTCCGGAGATTTGCTTCTTCCTGTTTTGTTTATTTAATGCATCGGTGCAGCTGAAGGAAAGGAGGCAAGGAGATGAGTGTTATTTCATCTCCATTATCGCCAAGTTTTCTCCCATCATTCCTATCCATCCATTCTTAGGTGTTTCTCCTTGGCACTAAATCTCCATCATATGTGCCCTGACACTGTATACGATCCAGCATCATGTGTGTATGGCTTTACTTGAACAATGTAGTTCACTCTCTTTCTCTATGGTGCTAATGTGGTTTAGATATCACAGTACTAGCTTGTTAGATATCCGTTTATTCGTCCCTCTTTTGCACTAATCTCAATTTCTGAGAACATCTGCTATAAGCTTTAATGTGATTTCACATTAGTGCACAAACAGGGACGAATCATCAAGACATGTAAACTCAAATAAAGGCTATGTAGGAAACCACAGCACACTTACTTCTTCACCCAGTGCCAAAGCTGATTGGTTATTGCTTTTATTTCATCATGAAGCGAGGATCTGAGGATTTAAGGGGATGAAATCTTGTAAAACATCACTGATAATCCTTTTAAGAACACATGAAAGTGCAACACCAACTCATGCACATAAAAGTCAGAAGGTGATTCACACACATGCATTTTAAAGGGGAGATCTGCAGTGTAAATATGTGAGGCTTTTTTCAACGGGCATCTACACGGTCAGCTTGGGTCCTCAAGGAACAACATTCATCAAAAAACCTGCATAGAGTTATTTCTTTTAGTACGAGGTTGTCTAAAGAACTAAGTAATTGAATAAGTGAAAATAAAAAACTGAGATTAAAAAGAAGTGCTGTACTTTGGATGTCTATAGCCCTTAGTCTAATTTAATTTGAACTTATAATATATTTTCTATACAGGGGTATGTGCACAAGCATAGTCTGTATAAATATATAGATGGCATGTTGTAAAAGTTCTGACAGAAATGTGTAAATAAGGTGTTTTTATTCATTTTTAATTGTTCAGTGACGCTGGAATTGGGTATGTGTTGTCTCTCAGAATTACCATGCGTTTGGCTTGGACCATCGGACTTGCCGTAGTCATAGGTTTCAGAAACTCAGCTTCATTATTGCAGATGAACCAGAGGGAGGGGGGGGGGGGGCGGGGTCAGGGGCTATCCATTTGCTTGTTATTTTGTACATTTTGTGCAACAATAAACTTGTCATTTATTACATTCAAACATGACGTTGTGTGTCTGTAGAGCTTCAGATCTCTATCTATGATGTTAGTACATGCAGTATAATGTAAATGTGTACGTGTGGTGTAAAGCTGGAACAGTTTTTGTATTACATTTATCATAAATTCAACAGATTTCATACATTACCCACAATGATTGGCATAATTTCAATAAATATGACTGTATTTAGTTTAGTAAAACTTATTCTGGAATCATAATTCACACAACGCAAGTAAAGCACATTTTTTAGGGGTTACTGTAGGTTTGCAATTTTTCCAAGGCTTTCTTAAATCAATAATCAGGTGCCAAATTCGACCCTAAATCAGTTTTTCATACTGTATTTTTTCACGTTTTCATACTAACTATTATTTAAGTTAAAGGTCCCATGTCATGGCCATTTCTACTGATCATAATTCCATTGTTGAGGTCTACTAAAATAGATTTACATTGTGCAATTTTCCAAACTCACATTGGTTTCTCATACAGCATCTCTGTATAGTATGTGTATTCACTCTCTGTCCTAAACGGCTTGTTGGAGCTCCTGCCCCCCCCCTCCCTGTGAGCCCAGTGGCCGTCTGCGAGACAGCGAAACCCACCCCGAAACACACACACACCCGCAGCCTGGCTGGGAGTTTGTGCGTGTGCTCAGGCTGAGTTCCGCGGTGTTTCGCTGTCTCGCCGACCCCACACCAGTGAGCCAGCTCACAGTGTCCCGCTCCTCGCAGCAGCGAGCCTCGCAACATCCCGCCGAGTGTGTGTGTGTGAGGAAGTCCGCGGATTGGTCCAAACGTAACGGCTCCGCGGATTGGATACGTTACGTTACGTCACTATACCCAAATACGTCACTATACCCAAGAAGTAAACAATGGAAAAAGAGAAATCTCCAACGAGGCGTTCTGGGGAAGCATAGACAGGTCTTTTCTGTGTTAGAGTTTTACTCGCTACAGGGTGTACTTTGAGCGTTTGTGACTCTGCAGACCGTTTACATGCAGAAAAACCTTCATAACACACAAGGGGACGGGTAATAACCAGAAAAGCATGACATGGGACCTTTAAATGAAACCGTTAGGAAAGATAGATGTGGTCATTTAAATATCACTCTTCTATGAAAACATTAAGCTAACGAGGGTTGTGGATATTGTTTACTGATGGATTGCAATTTTTTAATTATCACAATATATTTGTAATAAAACCACTTAGAAATCAATTTCGACTTCATGAGAATTATATCTCCTAATGGTCTTTCAATGTGAGTGATGAAAAAAAAATCCACAGTCCTCATGATTTGCAACCATGTCTTCAAAAGCCATGAAGCTTTCCCCATGAAGGGAAATTACATAATGAACGTATAAAAAACATGATGTAAACAGTCAGAAAAATACCAGTTTACATCCTATGAATGCGGAATAAAGGAACAATACATAGGGCCAACATCTACTTTATTTGATCAATTCAAACTGAGAGACCCCTTATAATAAATTAAGATGAACTAAAACATTCAAATCTCCAGTTTGAACAGGATATCCTTAGTATCTATAAAGTGTTGCAGATGTGTACTGCACAGACAACATGAAAAAGTATCTGCATGTTGCTCTCACGTTTCCTGTCCCTTTTTAAAATGGCATCAACTTATTTAGAACAAAAGTGGTTTTCGTCAACTGAGGACGTAAATGCAAAATTAACTAACTGGAAACTAGATATGACTCTTTGATTAAACTGCTTACTGTTCATTTTTGAGACAGTGAAGAGGTGTCAAATGCCCCCCAAAAATGGAAGGAACCACTGGTGTAGAAGATAAGAACCAAAACATGTATAAAAAAGAACATCTTCAAATTATCTTCGCTAGGACTTCAAACTGTTTACCCCTCACTCCATGTAAAAAAGCATGACATGCAAATGCAATATACGTTGAATATATAAAATATAAATATACAAGTATTCATCGGTGCACATTCCACATGATCACACATACCTATAAGGATGTTATAGGCACTAAAGAGACTTAATTTGTTTTTTCCAGCCTGCCAAAAACAATGAAATCATAAAACATCATCTTATAATATGATATGGAAGCTGTAGTCTCAAGATCTAATACTCTTGTCATGTCTTTATCATACTTTAAGTCACATGTACTTCAGCCACCTTCTCTATCTTACCACAAGGGGGCAGCAGAGGATCAGTTTAGAAAATACTACAAAACCATTCAATTAGATAAATACTTGATGCTTAATGGGATGAAACACCTGACACTATAATGAAACAGCAAATAATTAATGATGGAATTGATCTGTTGGTCTAAATAAGCAGTAATGTGTGACACTTGAACAACTTTAAATCATCGAATTAAACACTTTAACTGCGGGGTATCTCTGCAAATGTAATAAAGACTTTGGGTAGGGTTTTAAAAGATGGATGCAGAAATAGCTTCAGGCACAAAGTCCAGCTGTTTTGTGTGTGAGAGCTGGAAGGTGTAAAGTGGGTCAGGGGGACACAGGAGAGCCTGTCAGAAGTTATATATGGAAAAGAGAGCAGCGAGCAGATAGTGTACCACGTTATAAAAACCACAGTTTACACACAGAGAAAGACACCGCTGAATTAAAAGGGATTATTTGGAAGTAAAATAAAAAAAGATAGTAGGCAAATGATCTCGTGGTTTGAGTGTGGTTGTGTACACGAGTCTGGCTTTGTGCCCTAACTGTCATGCGATAAATAAGGAACCATGCCTCCCTTTACTTCCCTTAATGGCACACATTCAAACCTGCATTATTCCTGACAAACAATGATCCTTTACTGCCTTGAACTCCATGATAAAAGGCAGTAGGCACACAATAACGGAAAGTGAAGTCAGATAAGCAGCAAAGGCACTGAAGTGGCTGCAGATGTATTCAAAGGAAATGTTTCACTTAACAAACATGTAGATGCTATAAGTGTTTTCTCTTGGCATGTATTCTTGTTGAAGCTGAAACAGCATTCCACAGACAATAAAACTTATTAAAAACCAGACAATAGTAGGATTATTTAGCACTATACTAATATGTGACACACTGCTCCTTTCAATACAACTCATTTACAACTAATTTTATAAGGAAATGAGGGAGTAAAATATGCAAATAAATAACGTCAGTGTAGATTTAAGACTGTTGAGCAATGAGCAGGGACTTTTATATTATTCCAACAGTCAAAGCTATCAGATAATCCCAGAAGTTCCCTCTTTTGAAAATTCTTCTCTTGCATTGTTAAGTCTGCAGCAAACGGATCAGCTATTAACCGTTAACTGCCTGGAGGAGGGGACACCTTATCAGCCATGTGTGTGTGATACAAATTCAACAGCAGTTATTCATCGTTGGCTTCCTCTCCCCGCCTTTTTACTGAACTTTGAGACATCACACACACATAATCTCTTTTTTCCCTTGTTGTCTGGCTCTCACACACCTTACTGTTGAACACACACCCCTAAAGTGTTACATATCAGCAGATAGTCATTGTACTCGCCTGACAAAATGTAAAACAGCACGAGTATTGTTAAGTCTGGTGACCAACTGCTGCTACGCAAAACCCACCAACTGAGGGACATTTCTGTGTGCATGTAACACGCCTGTTTATGTATCTGTGTGATTCAAAGTGATGAGCAGATGTTTAGGATGTTAAAACACCTGCATAACTAGCAGCCTAAACCCCTTTATTGCATGTTTCAGCTAGTCTGTCCATCATTAACTTGCTCCCTATAAAAGTAATAAAATTAACTCTTTATATAGCACCTTTCAAACAGTGAAAGTAGATCAAAGGGTTTTACAAAATCAAAGATCAAAACAAGTGCAAATGATGCGCAATAAACCAAGCAATAGAACAAAGGACGCTGTTAACCCTTAGATGCACGAGTGACTACACTCTTCCATAAGTGGGTCAAAAAGGACCCGTATTAGAATAATATGTGTTTTTATGCCATTTTTGTCATTTTGGTTAAGAAAAATCACTTGTATAATATTTAGTATTATATTTTGGTTCACACTAGAAATATTTTATATTTAAGTTTTCACTATTTATAATTTTAGACATTTTTTTTTACATTTTGAAAAAAAACGAAATTCCATAGAAAATGCATGCGGGTCATTTTTGACCCACTTATGGAAGCTTGGGGTAGAAATACAAACAATTTGAATGGCATGATATCCAAAACATGTTTTTTGAGGAATAGCTGGAATATGAAATGATAAAAACATGTAATTACAAAGATACTCTAAGAAAACCACCTCACCGGGTCAAAAAAGACCCACTTATGGAAGCTTGGGGTTAAGAATATGTAAAAGATAATCATAAAGGAAAGGAAGTGCAACAGTAAGGTAAAGGCAATACATAAGTGTGTTATAATCTCGTCTCTTTTAGCCTTGTGAAGGGAATTCCATAATGTTGGTGCATAATTAAAAAGCTGGAGATTTTCTTGCATTCAGAGTTTGGTAAACATGTAAAATTACGTTTAAAAATCAGTCCTTAAGGCCACCGTGAGCCAGTGCAGTTTATCTCCTGCTCCCTCGATCTTGTTAAAAGAAAACCCCAGCAGCAGAATTCTGAATTAAGTTTATCCATGAATTGTTTTGGAAAATAGTTGATACAAACTATATAGTCTGCTTGAAATAATGTAACGTTTTTCAGCATCTTTTTGGGATGGGAATGGCCATACCTTTGCAAATTAAAGAATATATAATACTTTACACTAAAAGCGTAAATGGAGTTTTAGCCTCTTCAGACTTTTTCCTTTCTCCATGCAACCTGGAAATAGGTGAAGCAGGACCAGAAAAGAGTGTGTTGCTTTCAGGGTCAACAAAAGTGTCCTTCTAGAATTGATCAGGTTAAAGAATAACATGTGAGCCGTGGTAGGGAAGTACCCTCTTTCTTTCCGTAATGTTACACATGCGTAAAGCTTTAAATGCTGCGTGACTCAAGTGCTCCATTCATAAACTAAGGCTCTTTGACTTTACACACAGGTCACACACATAGGTCACACATAAGCATGCAGCTACTGGCTCTAGGAGGAAAGCAGATTGCATGAGTACACATGTTAAAGAATCAATACATTACAAAACCTCAGATCCTTGGATCAAATATCACATATGTTGTAAGACTTCTGTACACTGCATGACTCTAATGCCTCCCCAGCAACAACTGCATGTGTATATATAGTGTATATACAACAGAGAAATGCACACATGGAGAGAACAGTGGGTGAATATGTGAAATATTTGACAGGGTATGAAGTGCGGGACCATGTTGAGTCTCCATCCTGCCTGCTGCTGCTTAGCATGTTAAAGCACACAACTTGTTCATATAATAGGGCCCTTTGTTCGGAAAGGGGGAGAAGGGGGATGTGTGTGGGGCCACATGTGTGTACGACAGCTGCTATTGGTCTACATGCCATCTAATGTTACGTTGGGGTTACATAACACACTTAAAACATGGGTGAGCTGTGGGCTGTTGCACCAAAGTGGAAACACTCACACACACACGTTTTACAATAAAAACTTAGCGGAGCTCCAACTACTGCAGAAGGTTTTACAGTTTCTAGTGAAGTATCAGTAACACAATAAAACTTAAGTAGTTTACATTTAGAGAAAGTTTAGGTGAGCAGCCAGCTGTTAATCCTTTTGCTTCAAACTCTATGGAAACACAAACAAGAAGCAGCTGGAAGTTCAAACATACGTGTTTTTGCATCACATGGATTCGATTTAAGATGACATATCGTTAGATTAAGAGCTTATTCATGGGATATATGAATGTATGGGTAAGAAGACCAGCTTTACAGTCTCATACATGCGAGACATTTTTTTGTTTTAGCGAGGTGTTTCTTGACAAGATTCTCCAATAATACAACGGAAATGAAGACACCTGAAAAAAATTGAAGAAAAATGGTGGACAGTGATGAGACAGTTTCAGAAACATTGTGAAAAAGAAAACAAATAAAAAAGTATTTGGAAAATCTAAATATCCAAATGTAAAAGTTGACGTGCTGTTGATTTTAGCTCTCCACCTTCTTCTATCTGACCCTTTAGCTGCTAAATGATCCACTGTACTCTGAGATCATCACAGAGTGTGTCTGTCTAGCTTTTGGGATGGACAGGTGGTGTAAGAAGGAGTGAATCAAAACAGTAAAATTGTGTACAGAAAACCCTAACAAGTGGAAAGACACTAAAGTGGATTTGGTGTAGAGTTGGAAGTGTTTGTGTCACTATGAGCACCCCCCTTTAAATGAACTTGGTAATTTGATCCATTAATGAATACATTGATTATAGCAGCTTTATTTTCTAAACATTATGCCATGCCTTTAGGAGGATACCTCAAGAGCTAGTTTAAACTCATGTGTTAGCTTTTCATGTTTGATAATTTAGCTGTTATAGCATATTGGATATTTTGGCAAGGGTGTGAAATGTGTTTTCTCTAATTTTGTAAATGTAACCTCCCATAATAAGTCTACAAAGCTTAAAATAATGTATTCCATTATATAAGGTTTTACACCTACAGTAAATCCATAGTCATGGATAAAGTAGGTCACATACAGATTGTGTGTATAATAACTACCAAAAAACACAAAGGTACAGAGTGTAGGCTACACTTCATGGTATAACATGATGCTTTAGATTCTGACATATCATGGCTATACTTCTTAAATTGACCTTAACTTAATCCTAAATCGAGCTCTACTTTCTTTAGACCCTCCTCATTGCTCTGTCCTTATGAGGACACAAGAACAAGAAGCCAAACACACACACCCACACACCGCATTTCGATGACTTCCACTCAGGCAGTGAAAGGGTTAACAGCTGCAGTAGGGGAGGCTCCATGCCCCTCCTACTCTCAGCTAATTTGCATATCGGGCGGGAAGCTCTGGGTCTTTGTTGCTGCTGAGCCCAGCCGGAGCCCCGCCCACAAAACACTGCACTGGCGGGAAAAAGCCAGCTACAGCGCTTAAGCCACTGACAATGGAAAACAGTAAACACACGTACACACTCTTTTTCTCACATGAGCCACACTTCAGAGTATACACTACTCCCTGTGAACACAGATGCAATACAATTAACATGCTTGCTTGCTAACACACACACACGGCAGTTGGGCAGCATTGTTGATGTTTTATGGGCCGGCACACCTATTTCCTGCAAAGGTGAAAAACAAATGCACCATATAAGAAAGGGAATGGGCAGGAGAGGGTTTATTAATATATGCAGGTAGATAAAACACACACACACTACATCAAGGGTAAGCAGCTTTGTCTAAAATAAGCAATAGTCTGCCCACTGTGTGTGTTTTCTCCTAAGTGTTGCCCTGGGAAAAGAGTTCACTGGGTTGCTGGACAAACAGGAAGGCAAGTCAGGCTCTAGATTGAGAAAGGGTAGAAGAGGAAGAAGAAGAAGAAGGGGAAAAAAGTAGAGCGGCCCCCGCATTACATAACCAAGGCAGGAAATATGCAGCAGAGCCGGAGAGAGACTATAGGAAGCCGTACAAACACTGCACCTATGTCACTTCCTCAGAGGCTTTTCACATCTCATCACATCTCCTCCTCTCCTCGTCCTTCAGTCGCTTTCCTCGCCACTAAGGGAGCCAGACAGCGCTGCAAAAAGAGAGGTAGCTGCATAAACTCATTGAACCTCATTCGTCCCTATACGCACACACACACGCATCAATAAATGATGGTCTGCATGCACTTGGCTCTGGATGCATACATCAGATCGCATTGAAACATTTTAAAACCTCGTTTCTGACCCGAAAACACACTCGCACTCTCTGGCAATTAGTGTGTGTTATCCATAATGAATACAGGTACAAACACAGCTATTACACTTACGCGGGGAGAAACACTAGAGCGGCTTGTGGTGTGTTTATTAATACATTTCTGATCTGTAACATGCCAAAAGGAGACATGTCTCGTGCACACACAGACAGACAGACAATGCTCTTTTATCTGATGGAGTCACTTCTGATAGTGTTGTGTTTCTTACTTGGCTATGCAACACCCAAGTTTTGAATCCTTTGTGTCCTCTTCCAAATCACTGACCCTGAACGGAGGAAACTCCCATTCCAGGAAACATGCATCTTTAAAAGACATAAATGTGTAAATAATGTTAAAGGGCACACATCAGATCAGATTGTGTACTCGATACTCAAGTTCAAAGAAATTCATGCACACAACAGCTGGCAGCCACATTTGACCTTTTTCCTTATCTTCACCGTGTTGCCTCCAGTGACAAACATTACACATTCTTAATAAGGCCCTTCACGTTCCACATAGTTCTACAAGATCACAAAACTGTGTGGTGTCTAGTATTCTGTCAAATATTCAGCCTTCTGTATTATCTGTAAAAACATGTCTACGTTACACATTAGCAAAACTGGTATTTTATTTTTTTAAAACAAAAGGTTCTTCTTCTAGGTAGTCAAGTCAACAGTGTCTTGGACCACAGCTGCTGCTCTATCTGATTAGCTGCCCGTGTGTGTGTGTGTGTGTGTGCGTGCGTGTGTTTTTGTCTCACCAGGGCCAGATGGCAGGGAATGTTTAGTCAAATGGGATTAAAGATTAGGATTAAGTGGACTTCAAATTACCTAGACGCACAGTCACTGGATGACACACTATTACAGCAGAGCTCTCTGGGGAGAGGAAGGCGGGCGAGTTCAACAACACACACTGTCATTAGCATCAGTAACATTCAAACAAACAACAAAAAACACTAAAAACGTTGTTTGACTGTCTCAAAATGTTCCAATAAGGGAAAATTCAGGAAAAAAAACTGCCTCACTGTACATTATCCGGTTTACTTAATAAACCAACGACTTGAAACACAATATTGATGATTTAATTTATTTTTAAATGATTATTTCTTCGGATTGGAAAAAATAGGACCATCCAACTGCAAATCTGCGGCGACAGCACCGTGTCGTATCGGTACCAACATCAAAGGTGGTATAGATTATTTTATCTAATTTTTTAACTGTGTTTTCCCCCCAGAAACTCGAACTGCTAGCGTCTATAATATTTGTGAAATTATATTTATTCTGCACCCAAATGTACATCCTTTAGATTGTTTGGTTGTTCGATTTAAAGCCAAAAGCTCAAACAATATTTAATGTACAGGATCTTTAAACAGAAAAACAGATTTCACATTTGAAAACAAACCAGCTAATGTTGCCAACTTCTCTGGATAAAAGACAAAATGCAACGTATCATCTTATCTTATCATAATCAACTTATTTCCTAGAGCATCGAGTATTCAATTAATCTATTAGTTGAAGAAGAGAAATGTTAAGGCAAGGCAAGGCAAGTTTATTTATATAGCACCTTTCAACACAAGGCAATTCAAAGTGCTTTACAAAAATGGAAGACATTATGAAAATGGCATTTAAAATCAGTCATTAAAAAGAAAAGATAATAAAATAAACATTAAAAGAAAAAATACATGGATAAAAGTTAAAAGTTACAGTGCAGTTTAAGATGTGAATAGTTCAATTAAAAGCAGCGGCAAAAAGAAAAGTCTTCAGCCTGGATTTAAAAGTAGTAAGAGTTGCAGCGGACCTGCAGGTTTCTGGGAGTTTGTTCCAGATATTTGGAGCATAATAACTGAACTTCTCCATGTTTAGTTCTGACTCTGGGGACAGAAAGCTGACCAGTCCCTGAAGACCTGAGAGATCTGGATGGTTCATAATTTAGCAGTAGGTCAGACATGTATTTTGGGCCTAAACCTTTCAAAGCTTTATAAACCAGCAACAATATTTTGAAATCTATTCTTTGACACACAGGAAGCCAGTGTAAGGACTTCAGAACAGGAGTGATGTGATCCACTTTCTTAGTGTTAGTGAGGACTCGAGCAGCGGCGTTCTGAATCAGCTGCAGCTTTCTAATAGATTTTTTAGTGAGACCTGTAAAGACACCATTGCAGTAGTCGAGTCTACTGAAGATAAAAGCATGGACACGTTTTTCCAAATCCTGCTGTGACATTAGTCTTTTAATCCTAGATATGTTCTTTAGGTGATAGTAGGCTGATTTAGTAACTGTTTTAATGTGACTGTTGAAACTCAGGTCAGAGTCCATGACTACACCTAGATTTCTGGCTTTATCTGTTGTTTTGAACATTGCAGACTGAAGCTCAGCGCTAACTTTTATACGTTCTGCCTTGTTAAGACTAATTTGTAGAGATTTCCTGCTTTTCACTGTTTTATGTTAATAAACTGAATATTGTATGTTTGAGTTTCAGAGAAGAACTTTTAAAGACGTCACCTTAGACCTTGAGAAACTGGGATTGACATGTTTCATTATTCTAGATAGACTCAATAGTGAAAATAAATGTTAGTTGAAGGCATACTGTAGGACGATAATGTCAGCTGTTATCATCACCATCATATATGCATCATGACACAAGTCAGTGTGAAGGTGACGCATCATTCGCAATAAGTGCAGTACACAGAAAAGAGAGAACAAGAGGCCAAAAGTCCACTGCAAACAGTCGAGACACACATGCAGCATCCATAGGCTGCAGAGTGAGTTGCATAAGCAGTCCTGAAGTCCCCCCCCGGTGGGCCTCATGCAGACAGTGAACAAGTACAGCTACTGAGCGGCTATATGGAGCTAGACTGAGAACGGGAGAGACAGAAATGGAGCGCTAAAACGGGGCGAATAAACGCGCCTCTCGCTGACAGATGCAGCTATACATGTAAATACACACTCTGAGGCCGCTCAAGTAGCAGCGCTCATCAAATCAAACACTCAGGAAAGCAGAAAAATCCCCTTTCACAGCAGGTATTTGTGTGGGAGGCCACAGTTGCCGGTTTCAAAGAGGTGTGTTTATTCTTTGTGCTCACTGTCTGCAACTAATGAGTTCACTCAATGCATTTTACATGTGTGTGTGTGTGTGTCCATAGATGATCCATTGCATGGCGGTAAATCACTCATTAGCCTTGTGACCGCGGACGTTGCCCCAGTTCTCCACTTCTGTCCAGGAGGCCTTATGTCATTGAGTTGCACAAGCTTCCTTTTTTTTTTCTTTTTTTTTTACACCGAGTGATTCAGTAGTGCCTGGAGGTGCCAGGGCAGATCTCTGAGGCACTCGAGATAAGAACATACCGCACATAAAGTTACAAAAATGTGAGGCTTTGAAAATCATTTGACTCATAAGAATTCCTCTCAATGCTCTCATTGTTTCTGTAATTATAGATGACACAGGGGACACCCAAGGGGAAACGGAAACAGTCCGTCTGATTTAAAAATGTCCAACAGAAGGAAAGAAAAACAAATAGCAACACAGAAAGGGTATTAAAGAACAGACACCGGTTGCACAGTGACCTTTGCTATCAGTGTGAATACATACTGTTTGGTAAGCCTCCAGTAAGCTTGAGGCCTGACCCAGTTTGGAAATGTGGGACACACACACACATATTTCCAGCTATTATACGGCTGGAAATACTTTTAGTCATGTGGATGAGGTCAAACACTGGGAGCCTGTGAACAACGCTGAAAGAAAACGTCTAAAACCCGGACTGAAGACTTGAAGAAAGAGATGATGGAGTGTTAGCCGGGAATGTGGAACAATTGTCCGACTCCGAGGGAGGGAGGGAGGGTATGTGAGAAGAAAGAGTGGCAGGTGAGGAGGGAAAGGGAGCGCCAATCGAGGGCTCTGGAGCCATGCCAGCGATTGTGTAAGTGGTTTGGCAGCAGGCGGGCACACCTTGGTTTGAAAGAGGGTACAACAAGCCGCTGGATAAACAAAGACGTGCAAACACTGCTGTGAAAACACACGCTCTGCTAGCAGCCAGCCATTTATAGCACCGTCAGAACAGAAATGCGCTCGCTAAGCTGCGCTGACAGACACTGTCATCAGGTGACGAGTCGTTATCACACAAAGGGCTGGGGAAACGTATTTAATGCGAACACTTTGTGCTGTGTAAGCTTTGCGGTGACTGGTAGAAAGGTACATTAAAGCTGATTTGAAATGCTCTCTGATTTCATTTAGTAATCACTTGAGTGACACATAAGCACTCACTGTTTATAAGAAGTGGATGTAGTCACTGTGATGTCACCGATTGATTGTGGACTATTGTTTTCAAACCTTGAGTTTTGGGCATTTTGGCTGTTATGGTTTGGGATTTTGGAACCACAAAAAGTTGGATCATGAACTGAAAACACACTCTGAAAGGGTAAAAGTCGTAAGACAAACACAACAGCCAAACCAACACGGTGGTAGCGACCTGTCAATGGCCAGTTAGCCCCTCTTTCCGAAAGCATACCCTGCTTTATCGTCTATTTCGCATTGTTCGATCAGTCTGAGACTAAAGACCTTCATTGCCAGAACTTGGCTGAATCTATTGTGCATTCGACAAATTAAGCCTTTGAACGCTTTTGTATTTTACTCTAAATAATAACATTTATAAAATGAACATCATGATGCATGGAGGAAGACTTAACACTCGAGTTTCATTGGGAAAATGTTTACTGAGGTAACAAATCAAGTGAGAATTAATTTCATTTTTCTCATAGACTTCTATACAATCAAACTTCCCTCTTCAGGGACCAGTGGAGTCGCCCCCTGCTGGCCATTAGAAAATATGCAGTTTAAAGGCACTTGGGCATTAACAGACGTGGAGTTTGCCACATCAAATCACTACATCCTCCGTCGGTAAATAAACTTTAAAATCCTTCAGTTTTTTGAAAATGTTAATTTAGTGGATGAAGGGGAAAGAGAATGTGATTATGCTAATGACAAGTTTAAAAAAACAAAAAAACTTGAATCCAGAAATGCTAACACATACGAAATTGAAGATATGGACAGTATGAAAAATATTCCGCGTCATTTAAAATGGAAAAATAAAGTTAATTATTTTAAATAACAGGCAAGGGGAACAACACAACCTTCAAAATCACACATCAAAAGTCAAGGTTATCCTTTGTGTCTCCAATGTTGAATCGTCCTTCAGCCTAAAGATGAACCGCTTGAAGGTTATATACACTTTACGGATGAAGGTAAAAAAATACGTTGTGAATTTCGAGTATTGGCATCCACATTCAGTGTCATAAATTCCTGTGTCATCCCATAGTACTCCAGGACGATAGAGCTCAGTGTGTCTGAAGGGGAACCAAGTTAGCAGCCCTATAAGGACGGTAAGAAAACAGCTGTTTGTGCAGGACAGTGTTGGGAACCTGAGTGAAGATGTCCAGAGAGTCTGCGTCACCCTTAAAAAGTCACAGGGACTTCCTTGTGTGTTGTCACGGTTTCTGGGGATGACTCCTGAGAGGTTTCTGTGCTGCCGGGGGCAACAGCAGCAGAGGAGTCCTCAGAGACGCTGTCCACAGCAGAGGAGGAGACCTCACAGCCCGAGTCAGTCTTCCTCTTCTTCCTCACATGATGGTGATGCTTTTTGGATTTCAGGTGAGCTGCAGGTAAAGAAAATAAACAAGAGGACATTGTTGGATATATTTGGTATGAAATGGGACCGTTTCACCTCAATGAGTCATGAACATGAATCATCAACAGGAAAAATAAATGGGGATTTGGTTTCAAGAGGCAGGGTATCAGGGGTGATCAGGTTTGTCATCCCTCTTTATGACACTGTGGCCTTTGTAGGTACGTTTTTTTTTGCCCTTGGAGTATGTAAGATGTATTTTTATTTGTGCTTTAGGCATGATGAGCTAAGTGCCATTTAGTTCCCTTATATTATATATATTCAAGAAAAGGCAGACATGTCAACAGCTCATATCTCGAACATCCACACCAAAAAAATCTAAATAGATAAACAGCACTGCACGTAAGAGTAATAATATGTTTTTTATTTAGCAGATGCCTCACCTGTCCACTCCAGGTCTCCGATGATGATCTTATCACACAGATCACACGTATTTCGGCTCCGTTTGTTCCGCTGCTCCTCCCCCTGCACTCTGATTGGCTGAATCGCTGGCTCCTCACCCTGATAGATTGTGAAAAAACATGCACTGTAGAGTTTCTTTTTTTATGATTCAAATGTGCATTGTTTATATCATCCAGTAGTCTTCTTCACCAGTCCCTTTGTTGGGGTATAGCTGTGTTTGTTGCCATGTCACATGTGCACTAGTTTAGCAACAAAAATGGAATTTCAACTTGGATACAGAACCCTGAAGAATAACTATATTTGATACATTTTTAAGGGGAAAATGGAGGGAATAGATTTTTTTTTTTCTTCAAACAGATAAATAAATGAATGCTATTACAACTTTTTGTATCTTGGCTGGTAGCAAAAAACTGAAGAATGACCTCTGACCCGAGTCAAAGTATTCTTTCTGAAACTGTTGTCTGAGATTCCCCTGAACTCAAAGCTCTGAAGGGGATTAGTTAAGCTTTAAGTATTACACATGGCTGTAGTGCCAACAACACACACATGTCAACAACAGTTTACTGGGCCATGTTGTTAAATGCTTCGGTGTCAAACACGTCACAAACCTCTCCAAATAGTTTAGTGAGGTCAGCGAGTCCATGTCCTTAAGGGGAGTTTTTTTAGCACCTTTAGTTAGCACTGCTTATTTATTGACTTGCTTGTATCCCCTGCATCTCCAAACAGCACACCTGATGTTATCTTTGTCAGACATACCAGTTTCAGGAAGTCTGCACTTGCCGTCTTTAATGAGCCGAGTCCATAACGAAACCCACAATTTATTATGCGCAACTGGAGAGAATGAGAGGAAAAACTCCACATGGTTCCTTCAATAGAGCGTCTATGAAATAAACCTATTAATTAAGAACTACGAAGCTGGAAGAAGTGTGGGATAGTTGGAAAAGGCATACATAAATGTGTAAAGTTGAAAGTAATGGGGGGAAAAGGGAAGAAAGCATGTAACACAATGTATAGAGGTATAGTGGTGGAAGAATAAGTTGCAGTAAGAAGATGAAAGAAAGGAGTATAGGACAGAACATTCTAAGTAATCTAGCAAACAGGAATGGGAACAAATGAGGACATATGAAACATTTTGAGGTCATAAAACAAGCCGTTCAAGTTTAAGTTCTTAAGTTTGTTATGGTTATGTGATTTGGTCCAGTAGGCGGTTACAAGTAGCTCAAAATAACGTTTACAGAAGAATGCTACAGACATGTTCAGACTGATTAGGTAAACTGTCAGGCAGATATTCACCAATAATTTATTTGATTAAGTCTGCACTGAAATGACTAGTTAGACAATCAACAAAGACATTATGGGAAATATTATACGATCTGCTCATTAAAAATGATCACACAAGATATGCAACAAAAAAGGTTTCATGTTACGAAGGGTAAGGCAGAATATATTGATATTATATAGATATATTGTGATATGAGACTTGATATCATCTTATATTTGGATATTGTTGCATTGCATAAGTATTTTGTTCCTGGTTTTAAGGTTGCATTTCAGTAAAGTGATGTCATTTTATGAACTCACAAGAATGTTCTTGCTTTTTTACTGATGAGTCATCGTAAAAATAAATAATGAATATTTTCTGAGAGCACCTGTTTGTGTGTGTGTGTGTGCACGTGTATGTGCGTGTGTGTGTGTGTGGACTCGAGGAACAAAAGCAAGTGCTTAAGGGAATACTAGGAATTAAATACAGAGAGAAGGACAAAAAGTAAGAATGAATGTACACAAAAGGGAAGAAACGGATTGTAAAAGAGGCACATAAATGGGTTGAAAAGGAAGATAGAAAGGACAAAAACAACAAAAGCAGTAGAAAAAACAAAGTAAGCAATAAAAAAGGTTAGAATGACAAAAAGCAGGAACAAAAGGCATTGAAGAGGATGTGTGAGTTTGTCCCAACAGCAGATGAAGCAGCTGGTTCAGAGTGCCGAGCCCCACCTTGCTGAGGCTGTCCAGTATCTGCAGTGCAGGGTTCAGCACCGTCTCCTCCCACCTCGACACGTCCGTCACCTCCAGGCCAAACACCAGCGGCACGTTGTCCCCGGGTCCTACACACACAGGGCAAACACAAACGCACATTATGCATTTTACAAGTCCAACAAGGACTGCCAATGAATATAATTAAGTCGTGTTCAGGGCCAACATTTTGATTAGTGTTTCCACCGTTTATGGACCGGGTTATGGACCTTGAACAGGAACTTTTCTACCACTTTCTACTGTTTTAGTGACACTATATCTTCCCAATGCGTTTAAGGTCTTCTCTTCTCATTGACGCTTGATTCTTAATGTGTTGAGATGGATTGACTTGCTAATAATGTTACTTATTATTTGACATCTGATAAGAAACAAACGGACATTATACCAGGGACAATGAGGGGGACTTCAGGATGCATTCAGCATAGAGCGGGACCCTGACAGTAGCAGTGATGTGCAGGAGCCGCGCCCTGAAGCTCCGTCAACCTGCTGACTCACACTGGCTCGATAATGTTTCTCCCTCTCTCTCCCTTTTTCCTCCCACCCTTCTCTCTGGTGCATCATCCCTCTCTTTCTCTTTTGCCATCAGTCTGGCTTCAGCTTTCACTCATTCTCATTCTCTCTCTCTCCCTCTAACTGTTCCACCCCCGTGTTTCTATTTTGCATCAGTCAGCAGTCTCTAGGCTGGGCCTCAGCACTACACAGCAGCACGAGTCCTGTCTGTCTGTGTGTCTGTGTGTCTGCATCATGAGCCACTGCCCTGCATTGATTGACACAGATGCACTGGAAATGAGGGCGTGTGCAACTTGAAGAGAAAGTGACTTCAAAAGACTGCAACAGTGTGTGAAAAAAAAAATTGCATGCATACCTTATACATTTTGAGCACATTTAAGTAAAACATATTAAAAATAGCAAACAATAAAGAAAAGTGAAATCTAAAGGGCAAATGTGTACTACACTAGCAGGGAAATCCAAAGCTGTTTTCCTAAGTACAAAATAATGTGTTCACCCTCTGTCTGAAACCAGAGCTCAGTCTGCTCTGATTGGTTAGCTGTCCGGCTCTGTTGGGATTGGTCAACTGCTAAGAGATGTCCCACCCCTTAGCCTATAACGTACAATGTGTCTGAGCAGTAGCCAATAGAAGCGAGACCATTGCACTGAAACCTATATAACACACCACAGGAAAGGGAAAACTCCCAAAAAGCATAATATGGTTTCAAAAGTGCTGATTTAAAAAAAATTGATAAAATAAAAAAGGAGGGGGCTGAGCTCATGCGGGACCCGGCAGCTACTGTCTAAACTAAATACTGCGGTGATGAAACGCCATATCATGGATTCTCAAGGATTATTTCTGAAACAGTATGGAGCTCAAAGGCTTTCTCTCTTGCCGGTTATACCACAAGGTGAGTTCCTTCTTATTTCCTGCTTCTTCACACACATGCTCTCCAGTACCGGTTAGCTCTGAGTGTTAGCGATGCTAATGTAAACACCAACCATAATACGTCCAAAACAGTCGGGCATTGTTTCTGATAGCAACGTTTCTGATAGTGCCGTGCGGGTCCACATTTCCGATATTACGTCATATCGGACGCAAATCTGGATCATCTCCGTTGTAGCCCCGTTTTTAGAGATTTGGGTACGGAGGAAAAGAGAGGGTTTTATTTTCTGACGCTGCGTGAGTTCCCCGACACACCGGGGACACATATTTATGTATAAAAGACATCAAAAAGTGCATTTTGCATGATAGGTCCCCTTTAAGATGGCTTTTTCTTCAGCATTAATGGGTTATGCTGCACCTATGGTGGCTACATATGCAGCTGCAAAATGTCATGCTATCTGTGCTCACATATCCATTTGGAATTTGTATCATGTATGATACACCTGTTTAGTGCTGAGGTGGTGATATAACATGTGAAATACAAAGCTGAATTATAAACAGAATCGACTGTCATTGTCATTTATAGAGCCAGGCTGCTAAAAATCACAAAAGAGACAGAGCAGCAGGACCTAATAGGGAGCCGTTTTTCATATTATAGAAATGTGTTAAGAGCATATACTCGCGTAAATGAATCCCATTAACCTGTAAGGCACAGTTAGCAAACTCAATTATGGCTTAATCCTTTCCAAACACAGCAGACGCCCAACAGACTGAAGTTATTATCTCTGCTGGGAACTGTCTGGGACTCCATCATTACAGAGGCATACAGAGCACCGACTGTATAACTGGTTATCTGTACAACTATTGAGTCTCTGAGAAGAAGGAGTGTGTGTGGGAACAATGAGAGTTTTCACATGGACACGCCTAAGAGCTATATACTTACATGTTGCCTCGAGCCACCATGACATGAATAATTGTTCTGTGTGGACAACGGTTTTGAAGCCGCTAGTTGATGTTTAACATGCTCTCTTGTTTTCTTTGGAACTATCAATGAAACGAGGAAAGTTATAAGAAAATACCACAGACGACGACCAAAGTGGACCAAGCCTTTGCAGCAACCTGTCAATCATAAGGAAGCCCCGCCCTAAAGCATACTCTGGTTTATCGTCTATTTTACGCAAAATGGGACAATAATTTCTTAATTTGACATAATTTTATGTTAAGTTAGACCTGAAACTAAGGATTGAGATCATATACTAATTGGGAAAACGTTACCTGAAGTAATAAACCAAGTAAGAAGAAGGGTAACTTTCTCATAGACCTCTATACAATCAGACTTCTTTTTGCAAACAATGGAGTCGCCCCCTCCTGACGGCATTTCCGCATTTTCTTTTTGATGCTTGTTCCAACTCCTTCTCACATTGCAAAGAGACTTTTCCTTCACAATAAGCTCCTTAAACATTTATGTGCTTTCCTTTAAGTTTCCTGTTAATGCCAGCTTTGCTTAATTTAATTGCTGACAAAGGCAAAACAAACACAAAGGTCCTTCATGGCAACGTCTCAGCTCTCTTGCACCTGCATTCAATTTGTTTCCAAGAGTGTGTTTTCTCTGTGCACAACTCTAATCCCAACACTCGGACTGTGTGGTGTGTGTTTATATAGTCCATTTGTTAGAGAACGTTGTTCTTTTTAAACAGCAGTGACAATCACAGCCTCATGTTTCAATACCAGGAAAGTCAATACTAGGAAAGTCTTTTGTGTTTGTTGCACAATAGCAGGCAGGTGGTGGCATACCTATACCAGATGCAGGGTTGGAGCTCTCTCCTTTAGGTGCTCTAATAAATAGCTCTTATAATATGAATTGTTACCATTAAATCAGAGATACAGGGTCCTGCGATTGAATCAAGTCAATCCTAAATACAGAACTAAATCCCAGGTCAAATGTAAGTTAGAGGGTCTTGAGCATGTTTCTCTTCAGTGATAGTTATGTCTTGTTAAATGTTTGTTCTCTTGCATCTCGCCTTTCATATTTGTCCTTGTTGTAGTTGCAAATGAGAACAGAAAATAAACATTTCAGACTCGATCTGATAAAGTATCATCGTAAATACTTCACCTCGCCAGCCGTGCTCCTGTGCCGCCCTTGTACCGCTATCTCCCTCCTTACTTTGTTCTATTAATCTCTCTGAAACACCCCCCTCACACACTTTGCACGATTCCCTTTTTGCCGCCTCCCACGGGGCAGAGCGGTAAATAAAAAAAGGAGATAATGTACGGTGGGTTGCCAGATGCTGGATGGGATCTCGTTTGGGATCTGGTGAAATTTAACTCTGCTAATCCACTCTGTAGTGAATGAGGGTTGATAAGAAACGTTAAAAGGACAAAGAGCAGGGGGGTCGACACACACACACACACATACACTGTAAGCGTTGCGTTTCAAACACACAGGGGATATTACTGTGCCAACAAGAAAGAGCATCCCCTGTCGCCCAGCAGCTGCTTGCCAGTGTGTGTGTGTGTGTGTGTGTGTGTGTGTGTGTGTGTGTCTGTGTGTGTGTGTCTGTGTGTGTGTGTGTCTGTGTGTGTGTGTGTAACAGTAGTCCACCTGTTGCAACAAACAGGCAAGGAATCATTTGCTGCGTCATCCTGGTGTTTGCCGAGCGAGGGTTGTGCGCCTGTGTGTGCTTTGCTATAGAAACTCATCTACCCCCCCCCCAGCTGTTTTTCTTTGGCTGCCGTCCACACAGTAACAGCTGCCTCCATTCACTGAGTGGCCTCCTTCCTCTTTACTATGGTTCCTCTTCCACTTTTTGTCTCCTTCACCGCCTTTGTTGTTTGTTGTTTGACATTTCTGCAGCAGGTCAAGTTTAAGTCAAGGATATTTCTTTTGTAGATCCGGTCAAATTGATTAAAAAGATGAGTCATTGTATCAGGCTGTCTTATATATCTATTGTATGTGCGTACACTGTGCCCCTGTTCCTTTTCCTTCACTCTAGATGTATTGAAGCTGCTCAAATCTGTAATTATATATCAACAATAGATCCCAAGACTGCTAAAATGTGAAGAAGTCGCTCACATGATGAAGATAACGATCACACATTCCTAAATGAAAATAAAATGGGATTAAAAGCCCTAATGTGAATAGTGTTCTTCAAAGTACCCCACATCTGGAGGCGCTGTCTTTTTCTTCATGAGATGATAGAAAAATTCTGAAACAAGACAGTATTTGTTTTACTACAGCTTTCATCTTCTCAGGGATGAAAGAAAATGTGTTCGGGTCAAACCGAGATGTTTCCAAGGATGCCTTCAGGACAGAGGAATAGCTAAGTTAAATTAAACTGCTTTCAAGTTTTATTCAGTAAAATTAATAATATGTGATGTAAAATATAAAGTTATCATGGTGTGTTCAAATGTTGAACGACATTTTTTAACAGCAATATTATATGGATATTAAAGAGGGAATTTCGGCCCGTTACACTTCCGAACATTAGCACTAATTATTTCGTTTTTGTATATTTTTGTCTTTCATGGTATCAAATTGGTTCTCGAAAACTGTTTCGATTCTACATTTCTGGTATAGAGACACCCCTCACTGCTTTTCCTTTTTAACTCTCTGTGACATTCTCATCTCCTTCAGCGCTCTGGTCTCTCTCCCCCTTGTCAGGTGACAGGGGTCTCTACAGCCCTGACTTGACTTCATCCCCACAGGGAGGGGGTTGCATTAGTGTATGGGAACATGAAAGCTTCGCACTTTCTATAAAACAAGGGTGTAAACTCGCCGCGCACCTGTTCCCCCAGCTGGATCCGGTTACCTCCCCTCTCCATCCACCCAGCTGCCCATGTGTCGGTCCCGTCGCTCTCTGTCTGGCTCCCTCCATCCTTCCCTCCCTCTCTCTCCCTCTGGACTAAAAGATACCTACACCCTGTTACTTAACACTCACAGGGCCTCAGCCACACGACACCTGCCTACCCTGGTTACACACAGAGCGCAAGTGCTTGTGTGTCTTTCGGGAATTACAAAAATTAAAAAACTCAGAGGGCACTGGCAACTGCTGGCATTTATTAAAATTAATATAACCTCAAATCACCATTTGCTTTATGGTTAATTAAATCCACTAATTAACAATTCCCCTATACCCACACATAAAGCGTACACCCACATACAGACGCACTTAAAGGCAGGACAAATTAAGCTTGATTTAATTTGCGCTGGCTGACCTGGCGCTTAAATCCCCACAGCAACAAGAGTTGAGTCAAACAAAAACCACGTATCCTGCTGAAAAGTATTCAAGAAACCGAACGCCCACCTGCTCCCTCACAGAAAGGGTAAACGTGTGCTTTCGAGACAGGGAAACCTGCAGTACATTCACATGAAGCATTTGGGTCATTTTCGAGCTTCTATGAGCAATTTGCTGGTGTTTTCCTGTCTGCAATCCCCTGTCATGTCCAATTCATTCTTCCCCTTTGACCCACTAGTCCCTGTATGCTTGATTTGGCCCGAGTATCCCCTTTTGACCCCGATGCCTGAGTTTGTGTGGTCGAGCCAAATTCCCGGCAGCTCTGTAATGCTTCAGGAGATTAGCCCGCTCAGCTGAGGCCTGCCGGCACCCGTGTGAGTATGTGTGTGTGAGTATGTGTGTGTGGGGGGGCTCAGACGAAAGAGAAAATAGGTCAGCAGTCACGGAGAGGAAGGGAGGTGAACGCAGACGATGCAGTCAGAAAGGTGGGATAAGCGGGGTTAGAGACCAAAACCCAGAGACAATCCCCAACAGGTGTGGGCACAAGGACAGAGCTGTGTGACACTGAAAACAACAAACATCTCAAATGCATATTAAAGGAACAGTGCTTGACTATAGAAGTGCGAGTGTAAGATGGTGATGTCACTATGTTACTGAAGTTAACAAAGGAGTCCAATGGAGGCGATTCAGGGGGAGAGAAATTCCCTCTGGAGACAACTTTGGGAGTTTAGCCTTTGCAGACCATTTGCATGCACAAAACCCTACAGTATATAACACGCTACAGGAAAGGGAAAACTACAAATAGCATAATAGGGCCCCTTTAAAGTGGGCAGCGTCTAACAACAGCTTAACTATATCAAAACATCTGTTTATAAACTCTCACACAACTTGAGCAGTATGATCCAAGTCTCATTCAAACAGATGTATGCTCACTACTCTCCAAACACATGTATTTCACGTAACCTTTCTATTTAAAACACTTCCTCGTTAACAGTGTCATACTTGTGCAGATGCAAAAACTATAAGTGTTATAAATAGTAAGGTTTGAGTGAAATGCATGTGTTTGGGAAGTAGTGAGCATACGACTGGATACATGAGACTGGGACTGCTGTGTTAGTTTTGTGAGTTTGTTTTATTTTCATAAAATGTAGCTGGTGTGAAATGTGGCTTCCATTTGCTGAAATTCATTCAAACTGTTCTCTGTTTTTGGAAGAGTTAAAGGTAACGGAGGTGAGTTATTTTTCCTTTTACATATACTACTATCTGTAGAGCTTTAGCCGAACAGAACAAGATCTCTTGCAGTGACAGCAATGAACATTTTACTCTTCTACTGGGATGTAACGTTTTGTGAAATAGAAGTGTTTTTACTCCGTCCTTAACTGCACATTGACAAGCAAGCATTATATCTTTTGGGGTAAAGGAGCCAAGTTTCCTACTGCTTTCCAGGAAAAAATAACATTTGACAGAAAAATGTTGTGGTCCCTGCCGTACAGTCCGCTACAGGAGCTACATGGATTTCCAGCAGAAACTTTCCAGGTTTACTTTGAGTCAGGCTGGAATGTTTTTAGAGCTTTTTGGAAAACTGTTAAGAGTACATGTTCATTTATTAAATAAACTAGATAAAAGGTTCACGATAAAGTTATGGTAAACGTAACTTTATAGAGTTTAAAACCAATTCATTATAATATCCCAAAAACTATGTGCAGTGTTTTCTCAGCTATAACTCTTGAAACTCTTAACTCAAACTACACATCTCCATCAATGCATGTTTTTGCATGTGTGTATTTGAACTGTGACTGTATATCAACATCAGAGTGAAACCTCAATTTTCCCTAGAGGATTAATAAATATGCCATTTTCCAACAGCTAACTTTTCGTGAATTTAGGAGAAATATACATAGTCAAATAGATAAAGTTTAGGAAAGAAAAACACCATAATTGTGTATCTAGGGTGTTTGTTTTCCGATGAAAGAAGAGGTAGGGAATTTAGCCTTTTGAATGCACAAAACGAATATGACACACTACAGGAAATAAGAAACCCCAAAAAGCTAAATAGGGCCTCTTTAAAAATGTTGATTTCATTTTCCACCGGCACAGCCAGGCCTGCCTGAAGTCGCAAGGAACGGTCTGTTTGTTCTGTATTAAGTGTAAGCAGGGTCTTTAAGGGCAGTTATGACACACACAGACAGATCCACATGAATGTGCAAAATCGCAGACAAGTTCAGACAGATTACTGCATATGTAAAAGCGCAGGAACACATGTGATGAAGAACATATGGTGCACGCAGCGCGGACACGTAGGCAGAAAGAGGGGTACTGAGCTGTAGGCCCGGCAGCCTAAGCCACTTGGGCCTAACAGGATTAGGAGGCTGGGTCACTACAGGGCGGCTGCTGGAGGCTCAGAGGCCAGCTTTCCGTTTGGGACACAGAAACAAACTGAGCCATTATGTGCCGTTTAAAACACATCTGACTTCCAGGGGTTGCAACCAGGGTGGGAAATCACCGGCTGCCAAACACGGGTTGATTTTGGAAACGTGTATCCATTCAGCAGCGCCAGACCCAACCACTACAGTTCCTTTATATGCATTCAGTGCCACAGGGGACATAATGCTGGGAACAAGTCATTAAAACAGCTGCAGGTGTATGCTGGGGATGGATTTGGAAACATTATCCTCTGTTTAACTTCATGGCAGCTCACACACGCTGAGTCAAATTAAATCCAATGTTGTGCCAGTGAAGTCATAAATGTGGTGATTTCCACATTTAAAGTTTACAGAATAGTGCTTTTGTATTCTGAGGAAACACGGTCATGTTTTCATCGATCTATGCATCTAACCGTCAGCATAAAGAGAAAAAAGCTCATTTCCTAAAAGTGTTAGACCATTCTTTTAATGGTAAGGTATTATTAAAGAATATGAAACCTTTGGAAAGTGAAAAAGAGTAAAAATGCAGCTACAATAATAAGTTGAATATTTAAATATCCCTATGAAAGCCTATAAAAAAAGGTGGATGACTAATGAAAAATAAACACTTTTATATTTCCAACGAAACTGTGCTGATGTTCTTATATTCTAAAAAACCTACAATGATCGTCTTAAAAGTACAACACACACACACCAACACACACACACACACACACACCACACACACACACACACACACACACACACACACACACACACACACACACCACACACACACACACACACCACACACACACACACACACACACACACACACACACACACACACACACACACACACACACACACACACACACACACAACACACACCACACACACACACACACACACACACACACACACACACACACACACACACACCACACACACACACCACACACACACACACACACACACACACACCACACACAACACACACCACACACACACACACACACACACACACACTTATGTGTCTAATGGAGTGCATCTCATCTTGTTAAAGAGAGTGCTGATGAGAAAACGCACACACAAACACGATGAGTGAAGGGTACTCACGTTTAAGGAAGCGGTTACGGACCCATTTATTTTGTTTGCGGGCGTAACGCCTCGTGGCAATCTTCAAAGCTTCTATTCCTAGAAAGAGTTGAAAGCAGGCCGTTAGAGATGAAGGGGCGATAGGAGCGAAATCTTTAAATGGATTCTTCAGGTTTTATCAGTCCACAAACGGGGAATCTGAATCCATCTCTGGGACTTTCATCACTTTATTTCTGACCTTTGTATTTAAGCGCGTCTCTCTCCTGCTGGGTGCTGCTTTCAGGAGCGGTCAGGAACTCATGAAACTCCTTAAAACCGATCGACTGGAAAATCCCACGTTGATAGTCCTGACTGGAGAGAGGAGAGGAGAGAAGTGAAAAGAGGAGACAAGGTGACATGAAGGAATAGGAAAGGAGTATAGTTGAGGAAAGGAAAGGAAAATAGTGAATAGGAGAGAACATTTGGGAAGGAGGAGACGACGTGAAGGCAAAGGAAACGAGAGTAGATTTGAGGAAAGGAAAGCAAAAGAGAGCAAAGGAGGAGAGGAGAAGACAGGAGACAAGACAACGAAACAAAAAGGAGAAGAGGGGAAGACATTAAAGAATAGGAAAGGAGATTAGATTTGAGGGAAAGAGAAGAGAGGAAAGGACAGTAAACAAGGAGAGGAGAGGATAAGACAGGAAAGGAGATGAGAAAAGGGGAGAGGAGAGGAGTGAAAAGATGGGAGTCAATATGGGGAGAGGAGAAGACATTAAAGGATATAGGAAAGGAGATTAGAATGAAGGAAAGAGAAGATTGGGAAAGGACAGTAAAAAAGGAGAGGATAGGAAAGGAAAATAAACAAGAAGAGAAATGAGAAGACATTAAAGGAGAGATGAGAAATTAGGAGAGGACAGGAAAAGGATAAGAGAAGAAAATAAAACTTCCTCCATCAATAAAAGAGCACAAAGTTTCCGAGTCCATCTTGACATTTCTAGACACTGGGTGGTGACTCATTTCACCTTCTCTCCTTCTCCTCCACTATCTCTCCTTCCCTCCCTGATCGAGGAATATCAGTCTGAGCAGATGTGGGGCCCTTTGGGGGACAACGTGACAGAATGACATTAAGGGAAGTGAACGGCCCGACAGAGGATCCTCAGGGGTCCGAGTATCCTCACCGGAGTGACATGAGGTCGAGAGGAAGCCCACAGGATACCTCCACGACAGCAAAGCCAAAATATTGACTATCAATGTCACTCCGTTTCCCCGTAATTCCAGTATTACTGTCGGTCTCAGATTGTAGATATAGCTCCTCAGTTGGTGTGCGTGTTGAGTTCACTGACCTTTTGGCATTTTTCTGTGTACCTCTACAAGAAAAGGTTCTACGTATAACAGTTCACTTTAGATTTTGGATTACATTTTAATTTAATAAAAAAACTGCAGCTACTTTGCACACGTATATAATATCTTATATTCATACGTTTCGGTTTAAGGGGTAGATTTGATATAATCCTCTTATTATTCTGTATTGCATATTCTTTAGATACTCCATTGACATATTTATATTGCTTCTACTGTTGATATGTTTATATTTTAATTTTCATTCAAATCTGTAATCTCAGGAAGCATCTCTTGGCAGTTTTGCAAGCACATTTACAACGGAACTAAACTTTGGCTCGTATGACATCCATAAAAACATTTTTTTTTTAAAAAGGGTTTATTATCCTATCATCAATATCATGCAGTGCCCAACAAACACTGGTAAACAAACACTGGTAAACAAACTAGGGCTGTCCCGAATACCATTTTTCGGGCTCCGGATATTCGGTAGTAATCAGCAGCGAATATTCGGATATTCGGCAGGCGCCGCTTCAACACGTGTATTTCGGTTTATTCAAGGCATTCATTTTGTTATTCTACAGTGTTGTTGTTTTATAGTTATTTGTTAATGTAAATAACCCAATTTATGTTCTTTGAAATTGAAAATGATATTGTGTTTGTTACTTTCGTTGCAGTTGTATATATGTCTTAAGTGTAATTTGGCTTGGCTTCCTATTTTGTATGGACATGCTTTTATTTTGAAGGAGAGTTAGCGCTGTTGACAGGAAGTTGTTGTTGCTATGGAAACAACGTGACGGAGAAAAGGAGCGTAGATTAACGGAGAAAAGTAATATCTACATATAAAGACGGAGAAAGTAAACGATAAAGTGTATGGTTAAGTGCTAGCACCCCCCGAAGAGGCACAAGCTCTTACGTTGATATTGGAGATTTCAATAAATTCAATTTGAAAAAAGAAAAAAAAGAATATCCGATTCGGATATTCGGGTATAGCCCTAAAACAAACCCTGGTAAAGTTATTGATGACAAACCAAAACAAGTGTCTCTGTCTCCCAGCAGTTCCTGTCCTCAGTATATAGCAGTTAGATTTGATACTGAAGAGAAAAGATGGAAATCACTAATCAGGAAAAGACGTGAGAGAATAAATGGTTGCTTTTATATATTATACTTCATTTGATTATTATTTATTATTCTAGGTAAGGTGTTCTTATAATGTTTTTTTCTTCTTTTAACTAACTTTGATTTACAGACTTGCTTCTATGTAATTATTTGCATTTTGACCTTTAATTCGCTTTGATGCCGATTTCTCTCTCTTTGTAAAGCACTTTAAAATTTGCCTTTTAACGCCCTGTAAAAATCCACATAATAAAAAAATACAATGACTATTCCGGGTCTGTAACTTAAACTTGTAACAGAAACAAGAGGAGGAAATAACCAAAAATAAATGTGGCTAGACGGGCAGAGACAGAAATGTGAGCATAGCCACAGAGCACAGGAAACGTAGAGTGAATGGGGGGAGAAAAAGAGAGACGTAGGAAGGGAGGGAGAGGTTTGACCTTGATGTCTGGCCACAGCAGCCAGCCAGAGAGGGAGACATGAGGGCAAAGGAGAGACAGACGGAGGGGGAGGGGGGAGTAAAGTGCTGGGGTGATCAAATTGCTGAGAGGGCAATAGTGGCAGAGATGGAGGGAGAAAGGGGGGAGGAGGAAGAGGAGGAAGAGGAGGCTGGTGCAGGAGGTGGGATGGGGTGATGATGGAGAGGAGGGACGGGGGACGGGAATTGGCAGCTTCCTGGGCATCGGTCCACCAATGCATCAACTCCCCGCAGCCACACCCCATCACACACACACACACATCAATATATCCAGCTCAGCAGTGTATCATAGCTGTATCAGCTATACTGAAGCCTGCATGCATGTGTAAACATCTTTCAAGACACAAAGAGCACATAGAAAGGTTTTATTTAAGTATTGTTGGTTGTTAGGGGTGTCAATCGATTTCACAATTTTCTTCAAAATAGTTCCAGAGATTCAGTACAAAGAGGGGCTGATTCAAGCATCTACTGCAGTATCATTTGTATTTAATGTGTGCTTGCCTCTAGTTAATTTGTATGATCTTTTCTTTTAGCCTTTTAGCTGCTCTGTACCTTTGCTGTTGTAATGCTGTAAACTTCCCACAATGGGACAAAGGATTTCAGATTTGAGTGCGCTAATAATAATGCATTGTGGCTTGAAAACTGGAGTAAAGTGTGTTTAACATTAGTTATATCAGTTCAATGTAAACACATAGAGGCAAATTTAAGACAAAAGATAAAAAAAATTCATGCTAATTCTGCACAAATAAACACTTTTTATTTTAACGTTTTTTAGTGTAAGTTCAGGCTAAACCAAAATGGTAACTTATCAAATAAGAACTACATAAATAATATTGGTAGGCGTAGACTAGATTCCCTTTTTTATTTTGAAGAAACTTGCACATGTGGGAGTGATTTTCAACAAATCCCACTTTAATGCTTGACATTAGCTTTGATTTGGTGTATAGCAAGGGTGGGCAACCTCCGGCCTCCGGGCCGCGAGACCATTTGTTACGGCCCTCGAGGTAATTTATAAACACACGCAAAAAAGACAAAAATTAAAGAAATCTAGACCGCAAAAGCAAGCAAGTGCCTGTTTTTCCTGGCCAAGGTCAGGGTCCTTGAACACAACACGAGCCTAACGTGTCATCACGTGGTATATGTCTCGTCTGACAGGGCTGTAGTTCTGGCGGAGAGCACCGGAACGCGGCTCCGGCACTTCAGAAATTGCAGTACCCATAAGGAGCCGTACACATGCCGCAGTCTTTGCGTGGCTGTGTCTTTAGTTGTAAGCCCAGTGGCGATCTGCTCATCTGTCATACTGATCATACAGTCAATAACTTTGTTGTTATTAGCATCTGGTTAGCTAGCTATGCTAACGAATATAAGAAGCTTTTTCTACAACCAGTGAGGTAAAGGCACATCTTTATATGATCCTTATAGTTATAAAAAAATAAGAGAATAAAGTAAACAGGTATAAAATACTATATGACAGTAAAAAAAAGTTGTCATTAATAAACAAGAATACAGTTTGAAAGGAGAGTGATTTGTAAAATATACATAAAGAAAAATAAAATCTGCTTACAGTTCTGTTTCATATGGGTGTTGAGAGATGTATCCATAGATCTCCTAATGTTGCTCTCAAAGTGCACCAGATTGATGCTTTTAACTTCAACATTTAAAAAAAAAAATCTTCCCGGGGGAGCATGCGGACCCCCTAGAGAAGGTTAGGTCCCCCCCCCACTTAAATCATGTTCACATGGATAGGAAACTAAATACATTTGCAAACATCTTGTGTCCATATCTTTCTGTTTGGGTGGTCATGCCACAACCGTGCACGTGCATGCATACGCGAGTCATGGTAAGATATCTGGATTAAGAGGTTGCTTTTTCTTTGCACAGCATGAAAGAAAGGCGAAATGAATGGGCTGTGATTTTAGTATTTTTAAGCAGAGGTCAATAATTTGTACGGCCCTCGGAGGATGATGAAACAATTGAAATGGCCCTTGAGAGGAAAAATGTCCCCCACCCCTGGTGTATAGGATTGTTGTGTATTAGCAGTAACATTATTATTTGTTTTTAAATGAATAGATTTTTTTTACATGAATTGATTTACCCTGCATTTCCTTTCCCCGACTGGTTTTGTATTTGGTCTTCTAGTTGTAATTATTAGTAAATAAAAGCTAAATTCATGATCCACCCCACCACACACAGAGCAGGAGGAGTGACGCAGCTGCAGTGTGCTCCTGGTCATGAGGTTTACTGTAGAAAATGTCAGGGACAACGTTGTGTGAAAATCAGACAATCAATCCTAATCATATTAATATTATCTTCCAATAGCATCTCTAACAGACCACATCGCGCTGTGAGTAATTTGTTCCAGGGCCACCAGGATGTCCATTCAGTGCGAAGCCCTGAGGTAATAAGCAGCGACCACCAGACTCCCCTGTTATTGCTAATGTCCTATTGAGGGGGCTTATCTCGGCAATTATTAATAATCACTGGACATCCTGGAGAAATGTCAGTCTCATCTGAACCAAACTAGCAACAGTGTGGGCCAGATGCCCAGATCTAAATTGGTCTGCAGGCCTTTGGGAAACAACAGCACACAGGACGGAGTGACCTGTCAGACTGGGGAAGGAGAAATAAATAACTGCTGGACCCAGTTCACTCCGCTGCCCTGCTTACATGAAAGAGAGGAGGAACGTGTGCAGCCTGAATGTCTGAATCACCCATTTGGATAGGAGGATGAGAATGTGATCTTGGACTGGTTTCACAGACATTGGATCCTTTTTAATGCGCAATAACAATGATGCGACAGGAGCCAGAGCCAAGTATGACGTAGCTTCTTGGCCCATTTAACAGATTACAGATCCCACTCTGTCACTTAAAGTGGGATTTTGCAGTTAAAAAGGTTGTAGAGTTTCTTTTAGAGAAGGCTTGCCAGAAACACAAGAAATACTGTATGAAGCAAATGTTGGCTACATTAAAGGGCAAAGAGCAACATTAAAGGGACCCTATTCTGCTAATTTTCAGGTTCATATATGTATTCTGTTCATCTACTGTGACATGTCTCCATGCTTTAATGTTCAAAAAGCTCTTTATTTTTCTCATTCTGCCTCTTTTAAACTCTCTGTCTGAAACAAGAGCCCAGTCTGCTCTGATTGGTTAGCTGGCTGGATTTTAGCCTTTGCAGATCATTAACATGCACACAAATCTAAATAACATTGTACAGGAAGCACAAGAGGGCCTCTTTGACTAATAGGTGTTAAAGGGGAACTGTTTTTTACACATCAGTCTGTTTTAAGGGAGTATTATTTACATGTGTATGTTTTTTGACGCCGCACAAAGTCTGACAAATTGCCTTAGGTGATGTCCCTGCATCTGAAACAATAACTATCATGTTGCAATGACAACATTTGAGAGCACTATCAAAATAACAACTTAGCATCGGGTTGATAGTGTTTCATCAGGATGGTAGACATGTTCTCCTGCAGATCAGTTACCTGTCATCCTGGACTTTCTGCTGATTGAAGCGAACATGGAAGTCTCTGAGCTCCTCTATGAGTCCAGCAGACAACATCTCATCCACACGAGCATCCAGCCGCTTGTCTAGAGCTGCAGGGGAACACAGAGGGAGAAATATAACAATTGCACCAGCTAAATAAGACAAGATCAATGTAGAAAATCTTTTAAACTATTATAGCTGTTTAGCAATGTTGCCATTGTTGTTGTTTGAATAACAAGAGCTGCACAATTAATCTAAATTATATAAAAATCGCAATATAGAATAGTGCAATATTCTAATTGCAGGAAGCAGAATATTTGGGTATTTATGCGTTAAAAATAAAAAATGTGCGGGGCTGCAAAGATTTCCGAGCCAACAAATCTTATTATATATCTTAATAAAACATATTTGTTTGGTACAGATCCCCTTAAAATAATCAAACTACAATGATAATGAGACAATAATTAAAAAATGATAAACCCCTCCAATACCATGAATCATATCGCAATGGCAAGATCAGTCAAAAATAATCGCATTACTTATTTTTTCAAATCTTGCAGCTCCAGTAAAAACAGTGAATTGAAATCCAATCGAATCCTAAATCCTCACCTTCCATGTCAGCGTGCAGCCAGAAGATGCAGGGGTCTGAGTATCTCAGCGGCCCCCCGAGCCCATCGCCCCCCTCTTGCCCCCTCTGCTCCTGCAGCCAGCGGGTATGAGAGACGCCCGTCATCTCGTGGATCTGAAGACTCCTGTAGATAAAACACATAGCGTCAGAGATGTGGTTAAATACATCACTTAGTCAAATCTCCCACTGTGTTGAAACAAGCAAAGTTACTTCCTGTTTGTTATTTGATGTAAATGATCTACAGTTTACAATGAGTTTACATCCCTGTATGTCGGGCCTCAGTAGGTTAACTGAGATTAGATTAGTTAAACATCCACTCATCCATTAAATTCAGTGCAAGTGAAAACCCCCCCTTTTGAGGCTCACATCAAGAGGCTAGTTTGAGTGTTGACAAAGGATTAACACACCCCAACACCAATTCAAACGACATAAAGCAGGAAGAAATATAAGATAAGGGATGAAACTAGATACATCACTGCAGAGTAACATCCGTCTATTCCTCACACAGTTAACATTCAGCCACTAAATCTATTTTCGAGATGCTGAGATTCAAATCCAAAGCAGCCCCTTCAGCCATTCCTCGCTGCTCTGAGGTTACGGAGAAAATATTATTCCTGTCGCCTCCTGTCATCCAGAAGAACAGGGTAACCTAACCTGCTCACACGGAAGACCAGAGTGCACTGACTGCTACTCATCAAGCCGTGTCTGTGTGTCTCTGTGTGTCTCTGTGTGTCTCTGTGTGTCTCTGTGTGTGTGTGTGTGTGTGTGTGTGTGTGTGTGTGTGTGTGTGTGTGTGTGTGTGTGTGTGTGTGTAAGCAGATGCCTGTGCTGTCAGCAGACACTGCGTGCAGTCCATGTATTGTGGCTGTCAGCCTGAGACAGAGCGAGAGCCCTTAAGGACCTTAATCTGAACACCCACAAACGCTACATTATCCAAAAGGTGGGCACAGCATTTCTCTATTCTATTTTTTATTAAAATGCTGCACCAGTAAAGTACAGCTGCCAGCACAAACACATGAAGCCGTTTCTGCAGTTTGTATTTAAAGGAACTGAGACATTTCCAGGCCCTTATTTTTAATTACCAGCTGTATCACCTGGTTATCTTGCGTTTGTCATTGGGGTGCAGCATGGCCGCCATTTTGGGGTCAACCTCCGCCAGTCGTTTGTGTAACTCTTCTACTCCCAGTTTCTCCAGCTCTAGCTTCCTGTCCAGAGCCCCATCTCCTCCGTCCCCTGGCGCCCCGGTCTCCTGCTGTGAGACACATTTCATTTAGCGATTTAAAAACCAAATCTGCCTTTAAAAGCTGCTCTTAAACTCCTATTTCCAGATCTTCTAAAGTGACATGTCATGAAAAACTGTCTTTTTCAGTACTGTGCCCATACATAATACAACAAAGTCATTTTTTGTGTTATCTCTAGATTAGAAAAAAAATGACATTCAACAAACCATTTAGATTTGTGTATGTCCACTAATGGCTTCTTCAACTTTTGCAATGATGCGCTATATTTTATTCTTGGAAGCCAATCTGATCAGACTGGTCTTTTCCAGGAATGGGGCTTGGAGGGAAAAACGCTAAAATGAGCTCGATCAGAGACACAAAATACTATTTAAGAAGCTAAACAATAAGCATCCTCGATAAATTGCAATGTAAGAGCAGCAAGAAGAAACAGCTCTTAAAAATTACATCTTGGTAACTGACAAATAAATCAAGGACACACTTTATTATCACTAAGCACTGACTTATTTTCACGTAATGAAAAGTTGAATAGAAATAAGAAATTCATTCATCATTGAGAAAAATAGTGTAGAGAGGCATAGAGGAGGATGGGAGATGTGTTTGAGTTGCACTCACCCCTGTATCCACCAGGACTTTCCACAGCAGAGACTCAATGTAGTAGTTTGTTCCTCCTACAACGACTGGCAGTGTGTCCCTGCTGTGCATGTCCTCTATGTTGAAGGCTGTTAAGGAGAAACTGTGAACATTGTATATACTGTACAAGAACAGAGTGTTGCTGATTTGCATAGTTGTTACATAAATGCACCTCAATTAAAGTGCATGCATATCAGTGTACAGGGAATTTAACTAAGAACCTTAAAGGGGCCCTATTATGCTTCTGGGGTTTTCCCTTTCCAGTAGTGTGTTGTATCAGATGCATGTAAATGGTCTGCAAAGGCTAAAATCCAAAACTTCCCTCCAGAGGGAGTTTCTCTCCCACGCGCTTCTATTGGCTAGCGCTCCAACACATTATACATGATAGGTTAAGGGGCGGGACAGCTCGTAGCGGTTGACCAATCACAACAGAGCCGGCCAGCTAACCAATCAGAGCAGACTGGGCTCTGGTTTCAGACAGAGGGTGAAAAGAGGTGCTGCAGCACAGGCAGTATGAGAAAAATAAAGATATTTTTGAACATTAAAGCATGGAGACATGTCACAGTAAAAAAAAAAAAAATCTAAACCTGAAAATGAGCATAATAGGGCCCCTTTAATGCACACTATTTGAAAATGTCAACTGGAAAGTTTTAATGCCCATTTTTCACAATTCTTGGAAACTTCAATTGCCCAAATTGAAGAAATGCTAATTAATAATGTAAAGAATCCTTAGCTATGGCAACAGAGTCAATACTGTGTCTTTATCACAAACTCAATATCAGCCGTTAGTTTGTGTCAGCTCCTAAATCAACACGCAAATATCAATATTGGAATTTAAACAGCCATTCAAGCTTACGACCTGCCTGCCACACCTTATTTCCCTTACTCTCCCCTTTTCTGTCGCATCTGCTCTCATCTTGCACTTTCTCTTTTCCCTTCCCTCGCCCACCTTCTCTGGGATAATCAAATAACCACACAAACAAGATAACGGCTCATCAGCCATCTTCACTCACCTCACCTCACCTCCCCTCCCTCTCTCCCTCTCACACACACACACATACACACACGAGAGGTCTGCATCAGTGTTTGCAGAGGCAAGGAGAGAGGATGATCGCTGACAGAGATTTTGAGGGAGGGAAAACAGAAAAGAAGGCTGGAAGATTGAGAGCAATAAAGGAGAGGGGGGGCTATACGGAGGGAGTTAATGTGAATGGCATGTGGAGTGAAGGATTGATAGCCGATGATGCGTCATTAGGTCCTGCGTCTCTGAACTTCTCAAGCTTGTCAGCCCCCCCCCCCCCCATCCCCCATCATCTCTCTTTCCTGCTCTACAGTTTAAAATCCTCCACATCGCCGCTATCCCTACTAATCTGTATTCATCTCTTTCAATTTCTCCCTCTTCCCACCGGTGAGCTCTCGCCGCACTGAGCCTATTCTTGGAGCCCCTCGCTGCACTGGTGAGTGTGCGAGAAGTGTGTGTGTGTGTGTGTGTGTGCATGCCTTCCTGATCTATTAATACTGCCTCTAGTTATCACCTCCTGTCTCCACATCTGTGTGACGGCCAGTGTCTGCAGTAGGGTGTGACGGCCCAGAGTGTGTGTAGACGCACACACTTCTCTCTCAATATCATCTCTAGTGATCTCTCTCTTCTCATTTTCAGTAAAACATCTGCAGCGAGACATGTCGACAAAACAAGGACATGGCAGATCTTCTTCCTCACACATATTCACACACACCTCCAGACCAATTAGTAAAAGTCAAATTGACTGCATTCCTTTTTCCTGCAGTTACCGCGTGATAGACTGGGAGGGTAGATGTGACGGAGGTGCTGGCAGCATGCAGAGAGGTGTTATGGATAGTATTGCTGCTCTTCTTGCGCACGTTTCTAGGAAAAGGATATTAGAGCCAGGGCTTTGTTCCTGAAGTCCAACACCGTGTAGCCGCTGACCAACGGGTCCACGAAGCTGATCATGTGATGTTTGCACTGAGCATGCTCCTCAGCTGTCACCTTATTGGTGATGATGTCCAGGCCCTGGTACACCTGGAGAAAACAAGCAGAAAAACAGGAGAAAGGTGATCAGAATCATCGTAAAAAAAGTTCGATAGGCAGGTATAATTGCAATAATATGAGAGCATTCTATTAAATGTAGTTTAGCAGACTCTTTTTTACAAAGTGAATTACAATAGGTGCAATAAACCGTGAGGATACCAATTCAGAAAAGCAAGAATACTGATAACTTTGTTAGTGCTACATACTTTTGATTTTTTTCCATTTTATTCGCCAAGAACAAATGGATAAGACTACAAAACAGTCCCAATTAATGCACCATAAGAACAGAAGGTTAATGGAAGCTCTTTGTCCTTAAAAGCATAAATTCCTGGAAAAGATGTCAATTAAACAAATCGAGCAGAACATTGAAGTCGGTTTTAGTGCTAGGGTGTGTCCGAGTGCGTGTATATTAATCATTGTCAGAGTTATGAAGTGAATAATGAGAAGCTCTGTATGTCGTCTGTGTGAAAAGGCTCTCACCATTCCTACAAACTATGGTACACACCGCCTCTGTCCATTTGTATCCCCCTCACCCAGCGAAGGGGCCTCCCTCATGGAATTTGACAGCTGGGTGTGATATACAGTAGTCTGTCATGATTTTCATTCTCAAACGAACAGGGTGAAGAGAGTTTAAAACAGGGGTGTCAAACTCAATTTCATCGCGGGCCACATTCGCATAAAGGTTGCACTCAAAGGGCTGGTTGTAACTATATAAATATATAATATATATATATATAAAATAATGTATTATATTACATTATTGCCTCTGAATTGGATTATTATCGGATAGGATAATAACTTAGTAATTAACTACGTCTGAAAGCAGAAGTCATGGGCAAATAATTGCAAGTCTCTTCAGTGTGCATGTCACAAAACGAGATGCATTGTGGGACATGTAGTTTATGGGCAACCTGCTTCTGTAAAGTGGCATGTAACCGTATAATAAATGCATTATATTCTTTGCAAGCTATTGCAGGGCCGCATAAAATGAAGTCGTGGGCCGGATTTGGCCCCCGGGCCTTGAGTTTGAGACCCCTGGTTTAAAAGGATCTCGGGACAACTTGGAAGGACTTTTTTCAGTCCTTAAATCTTCGAAGTTGAGTTTTCCTTTGTTCAATATCCTTCAGGGATGCAAACTCATCAGGTATGAAAAAGGTGACAAGGATCCGAGCCCCCCGACCCCACGGAATATCGGCTTTAAAATGAGGAATAACAGAGGATTTTAGCAGTCAGAACAACTAAAGCAGCAGTTAATAATAACAGAAACGCCAAAGAGTCACATCTAATAGAAATATATTTAAGCATTTATTTTAATTGTGTAGCAGTCAGTTTATAATTTTGGCAGGACTGTTGAGCATTTTGAAAATGTATTTTCATGCCTCTGTGCAAGGCTGTCTTTCTATCTTTATAGCCAGTGGTGTAAAGTAACTAAGTTCATAAACTCAACAAGTACTATACTTGGGTACAATTTTGAGATACTTGTACTTTATTTAAGTATTTCAATGTTTTGCTACTTTGTTCTTCTTCTCCTCTACAGTTCAGAGGTAAATGGTGTACTTTTCCTCCACTACATGTATTTAATACCTTTAGTTACTTTACAGATGTGGATGAATGATGTGAAATATAATCAAGTGTTAAATCAGAATTTAGTTCCACCTGGAGTAAATCCACAAGCTACCCTGCAGTATACAAAGTCATTCAAACTAGCTGCACCTTTACCAGCTTTGAGAACACTTTCATGATCAATCATTATAAAACATATCAGATATATTATTCTGAAATGGACCAATCTGCACAATGACTACTTTTGCTGTCGCTACTTTAACTATATTTTGATGATAATACTTTTCTACTTTTACTTGAGGAACATTTTGAATGCAGGACTTTTACTGTAACAGAGTATTCCTACACTCTGGTACTTCTACTTTGACTCAAGTACAAGATCTGAGTACTTATACTTTTACTCAAAAACAAGATCTGAGTACTTCTACTTGTACTCAAGTACAAGACCTGAGTACTTCAACTTTTACTCAAGAACAAGACCTGAGTACTTCAACTTTTACTCAAGTACAAGATCTGAGTGCTTCTACTTTTACTCAAGTACAAGATCTGAGTGCTTCTACTTTTACTCAAGTACAAGATACTTATACCACCTCCGTTTATAGGCTATGAAAGAAACTATTTGAAAACGAAGGCTAAAGCTAACGTTAGCAGATAGTGACAATGTATGCTAGTTAGCTAGCTCAACGATTCATTAAATAATATTGCGACAGAAACACTTTTCAGTGCACATCACGCTCTGCCGCTCAGGTCAGGGAGCTCTGCTCTAAACACCCCGTTCTAACCAGCGGTCCAGTCTGTGCCACAGTGACTTTGGACCGCACAGTTAATATTAACGAACGCACCGTAGGTAATGTAGCTGCTGAAGCTAGACCCTCATCCCGGAGCAGCAGAGCCTTATTATACATCCATGAGCAGAGCTGACAGGCAGGAAGACTTGTGCTCGCGCTTCATTATAATATATAAAAAAAGAACACCATGCGTGTCATGATGGCACATAACAGCTCGCGGCCGCAGATTACTCCGGGTCCCAGACCCCCCCCATACCCCAAAAATATTTTTATTGCAGATCTACATGAATCACACAAACGACCTATTTTGGAATCAAAACGGCGAATTTCGCCGAAAGGTGACAAGTTTGCATCCCTGATCCTTGATCATTCGGAAAATCAAACTCCGTAAGGCTCTTTTAGGAGATTATATACACTTTCTGACTTGATCTGCACTCTAAGAGTAATGTCTGGATAAATATCCCATTTTTATCTCAGGTCATTTTCATGTCATTTTTTTTTGTTAGACGCTTTTATCCAAAGCGACTTACATACATTCAGTACTGTGGACAATCCCCACAGGAGCAATTTGGGGTCAAGTGTCTTGGCCAGGGACACAACGACATGCTGACTGCAGTGGGACTCGAACTTGCTACCCCCCTGACTCGAAGTCCAGCACTCTATCCACTTAGCCACAGCCGGTAGCTCAGGTGGCTTTAAAACATGAAATAAGTGCATTCAATGTGCTGCAACATATGCAAGTCGAAATGCATGAATTAATTGGGTATTGTAGATGTATTAGCCATGATAAACACACAAATAAGTTGTCTGCAGAGAAACAGAAGCTATTTCTTTTGGTTGTGCAGTTTATGACACCAATGATCAGGTTGTAGATGGCAAAATATAAACATTTATCATGTAAATACACGTTTATGCCCCTGTCCTCTGCAAAGCATCTGTATAACATCAACCGTTAAGAGTGTGTGTGTCTCAGAGTGGTGAATCATTTTTGGTGATTGCCAGGAAAACTTGATGAAGCCCCTTTGAGTCAAACATTATTACCAGTAAGCTGAGAGCTCTGGTTTTATTCAGCTCTGAATTGAGTAAGAAGAAAGGAGCATGGTGAAACGCTCTATTGTTCAATAATTCAGGGCCTTTAATCATAAGAAGTCAGCCTGCTATTGGGACTAAAGCAATGGATGAATAAAGTCACTCTTGACTTTCGCTCATGAGCTTGTTTTTCCCTGAGAAAAGATTCACGATGAGTGATGCATGAGGAAAGTTATGGTGCATTTCCACGACAGCGCGGAGCACGGTTTAAGCGTGCCGTGCCCGGCCCATTTTTGGTTGCGTTTCCACTAGGCGTAGTTTCGGCTAGCGGGTACTTTTTCACAGTTTTCTGGCTCTCAAATCGAGGTTCTTTCCGGGCCAACAACCGGGCTGAGTATGCTAAACTAGTGAGAGAATCGCTGGCAACTACAACAAAATGAACATATTTCACCGTGATTTAATTGTAATACACGTTTCAAAATGATGCCGAAGTAACAACTTATACCTCATTCACACCAACGGTGTTTCAGGGCCGGTTCGGAGCTGGAGCTTGAAAAGCACCGGGTTTTCCTGTTCACACCGCAGCGGAGCAGCCTCTGAGCTCCGGAATCCGGTTTGTTTCAAGCACCAACAATTTTTCAGGCTAGAGCAAAAGCACCGCATACGTCACGCTTACGTCGAGGCAGGGGCAGGGGCAGGGGCGGGATCAACTCCTGAACAACAAAAAGCCCGCGTTTTATCCAGTTTGTACACAACGATGGAGAAACTTAACAAGCAGCAGTGGTCCACTGAAGAGACCATACCTACTGGGAATCTGGTCTTCCGAAGAGGTACAGAGGAAGCTGGAGCACAATCGGCCATTGTTGTTGTTGTCGGTGTGAGCTGCGAGGGGTTTCCGCGCGGTTTGGCTTTATGAAGCAGGCACGCAAACGGTTACGTCATGACGCAAATGATGACGCAATGACGCAGCACCAGTCGGACTCTGGGCGGTGTGAAAAGAGCCGGAGCTAAACCGAAGAACCGGTTCTGAACCTGAAAAGCTCTAGCACGGAGCTTGAACCAGAGTTGCGTTGGTGTGAATGAGGTAATACTGATACGCTTTGACAAGTCTGCAGACAGACGGCAGGCGAAAAACCTTTTCAAATGCGTGTTTTCTGAATGGAGATTGGCTAAGCTAACGCAGTATATGCTCCGACCGTCCACACTCACAACAACGGCCTACAGACATAAATAAACCAGCGACTGTATTCGCCATGACACAGGCAGTCTGTGGTTTGTACTTGTTTAACTTTTGTCTAGTTTCTGAACAGATATGAGGAGCTGTGAGCTCTGAGGGCTAACAGCTAACGGCTGATGTTGGTTTTGTGTTTCGCATTGAAGATGACGTCACGGCTCCGCCTACACTGCGTTACTATAGTTACTACCCCAGTTCCTAAACTGTAATGGAAACGCAGCATAAAGTGAGCCTGGCCTACCAAGGCCTAACTATACCATACTAAGCCGTGCGAGGCCCTGCAGTGGAAATGCGCCATTAGAATGTTTTGACTTAGGGACGAACGCTATTAAAGCTAACATTAGCTAGCTCCAGGTGAAGTAGCTGTAATTTCTACAAGCAGATTCATTGCAAGTAGAAATGAGAAAAAACTAAAATGTGTCTCAATTGTTGCACAGATTATTATGTATGCTTTTTGGGGTTTTCCCTTTTCCTGTAGTGTGTTGTCTAGGTTTTTGTGCATGTAAATGGTCTGTAAAGGCTCAAATCCAACAGTTCCCTCATGTGTCTTTTCAGCAAAAACAAGCATTTATAAACATTTGTATGTAATTTATAGTCAGACAGAACATGCTAGCACCTAGTTGTATTTTATGTTTTCAGCTTAGGATGTATTTTGGGCTGGAAGGTGTGCCCACATCCTCTTGAAACCCCCCCAACATTGTTATCAAGCCTTCTCCAGTAGTCCAAATCTTATATTTCAAGGGAACAACATTATAGACTGTTGTTTAAAACCAGCACATACATACATTGGGAGATCAGTACAGCTGTGCAAGGTATCAATCACATCCTTAGTTAAAGTGTGGGTTTGGGTTGCGTGTACTTTTGACCAAATGTTTCTCGGTAAAGCGGCAAACCAAAAGTGGGGAGCAGGGCAGGGCAGAACAAGCCAGACGCATCAAATATTCACAACTTCTCTGCACGACACCACTGCCAGGCACGGATGCATGGATGGACAGATGAAGGAGATGCAGAGCAAGTGAAGGTTTGGGAGTTTTTGGGGGGAGCTTTTGGAGAGGAAGACTGAGAAAAGCAGTTGAGCTGACAGCAGAGTGCCGTGTACTTGTTACAGAGAACAGGATGCTCCTTGACAAATTTGCACACATTATCCTCTATCACCCATCCTTGCTCTGTCTCTTAATCTCACACACACTTGTGCAAGATGTAGAATGAAGACAGGATGACAGAATGATAGTGAGAAAAAGACAGAAAATAAATGCTGCTATTAGATTGGTGTGTGTGTGTATGTGTATGTGTGTGTGATTTTGAGCCTCACACCTCCATGATTAACAAAAAGCGGTGAAAGGACAAAAGCTCTCTGTTAAACGCACAAATTATTTTTCTTTTACTGTTTTCGTGACTACTCATCCGTATTGGCTTAAAAAGGTCAGATTTCATGACAATTGGGCAAAATCAATCCATTGAAACAGATCTTCTGTTCCATCATCCGTTCTTCCAGAGCCCCTGGATTCCTGGAAAACTGGCCTTTCTTTCTTCCAAGCAGGACTCTCATCCATCTGCCCTCCTCCTCACAATCCTCTGTGTGTCCATCCTACCTGACACCGAGAAAACCGTCCCGTAAACCACTCCTTTATGTACATTCATTTTCTTGTGCGAAAACAGATTATGATTTTTTATTTCGCCTTAACGAGGACAAAAACACCCAGGATTAAAAGCAAGCATAAGAAGATTGAAGTGTAAATCAGAGAAATGACAAGAGCCACTTGATTGGAGGATGTGAGAAAATGACTTTGAAGGTGGCGCTACAAATCGGGGAGTAAATGAGAAATAAATTAGGAGCGGCTCGACTACAAATCGCAGCGGAATTAAAACCTCAAATCATAAAGGAACTAAAGATAAAAGTCAGATCATAGCTTATCGTGTTCACACATGTCCTCGGGAAGGAGATGAAAGGAAATGTCATACTAAAAAGGGATTTAAGTAAACATTTCAAATTATGCAAATTCAATATGACATGTCTGTATTAGAGGGGAGATGTAGTGAGAATTGATTATTGCAGAATTGTTCTTTGGTTTCTAAGCTTTGTCATATTTTCCGCCATCTGAGGAAAAGCCAGGAGGCACCAACCTTTCTGGAAGGTGGAGAGACATTTGGTCTGCAAAGATGTGAAACTATTCATTGTTCCATAAGTGTAAGATCTTAATGTGTTGCGTCATTTCAATATCAATGGAAAAAAGGCACAGTGCAAAAGTCATACTTCACGCCAATGTACTTCAATGGAAACCAAGATAATGTGGGCTCAGCTGTCTTCTCCTTCCTGTCCCACTTTTAAATGAATGTGAATGGAGGGGACCGTGTGGCTTGTGCGCAAGGGTGTGTGTGTGTGTGTGTGTGTGTGTGTGTGTGTGTGTGTGTGTGTGTGTGTGTGTGTGTGTGTGAGACAATGAGCTCAGTGTTCGAGCCCTGCAGAGCCTGCAGCCGGCCTGCCTGGCCAACCTTACGCCCTGCACGAGACAGCTGTTCCTCTGCCACATAAATAAGGGACGGGCATGGCAAAATGAAAGAAAGAGGGCAAGAGAGACAGAGAGGGGAGGTGAGGGAAAAAAGAAAAAGACGGAGAGAACAAAAACCTCATTGAGACATGAAATAAGATTCAGAGAGGCAGATAAAGGAGGATAAATCAGACCTTACAGAGTAGTGTTTGGGCAGTGGGTTTGTCAGTGTTCTATACATTTACAAAAAAACAGATACTTCTGACCAGAGATGACCATACAAGACTGAAAAGCTAGCTAAATAAATGTACTTTTTTTTAGGGAAGTAGGCGCAAATACTGCCCTATTTGAGCAGATTGGGTCTCGCTAATCAAATCCACTCATATTTTAAGGCAAATCCATTCGTTTTAAGATATTTTGGACATTTGCCCATTCATTTCCTTGCCAAAAGACAGAAGAGAAGATGAATGCCCCTTCTTTATCTGTTCGCTAAATATGAAGCTACCCCAATCAGACAGTTAGCTTAGCACAAACACTGGGAAAAAGCAGCAGATAATACCAGCATTTCAAAAGCTTGCTAATTAACACGGTCTTGTAGGTTAATGGTTTAATAAAAGGGAAGTCTTCAATAGTTGCCTGGAAATCGTTTGCATGGATACAATTGTAACGAATCAATTTCATCGCTGGTGTGTAAACAGATCTATTTTCAGGGTGGGCGTGCAGTTGTGCTACTATGCTGTGATTCAAAATTGCACAAGCCTAAAGAGAATATTTGTGTATGAACAACATTTGAACAAGTTCCACAAAGACAGGTTTACACTTTTCAAATGTTGGCGATCAAACCACTCGGTATTGGATGATATCCTAGTTTACATCCCGGTTATTATTCAATAACAGAAAAGTCTTTAATATAGTCCTTATATGTGCTACTATTTCCAATTCAATAATAGATTCGGTTTCAGAGATCCTCTGATGAGTTTACAAAAACATTAGGGGAAAACACTTGTCCTCGTTTACAGTACATAAATACACTGCCATCAAATTTAGATCAAAGACAAAAGCAGGTTCAGTTGAAGAGAGGAAGAGAGAGAGAGGAAGAGGATGCAGTTCGTCCTTATTCTGACCCCTGGACACTGCCCTTCACACATTCAACAGCCAAACTGTAAGCGGCGTTGTTTTGTTTTTATCCTTCCCTCTAAATCGTTTCCTCTTTTACATTTAACACAGAATACCTATCTTGTTATGTTTCTCTTTTTTTTACCCCTTCCCCCTTTAGGCACTACCCTTCAACAATGTATCCCTCCATCTTCCTCTCCTCTCCTCTCTCCGTCCCTCTGCGGGGAATGGCCCAGTAATGCCAGACTAATAAATCATTCATGGCGTTGTCCCCCCCCCTTTCCTCCTCCCCCTCTTTCTCCTCCATCCTGCCATCCTCCTCTCTCTCGCTCGCTGCTATACTGTAGCGGTGACCGCATCACCACGCCCGCAGACTGCATATTTACACTTACACACAACAAAAATAAGAGTTAATCAGAGCGTTTTTTGGCTCGCTCCTACACGGGCTTAGATTACTTAAAAAGATGCATCATAAAATGGGATGTGGGAGGCCTGAGTTACAATACAAACAGATACGTCAAAGCCCAGACAGGTCATAGCCACAGCAGACAGAGAGACACTGGGAGGGGAGGGGGACGCACAGAGCGAGCGAGGAGGGATGACTGCGAGCGAATTAGAGGGATATAACACATAGCGGAACAGTATTTGTGTGTAGGATGTGTTTAATACGTAGATAAGCAGCTGGTGTCGGTGCATGTGTGAAAAGAAAAACCTGCAGAAAAATAAGCATAACCTTTGAAAGAATTATCCCCCCTTTATACTACAGTCACATTTCCAAATTTACGACAGTCACATTTCCAAATTGACGACCCTAAAACACAAATTAGCCCTCCTTCACTCCACTTTTATGGGACTATAAGGGTCAAGATGACACATGACGGCTTTTCCTTCTGCTCCGGCCAATTTCTCACATTCAACACAAAACCACAAGCCTGACAAATTGTCGTCCTTTGTCCCGATTTTCACCGCCCATGTTGTCTTTGAGAGAATACGGCAACCCCTACTTTCATAAAGGCGAAAAACGAAAGGGTCACCGGCCACCGATACTTCCAACGGTCAAACAAACTCAAGTGGTGGTGCATACGTGTGCATGACCTGTAAAATTGCCCCTTTACGACCCCTGATGATGGCCCTTTGGTATGATACCCCAAAGCCCCGCCCACACATAACTCAAACATGCCTCTTTTTACACCCTGCAGTCAAACAATGTGTTTATTGGTGACAACGTATTTAGTTAATGCATCGAGCAGCTGACTAAGCATGACAAATCTTCTTTTGCAAACAACTAACTTTGATTGGAGGCTGGAAAGTGTTGAATAATTCAGATTTTTCATGCAGTATTCACAAAACCATGCTGGTGGTTTCAGCCGATACTCAGTGGACTTTGTATTGGTTATGATACACTGAAATTCATTTTCTTTCATCAATGTTTTCATTGATTTTCACAAGTAAGTCAACTTAAAGGTGGGGTAGGTACTTTTGGAGAAACCAGCTCGAGTGCGCTAGAATTTGAAAATACACAGCCGGAAAAAATCTGCCACTTCCTTACAGAGCCCCTCCTCCAACACACACGAACGCGCACATGACCAATGAGGGCACGAGATAAGTTTGTGCACAGATGGAAGGCTGACAGGCAGGTAGGCCATCCAGTTATTTTAGCCAGACCGGCTAAAATGATTGGTCGTGCTTTTTACAGTACTACGGCTTCCACAGATGACATTTTTTTATGGATTTTTTGTCAAAGCACTTAAGATATTCATTGCTATCGGGATGTTAAGAGCATTCCATGGAATATAACAAGTGTATCTCGAGCCGGTTTCTCAAACTTACCTACCCCACCTTTAATTGCCAACTTTAAAAACAGAATCCCCTTTTACACATGCACAGCAACTCTGAAATGATCTTACCTTCACCAAGCCAAGCTTTCTGTTACAACGCAAACGCAGAATCATCCGGATAAAACAAACAGACTTTACTCGGAGTTTCTCCGGTGTAGTCAGTCTGTGTAATGTCCGATGGATGGGTGTGTTGATGACGCAATAGAAAGATAAAACAAACATCCAAAAATGCAGAAGAAGTGCATTTACTCAAAGACTTTGGAACTAAAAACAGAAGAGACAAAACTGTTCGGGTAGGGCTTAGGTCAAAATGTTCAGTGAAATTCAAGGAACTGAAAGAATCACTTGGTAGCTTGTGACCAAATTACGGCTATGTGACCGTTATGAAACATGTGTAATAGGACTCCCGCATTCTCTACGCAGGAACCCCCCTGGCCTGAACCAAACTGAGTATGTTCAGTTCGTGAGAAAGAGTCTGACACAGACAATCTGTTGTGTGCGACATACGCGTCAGGAACATGTGGACAACATTTGACTGGTTCTCTAGATATTGTCCAGAGCTCATATGAGAAAACGACTATAAACACTAGTTTCAAAACTTTTCTTCTGGTGTGTTCAAGTGCTCCTCACTAAATTAAAATATATTAGACTAATCACACCTAAAACAGTGAATCACAATAAGTCGAAATCCCAAAATACATATATATATATATAATTACACATATTTAATTAGCATTTTAACTATTGCACTCTACTGATGAAGTAATTGCTGTTTGCTAAAGGATGCATAAACACCATAACTTTCCATTCAGACCCTTGACATTACTGATTAAAGGGGCTCTATTATGCTTTTGGGGGTTTTTACCTTTCCTATAGTGTGTTTGCCTAAAATCCCAAAGTGTCTCTCCTCCACACAAAAAACACAAATATGAAACTGAAAATGATCTTCTCTTTAAATAACCTTGAGTTGCTTGTGACAAAAGAGTGGAAACAAGGTGCAAGAAGCAACAGACCAAAAAATGAATAAAACATGGACAGCACTATTTTGTTGAAGCTGTCAATATCCGTTAAATGAAGATGAGACGGGGGTCCGCTGTATATATCACTGATGAAATGTGCAGCAGAACATAAGCAACGTTTAAACGATGCTCACAGCTCTGAGTAAACTGGTGTAATGTTTCAGTCTGAGCGTCCTCACATGAATCATCTGTGAAGAGCCCTCACTCTATCCTCTTACCGTCACCGGCCGTGTCAAATGTTTCTCATTACCAATAATGCTTTGCAAGGCCACTGTGCCTGAATAAATCGTCCTCTCCCCTGAGGTGACACTTGATTAACAAATGTCTGTCCATTACTGCTCATCAGACGCATGTTTCGGCCAATTAAACGCAACCACTTCAGTGCAACAGTGGGTCGCTACCTGGATGTGGAATGATTGAATAAACAAATACAGTTCTCAAATTGTCCACAAATGCTAATTCCCTTAAGGCAAGACACGGCAGGCAAAAACATCGTTTTTCCTGCACTGGTCAATTTTGAGATTTTGTGCTATTTTGATTCCATAACATGTTTTCTTTCAGGCTTTTGGAAGGAAAACGTACAAAATACACATTTAAGTGTTTATTTTACTATAGTTTGTCTATTTGCGTCTGTAGATTTCTCCTACATTCACCAAAAGTTAGCATTCTAACGTAACATAAAGTACCGCAACCGCTGTTTGCACCATGTCTTCAGAGGTATCGTTGGAAAGCTCCGTTTCTCCTGCACAATCTCATCGGATCCAAATATGGTCATTTCCTTTGTATCAGCAACCAATCGTGAAAGTGCAAAGGGGTCTTAAACCAAGAAACAAAATCTCATTGGCTGGTGTCAATTTCTGACAACGTGATTCGTTCAGATGCGTCACGTGGTGTGCTAAAGCACTTCCTGGTTAGCTTTCCGCTAGAAATTTAAATCTGAAAATGGCAAAATAACGGAGAAAAAAACGTTCACAGAGAAGACGACAACAATTGTCACTTGCACAAAGCAAGGTTATACAAAAAACAAATGACCCCGAACATGAAATACCTTCACGGAGTGCGTCGATGCGCAAGCTATCATCCAGATAACAGGAGGGTTTAGCTAGCGTCACACTGCAATCTTTAAAGGTTGTTTTCTCAAAATGAGTTTTTTCTCCTACTCTGAGTTCGAAATTTCCACTTCAGTAGCAGTTACATACACCAAATCTTCCAGTTATATTCCTATCAATATTATGAAGGCTTTTACAGAAGGGTTTGGTCATATATAATTCATAGCCTGAATTATATAACATTTTATACCTAAAAACATGGTGAAAATTGATATTTTAGGGCTGTTGACAGTATTTTCTGATTTATGGAGTGATACAAAGAGATATCCAAAATCCCTTCTGTAAAAGCCTTAGATACTAATATGACTACAAAATGAAACAATAATTTTGATCCTGGCTTTATCCAAAGTTCAGATTTCGGTTCCTGAAATGTGTTAAAATACGCGCATATTTCATGAGATAATGGTTCATTTGCATATTTAAACATGCTATTTCAGAAAACTTGTAATACAAAAAACAATTGCCTTATTGTAAGTAATTAACTGGAGAAATGTTTAGCTGATATCTTTAAGTTAAAAAAATTACCCTATTCACCTGGGGTGTCTCGCCTTAAGAGAAACTGATAAATTATTCGTGGTAAAGTTTTCTTTTGTTATATTTAATAAAGTAATAAAGAAATTCTATACACAATTGAAATCAGGTGTTGTGCACACGGGAACGTTTGCGTTTATGCACAGTATGCGTTTTCAAAAAAGTCTTCCGTTCACATGCATTCGTTTCATTTAACGTGTCTGTTCAAACGAGACCGCTGGAAACGCTGGACACGCTGTAGTACATATGCCGGGACTGTAAGTGGCGCTGTAACTTCCGCCACAAAATACACCAAAAGCAGCGAAGACGACCCCGGAGCAGCCCGCAGCAATGTTGCCATGGCTACCCTTCTGTTTATGCCCCGCGGTGGATTTAGCAACATGTAGTAGTTAAATGTAATTCTCCATGTCCACTTGATGGTTGTGGTAGAGGAGCTGTAGATTTTGCACTAACATCTGTAGCATGGTCAGTAGCAGTAGCACTAGCAGTAGCTACTGACAGGAGGAAGTGTGTGTGGCGATTGCTGGTATTCAGCGGGATATAGTAATTTCCTCAGCATGTAAATATATGGATAAATGCAACGGGGAAGTTAACTGAAAGAAACCGAATCTGTGGATATTGCATCGACCGACCAAGAAGCACGTCTCCGTGGAGAGGACGCGCTCAGAAAGAGAGATATTCTCTACAAACACCGGGTGAGATCGCTCCTCTGGGACACGCCGGTCCCCGTGTTTCCTTTTTTTGTGTGGATTATAGCCTGAATAGGCCTACACACATTTCTCTTTTTGCCGCAGACGGGCACAGGAGCAATGAACAATAATGGCCTGGATTAGGCAGTAAAGACAATTTTGTGTATCGCAGAGCGGACTGTTTAATTTTGTTTGTGTTGTTTGGCTGGAAAATTGTCAATATAATGGATCAATGCATGAAATCTGACTCCGTTTATTTTGTTTAAGGAGTATATTGGGCGTTAACAATTCTGGTTTGCCTTTTATAATATTATTTCATTCAAGAACCCCTTGTGCGTTTAATTAACACAGCTATTTTTGATAGTTGATCGTTACAGATGGCTACTGGCCATGCTACAGCAGTGAGCAGCAGAGGCGGGGAGAGGTGGGGCTATCGTTATTTTTTCAGGAAATATTCGTATAGAGGCGATTACACGGACTCGTTTGACCCCCCAGAGAGTTTCGTTTGCAAATCTATCCACCTTGGGACCCGTTATCGTTTGTGGGGTCCGTTTCTATCGGCCTCGTGTAAATAATAGGGCTATACGCAAGAGAAACTATGCAGATACAAGCCGTTTTGTCCTCGTGTAAACGGCACCTCAATCTCAAATGCAGGAACAGAGCAACTTCATCCTCAAAGGATATAATGGCTTTGCACCCAGAATACAGCTCACAGTCACACTATATAGTAGAGAGAAAATAGCCAACTGGTCCCACCCATCAATTCTCTTAGGCATTATCTAAACATCCCCACCATTAAACCATAAAACCCCCCTGTCCTTAACCATTTGCAAAGCCAGCTTTTGCCCTTCCTGCAATGTCAACCCTAAAAATATGTCTCTGTTAAACACGTATAGGACTAAAAATACTATTTAAACGAGTAAAAGGCAATCAGAGTATAAGACATATATATGTATATGATTTCAATGATTATATGAACATTTGAGACGACACATTCATTCAAAATGTGTAGTCAGATTATCTGGTTATCCTAACGCTTACCCACAGTCCTACTATACAGAAATGTACAGTTTTAGTATAACCTTTCTCAAACTGAAAATGTAAGCCACATTATACATCCTAGAGAGACTTTTTAAAATGTTCCCTATCCAACCAAAATATGTCCCTTACTAACCAGTAGACACAGATTATCACTGCCAAAGAGCGGCCCCAGGAGCTCAAATAGGAATCTCCGAACCCTTAAGAAAATGCCAAAGTCTACCAATATATTTGAATGCTACCTGTATAGTAATAACAGTCTTTTTAACTGTAAACAGCTAAATAAACATGAAAAATGGGGGGAAATTAAAAACGTGTGAACATGCACTAGAAATATTTGAATATTATTATTTTCTCCCGTTTCCAATACCTGGGTTTCGAGTATCGTATTAAAATGTTATGTTATACAAACATAGAATGACATAGATAGGCCTCATTCTCACCAATACCAATCCAGCTATTTGATCAGTATTTTTCAGATATCTAATAAATATTGTATTGCATCCATCCATTAAAAAAAAGGTAAAAAGGGCAAAAAAACACTTTTAGATGTATTTAGCACAATGTACTGTACTTGGAATATGGTGCAAAGCTTCCAAAGGCTTGAAATAACTGGCTAATTAGAGACATTTCACACCCACGAGACACCCTGTGACACACATTTTGCTATATATGGGTGAGGTACAGTGAGGGTTGTAAAACGTTTTTCTTTTTAAATACGCTCATACTGTACACGCAAACATTTTCCCATAATCCCAAATGCCAACTAGGGAGCGGGGGAACAGTGACGTTGTTGCTGGAGGGACCCCCGCTGGTCCCTGGGCTCAGACTTTGGGAAACCATGGGTTTACACTATTTGGCAGTGCCTCATTCCCTGACAGTACAGCTGTGTGTGTGTATATGTGTATGTGTATGTGTATGTGTGTGTGTGTGTGTGTGTGTGTGTGTGTGTGTGTGTGTGTGTGTGTGCCATGGATAGCATGTTCATTTAATGAGTGAATAATATCCCCCAGCATGTCCAATGAACTGTGTGTTGAGGGCATGGGCCAGGGGCAGGGGGGGGGGGGGGTTGATCATAACACAATAGGAGTGTTAGGGGAGTGTGGGAACCGATTCTCCCCGGGACAATAGACACTTCCCAGTGGCCACAGCGTGTCCATTCACTATCAGCTGCTGGGCCGGCGTAGCACGGCGCTGAATATGCACCAGCTCAGCACAATGCAGCTTTCTCCCAAACAAGACCAGACTGTTTCCTATCCCAAAGACAACACAGGCCAGCTCTAGCCTATACACAGCCTCATTCTCACATAAGCAGTCCCTTTCTCACTCTCTGTATGTCTGCCTGGCTGCCTGGCTGTCACACACACCAACAGGAGGCAACAAGGCCAAGGATTGTGGAGATAGGCCGGGGCTGCCGTGCCGTATCTAGGCCACGGTTTCTCTCCAACACGCAGGGTCGTTGAGATATTCTGGGCTGAAATGTTATTAGCGTAACCCAGTTTACCCAGTACCAGGTGACTGCTTGAAGAGGCGCTCCCCCGCAGGGACACACACTCTCAAGGACAATGCACGCCAAGAGGAGGGGAGGAGGAAGAGGGAGAAAAAGCTGAAACAGGAGCAAGGTGATGAAAATCTGCAGAGAGGAATCACTGCAGGCTGCTTTAGATGTAGCGGTCACTCTGTGTGTTTCCAAGTGTGTGTTTCCTCTCTGAGCACTGGTGTGACCTAGTCTAAAAACTGGTACCCAACCTTTTTTCTTCTCGCGTGCGTGCCCTTTCGTTGCTGCGGCAACAGAGCCTGAGAACCTAAATTGAAGGCGGGGCTTAGAGAGAGGAGCGACGACACCAAGCCTTGGAGTTTTATAAATGTCACTGTGACACACACACTAAGTGGAAGTGAGAAAGTAATGTCCTGTGGTTTAAATATAGCAATCTATGCTTATTTTTAACTGCAAAAACAATAGGAGACAGTGATAAAAGAACAAACACATTTCTTTACGACAAAAGTTCAATGTTACAGTATACTGATTTATGACTGGAGTCCATTCACTTATAAATAGAAGAGAGTCACACTGTATTATTTCTAAAGAAAACGACTGCTACAATATAACATTTTATATTTATTCATCTTAAATATTCACAGTCATATAACCCTTATATTTAGTTGAAAGTTGTCAACATTTCTAGAAGAGGAGATAATGTGTAGAGCTGCAACAATAAGTGGACTTATCGATTAGACAGACAGAAAAATTATAAGCTAGATTTCCTGATTTTGATAACTTAAATTAAAGTATCTATTGATGCACTAATCTGTATCAAATTAAAGTGCATATTTTAGTTTGTTGGACAGACCAAACAAGACATCACCTTTGACTTTCGAAAAATGTGGATGGACCCTTTTTTTCCACTACTTTTTATTTTATTAAACCATAATCAAATTGTCAGATTAAATCAATAGTGAGTTGTTGCAGTAACATACCTTTTTTATTAGTGTTATTTATACACAAAAAAATGTCAAAACGCAGAATAGTTATAGATTAATTATATATATTTATTCTTATATCCTCTAATAAATACATTGAATTTTTGTCAATGCAACTGTATTTTATTTTGCTAACAATTTCAACAATTGTGCTAATATGTCTGGCACATATTGTACATGTTACTCTTATTGTCAATTATGCATACTGTATAAAGTAGATGTTCATAGTACAGTCAGTGTTGTTCTAGACAGAAACAAATCTATGCTTTACATCCAATTGTGCACTTTCTTCTTCTGGCTGCAGTGATATTTCATTTTAAATTCATGTTATCTGAAATGGTTGTCTTATGATATGGTTGATCAAGGATTCATTCAGGATTTAATTATACTTGTCATACCAAACTAACAATAACAATTATGTTCTGTAACCTTACTACACCTTAATAAAACATGTCTGTTATTATCATAAAGCTTAGAAACCACAGCCTTGGGTCTTGAGATAACTTTACCATGCATTTCATCGACAGTCAACAACATTGAATACATCCATATATTTTAGTTTTTAAAGTGTGCACCATGACTAAGAGAAGCTAGAAATGACAGTACAGCTGGTATACATAAACTGATAGCAATGCTTCTATGTTAATATCCTCTATTACCTGTGTGTGAGTTTTTAAAGACTTAAAGGACAAGTTTAAATGACTTAATTCATTCAAACAGACCTCTAATGACTGTGTTAAATGTCTGTATTCTCCAGCTGCTGTGTCTCCCTGCAGTGCACCTGAGGTGAGGTTTAGAGCTGGATAAAAGTCAGTGTAGACCTTTAATGAACATGGTAGAGGAATGGCCGCATTACATTGACAATACAAGTCATTTTCATTACCTGACTTGCTGATTTAAGCTAAGCTAACCCCTGCTAGCTTGCGTGGTAGCATAAATATCGCAACATACAAACTCCTCATTCGGAAACACACAGTTATAAGACAGCCTACTAGTTTGTATTCACGTCTGTAATCATTTGACTGAACAGCAGATGTTTTAGTTTGACTTTACTCGACTTATTTCAAACGTTAGCGTGCTATCAAGAGCATTATGGCTGCCTTGGCAAGGACTCCCTGCTTGTTTCCTGGAGTTTAACAGTCCTCCTACCTGCATGGAGTCGGCGCTGATTATTTCTCCCTGAAGCCGTCTTCCGAGCTCTATCGCCAGCTTGGACTTCCCGGTGCCGGTAGCTCCTAAAATCACCACCAAAGACGGTACCATGGCTCTGCGTAAGCCACACAGCACGCTAGCAGCGGACGCCGCCATGATGCTTCTTTCCTAGGCGCCCAGCTGACTGGTACAGCGCATGCGCATAGGGCGTCGAGATGAGAGGTTGGCTCTGTTACTAGGCAACAAGCAGTGGATAATGTGAAGTTTCCTTCATCTTTATGAGACTCGAGACTAATTGAATGTAATTGCTCGAGAATGTAATTGTTTTTCAGTTTTTTGACTTTTTGTGTGAATTCAAAGCTTCCTGCAGACTTACATCTTACGAATTGGATAAAAAAAAAAAAATCTGTCAATAAGAATGTATCTCATCTTTTTGCTGCATTTGTGAACATATTATGCAATTTTTTATAACATTAACGGTGTTTAAGAAATGCCTTTACATGGTGGATTGCAGCGTAGTTATAATTGTTTCTATGGAAACTGACGGAGCTCTGCGGGAGATGCTTGTTGCCATGGTAAAGATGCCAGGATCAGTTACCTTGGAGACTGCTCTGAGGAAATGGTGAATAGGGAGACTTGTGTTTACTCGTACAGGTGGTTTTAATGGAAAACAATTGTGTGCAGTACAAAAATACTCTGAAAAAACCTCCTAAAGATTTAAGAGTATTTCAAGCCAATTATAAGATAACATTACATTTCATTTGGCTGACGCAAGTAAGTACTTCAACCATGAAGAAACAAACTAAAAAGCAAGAATCCTGCACATTTCCTATCTATAACCAAAGTAAGTGCTACTGCACTAGCTTCTCAAAAAAAGGAGAGAATTTATTAATGTTTTGTTTGTTTTTATTTATGTATTTGTATGTTTTTATTGGCCAAGGTGCTGTCAAAAAACAGGTGAGACGATCATTCATTAGTGTGTGTGCAAGAGACAACCAGAACAAGCAAAACAATAATTTATGATGTCAAACCATGAATTTATTATTTTCCGGACTTACTCTTCATACATAGAGGCTTATGAGGTACAGAAAAAAAAAAAGTGCTGAAACAAGGCTCCAAAATCACCATGGTTAAACTCCAAAAGTCAGTAAGCAACATCCACTGACTGTGCCAACAGCAGAAACCTGTGACCAATACAAGTCAAACAACAAATAATAAACAAAAAGGGGCTGCTGTGGATGCACCCTATTGAGAGAAAATAAAAACCAGGGTTTATGGTGGCTTGTGCTGAATTAGAAAGGGGGACATAAAATATGTGTTCACATACATGATGATTCCCCTGATCTAATGCTCTCTTTCCATCAGTGTGGGTCTGTGTTTATGTTACAGCATAATAAAGCAGGGGGTGTTTCCTCAAGCGCAGCCTCTGGCCCTATCAGAATAGCTACAAGCTACACGTGGGAGTTTCCTGAGTGCTAGTAATAGCAGAGTACACTACTCATGCCATTTACAGTACTATTTCAAGGGCTACAGTGTTCTCTGTTGCATGGCTTATGGGAACAATAGGGGGCATCGGCCTTGCAAAAAAAATAAAACAAAGGCAGAGGGAAAGCATAAGGTTACTCAAGGCTACACACAGCCACAAGTTGAATCGGTAGATCCTCTTAAGTCCTCCCTCCTCCCTGCACACCACAAAACATTTAACAGAGTGCTACAGCTACAGTGATTGGATTGAAGACAGGAGCATTCAGGTGCTTTCAACTCCAGATAAAAAGCAGACCGCACATGCCAATTTTCAGCACATAACCACCAATAAAGCCCCGCCAGCTACAATAACAAAAACAGTCATTAGCTCACACTGAAACACAACTCTGTAGGAAAATATAGTATAAAACTTTTGTGAACTTGTACAAATAAATCAAACCCCAGAAACAGATAATGAACAGTAATGAAAACAAGTAGGCAAAAAAAAAAGAAAACCTGGCGACAAAGTGTCTAGTGTGATCAATGTTCAGTAAGTGTTTTATTTCGACTCTTTTTCATAATCTTTTTATTAACAAAAATAGAAGCTTTGAGTTATCTTTGAAAAGCCAGCAAGCTTTAGGGCTGAACAAAAACTAGGATGAGTAAAGTAGACAGCTCTGGTTTTGGTTTGGAAAGGACTGTACCGTAAGGGAACTATACATAACATCCAACAGGATAGTCTACGTACATTGAAAGGCTTCTATAGGCGTTACACTGAATGCAAAAACAAATTGATCAGACAGCAAGATGAAAGAAATGTAGTTGGACCTCGTTGGGCTTCATCTCAAAGCAAATGTTGGCATGTTTAAATGTCTCGAAACATACAGGTTAAATGAAGCCATTCTTTAAGAGATCTTTTTTTTGGTTGATAATAATTTGAAGCCAACATTCAACTTTCCGCTGGTCTCCATGGCACAACAATAATAATTATCCTGGTGAACATCTTTATAGTGTTTTTTTGATTGAAAACACGATTATTCTCAAAGAAATTTTATGGCAACTTGTCTTTTCTTGATCCAATTAATGCTACAAATCAGGTATTACTGTGGGCGTGGTGCTGCTGTTGAAATGTCTACGATGCAAGAGGAAAACACTGAATTGAAAACCTGCAGGCACAGAAGTTAGAACTCAACCTGAGCTATTCCAGAGGTGCAGAATATATTGTATCCAGTTGTAACGTCATTTGTTGCATGGCTCAGTACAGTCCCACTACAGCCCCCTGCTTTCCCATTTTCAGCAAGCATAAAAGCTACATGCCTCAACTGCTGATGAGGGAAACGGTGGTAAGAAAAGAACAAGAAAATGAGGTTAGATTGAGAATAATAGAAAAGAAAATGGGAAAGAAAACAGATCAGAAACAAGGCACAACTTGATAACAAAATGTGAAAGTTGTTTGCCAAGCGCCAAGGAGCAAAGGGCTGTAAAGAACAAAACATTAGAATCTATAGAGGGCCTTTTAGAAAATGACAGACAGAAAGAGAGGACATATCTGCTGGGTAAGCCCCATCACAATCAAGAAATCGTCTGACCAGACCATGCAGCAGGTAGAAAAATGTGAGTAGTTTATCAACTAGCAGCTGCTTCATTCACAGCAATCCTTCCCGTAAACAAGCAACATTTTTGAGCATTTTTCAGCAAGGGGGGGATTATAGCATGAACCTATATTGAATAACCATGGACATATTAATCTGCCCGTAAAACGCCCTATAAAATCAGTCCCTAGCTTGCTGTCCTGACCAGCTTACGGCCTTGTCAATCACTCAGAAGCTAAATGTGCAAACCACAAAAATAGAAAACAAAAACAATTAAATCCACCCGCACTATTCCAACGTGATCAAATCAAAGTGAACATTAGTGTCTCTTCTCCTTCATGTATTCAGTTCTGTGAGTGTTTGTGTGCGTGTGGTGAGAGCCGGTTCCCCCACGTCGCTCAGGAGCGTTTGAGCAGCGCCAGCCTCTGCAGCAGCTGCAGCTGTCTGGACTTCAGCTGCTTCCTCTCCTGGGCCTTCTGCCTCTCACTGACATGCAGCTGCTGCAGGTACTCCGTGGCTCGAGTCAGGATTGCCACCTTCGGCGTCTTGGGGCAATCCGCCAGGCCCGGGATCTCGTCCCGCAGCGAAAGGAAGCGCGAGCGCAGGTCGTTCCTCCGCTTGCGCTCGAGGAAGTTGTGCGCCTTGCGCTTGTCCGTGTCCTCGCAGTCGGAGGACTGGGGGCTTGAGAGGTGGCAGAAGGAGCGGGGCTTTGAGGGGGAGATCTGGGAATGGGAAGAGGAGGAGGAAGAAGAAGAGGAGGAGGAGGGAGGGGATGAAGGGGGTGAGGAGGAGGTAGGAGAGCAGGCGCTGAGGTCAGGCGACTCGGACCTGAGTCCAGCCACATGAGACTTTCTGCTGTCTGAGTTCAGAGGGGCGTGGCCAGATCGAGGCTGGTGGTGGTGATGATGAGAGTTCAGGCGCGAGTGAGAGGAGGCCTCCTGTCGGACCCTCTTCCGAGGCGGCTCCACATGCTGAGGGAGTGTGTCCGGGGAGGGGGCAGCGTAGTTGTGCTGCTGTTGGTGGATGGAGATGTGGAAGCGCTTCATGCCGGGGTCCAGGGGGTCCCCTCGCACCGTGATGGTCACTGGTTTGCGAGAGTTGACCATCCGACGAGGTTTACGCTGCTGCTGCTGCTTGTGCTCCACCGTCACCACATCGATCTCCTCTTCATCCTCATCGTTATCATCTTCATCATCTGAAAAGGAGCATAAAGAGTATTAAGTGATGTGTTTGATGAGCTAAATAACTGCAAGTGACAGCTGAAAGATGAGTCCACTTCTGCTTCTTTAAAAATTCACACTTCCACATGACCTCACACAGTCGCAGGGATTATTCACTGCATTAGTTCAGCTCCGTCTCTTCACTCAAGAGCGAGGATAAGAGTCGGGGTCGGGTTAAGAAGCACTCAGGTGCAAGTCCACAACTCTTCTTGTTAAAATGAGCCGACTAATAACCAACGCTGCACACGCTTGAAACCACCAGAGTGGTAACGGGTATTAATCGCGAGGAAAAAGGTCTTATTGACTTGATTCCCGCCAACTGACAAGACTCCTGAGAGATTTTCAATGCTCTTGTAAATTGAAACACACTTTTTAAATTAATTGCACCTCTGTGGATTTCACTGCTCAGAAAGTATTAAGCTCTATTTAACACAGTAAAGAGGGGAAAGCTTTAGAGGGGAGGGCTGCCCGTCTATTATTTACATTTATATGACAAACGATGTCATTTCACATTACAAGGCATGAAGAATTGATTCCTTCAAGCAGCCCTATATAATGCCTCTTTGTAGGAGCTTAAGCACACATGTATGTCCTGTGATTGCTCATTCTCCTCTTCTTTGAACGCATATTACCAACTGAAACGGTGTGAAACACAGCCTCCAAACTCACGTCAAAGCATTCTGCACGCCTAGCCGACCTCCTAAACGGCTAATCCCGCTCTATTCACAGCCTGGGCTGGCTCGGACCAAATCCACCCACTGACACAATTGGCGCTGCAGCCTGTTGAGCGGAGGAATGCAGCAACAAGTTCCCTTTGTGGCATTCCACACACCATTATGCATGGTCCAACATCACATGGCAGGCCTACATACCAATCTCAATCATATGAGTTAACAGAGTGGAAATGGATATCAAAAGTAGGCCTGGAGTCTGGATACAATAACTAAAAACAGGGTCAATTTTCCCTTCCTTTCATGCTACATAAACTTCCAATAATAATGAGCACTCTTATTGAATTCATGTCAAATCCGAAGCCGGGGAGTGTGGAGAGAGGATATTGTTATCATAAGTCAGACTGGAGGAACAGGGAGAGGGACCAGCTGGTCTGCTGGAGCAGGGCCAAGCAGCAGATGTTTCAATGGGCGTGTCACTCTGGGCTGGAAGCATGTGTTGCATACACCAAGGTAACGCAATGCAGTGATCATGTGCCATGCTGCCAACCCCTACTGCGAGATAATGGCTTATCAGAGCAAAAATATTAACTAAACGGTGGAGGGACACATCACATATGAGGTCAGATAAAGAAAAAAATCCAATTTCATCCTTACTTTAAGGAAATGTAGGTGGGCAAATAGAGAGAAATGCACATATTTTATATTTTTTCCGATAAGGAATATTATTGAAATAGCCGGGAGAAGATCCATTATAGTAACATGCTTCTCTAAACAGAAACGCCATATATATATGTTACTGACCTGATGAGTCGGTGTGAGACTCTGAACCGGAGGACACTTGCTTCTTGCATCCACCGTTTACCGGGAAAGTGAGCACCGCAGCGGGGTCCACACAGTCCGCAGCCAGTCCGCTTGGAGCCGACGCTTCTGCGGGGGCACCCTGCTGCTGCCTCCCCGGGGAAGCAACCACAGAGGCGGCTGCTGCGGCGACGACTTTAACACCGGCCCCCGTCCCGGGACAGGATGCAAGTCTCTCCCCTACAACTCTCTGCAGCTGCTGTCCGGCGGAAAACCCACTCCACATACAGTCCTGGATAATAATGGAGCTGAGGTTCCCATAAGAGTCATTGGAGGTGGTCAGCTTGCAGGGGATTTCCTGCTGATGTTGCTGCTGCTGCTGCTGCTGCTGCTGCTGCTGCTGCTGCTGCTCATCGTCCTGCCCTAAAAACTGGGACACCCACTCCAGTTTGTCCCCCAGAGACGGGCAGAGCAGCCCGACCCGGCCGGACCCCTCCACTGCCCGGATAGGGGACATGGGCGGGGTCGGCACCAGCTCGAATTTCTTCCATATGTCCTCACTAGGCGCTGTGGACTTGAAGAAATCCTCATCCGGGTCGTGGTGGTCGTCGTAGAAATAATGTTGGTAGTGGTCGAGGTGCTCCATGTCCCAGTTTTCATACCGAGGCGCGGTGGAGCTAATGCCCGGCATCAGGGCTTACAGGCGGGGGGATGAATCACACCCTGTTCCCTCGGTCTGCGGAGAGAAAGAGCCAACAGTGTCACAACCGAGTCTTATTCTCATCATTATAAATCACAGACATGAGGATTTGGTGCCATGCAGCTTTTTGTTCTTTTATTTTATTTGAGGAAATATGTAATTAGCCAATTAATGGTAGAAAATAGTCATTATAAAAAGGTTTAAGACTAGAGAACCATAGATGTGTGGAACAAAACGCTGGTGACACACAGACTATCTTTACACAAAGTTACAGTTAAACTACTCTGTGCCGTTGCTGAGAAGTACAAGTTTCGCAACAGTCTTTCATTACATAACACTGCTTTAGTAGTATACTGACAGCAAGAGGAGAGCAGTTTTTTGTTTTTTTTCTGCTGACTGCTTGGCAGAAAATAGGGAGATTAAACTAGAATTAAATAGATTAATTGGATAGACAGGTACTCCTCCTGGCTGCCAATGAACCTGTGCAGACGGCGGTGTCGTATGTAAAGTAGTGTATTTAGCTCCTCCCGGTTCAATTCCTCCTTGTTAAGCTCAGAGAAATCAGCTGCGACTCAAAATCAGGTAATTAAGCAGCAGCAGTCACGGTGGGAAAGCCGCAAAAACATCAACAACTCCGCGTGAAACCTGTCCTTATTCTATGCCTGTGTGCTAACATGCCTCTAAGGAAAAGTTGCTGTATAATAAAAAATAAAAATAAAGGGTTTTACCTGGTGTTGGGAGTGAAAACCCTGCCCGCGTCTTCATAGATCCGCTGGGCGCAGTGTAAGGTGTCCAAACCAAAATACAACGACTCCTCTTCCTCAGATGTAAAGGTTTTAAATTATCCAATGGGCGTCTTTTTCCGGTTTTTAACAGTGTTTGAGGTAAATGGTCGCAGTACCCACCGCACAGAGGGCTGGATGTGCTTCGGTTGTGGTCACTTTCTTTGCAGACTACTGCACTATATGATCGGGGGAAAGGAGAGTTGGCTGTTATGCATAAAAGGGCGGGTCGTAGTAGTAGAGCCACGCCTGCAGCTTAAAGGCACAGCACCACATATTCAGTGTATGTGTGAGGCACACACTGGAGGAAGACATGCATGCAGAGGGACTCCTGTGAGAGCAGTGGGCATTATGTGACACTGATTTCATAAGGTGACACTCCTCTGCTTTTGCAATAATTATGCAAACATAATAACAACGTGTGTGAGTGTGTGGGCGTGTACACCATGTGTTTATGTATCATGCTGCATAAGACAGGTTGTGATAAGATCCTCTAGGGAGAGAAGTGTTTGTTCTGTTTCTTGTTGCTTTTACTTCACTTACTTTTATTTTATGGATTGTTGTAATTGTTTTGTATTGACTTTATCTTTTCTGACATGTTTTATTATATTTTTAGATTACAGCTTTAAGCCTGTCCAGTGAAATCCATGTATTTCCAGATTTTTTTGTTTTCCAGATAAACTGAAGGCTGAGGTGTTCCTTTATGTGTTGCCCTACTTCTTAAAGGAATGCTTTTCCCACACAATGATGATTTTGTATTAATTACTCACCCAGTTTTACCACTACAATACTGCTTTGTTGTTTTTACAATACATCATTTCTTGCATTCCTAGACTATGAGCGAAATATCCTAAAAAATTAGAAAATACTTTACATTGAGATAAAATTGGGCCACATTTAACAACAGTTAAACCATATCAAAACATTTATAAATGGTGACACCACTCATGCAGTATATCAATGTCTCATTGTAGTTCAGTCCAAAATAGGGACTTGGTTTGGGATCCGGAGGGTTGACGGTTCAAGTCCTGATGACGTGGTGGATGGCCTCATGGGCCCTGTGGAGGCTTCTGTGGAAATCACCTAACCCCCAACTGCTCGAGGTGTTCAACCATAGCCATAATTGCATGCAGGTCTTGTATGTGCATGTGTGTATTTACAGACCTATTTGTGTGATAATAACAGAGTGAAAATTGAATTTCGCCTCGAGGGATTATAAGAGCATGTCTTCCTTTTGTTCTTTTCAGTCATTTACACATTTTTGTCTATGTGGAAGCATATGAAATAGCACGGTTTTAGCGAAAAGTGGGATGTATTGTGTGAGTTATTTATATAGAACTCCTCTTGGATCAACCAGAGAAACATTGTCAGAATTCTTCAGCAGGGAGTTTTTTTCTGAGCTCATAGAAAGTTGACCTGTTAGAGATATGTGGTTTTCACAGAACAATGACGCCAAATATTATGAACTTATAGAATATGATGCATTGCCGTGTATAAAAGACTAAACCTAAACATTTGCAGCAGTCAAATGCATTATCTGATTTTAAACATCATCAATAAACATCATACAAAAAAGTACACTGACGGAGAACATTGTACTGCACAATGAGTGCTTTTATTTAGAAAATGTGAAGAAACTCATACTTACTCAAGTAAGGTTTTAATGTGCAGGACTCTCATTTTAAAGGGAGTATTTATTTTCATAGTGTAGTAAAGTATCTTCTTCCACCACTGGTGTGTGTGCATGTGTGTGTGACGGTCACACAGATTTTGTGTGGACATATGGCTGCAGTATCTGGTGTCCGCCATTCATCTCATAGTCTCTGTAATCAATATGACGCTTATGATGTAGAGACCCCCCCTGAGAGAGTCAATATGGAAGCAACGCTCTGTGCCTGCCATGTCATGTGTGTGTCACCTCAACAGCTGCACACACACACACACACACACACACAGAAACACACACCAACAATGCTGACTCTTGTGTTTCTTGTCATATGAAACCCTCTCACTCTGCCTTTATTTTATATCCATGAAACTATTCTGCAACAAACTTTGGCATGCTCGCTCTGGAGGATGGTAATTGAGAAACATCCTTCCTTTGACTGAGTTCCCCCTCCATCTTTTCTGAGAAGCAGACACCGTGAAATCCATGTCTGTCCACCTCATCTTCCCATCACCCTCTTTTCCTCATCTTCTGTCACTCATCCTCTATTCTTCCCTCCTCAGTTACACTCTTTACCCCCACCCTCGCTCGCCCCCCTCTTGAGCTTTTATTCTCAGTCACCCCTGATCAAAAAGATCTTGACCCTACATGAAACAGGGAGACTTTAGAGGGGTTATATCCTCCATTTCCCAGGAGAGAGCCTACAAAGACACAGAACTAACAGACTGGAGAAACAGAAGCGGCAATCTTTCAGTTTCCCCATCTGTACCACTTTCTCTTAGCTCCTGGCACTCCTGATCCCCTCTTTTTTCTCTATATATGCGCTTTTATCTCCTTCCTCTCTGTCTCCTGCCTTGTTACATACTTTGAAATGCTTAAAGGTAGGGTAGGTAAGTTTGAGAAACCGGCTCGAAAGATAAGTTTGTGCACAGATGGAAGGCTGACAGGCAGGTAGGCCATCCAGTTATTTTAGCCGGGCCGGCTAAAATGATTGGTCGTACTTTTTACAGTATTACGGCTTCCACAGATGATTTTTTTTAATGGATTTTTTGTCAAAGCACTTAAGATATTCATTGCTATCGGGATGTTAAGAGCATTCCATGGAATATAACAAAAAGTGTATCTCGAGCCAGTTTCTCAAACTTACCTACCCCACCTTTAATCTTCATCCCAGCCTTTGAATTAATCATCACAATCAGTGATTCTGCAGCACTGTTCTCCCACTCTGGAAACTTTTATCATCAACTGCAAACCCTTTTATTCCCCCCGAGAGTTCTCCTCATTCATACTGGTCGGTGTGTACATTCCACCACATGTGCAGGAGGCACAGAGCACACTTGCCGACCAGATACTGTGTGTGGAGAGGACCTATCCGGACTGCCTAGTTATTGTTCTTGGTGACTTTAACAAAGGCAACCTCAGCCACGAACTCCCAAAATATAAACAGTTTATTAAATGCCCCACCAGAGAGGGGAATATATTGGATCACTGTTACACCACCATCAAGGGAGCCTATCACGCCGTCCCCCGCGCTGCATTGGGCCACTCTGACCACACCATGGTTCACCTGATTCCTGCATACAGGCAGAAACTCAAGCTGTGTAAGCCTGTAGTGAGGACAGGCAGTGGAGCAGTAAAGCTATGGAGGAACTTCAGGCGTGTTTGGACTGTACTGACTGGGACATGTTTAGGACTGAGTGCCACTCAAAGTCTGGATGAATATGCAGAGGCTGTGACGTCATACATCAGCTTCTGCGAAGACAGCTGTGTACCAACACGCACCAGGGTGAGTTTCAACAACAACAAGCCCTGGTTCACACCAAAACTGAAACAGCTAATAGATTGCAAAAGGAGGAGGCGTTTAGGAGTGGAAGTACGTCTTTAGCAAGGCGGTGAGAGATGCTAAACGACAATACTCTGGGAAACTCCAACATCAGCTCTCAGCAAACGACTCTGCTTCTGTTTGGCGTGGTCGTAAGACAGATCACAAACTACAAGCCAAAACCCTCCCTCTCCGTGAACGACCGACGCCTTGCAAACGATCTGCAGTTCTACTGCAGATTTGAAGACAGAGAGTTCAGTCCTGACACCATCCCCCATGACACCTCTCAACAGCTTCAGTCTCACACCTCCACATCCCCCTCCCCTTCAGTATCTATCTCCCCCGACACATCAGACTCTCTCAATTGATGAAAGGGATGTAAACAGACTATTCAGAAAACTCAATAGCAGAAAAGTGGCTGGCCCTGACAATGTCTCCCCCTCCACCCTGAAGCTCTGTGCTGATCAGCTGTCTCCTGTGTGTACTGACATCTTTAACACCTCACTGGAGACATGCCACGTCCCAGCATGCTTCAAAACCTCAACAATCATCCCGGTTCCCAAGAAAACAAGGATCACAGGACTAAATGACTACAGACCCGTCGCCCTGACCTCTGTGGTTATGAAGTCCTTTGAGCGCCTTGTCCTGTCCCACCTGAAATCCATCACAGACCCACTCCTGGACCCCCTGCAGTTCGCCTACAGAACCAACAGGTCTGTGGACGACTCTGTCAACATGGCACTTCACTTCCTCCTCCAACACCTGGACACACCAGGAAACTACGTCAGGATCCTGTTTGTGGACTTCAGCTCCGCCTTCATTACATTACATTACATTGCATTTAGCTGACGCTTTTATCCAAAGCGACTCACAATAAGTGCATTCGACACCTTCAACACCATCATCCCGGCTCTGCTGCAGGACAAGCTCTCCCAGCTGCACGTGCCCGACTCCACCTGCAGGTGGATCACAGATTTCCTGTTTGACAGGAAACAGCACGTGAGGCTTGGGAAACACGTCTCTGACCCCCGGACCATCAGCACCGGTTCCCCTCAAGGCTGCGTTCTTTCACCTCTGCTCTTCTCCCTGTATACCAACAGCTGCACCTCCAGTCACCAGTCTGTCAAGCTCCTGAAGTTCGCAGATGACACCACGCTCATCGGACATCTCTGGTGGGGACGAGTCTGCCTACAGGTGGGAGATGGACCATCTGGTGACCTGGTGCAGGGACAACCACCTGGAGCTCAACGCTCTCAAGACAGTGGAGATGGTTGTGGACTTCAGGAAGACCGCAGCCCCACCCACCCCCATCACTCTGTGTGACTCCCCAGTAACTGCTGTGGAGTCTTTCTGCTTCCTGGGCACCATCATCGCCCAGGACCTCAAATGGGAGCAGAACATCTGCTCCCTCATCAAAAAAGCACAGCAGAGGATGTTCTTCCTGAGGCAGCTGAAGAAATTCAACCTGCCAAAGACGATGATGGTGAACTTCTACACCTCCATCATCGAGTCCATCCTCATCTCCTCCATCACCATCTGGTACGCCGCAGCCACAGCCAAGGATAAGGGCAGGCTGCAGCGTGTCATCCGCTCTGCAGAGAAGGTGATCGGCTGTAATCTGCCATCCCTCCACGACCTGCACGCCTCCAGAACCCTGAGGCGGGCAGGGAAGATAGTGGGCAGGGAAGATAGTGGCCGACCCCTCCCACCCTGGACACAAACTGTTCACCCCCCTCCCCTCTGGCAGGAGGCTGCGCTCCATCGGGACCAGAACCTCTCGGCACCTGAACAGTTTCTTCCCCTCCGCTACCGGCCTCTTAAACAAGGCCCGGCCCCCCCGCTGACACTTTACCTCTGCCACATCGTAGACTATATGCATTACATTAATGCACACAATGTTCATACTCCTTACTGCACATATTCTTATTTCACATTTCATAGTTTATATTCTAAAATTCATTCATAGCATTCTATTTCCATGTAAATTACTGCTTTATTTAATTTGTATTGCTATTTAACTGTATTTTATTTTATTACGGTGTAAAAGATTTTGTGTTTTATATTAGATTTCTTGTTTTTTATATTTGATGTATGCACCATGACATCAAGTCAAATTCCTAGTATGTGCGAACCTACCTGGCAATAAACCTGTTTCTGATTCTGATTCTGATTCCGGAAAAGTCAACGGGCGTGAGCACCTGCTCCTGCAAATGAAAAGAGAAGAAATGTCTTTTTAGATAGTACATTAAGTGAGTTCAGTCCTCATAAGGAGTCCACTGTTTAAATCATTTATATGCACAAAAAGAAAATGCGTTTTCTTATAAACGCCAACATTTCACAGACATGTAAATGTGAATATGATTCTGGAGATGTTTTTTTCCTTGCAGACATGGATGTGCTGCGGTGGGGCTCCCAGGGAAATAGCTCATTTATAGTAATTCCCCTATGGATTAGTGAACCTTGTTTGCATGAAAATAGGAGAGGAAACTTGTGATGTGCGTTAAACCTCTGATCTATCTCAGGCTTTTTTTCTATCTCTCTAAAAACACCCATACAGTACAGACATGCCAGCGACAGTCTCTGAGGATTAGTGATACGCCATCACTCACGAGGTACCAATTAAACTCACAGAATAGACTGTCTGATGAAGATGATCTGCACTATGCATACTAATATATAACATACTGGTGCTGGTGTGAAACTAAAAGCAATTTTATTTTAACACAACATACAAGACTTCGGGAAATAAGCTAATTTGTTTTCTTGTTGAGAGTTAGATGAGAAGATTGTTATTACTCATATCTGTCGGGAAATATGAACTTACAGCAGTCTGATAGCTTAGCTTAGCACAAAGAAAGAAAACAGTTAGCCTGGCCAGAGGTTTAAAAAAAAGTCAGGCTCCTACTACACATCTTCCGTTATAGGCTGAAAACCCAACTGTTTTCTGCCATGATCACTTTCCAGAGATGTACAATCCTGTCTCATTGTATGTATCCTAAACTGAACTTCTCCTTTAACAGACAGCAACTATCACAAAACGTTACTTGATTGTTTTTCACATATTTTATTGCAAGACATGGGAATTACAGGTTTAGCATCTTGTTAGTTTGTCAGAAGATTTCTCCCTGAATCCAATTATTATTTAATTATGTGAGTTATTATAACACTCACATGTTTTACTTTCAAACTTCACCTGCAGCCTTTTCATATCATACTGTGAAAATAATTGTGTTTCATTGTACTATTACGTAGTGACTTCTAATCATAACATTAAATTAGATTACATAAAGCCACAATGATCCCCACGGGCTGGTGCAGCAGCAGCAAAGTGTTTTTATGATAAATGACTTTATTATACTGCGGATGATAAAAGAAAATGATAAAGTGAGTGTGTGTGTGTGTGTGTGTGTGTGTGTGTGTGTGTGTGTGTGTGTGTGTGTGTGTGTGTGTGTGTGTGTGTGTGTGTGTGTGTATTAGATGTGCATATGATCAGATTCACACATGGATGTAATACAGAGAAATAATCCTGCACACATTGTTAGCTTTTACATTTCTTCAGATAATAAAACAAAAGTAGTGCAAACACAGAAATAAAACATCCTGCAGCTTGCTTGACTCTCTGTTACTTTATTAAATATACAAAATAAAACCTCCTCTGACAGGAATATTAATAATTACATAACAGGTTGTGACTCATTATGTGTAAAGAGATTATTTATTGCACTGAAGTAGGGGTGTAAGGATGGGTGGAGCTGCAGTGATGAGTGATTTTCTGGCTCGTAAGGTGGAGAGAAGAGACGACAAATGGTGACCCCCCGTCTTCCTGGGTCATCTCTCCACCCGCCCCCTGCTCCAGCCGACCCTGACCTTCCAGACTGATCAATGAACACCTAGTCTGGGTCCCGCCCATCAGTGTGTGTGGTGTGTGTGTGGTGTCTGGGCCTCCACAGGTTCGCTTCATGTAATCTGGGAGCCCGGAGAGGAAAAGTGACAGCTGATACCCACTGCATGGTGTTGACCTCCCACTGACACATTAACCACACACACACTCACACACACACACACACACACACACACACACACACACACACACACACACACACACACACACACACACACACACACACACACACACACACACACACAGTAAGAGAGAGGATTGCCTTTCAGTCCAGATGCTCATAACATCGAGTTGCTCACACACACACACACACACACACACACACACACACACACACACACACACACACACACACACACACACACACACACACACACACACACACACACACACACACACACAATTCCTGTTTGGTGTTGTTCTCAGCAATAAAAACAGTTACAATTACAATATACTTAAGGTACAAATCATATCATTAAAGAGGCCCTATTATATTTTGTGTCATTGTGACATGTCTCCATGCTTTAATGTTCAAAAAGCTCTTTGTTGTTCTCATACTGCCTGTGCTGCAGCACCTCTTTTCACCCTCTGTCTGAAACCAGAGCCTAGTCTGCTCTGATTGGTTAGCTAGCCGGCGCTGTTGTGATTGGTCAACCAGAGATTTCCCGCCCCTTATCACGTACAATGTGTCGGATCGCTAGCCCCCCTGACACACCAGGCAGTCACCAGAGAACTCGCCGACGTCCAACACCGACAGATCCATCGACGAGTTCTCCTGCGTCTAGGCCGTGTGTCGCACTGAAATACACCGCTTTACTTCAGCCGAGCACGTACGAACTGCGCATGCGTGAGTGGCAATAAGTGCCCTTACCAGCAGGCGGTGGTAGTGTGTATTCGTCATTCAAAATAGGCAACAACCGGAAGAAAGAGAAGAAGAACAGACTGTGATATAAACAAACAGCAAATAGCGGGTGTGTTCCATTTTCAGTCTTGTCCATTGAAAACATGTATCGTGCGGCACTGGGGATATCAGCCATTGGAGTGTTGCTTGTGCAACACATTATCAAGAAACAGTATCTCAAGAGGCAGAAGCGACGAATAACGAGAAACCGCACTAAATGGGTGAAATCGTGGATACTGCAGCGAGAGGCTCATGGGGCTTTCCCGAACCTGTGTCGAGAGCTGGAGTTACATGAAAAGCCAGATTTCCGAAATTTTGCTCAGCTTTTTCCTGTTCAGTTCCACATGTTGGAGGAACTCCTCACTCCAATCATCCAGAGGGAAAACACGAACTACCGGGATTGCATCTCCGTGGGGACACGTTTGATGGTTACGCTGCGATTTTTGGCAACAGGTATGCAAGCTAAAGATGTTGCTATATTTGAAATTGCAGCCAGCACTTTGTATATTATTGTATATTGTGCTTTAGTAGTAATACCGCAGTGTAATGTAGATGTACTAGTGTAAATACAAAACCAAAGTACCAAAGTACTGCTTGGTTGCTTGAGAAATTACCAAGGGATCAATAAAGCGTTATCTTCTTCCTATAATAATGCATGTTAAAATATTTCATTATTATATGTTGTATCATTTGTCTGAATCTTCATAGTACTTAAAGTAATCAACTATCTTGTAAACTATAACCTGTAGTTTTGTAGCTAATGAGTGTTTTGTTCAGCTGCTTGTGTAGATAACTCAGTTATGTGTTTGTTAATATTTGCAGGGGAAAGCTTCAGGAGCCTTTCCTACCAGTTCCGAGTGGGAGTGTCAACCATCCGGCAATTCGTTCCAGAGACCTGTACAGCCATCTACGAGGTTTTAAAAGAGAAATACCTGAAGGTATGTGTGGATACTTACTAGTTTTACTGTGCAAACGGTATGTAATACAGTGAGGTCTGTAGGCATTTGAACAGCAAATGTTTGGTTTGCCATATGAAACATGGCTCTTAAAAAATATATGTTTTGTTTTTCAGTGCCCAGACACAGTGGAAGAGTGGCAGCAAGTAGCTGATGGATTCCAGGCTCAGTGGAACTTCCCAAACTGCCTAGGTGCCCTGGATGGGAAACACATCAACATCCGCCCCCCTCCAAGAACTGGATCAACCTACTACAACTACAAACATACATTTTCCATTGTGCTAATGGCACTGGTCGACAGCAACTATAAGTTCTTGTATGTCGATGTAGGTTGTAATGGGAGGATTTCAGATGGTGGTGTGTTTGGTGGATGCTCACTGCAGGATGCCTTGGAGAATAGGACATGCAACATCCCTGCACCTGCACCACTTCCTGCTTCTGACGAGGCGGTTTGTTACCACATTGTGGCAGATGAGGCATTTCCCCTGAAAGAGTACCTCATGAAGCCCTATCCGAACCGCAGGCTAGCTGTAAAGGAACGCATCTTCAACTACAGGCTGTCGCGGGCTCGGAGGGTGGTAGAAAATGCCTTTGGCATCCTAGCCAACCGTTTTCGGGTCTTCCTAACCACCATAAACATTCAAGACACTGCCAAAGTGGAGGCCATTGTTTTGGCTGGCTGTGCTCTGCACAACTTCCTGCGCACAGAGAGCTGTAGCGCATACATGGCGGGAGTTGTTGACCAGGAAGGACCCGATCATGAAACTGTCCCAGGAAGTTGGAGACAAGACCCTGACCTACGGCAAGCCACCCTGCCACCCACCACCAATAACTCAGCTCGAGCCAAGCAGCACAGGGATGAACTGTGCCAATATTTTAACGGTATTGGTGCAGTGCCTTTTCAGTGGGATAAGATATAGTACCATCTTTTTCTCTCCTGGTGGTTTGGCTCATAAAGGGGTTGTGTTGTGATATTATCCTCCAGCTTTGTGAAAGTCTATTCTTTGAAAGCAGATTTGGGTTCTCTGTTGATAATAGCTCATTCTGATGTTGTGTTATGTGTGTCTGAAGGTACAAAATAAATTTTTGCATTGCCTATCCTGCTATTTGTGTTTATTATTTTAATCACACAGCGATAAGAAACAATAACTATGTGCCTACATAACTGTCAGTTGCAGCCCTAGCATTAGTATTGGTTATAGTAACAGCTACAACATTTAAATACTTCTAGGCAGATTGAGGAGGAGAATGGGAGAATGAACAGAGGGGCAGAGACATCCATCTGAATAATAATAATAACTTTATTTGTATATCACCTTTCATACAGGGGATTGCAGTTCAAAGTGCTTCACATCAGTAAAAAATAAGACATAAAATCTGTGTAAAACAAGCAGCAAAGCATAAAGTGGGATAAAATAATGCAGATATATTATATCAATATATCGATATTGTAATCCCAACAGCCCACCTTGTTTATGGTTTGATTCAGTTTAGTAGAATATAAAATACATGAATGATGAAAATGAGCACATAAAGTGCAGACACACTATACTATTCACCTGCATAGTCTTATGAATTATGGCTTCTATATTTTGCTATAATGTATTTTAAAGCAGAAATACACATCTGTGCCGTGTTTTCTTTTAAAACCAAACTGGTTGTCAGCTGTGGTAATATACCTTTCCAGCCTATCCAACATGGTCAATACAAAAGGAATGTGATCTGTAGTGGCCAACTCATATCAAAAGTCAATGTTGTCAAGAGAAGCGTGTGCATCAGCTGTGCATATACAGTGATCAAGCCATTATACAGTATGCCATGCTTCACTAATATATGTAAAGCTTTTATCAGGTATTAGAGATTTACATGACAGTATGAGAATATTATCGTCAAAAAAAATATAGTAAACATTTGCCCAACCGAGAGTTATCATCCGAAATGTCAGCATTGAAGTTCAAATGAACTGCGGTAGACAGTATGTCATGTACTTAGATACTGTACTTAAGGACAATCTTGAAGTACTTGAGTCTTAATCCTGCAACTTCATACTTATGCTCCACAACAGTTCGATGATGAAGAAACCATCATGTCTGAAAGGCTACATGTGAATAGAGGGGCAGAAAACCGTCTTGGACATTTACATTTCAATCTTGAAGTACTTGAGTCTTAATCCTGCAACTTCATACTTATGCTCCACAACAGTTCGATGATGAAGAAACCATCATGTCTGAAAGGCTACATGTGAATAGAGGGGCAGAAAACCGTCTTGGACATTTACATTTCAATCTTGAACAAAGAACAGCGGTAGACAGTATGTGATGTACTTAGACACTGTACTTAAGGACAATGTTGAAGTACTTGAGACTAATCCTGCAACTTTAAGGCCCTGCTCCACTCCCATTCAGTGTACTTTATACTGCGCTACATTTATTTGATAACTTCACTTAACTTTGAAGATTCTGAACACTACAAAATGTAATCAAGACATATTTTATCATGTATTATTATAGGTTAAGATAAAATGTTATTGATCCCATGGTGAATTTCCTAAGCTACCCAGCAGTATATGATGTAATTTAAATCAGCTCCTCCACTTCAGCTCTCTGAAGCAGAAATAAATCATTCTATGTTGTGTTATGTAATGGCTGTAGTATGAAGGTACGAAATAAAGTTTTGCAGTTTAGGTAGAAAGTGGTTTATTATCCAACAATATAATAAAAAAAGTAAACTATCTACAAAAATACAATACAATAAAAATGCTATGCAATACAGAAAAAAAAATGTTATTGCCACAACTGTCTGTAAAAAGAATTAGACATTTTAAAATGAACTTTAAAAAAACAAAACATGTTTAGACAACACAGTTAAATGTCTAGAGATTTCTGTATGTAGTCGAGGTTTGAGTTCCCTCTAAGTGCCGGAAGAAGGCATTGTCCACGGTATTCAGGAATGGTTGAATCTCAGGAGGTGCCAACATCCGCAGTCTGTGCTCAAACACTTGGGCATGGGCCGTGAATACGTCATTCACTCTACTCGGGGACAACTGTGCCAGAGTGTTGGTGATCCCATGCAGCAATGTTTGTGATTGGTCGGCGATGGACTCATCCCGCGAATCCTGCAGCATCCTGCGCTTCGCCGGAGTCATTCTATTGCTGGGTGTGCTTGGCCTCTCTCCGAGCGGTGACGGTGAGGGTGCCGGCGCCGGTGTGTTGCAGATGTTGGATTCTGCCAGGGGAGTGCAGGGCTCAGCATCAATGTGGAAGGAATCCTCAGTGGTGCTGGACATGCTGGTTTCAGTGCTGGTGCCACCGAGGGGTGATTCTGCAGCCCCCGGACGTTCCTTAAAAAATGTTATATAAATTCACAGTTAGTTGGATTTAATACCATGGATTCTTAAAACTGTTTACTAAGCATTCATAACAAAACAATACCCTGAAATGTGTGTGCCATTAGTTCGGGGTGTGGTCAAGTGTGAGAGGCACATTGTAGAAACATTGTGATGGCTCTATTCAGATGCTAAAACGTACTTCTAGAAGATTCAGAACACTACAAAAATATAATCAAGACATATTTTATCATGTATTATTATTATTATAGGTTAAGATAAAAGCATTATTGATCCCATGGTGAATTTCATAAGCTACCCAGCAGTATATAATGTAATTTAAATTAGCTCCTCCTTTACCAGCTGCAACATTAAGGTGATGATCACATCAATAATTATAATACAATAATATATATATATATTATTCTGTTATTGTTATATTTACCACTGTAACCACCACATGAATGCAAATAATGTTTTTGTAATTGAAAGAAGCAAGAAACACGTATTTGTACTCAACAAATAAAATAGTTACCGTGAAGGTGAGGTTGGAAGTACTCTCCTTCCTTTTGGTGAAAGGCTCCAGAAACTGCAGCCTGTTCAGGAACCACCTTTGTCTGCCGGTCATTGGCGTAGCAGAACTACCCGAAGAGGCAAGTCTCCGGTACCGGGTGTACTGGGTTCGCATAGAATCCCATTTCTTCCGCAGCTCTTTCTCTGAAGCACACAAATAAAGGATGTAAGCATGGTGGCTCAAATCATATCTATATGCAGTGCCAAACAAGTAGCAACAGCTACCAACAAGATAACAACAAAACACAAGGTTGAAATAACAAATTACATTTCACGTACACTGGCAAAGAATAAAAAACCAACAGTTTCTGCTCAAGAGCTCAATTGATGAAAAAAGATAATCTTACCTGAGAAACCAAGTTGCGATTCTATCTCTCGCCAGAGTCCCGTTTTAACGATTCGATTTGAGTATTTAGCCTCTGTAATATCATACAGAGCTGGCCTCTCCTGGATCAAAGTGATGAACAGGTCTTCGATTGCTTCATTCCAGATCGCCATGATGATCAATACACCGATGAGATGAAAATGAATAGCCATCTGTGTGTGTGTGCCTTCTTCAATCATTTGTTTACGTCCCTCACTTCTGTTTCGCTTCTCATTCGCTAGCTGAACAGCCAATCAGAGTGCTTTCTTGGCCCGATAGCTTGTGGTCGACAGCCGGCCGATTCAACATGTTGAATCGGCCGGGTGTCGATCGTGAAAGGCCAAATAAGGCGTGTCACGGCCGAGGGTTCGGGACACACCAAATTGACAAGGAACCCGTTTTCGCCCAACAAGGCCATACGGCCGATATCGGCCTGGTGTGTAGGGGCCTTAATAGAAGCGATAGTGTTGCATAGTGATGTCACTATGTTACAGAAGTAAACAAAGGAGTCCAAGGAGGCGTTTCAGGCAGGGGGGCGAGTGTGTGGGAGAGAGGGAACACAGGGATTTTAGCCTTTGCGGACCATTTTCATCTATTTAAAAATGACAGGGATTGGAAAACCTCCAAAAAGCATAATAGGGCCTCTTTAAAAATTTATATTTTTAGTAGTAGTCCCTTCTCCTATAATTGGTCAATTTTAACCTGGTAGATTACTTTGGTTTAAAGGTAGGGTAGGTAAGTTTGAGAAACCGGCTCGAGATACACTTTTTGTTATATTCCATGGAATGCTCTTAACATCCCGATAGCAATGAATATCTTAAGTGCTTTGACAAAAAATCCATAAAAAAATGTCATCTGTGGAAGCCGTAGTACTGTAAAAAGTACGACCAATCATTTGAGCCGGCCCGGCTAAAATAACTGGATGGCCTACCTGCCTGTCAGCCTTCCATAGTTGCACAAACTAATCTTGTGCCCTCATTGGTCATGTGCGCGTTCGTGTGTGTTGGAGGAGGGGCTCTGTAAGGAAGTGGCAGATTTTCTCTGGTTGTGTATTTTCTAATTCTAGCGATCTGGAGCCGGTTTCTCAAACTTACCTACCCTACCTTTAAGTGCCTGAAATAAGGATTAACACAAGCTAAAAAGGAAATATAAAGTACATCCCACTTACCTTTAAAACAGCAACATATACAATAAAAAAAACACTTCTGTTACACCCATTCGTTAAAACATTTGACACATTAGGTTATCCAGGAACATGTATATGGGGGGATGATGCACCCTGCAGTCATCCATGCATTAATTCATCATGACTCATGCATTTAGGCCTTACTTAAAGGAGAAGTGTGCAGCATTAATTGGCATCTAGCAGTCGGGATGCATCTTGCACCGAATTTTGCTCGGCTTATCACTACCTTTACAAGTGTTTCCCAAAGTCTGACGTAGGAATGGTAAACTCCACGGAAGAGAAGCAGCTCTCTATGCAGATACGAAGGGCTTATTTTAAGCTGACAAAAAGCGTCTTAGTTTCAGGTAGTTACACACTGAAGAAAACACATAACTTTTTATCAGAAATTCATCTTAATACTACACACTGGTCCTTTAATATGTGAACCCACTTTTAAAACTGTTACATAAAAGCCTTTTATTTCAGAAACTCACGATCATCTTTTATTTCCAAAACATTGTATTTGTTACTTTGGATGATCCAAAGAATGCACTGTGCTTTTTCTCAAGGACTTTTTATATGGTACGAGGAAGATTCAGTCAAATAATTCTCACACATGGAGGAATGCGTGGTATTCAGAGTAAGAAGGACACATACTGTACAGTTTGATGCTGTTGAATGTTTGTAATGTTTTTTCTTCAAACACAATCAAAACAATCAAAGCAACTATTTAAAAAATGTGTACTATGAATGAGTGTTTTAAGGGTATTAGAGCCTATTTTCTTCCTCATGATATTAGTTATACAGAGACATTTCAATTAAATGTAAAATGCTTTTTAACGACTTTCTCTTCAATTGCATTTAAATGTCCTTTTAATTTGGTAATTTTGCTAAAATATGCTAAATGAATTATTTTTGCACACCCTAAAACTAAAACAAATAATCCCTAAAGATGTCTTCTTCCAAACTTTAACTTTTTAATCATGAATATTTAATATTGGAGACACATTTAGGAGTTTTAGCTAAGCTATAAAACTGTGTATATTGCCTCTATGTGTGGGAGAATATTTTCCATTTAACCAGAAAAACAAAGCAGCACACCATTCATTTTTACTCCCTGCACAATATATTTTGCTCTATAATCTTTATATAGATGTTCCTGGGTCATGTTTCTGTACATAACCACCACGCGTGTTTTAAAAACCACAGCTGTGTGTCATTATGTTAGAAATTGATTTTAGACAAACAGCTAATGATTAGCAGTTATAGAAAAAGCCTCAAAGTGGCAGGCAATCCATTCAGCCTGATGAGAAAAGGACTGAACGCTGAAAACACAGAGTACCTCATTGCTTTTACATGTAACAACTAAAAACGTCATGTGTAGAGACAGGTAGATCTCCTTTCAAATGTGTGTGTGACTGCACAAGCACATGGAAACTGCCCAACACAAATCACACACACATCAGCATCACGGATTGACATGCTGTTGTTACTCAGTGTTACCCCTCTTCTTTCTTTGGTGACTTTTATTGCATTCTGGGTAGAAATCAATTGTGGAGGAACAGGCTGTCAGCACAGACTGTACCCTGGAGATACACAGAAAGAGAGGGAGGTAAAAAAGAAAGAGAGGGTGTGAGAAAGAGAGGGGTGTGTATGTGTGTGTCAGAGAGCAAGGGAATAACAAGTGTCTGCAGGAGATGGGGAGAAATTGAGAGGAATGCTGCTGTGTAAAATAATGAATTAGAAGGAGGTGTGAAGAATGTATTGGAAGAAATTAGAGTATTATGAAAGAGGAAGAGGGGGGAGACAAAAGGGGGAGAGAGAAGAAATAAATGATGGAGATTTAAGGAGGTGGACGGATGTCAGGAAGAGGGTTGAAGAAAACGGTGCAATTACATAACTGATCTTTGGCAGGGCGGTGTTATTGAGCTTTAATGAAGCACACACACTGACAGATGCACACACACTCTCTCACAGTCAACACAGAGTGCAGATAAACCCACGTTTATGCATACAATAAGTAGTAAATGAATACAAGACTGCTAGCGATTCCTCTGATAAACCGCCTGCTGCTTTGCATTTAGGTAAGATTACATGAATGCAAAATGTCTGGCAAATTATGTGTGTGTGTGTGTGTGTGTGTGGTGTGTGTGTGTGTGTGTGTGTGTGTGTGTGTGTGTGTGTGTGTGTGTGTGTGTGTGTGTGTGTGTGTGTGTGTGTGTGTGTGTGTGTGTGTGTGTGTGTGTGTGTGTGTGTAGATGCACTATTGCTTTGTGGTTTTCTTTAAATACAGCTTCTTAATGTCAGCCAGCTGTACAGCGGTTTTAAACTAGATGGGATAAATATTGCTCGATTCCCAAAGTCTTCGTCTAAATAATGCCTAATTTTATTAAATGGTGATTGCTTCTGGAAGTGATGGGGTGTAACTAAGCACATTTGCTCTAGAAAATTGTGTTAAAATGTGCAGTGCTTGTACTTTACTTGAGTATTTCGCCTTCATGCAACTTACAACTCAGAGGCAAAAATACAATAGTAGTACATTTCCTGAAATTAATCAAATATTTCACATCTTCAGTCTGCTAAATTAAAGGTGGGGTAGGTAAGTTTGAGAAACCGGTTCGAGATCGCTAGAATTTGAAAATACACAACCGGAGAAAATCTGCCACTTCCTTACAGAGCCCCTCCTCCAACACACACGAACGCGCACATGACCAATGAGGGCACGAGATTAGTTTGTGCAACTATGGAAGGCTGACAGGCAGGTAGGCCATCCAGTTATTTTAGCCGGGCCGGCTAAAATGATTGGTCGTGCTTTTTACAGCACTACGGCTTCCACAGATGACATTTTTTATGGATTTTTTGTCAAAGCACTTAAGATATTCATTGCTATCGGGATGTTAAGAGCATTCCATGGAATATAACAGAAAGTGTATCTCGAGCCGGTTTCTCAAACTTACCTACCCCACCTTTAAAGGATATGTTGTCCATAATATCATTAAATTGTTATTTTTTAGACTTATTTGTGAAATCAAGGGATTTGAAGTTTGATGCAAATGAACATATTTCAAATACAGAACATTACATTTTCCACTGTTGTCTTTTGTTGGGCTTTAACATGCGTAGTAATAATGTTTTAATTGAATATAATATAATTACCTTGACATTTAGGCATACGTACAGTCTGTCATCATCATTGGTGTTGATTAATAGCATATTAAGGAGGTAAAATCAACACTACATTAAGCATCCAATCAGTAAAATGCATCACATACATTGGGTAATATTAATCCAAAAACATCATATGTAATATTAAAGCATTAGTTACATGTCTTTTATTCGTAGTGTAGTATTTTCACTGTGTGGTTTGCTTCTGATCATCTGGACTTCCTGTAAGGTAAGCAATTATTGATGATGCAATGATAGATAATAGATGTTTTGAGTGCATGTGGTCAAAGCATCATAGACAGATAAGAACTTGTGCTGGTGACGGTGTGTTTCTACCTTGTTTGCATGTAATAATAGTATAGGCAGTACATGTCAAAGACTAAATATTATAAAAACATCTGTCTTCATAACATTTAAAGCTGCATGTACTGCCAACTGGGAGCAGTAAAAGCAAGCTGTAAACACAACACTGACATGCTGTCCCCCTATAAGGTTGATATTGATTGATTTGTTCATGTGAGTGTCCTGGACCATATGGTGTCCATGTGGATTAACACCAGAAAGCAACAACAACAACAAAGGCCACTCGACCAATCAAAACACACAGGTACAAATATTACATTTCCATGAATAAAAAAAGTTATTAATGGTGTCTTTTGTTGTTTTTTGGCTACACATCCAGCAGTCAATCGATAAATGAAATGGTAAAGTGATACGAGTAATGTTTTCCACCACCACAATTTAAATTCTGGTGTCACATTGAAGCCAAATGCAGCATCTCTGTGTCCCTGCACAGCTTTTGGTATATTGACCCCCCACTGTGTCCCCTCTGCAGCAGATCAGGACGTACTGTTCAGCACTGAGACATCTAGTGGTGAGAAATAATGCTTCTGACTGAGAGTAAACTCTGCAGGCGCACTGGCCTTGAAGCTTAAGTTATATCTGCACTTTTAAATTCCTGCATTGAACTCAATCTAATTCCATTTCTATGAGTTCTGTCAATATTGTAAGGAGGGAAATAGTTGTCAAGGCAGCAAGAAATATACATTTTTCAAAGTGCATGGCGAGAGCTTGGTGCTAATTTGTACAGGAATTCACAGGCAAAAGAAGTAGTTACGTCCTTGAATGTGCTTTCTGTACTGACAATGAGGAAGAACTCACTTGGCTTTTGAACACGGTGAAGATGTAACCTTGACGATCCGATGCAGAACAGTCTATGTGCAGACAGCAACAACCTGGCAAACACTTTGATGCAGAGCAGATGTCAAAACAACAGCTTGCACAGGAAAACAAAGCCCTCTAAAATAACATTCACACCATAAAACGACTTAATAAAACCCGTGCATTTTTAGACTGTTGAAGAAAATCTATTCAAATCTTGCTGTGATGTGACAGTGTTGACACAAACTTGTGCAGGCAACACATTTAAATCAACATTGTAATGTTTTCAATTATTCAAATTTGAAAGGTTAATGCAAAACTAGTTGCTTAAAGGGACAAACTCACGGAGAAATATCACCCCAGTTAACAATTTACCTGCTCTATGTAGCATTTGATCATTTTTAAACACATTGATTCGACTTCACAGCCTAAAACGGTGGTGATTTTGGTTCGTTTCATTGTTTCAGGCTTTGTTTTCAGCGGCAGCAAGCACCTTGTCTCACTGACAAACCCAGAAAGAAAAAATAAGGTGATATTTTGGTGATATATAGTGAAGCTTTTGGCAGCTGAGAAGCCATATATTTTCCTGAGGAGTTTGTGGAGACCTTCAGCATGTAACTGAAGTATTGGCCGGACATTTACTTGTCAATGTTATTAATGTTCCTCTGACGTTACTGTCATAATTTAAATTTAACACAATGCTAATTTACAGCTTTTGCAATCCCCCAATGGAACAAAGCTCATCAAATTAATTGTGGCCATGGATGTTTAAGTTGAGTGTTAAGGCAATATTTGGATTGGATTCAGGATTTTCATGAGCCCTGAAAATAATCAATCAATCAATAACATTGTTTTCCCTCGTGGGGAGTTGTTAAAGCTGCAGCATTGTGCCGATGTTAAACAGTTTCAGCCTTGGTTGATGAAACAAGATATAGCATTTCCCTTGTGTTTTCGTAATGAACAACACAAAGTGTGTCACGTGTGAGTGAGCCAATAGAGGAAAATCTATTGTATCTCAATTTTAGGATGAGTTCAAGCAACCTTTTTAAACAGCACTAAAAATATACCGCTCAAGGCCCTAGAAGAGAGCAACAGAAATCAGCAAAGCAGTAACAGTTCAATTCAAAGTGTGGTTCCCCTTAGTGTCAAATTTAACACATTAATTATGATAAATAATAAAAACATGTAATTAAATTGACATATTTTAGGCTATGTGATCCAACAGTTGGAAATAAAACACTTAATTGATTTTCTCATTACACCTTTTGATATTTATATTCAACTCTTACTCATGTGCCATAATATTTTAGGTTTTCTTTAGTTAAACTATCTACCCTTGAGGTCTTGTCAGTCTAAATATTGATAGGTTGTGATTGTTTGTGGTTAAATCAGCATATGCATATTTCTACCACCATTTCTACCAAGTTGTGTTGCCAGGACATAACATCTAGATCTACACTTTTCTTTGTCACGATTGTAGTTTCTGTTTCAGGTTAGTCAGATTCATGGTTTTTGTTTACAGTGGTTCCTTTATACCGCTCCTGAGCTGGTCTTTTAGCCTGGAGGCTGGAGAGGTGGGGATGTGTGGTGACCTACAGATGGGCGCTCAGACACAGATGGGCACAAACACACACACACAAACACACACACCAACACACATGCATACACACAAAGGGCCTTGTAGAGAGATCAAAAGAGGGAGTGTGGCTCTGGCTTGTCAGCGGAGAAGACTGATGGACGGAGGCATCTGTGATGGTTTGAGAGCGGAGGAAGTTGATGGATGAAGAGTATGTTATCAGTGACATCTTTTAAACCACTTCTTAAAACTCATCTCCTTATTTATTTAATGCCACTACTCGGCTTTAATCAGCCATTGTTGACCTCATGTTCTGAACGCCTTGTTTTGAAACCATGTAAAGCACTTTGTAGGTTTGGTTGGAAATGTGCTGTATAAAAAAGGTAATATCGCTATTATTTGCTTTTTCTATAACCTGTTTTTAACTCACTAATTATTTTGTATCTTGTCTTGCTCTGTAAAGCACTTTGGGCTGCATCTTGAATGAAAGGCGCCATATAAATAAACAGTATTATTATTATTATCTTCAACATCTCACTGAGTGAACAATATCTGGGTTTGCCTAATAAGTGCAGTAATACGGAATAATTTAGCATGATTAAAATACACATAGTAAAATACATTATTAGCTTTAAAAAAATGGTATAATTGCTCTCCTAGGCTTGACTGATCTCCTGAATTTCCATCGTGACAGCTTTGAGAAATTTGTTATTCAAATGAACTCACCCTGTCACTGTAGATTAGATGGGAAAACCACTTCTGTTTTCTTTCTCCTGTTCGAAATGTACAAGCTATAAACAAATTTGCCAACACAACAGCGGAGGATAAGTGGAGATGAGAGACCACCTCGCCTCATAATTATTTCTAATTAAGACTAATTGCCTTTTGAAGAGCGAGGGGTAATTCCTATTGGCCCTGTGGGTGTGATTTCCCACACAATGATGCTTCAAAACAAAACAAAGCTGTCGACACGCAGATCACTAGTTAGCATTGTCTCAGAGTACAGTACCCACTTTATTTCAGTAAACTGGGACACCGACCTCATTGCTGCTCGGAGGCCATTTATTTAGAAATGAAATACTGAGAGCATGCTTGCAGAGTAAGCATAAGATAATGAAACCAATAATCCACATTCTTATATTAACATGACTATTTGTATGGTAAAGACGTAGCCTGTAGAGATGAACCCACAGAAGAATTACCACAAAAGCTCAATGGTGCGATTTAGGGTCTTTCAGCACATTGTTTTGGTTTCCTGATCAGCCATTCTACTTATTTAGACAAAGCAGATGGATGTTTTCAGACAAAATAAGCTCTGAAAAAATATCACTGAATGCTACCTGCCCTACATCATTTCTAAGTGGTTTTAGATTATAAAAGTAATGGAAATGTTGCAACCTCTGGAGTTGGTAGAGGCCAAAAACATGTAAATGTTGGACTTTTGGTGACCAAACGGCCAGAAACACAACTCAAAACGAATGTAAAGACTTGGGTTTTAGGTTTAATTCTATTTTATTGCATCTCTGCTCAAGAAGGACAGATAAACTCAGGTGTGTCTCAGGTTTTGTGATCAGGTTTTCTTTTACATAGAGTGGTTTTCCTTATGCCCTCTTCACATGTGTTATTTGAAATGGATTAACTGTTGTGCTTTTGACAAAGATTGACACAATCCAGATGGAAGTAAACACTCACACACACTCTAACAAACATAGTGTCTTTGCATTTAAATGTGTTTTGCATCTTTAAAAATGTACCACCTTGAACTATGTGCTTTAGCAATACTGTTTATATATATTGTCATATCAACAGAGCTTCTTTCAATTTGAAAATATAATGCTCTATGTCAATGAAAACTCATGCAATCTCTTATCAGAATACTTTTATTCGTCCCACAGAGGGGACATTTGTTGTGGAAGGAGAGGGAAAATCAAATATTCTACTTGTGTAATGGCATGTGATCATTGTGAGAACACTTATCGCCTCCCAGCCAAAATACCAGTGCTGTAGGTATGATAACACTCCCATAGTCATGTTGTAGAGAGAGGCAGACAACATTGTGATGATGAAGTAGTAGTATAAACAGACTTTTTGCCTTCAATGTGGCTGCATCCCATTCAAAATAACTGGACGTTGGGGATTTCCTAAGAGAATTGTGGGTGTTCCTCATCATTGTCCAGCATTTGACGTAAGGTGTCCTCCCAATGACACATTGTGAGTGTTCAGCGCCCACACACAATATGCTGCAAAATACTTTATATTCATTGGGTCTGTTTGGGGTCCTCGCCTCGTTACAAAGACTCGCTCCTCACCTCCCCCTCCACCTCCGCACAGACACCCAGCGATTGTCTCTCACCGTCCCCGCTGAAGAAGAAGACACAATGGTTAACTTTCAACAATGCCTCCTCCTCCAGCAGCTCCTCCTCAAAGTGAGCCACTGTGTGTGTGTGTGTGAATGTGTGTGTGTATGTGTGTGAATCTTCCTCTTATTGTCCGCAGAACATATGGCCTTCTGACATGGCCGGCAGAAGGTCACAGTCTGAAGGAATTCAAATCATTCTGGGAATCTTTCTGCCTCCCTGCCTCTGTAACAAACTCAGTTGAAAAGCGCTCAGGCTTGAAAGTGCACACACACACACACACACACACACACACACACACACACACACACACACACACACACACACACACACACACACACACACACACACACACACACACACACACACACACACACACATTGATACAGGTCATTCAATACGACCTGATTCGGTTTAATAGACATGTGAAGCTAATAATCCCTGCCTAGTTAGAGCCTACTGTCACTGCATACTTGTAATATAACACTTTGTATGCATAGGTGGAAAGAAATAAAAACATTATTGTTGTTAATCATTCTGCTACTTATTTTTACCCTGATTGTGAACTTATTTGATTTAATTCAATGTTGACTTTCCTCTTTATTTAAAGGGGACCTATCATGCAAAATGCACTTTTGTACGTCTTTTATACATGAATATGTGTCCCCGGTGTTCCAGGGAACTCACCAAGTGTCAGAAAACACAACCCTCTCTATTTTCCTCCATACCCAAATCTCTAAAAAAGGGGCTGCAACGGATCTGATAAAAACTGATCCAGATTTGAACACTGTCCTGACGTCAGGACAGTGGCGCTACGGCTATTGGGCCAACTCCACCAATCAGGAGGAGACAGCCACGGCCATTGCCGTTCGAAAGCACTGGAGACGCTGTAGTACATATGCCAGGCCAGTAGATGGTGCTGTTCTCACTGAATCTGCCCAGAGCTAGAAATTGTCAAATTGAGCAAAATGAGGCATGGCTAAAATGCATGATCTGTTTGGTATTTTGAAAAAAAAAAAGTATAAATATGCCTTATATAGGTATGGTCCTACACTATATTATTCAAATATAGCATGATAGGTCCACTTTAAGCCTACGTTTTGTTTGTTTACCTTTCATCTTCAATGTCCCTTTGCTATTGTAACACTGTTCATTTACTCACTATATGGATAAATACATGATAAAGGACCACACTGGAAATGAGCTCTTGGGACTTTTTCTATTGTATCCTTTCAACAGATAATAAACAAAGCTATTGTGCCTCCTGGTGTGGCGGTGCATGTATTATTTATTTTCTACATCTTTCAATTTCAATCATCCAGAGATAATACACTATTATAGGCCTGTATGTAGTAACAGAATACATAATAATAATATGAACTTTATTTGTATAGCATCTTTCATTCAGGAGGCAGCAAACATAACAACAATATCAAAATTAAAGTTACAACAAAAAAAAACGGAAAGATTTTGATCACAATAAAACAATAATGAATTAAAAGCCATAATACTAAAATGAGAAGCTTTTGTAAAAACAATTCAGAGAGAGTTTGATTACATATATATATAAATACAATTCAACTTTAAATTACACTTCAAATTACTTAAACAGTTTGAGGACACTCCATATTAATTTAGATTTCATCTCATTAGGAATGACATTAAATCAAATCAAATATAAATGTACATCATGTTTTGTCTTCTGCAATAAAAACATACCAACGGTCCCAAACTGTATATAATGTGGTAAGTCACACACACACACACACACACACACACACACACACACACACACACACACACACACACACACACACACACACACACACACACACACACACACACATACACACACACACACACACGCACACACACACACACACACACACACACACACACACACACACACACACACACACACACACACACACACACACAGATTAGCCAGATGTTATCAGGAAGAGATATCAATGAGGAGCATCTTGTTACATCTTAACTATGGGGGGGGGGGGGGGGGGTTGGGAGGGACACACACACACACTACCCCTATTGTGATGCTGCTACCTTGGGGGAAGGGGTGTGGGGTAAAAGGTGGGGGTTTTGGGGTGGGATGGAGATAGAGAAATGCAAATGTTCTTATAATCTTGGCCCATTGTATGTGTAAGAAAACCAAAATGTTGGGGGTGAAGGGATGACAAAGAGATGAAGAAAACTGGGGGGATATTTAGTGTTGAAAAATGGCGGTTAAATTCTACGCTGGGTTTGGGTAAGGAGATGCTGGAGTGAGCAGACCCCAGGGAGAGGCTCTGGTGGTGGGCCTGGGTCTCTCAGGTGGTGGCCTCTTGCCTCGGGGGCTCTCCATGTGTCGTCCCCAACTGAAGACAGATGTCTCTGAAAGCCATTATTCAGCAGTGATACTGTAGAAGAAGAGGGGTAAAGTAAAAAAGAGAAGGAAGGGTCTCTCAACCCCCTCCCATGAACACCATGCGTTACATTAATCATGTGAGCTCATATTTCATTCTGTAAATTCACATCTCTGTATATTTTAACGCACAGCTCTGATATACTGCACATGTTTTGAGTAAATTGTCATATATTTATTGTACTTACATGTTTGTTATTTTTATATTTCTTAATTTGATCATGTTCACTTTTATTTTTTACAACTTAATTATTCTTAGTGTTGTTGGCACCATTGTACACTACAGCAAATTCCTTGTTTGTGTCAACAATTGGCAATAAACCTGATTCTAATATTGAATCTGGGAAGGATCTATGTTTTATATGTCCGCCAGTTAAATACATTATTCACCTTCAGACTCAGAAGAAGGCAGAATCAAACTACTAACATAGTGAACAAAGAGGCAAGCATACTTTAATATAGTGGAATAAGATATGTACATGTGGTAAAATAAATTATAAAAATAGTGGCATTATCATGTTATTATAATTCTGATGGGTTTGAGTCTTTTAGTTTTAGATCATTTTACATTTGGCGAATCAAATAAAGCAATTGTATATAGATATCATGATATGAGACTAGATCTCTCCTCAGTTTTCTGATATCGGAGCAAACGTGTCTTTCCTGGTTTCAACCGCTACGTTAATAAGGTGATGTTATTTTCTGAATTTAACACACTGTTTTATTATTTGTCTTTTTCCACAAAGCTTTAATACCTACATAAGACATGTTTGCTTATTACAAATCATTCTGTAAATATCTTTTTAAAGCACCAAGAGTCAATATCGCCTTCATATACCTATCGAGGTTTTAAGCAGAAATATCTTGATATTTGATTTTAGAGCCCTGTTTTATATCATTTCTTAACACACCTGATATTTACTGCGTGATGGAGTGTGTCATATAGGATCTAACACACACACACACACACACACACACACGCACACACACACACACACACACACACACACACACACACACACACACACACGCACACACACACACACACACACACACACACACGCACACACACACACACACACACACACACACGCATGCACACACACACGCACACACGCACGCACGCACGCACGCACACACACACACACACACACACACACACACACACACACACACACACACACAAACACGCACACACACACACGCACGCACACACACACGCACACACACAGCAAATGTTCATGTTCAGCTCGTTTCTTAACCTTGTCCTTCTTCTTTATAATCTCACTATAACCTGATCCATGGAAACATTGTCCTTGTCACATTCATGCCAGTAAAACATGTTGATTTGAAAGATTGAGTAGAGTTTGTGAATATTAATTGACTTTCCATTAAATCCTTATCACACAGGAGATCTTCTGGGTACTGCATTTCTCAGTATCTGTGCACATGTTTGCACCCCGCTTCGTTAAATGTCACATATCGCTGCACGTCTCCGTCCCTGAATCTCTCTCCTCCACTCCCCTTCTGCAAGATACAGTGACCATGATGTGTGTGTGGGGGTGTGTGTGTGCGTCAGTGTGTCCCAACCATGGCAGTAAATCCATCTGTACTCAGGCTGTTATTACCCAAGCTGCATCTGGGTGTATTTCTCCCATGCTGACATATTCTTCAAGTGTAGATGGTGGAGAAAAAGCTGCATCCATGCGTGGGTCAAAAGAGCGCACGTGAGTGTGTATATTTCAATGCATGTGCACGTGTGTGTGGATGCACTGTGTGTCCGTGTGTGTGTTTGTGCATGTGTGTGTGATGCAGGATCCTCCAGGGATGCTGATGCTCGGATCAGGCCTGTAAATCACTGTGATTGATCAGCCTTCTGCTCCCCCCGCCCTCATTCCAATCCGATCCCCCAACCCCCTCCGCCCGCCCTCTCCACCCCCCGCCGAGGCCCCTGGTGATTAATCACTCAGTCAGTGAGACAGGTAGCTCCAATACTCCACCCCCCCCCCCCACCATCTCACCATCTCACCCCTTCACCATCACCCCACTTAAAGAGACACACTGGGAATTGGCGGTCAGCTAAGTGATGACAACAGGAAAAAAAATCACCCGCTTTTGTTCCTTAACATCCCTGAAGTAATTATATTGACAAACTCTTACATTCAATTGTGACAAAGGGACAGTTTGCATTTAAATGACTTAATTTATTAAAAGAAGCGAATTTGTATTACAAGCATCTTTAGACATTTCTTCAGATTTGTGGTTTGGTAATGGACAGTTTGAAGCTTAAATATACACATTATTGAAAATACGGAGCTCATCAAATGTTGATTTGTGCACAATGTCAACCAATAAGTGACATATTATCACAGTAAGCCAGAGACACCAAACATGGAAGAGGTCATCATCTCACCTCTTTGATGTCCATCGTAGATATATGACTGAAATGTTATCAGCTGGAAATGTAATGGTGCAGCTCAATATTCCAATTGCAGCAGTCTTTTTGAATACCGTTGGTATTAAGTGAACATCTCTGAGCCATCATTGCATTACTGTATAGTTTTGGTACTTTTTCAAGCTGTTCATCAAATACAAACCTACAATTTCATTCAGTATGAGTACACAAATGCCTCACACAACGAAAGACAGATGCCTCTTCTATATCTAAGATGGACAACAGCTTGATATGTGCAAATACAAATATTAAAATATATGCATTTAACTGTGGGAAATAAGTATTTGATCCCCTTGCAACACATGTGTTAGTACTTGGTGGAGAAACACTTGTTGGACAGCAGAGGTCAGACTCTTCTTGTAGTTGGTCTCCAGGTGTTTGCTAATCTCAGGAAGGATGTTGGTCCACTCCTCTGTGAAGATCCTCTCCAAATCCTTCAGGTTTTGAGGCTGATGCTGGGCCTCTCGAAGCTTCAGCTCCCTCCACAGATCTTCTATGGGATTAAGGTCTGGAGACTGGCTAGGCCCTCCATCAACTATATGCTCTTCTTCTTTAGCCACTCCTGTGTTGCCTTGGCCGTATGTTCAGGGTCATTGTCGGGCTGGAAGACCCATCCATGACCCAGTCCTGGCTGAGGGAAGGATGCTATCGGCCAAGATCTTACGGTACATGGCCCCGTCCATCCTCTCCTCGATGCAGGGAAGTGGTCCTGTCCCCTTAGCAGAGAAACACCCCCAAAGCATAATGTTTCCACCTCCCTGCCTGACGGTGGAGGGTGTTCTGGGGTTATAGTCCGCATCTCTCTTCCTCCAAACACGGCGTGTCGAGTTGATGCCAAAGATCCACATTTTGGTCTCATCTGACCACATCATCTTCTCCCAAGCCTTCTCTGAATCATTCAGATGTTCATTGGCACATTTCAGACGGGCCTTTCATGAGCCTTCTCCAGCAGGGGGGCTTCAGGCGCTGCAGGATTTGATCCATTATGGTGTAGTGTGTAACCAATAGTTTTCTTGGTGACTGTGGTCCCAGCTGCCTTGAGATCATTAACAAGTTCCTCCCGTGTAGTTCTTGGCTGACCCCTCACCTTTCTCATGATCATCAATACCCCACGGGGCCAGATCTTGTGTGGAGCCCCAGACCGAGGGCGACTGATGCTCATTTTGTGTTTCTTCTATTTCCGAATAATCGCAGCAACAGTTGTCTCCTTCTCACCAAGCTGCTTTCTGATGGTCTTGTAGCCAATCCCAGCCTTCTGCAGGTCTACAATCTTGTCCCTGAGGTCCTTAGACAGCTCTTTAGTCTTGCCCATGGTAGAGAGGTTGGAATCTGATTGATTGATTCTGTGGACAGGTGTCTTTTTATACAGGTAACTAGTTTATATTAGGAGTACCTTTTTAAAAGAAGAGGACTTATGTAACCGGTCTGTGGGAGCCTCCACATCCTTGTTGGTTGCAAGGGGGATCAAATACTTATTTCCTACAGTTAAATGCAAATCAATTTATATAATGTACATTTCTGGATTTTCTTTTTTATATTCTTACTCTCACTGTTAAAATAAACCTACCATTCAAATGATAGACTGTTAATTTCCTTGTAAGTGGGCAAACTTACAAAATCTGCAGGGGATCAAATACTTATTTCCTCCACTGTACTTTATTACCTTTGCTTTTAAATGACTGCCCTTACATTTCATTTTATAATGTGTTTCCACTGCACTATTTCTTAATGCTCTTAATGCCTTTCATTTTTGAAAAACACTTAGAATTGCATTGTGCTGAAAGGTGCTATATAAATAAACTTGCCTTGCCTTTATGTCATGGTCAGGGTCTGTAATGTGTCCCCTGCTGCTTCATATTTACATCTGTTCAGTCATGTAATGGCACATGTCCTGTATGCAGTAATCACACCTTCTGAGGAATAAATGCTTCTTGGAATAACCGCATGAATGATCGTAAATTCTTATCCCTGGTCACACAGCACAGCAGGACCATTGACTTCACTGCTCCCTGCTGGGCATGTTGTTCTCCTGCACATGACAACCAATTAAACCAATCCCATTGGCTTAAATCCAGTTTACAGGTAAGTATCTTCAGTAGTTTTGTTGGGAATAATAGAAGAAAGGAATTCTGAAAACAAAAATGTTAATGTCACATCCAAAATAGTCATGAAACACGTCATAAACCTCTCAGGATGTTAACATGTGTCATTAACAAAAGAAAAAATCATTTTGGACTATTTTTAGTTATTTATTTAATTTTCAAACAGCCATTCACATGCATTTCTAATTTTCAACCTTCCTAGACGTACACAGCAACAAACATTGATAATAATTCAATTAAAACACACAAAAAGTATCTAAATACATCAGAAAGACAGTCAAATACATCAACTAGTGAGCCCTTAGTAAATAGGAAGTAATTATACTCCTTTTTTATAATCGTTTATTCAAGCTATTTTGATTTACAGTTCTGTTGTTTTTATGTTGTTTCTCAATACAGTTACTGCAATAATGAAACCTGTCAGTGTTAATCCAAACTGTGCTTTGGTGACACCTGGTGGTAAAGAAACGTCATCACCCAGAGGGCATGGTTGAGTCTGGTAGGGCTCTTTAAGCATTGTTTCATTACTGTTTTTATTCAAGGGAAACTCTTTGTGTTACCTTTAGGATGAAGATATATCAAATAAATTAATCTGAAATGCTGCAATATGCCTCAGTAAGAACATGTCCAGTAATGCAAAAGGACACAAACATCTGATCATGTGGACTCCAACCTTCATGAAAATATTGTTTTTACTGTCATGTATTTCATATTTGTCTTAATGTGGGTGTATTACAGTATTGCAGTGTAATTTTCAGGTGTTTTTATTATGTTATGCTATTAACTAATATTATTATTACTATTGTATATGTGCAAAATGGAGAGTAAATACACAGAAAGTTGGGAGTGACTAAGTTTTGAGTGAAAAAAGCAGATAAGTCCAAAAGTCAAAGTCACCTCTATTGTCAATTCCTGTATTTGTGTTACACAGACACTTGACATTCAGTTTCTCACCATCCCAGAGAATACAAATATTTAAAAACAAGTATATATACATAATGTATATATATATAGTATATACATTCATACATGCCTTACACCACTTATATATACACATACATAGACACAAATATACATAGACACACATTTAGAGATGAAAATACAAATACAAATAGTCAGTAAATATACAAAAAAATGACGTCCACGGGTTTGAGTCTGGTCTAGTGGCTAGACTGCTAGACGGATGAATTGAAACATATTCTAAATTATTTCAGCAGTACAAATATATACCGTAGTGCAAAACTTTCAATAGCAGCGTAAAAAGTGTCTGTAAGAATCAGAACCAGGTCTATTGCTAAGTATGTTCACAGGTAATGTGCTTTGGTGTATAATGGTGCATGCATAAACACAGCAAGAGAAGTTGTAATATAAGAGCAAATGTAGAAATATTATTATAGTAGGAAAAAATACATTTCATCCACAGTATATTTGACATTAAAGGTGGGGTAGGTAAGTTTGAGAAACCGGCTCGAGATACACTTTTTGTTATATTCCATGGAATGCTCTTAACATCCCGATAGCAATGAATATCTTAAGTGCTTTGACAAAAAATCCCTAAAAAAATGTAATCTGTGGAAGCCGTAATACTGTAAAAAGCACAACCAATCATTTTAGCCGGCCCGGCTAAAATAACTGGATGGCCTACCTGCCTGTCAGCCTTCCATCTGTGCACAAACTTATCTCGTGCCCTCATTGGTCATGTGCGCGTTCGTGTGTGTTGGAGGAGGGGCTCTATAAGGAAGTGGCAGATTTTTTCCGGCTGTGTATTTTCAAATTCTAGCACACTCGAGCTGGTTTCTCCAAAATTACCTACCCCACCTTTAACAGATGTTTGCATGTGCAGTGTAATCGAAGTAATCTCAGTATCACAGACGCTGTAATTCTACAAATATTCCATGAGGTGGCAGCAAAGTTAAACATATGTAAGGACAGAGAGAGGCATTTGTGTTCAAAGGGTCAGAATGACAGTGTAATATATATATATATATTTTATAATGGTTGGTTATTATGTATTGTGTTATTTTGGTTTATGTATGGTACTAATTACAATTAAAAAGTCTAACCTACCTTCTTCCCAGTTATCTGTTAAGGACAAGAAGAAAAAACTATGGGGAGCTACACTGAGGAAATATACAAGAATGGAGAATAAAAGGTTAAATGTTTTTAATGTTAAGGTGATACAAATCTGACATGAAATCAGTCCATACCTTTTTGATGTTTATTTGTATAATTTCTACTAACTTGCTGCCAAGAGAATAACCCCATGTAGGAAAATAAATAAATCAACCCCTATATTTTCCTTATTTCCAGGAAAATATCTCGTAAAAATCGCACCCTTGCTGCCACCATGTTGTCATTGGAGTCACTGCACATTAATGGAGCAGCCCCCATACAGTTAACTTTAACATTTAAAGACTCAAACACTTCAAAGATGCACTCTTCAGAAGCACCATTTAGAGAGGAGATACGAGAGGTCAGAGCAAACAGGAAACAGCAGTATCTCTGGAGAGGCAATAAAGATAATGACTAATGATGTCTGATAATGGTTTACTCTTGGAGATAAGTGACCCAACAACCGTGTGTGTTTTGTGATATTTGAGAAACGGTGTCAATGTTCCATGTTGAGAGAAATGCTCATTGGGATATAAGTGATAGAAACAAAGCAGGAGCAGCAGATATGACGCACACACAGGATCAGGCTGGCGGGGAACTTGCCAACTCCAATTTCCTTTGACTGTCCTTGTCTATTTTCTCCCTGGAGGCCAACATGCCACACACACACACACACACACACACACACACACACACACACACACACACACACACACACACACACACACATACACACACACACACACACACACACACACACACACACACACACACACACACACACACACACACACACACACACACACACACACACACACACACACACACACACACACACACACACACACACACACACACACACACACACACACACACACACACACACACACACACACACAGATAAGACGTCACAGTTTCCATCCCAAACATAAATAAACCTCTCTGAGAGCACAACCATACACAGCCAGTCAGCTGCGGTTGTACTGTCACCTGATGAGATAAAAACACAACATTACCACCACGTGTCGACAACACTGACCAATGTAAGTTCTCTGTCCAACTTTCCTGACATGATTTACCTGGATTTGTCATAATAACCTTGTTGCAGCCTGAGGTGACCTCTGGATAAATCATTACACCGACTGAGCACATGTTCCTACACACACAGCACAGCCACAACAAAATAAAGAGTGTAATCTGTAAGTGATTAAAATGCTACGTTGTGTGTTCATGTTTAGAGAGGTTGCAAAGGCTTTATTTTAAGTCATGTGATGACTGTAATAAAAGGGTAACAACCAGTAGTGGGTTAAGTATTCAGATATTTCGCTGAAATAAAAAAAGTATTCCTTTAGTGTGAAAATCCTGTTTGAAGTAAAAGTCCAGCATTTTAAAATAGTAAAAGTGAGGAAAAAAAATCTACAATAAATATACTTTATTCATCCCCTGGGGTTATTGGATAGTTGCTCTAATTAAAATAACATACAAATATTTATATAAATATATACAAGTATTAATTGCCAAATGTACTACATTTTGTTAAAAAACTGTATATGTAAAATAAATGCAAAATATGTAAAAGAAAAATGAAATGTAATAATATGCCAAATATGTGAAATATGTAAAATAAAATAGATAAGTAAGAAAATGTATTTCTTTTTTTAATAAATAAATGTACATATATATATATATATATATATATATACGGGTAGCATAAACATAAATTACAAATAAATTAAAGTACACATTCTGCCCTTTCCAGATAGATTTGTTCAGTTATTGAACTATACAGTATACCATAATTCATTAATGGGTTCACAACATCACCGTTGCAGCTGGTAAAGGAGGGGCTTTGTTTCACTTTATGTACTGCGGGTAACTTGTATATTTCACCAAGGGGTCAATAAGGTTTTATAATATCCTGTAATAATACATGATGCATTTTTATTCGAGTCTTCAGTGCAGGGGTGTCAAACTCAAATACATAGTGGGCCAAAATTAAAAAATGGGTACTAGTCGAGGGCCGGACTGGTTCAATGTTTATTGCAGAACTTATTGAAATGAACTTATTGCACATGTTAAACCTGGAACTAACAAAGCTTAAATTATTGCCTATAAAAACATCATTAAACATTAAATAATCAGTTGCATTCATTTCTTATGGCTCTATCTGCAGCTTTTCTGGAGTAATTTCTTATGATTACATTTCTCCACAGGCCAACAACAGCTTCAAAAAAACAATTTCCCTCAAAGAAAAAACCAAACATGCCCTGTTGTCGCAAGAAAGAAAGTGCAGAAGGAAACATCCATGTAAACTTAGTTTGCTGCTCTGTGATGCTAGTTCAAGCCAGATACTTGGCATCTCATCTTGGGTGCAAGTTCATCAATGTTTGGGGTCAGGCTCTGAGCTGAGGAAATCCTCAGGATTGAGTGAAGGTGTGCGTGCAATATACCGGCGGGCCAGATCTAATAGTAATTAGAAATTATCCTGCGGGCCGAAATTAAATCTACCAAGGGCCTGATTTGGCCCCCGGGCCTTGAGTTTGACACATGTGCTTCAGAGTAACAAAAGTTGTGGTAAATGTATGCTTTTATATGTTTCAATTTTGCACTTGTGTTTATTTTTTATTACATTTTCTGATAGTATGCTGATGTTAGGCACCACCACACTAAAACAGATGGTGAAAGTGATAATGGACTTGTATTACTAAACTTCCTGGAGGAGAACACAGTGGAAATCTACATCTGACACCTACGCGACTGGACTTTGGCTTATGGTGCCATGATATGTATGTGTGTGTAAGTGTGTGTGTGTGTGTGTGTGTGTGTGTGTGTGTGTGTGTGTGTGTGTGTGTGTGTGTGTGTGTGTGTGTGTGTGTGTGTGTGTGTGTGTGTGTGTGTGTGTGTGTGTGTGTGTGGATTAAAGTATTATTACTTTAAAGCATATGAGCTCATCACTTGACACATTAATTTATATAGGGTTTAACAAACAGTTTACCTGCATTGTGTTTGTCTTAGCTTCTCATTTTGTTTTTAATTTTGTGATTTTATGCATATTTAATGAGCATTGTCAAAGGGAGATCTTTATTGCCTACAACCACTTCCACATCCTGAGTCGTGCCAATCACGAATCACGATGTGTGTATTATAGTCGCCCTTTACTCTACTCTATGTTCCCACATACCTGCTGCTGTCTACGTGTTCCACACACACTGTGTTCCACACACACTGTGTTCCACACACACTGTGTTCCATATGTAAGAACATTCAGTACATCATTGATCTGACCCCATTTATCTCCTTTAACCCTGCATGCAGTCTTCCATGAGTTCACTGCTAACCATGACGTTCTGTGAGTGAAAGGCCCAGAGATGAAAGGGCAAACTTTAACTCCATTAAAGGAAGAGTCACTTACCAGCCAAAGGAAGATAAGTCATGAAGACTGATTTCAATCTTTTCTAAGTCTGAAAGAAAACAATCTTTTATCCCAAAATGTCAAATTCTTTCCTTAAAACCTTCTTGTGCTCACTCTTGAAGAGGCCCTATTATGCTTTTTAGTGGTTTTCCTTTTCTTGTATTGTGTTAGATTTGTGTGCATGTGAATGGTCTGCAAAGGCTGAAGTCCTTCCCTCCAGAGGGAGTTTCTCTCCCACACCCTGCCTGAAACACCTCCATTGGACTCTTTTGTTTTCTTCCCTAACATAGTGACATCACTACGTAACACACGCACTTCTATTGGCTAGCGCTCCAACACATTGTGCATGATAGGCTAAGGGGCAGGACATCTCTAAGCGTTTGACCAATCACAACAGAGCCGACCAGCTAACCAATCAGAGCAGCCTGGGCTCTGGTATCAGACAGAGGGTGAAAAGAGGTGTTGCAGCACAGGCAGTATGAGAAAAATAAAGAGCTTTTTGAACGTTACAGCATGGAGACATGTCACAGTAGAGACATTACATACTGATATGAACCAGGAAATGAGCATAAAAAGGGCTTCTTTATTGATTTGCAAATCAGAGCTTGTGGTTACTTTTTTTTCACAAGCTGATACTGACTCTTCATGTCATTCTGGTTCCAATGAAGTGAGTAATGACTCAAGTATGAAAGAAGGTGTGAAGCTTTTATATTTTATTAAAGGTGGGGTAGGTAATTTTGGAGAAACCAGCTCGAGATCGCTAGAATTTGAAAATACACAGCCGGAAAAAATCTGCCACTTCCTTACAGAGCCCCTCCTCCAACACACACGAACGTGCACATGACCAATGAGGGCACGAGATAAGTTTGTGCACAGATGGAAGGCTGACAGGCAGGTAGGCCATCCAGTTATTTTAGCCGGGCTGGCTAAAATGATTGGTCGTGCTTTTTACAGTACTACGGCTTCCACAGATGACATTTTTTTATGGATTTTTTGTCAAAGCACTTAAGATATTCATTGCTATCGGGATGTTAAGAGCATTCCATGGAATATAACAAAAAGTGTATCTCGAGCCGGTTTCTCAAACTTACCTACCCCACCTTTAAACAATATCCTCAGTGACTGTGTCATCAAACTAAATGTATATCGTTTTTCTGCTGCGATATAAACTGTCATGTGATGCATCTATACTACAATGAGAGAAGAGAAAACAGACTCACAGATGCTATAGTTTATTTTTGGTCAAGTATAAGATGTGATCTAAATGTGGGGTCTAAGGGAGCGTCCTAACACCAAAACTCAACGACTATTGTCCCTAAATTGATTAGAGATATTATGGATAAACCAGTAGCAGCCAGTTACCAACTGTTACTCTGATCACGCCTTCAACAAGACAAACCTGAAGTTTGTTCAAGTCAGGTGAGTCAAAGTGTTTTTTCTTTCCTTCAACTCTTAAAGCTGATTACAAGGACAAAGCAGGTATAAATACATAAATCCAAAATAAAGAAAATAATGATGTGCAATAAAAAAGTAATCTGTGCAACCGTCAATGCCAGAAGGGCGCAGTAATCAGGAATTTGTATTTACATGCATATTCGTGTTGTTGCAGTTTTCATCATATTAGAATCACCAACCCAACTGCAGAATGTTTTTGAGGTTTACCCTTGCAGGTTTTTTGTCTGTGCATGTTTACATTGTCCTCTTTTCTTCTCACACATCTCCTGTTCTCATTTATTCCCCTCAAAGGAGCCTGAAAATCCCTGGAGCTTCTCTGGTATCTGCATCATCTCATCACGAAGCTACGAGCAGACGCACAGCACTGTTGACATGAAAAAGATATCTCTCTGTGTGATCTTTTCATTAACACGCCATAATCTTTTATAACATCTTGATCTGTTCTTCTCTTCCTGCCTGCTTTGTGAGCCTCGCTGTGCAGAGATCATACTTGAAAAGATATAACGTTTAACAGCCCCCTGCTGTAGAGGGAAGAGATGTGTTTACCTCTCTTGAACGTTAGACACTAAAACTTTATGGTGCTTGGACAGTTTGCATTTAAAGCTGCTACATTTTATGTGCAAATACATGAAACCCTACAGTGAAAAGTGTGTCTTTCCCAGCTCTTAAATACGGTGGCTGACTGGTGCAATCGCGCATCAACGCCCAAAAACATTTCCATTAGGAAAAAAATGCTGCAGTTCCAAAAAAATGCAAATATAAAAACACAAATGTGTTGCATGCACACATACAAACAAAGAAACATCTTCACCAACATGACAACAAAAGCGCTATTTTTATAAAACATTCACCAATTTGACGAAACATGCTCAGCGTTTACTAAAACCCATGTAAACGTAATGTGTCAAATACAAAACGCTGCAATCAAAAATACATGTGTATTAGACCGTTGTAGCTGTCGACCTCCATAGATAAGTTACCTTTGCCCCATAAAGACAAATTCATGATTCTTTATTCATGCTTTATTAGCATGACATCATATGATTTCTGATTCTGAATAGCTTGAGGCAACAAATGTGGGAATACACCTACCATTGATTTATTGATTTATTGATTTATTCAGGCCTTTCTAACACAGTTTAATCCTGAGTCCTGTAAAGGCCCCTACACACCAATCTGACACCAAAGAACACGTCCCGACGGACCCGACTGTTGTGTCGCCTCACGTCTCCTGCGTCTTGGCCAACAGTTGCACTGGAACACACCGCAAAGACTTCAGCCGACGGCCAAGTAGCACAGAAGGTGTCGGCACGGCCGAAAAGACACGATGGGGCGGGACACACCACTCTGAGTAGGGCGACAGGACGCTCATCGACGGCCAGACATCTATTGACATCTATTGACGCCGAAAATCGGCTTGGTGTGTATGGACCTTTAGACCTTTAGACAGACAGCTAGCATAAACAGAGCGACATCACCAGTCTGGGCTAAATGTCAAAGTCAGTCCATCCTGATAAGAGCCAGGTTCAATGTTCTGTCACTCTGAGCCACACGGTCAGGAAACATGAACTTTGAATCAATCACCCGTTTCCACAACATGGTGTGAAGTGACGTGAACTTACATGTGTACTCCTCTCTCTGGGTTTCATTAGAAATATGGAGACAAATAAACTTTTCCAGTCAATAAAAAGGTGTCTTTGACAAAAATGGCTAAAGACCATTGCAGCGGTTTATGACCTCAGCCAATCAGGTTATGTTTTTTATTTGTTTTATTTGTGTAAAAAACAATTTGCTATCAACCAACTGGGGCCAAAGAGAACTGTATGTTTGGGAGCAAATCCAAATCAAGGGGTGGATAAACAAACTTTTATTTTACTTTCGTTAAGATTCCCAATTTGGGCATATGTCCTTTGGAGGGGTCTGCCCTTTAGTTTTTGGAAAAAGTAAGAGTTGTATTCCACTTAATATAATACTATCTTTCCTAAACAATAAAGCAAGGTGGAAATGCCTTTCAAGCTCTGACAGTAGACACGCCATGACCCCAAAGAGATGCTTTAAGTAAATGGAGGCTACTTTACTTTATCAAACAAAAGCAATCAACAAACTTGGTTTTTCACAATTATGGCTTGAAGTTTATTATTAATGCCTTCCTCATGGGTCAAGTCAAAATGCATATAAACCATATCCTAGCAATTATCTTTCCCAGATTTGATTAAATAATTATAGCACCTTCTCTACTTGATTTGGACTATGTCCGACAATTACACAGAATATAAAAAAACAATTACACAGAATATAAAAAAACAAATACTGAATATATCAACATGTCAACACAAGGCACACGTTTTTTTATGGTCATACCGAAGGCATTGTTTCCTGCAGATGAGTGCACAGTCACGCTAGAAGCATTCACAGGGTTTAGATTTATTGACATGAATGCTGGTCATACATTAGTCTGTGACTGTGGTGCAGGGGGTAAATAACCGTCAACCAATCCCTGCAGTTTTCATGTAAAAGTGTCCCTGTGCAAGAAACTTAACCCAAAATTGCCCCCATCTCTACGGTATTAAAGTGAAGTAAGTTACTTTGGATAAAAGCGTCAGCTAAATACCATGTAACGTAATGACAGTCAGGTATTTGAGTTTGGTCCCACTTACAATATGTGATTCCTTTATTTTCAGAAATTCATCTAGTATATCTGACCATATCTGTTAACAGATCCTTTGGACTTGTAAATATGTAGCTACATTAATGCACTGAGCTTTAAACAACATATAAATGCTTTGCTACAGAGTTAAGGTGTTTACTCAGAATTAAAGACGTGGCTTTCTGCGTGTAATTAGTAAAACAAACTTTACCCTCCATTAGCAAACTTCCTGTACACAAGCTTCTCCTTCATTGTACTGGCTACCTGTAGGCCTTCTTTAGAGTACATGAAGGAAGGACATATTCCTTGTCTGGGTTCAGAAACAGCGATATATTAATCCCTACTTCATTAAGTATAGCTGCAAGTCATGTTCCATCAACACACACTCATACATATGAATGTGTGGGTGTCGGCAAGAGAAAGGGCACAGCTTTCAAAGCAAGTCACAACGGGTAAAGTTCAATTTAGGAAGGAATCCATGTGTGTGGGATCACAACAATAAAAGTATTTGACATGTCACAGCATAAAGGGATAGTGCAGATATTCTGAAGTATGACGAGGTATATTACGTAAAGTTAATATTTGATAAATTTAAATGTCTTTCCCAAAAAAACTATGGGTTTGAATACAATGTTTTGCTTTTTTAGTCAACCGCTTACAATGTGTTGAAGCGCTAGCCAATAGAAGCCCTGAAGTTGCTTTGGAATTTTAGCCTTTGCAGACCATTTACATGCACCAAAACCTATATAATACACTACAGGAAAGGGAAACCTCAAAAAGCATAATAGGGCCTCTTAAAATTCCAGGCTCCTCCAACAATGCAACATAGAGTGTACTTAAGACACAAAAAGACGTTAAAAAGTGCAATTTAACGATGCAAATTATATAACGGTGGTAAGTAAAAAGCAGGAATAAACAGGAATAAATAAAGTTTATATATATATATGCATGTAAAGTTGAATGAGGTAAAACCGAACATTTCATACTGTGCAGACTTAATTGGACACCTATTTGATACTACCAAGTGACCAAGGATCAACTGCTTTACAGATGATTGAATATCTTTTGAAACCCATTTTCATGGGAAAATACCTGAAATCCTGGACTCAAGGCACATGACAACTCCCCTCTGTGTGTGTCTTCATGTGTGTGTGTGTGTGTGTGTATTGCCTGCCCATCTAAGTTTCCATACCACCTGTAGCTATGTATACCCGGTGGCTGGATTGACGCACTCAAAGCTCGACCCCTGCATTCACCGCATTGCATTTCTCTCCTAAACTTTCACACGCACTGCGTTTGACAACAAATAAACACAGTCACGAGGCTCTATTCCTACACAAAGTGCACACATACACACACAGACACACAATAAAACCGCCTGTACATGTTGCAGTTGCCAACAAGTGCCAATGTGTCTATGAACTGTCCTTGTCAATATGACGTTATGTTATCTTTTATAACTCTAACAGCAGTTAGTACACACTCAAACAAATACACACAAACACCCACACACATAAATACACCCATATAAACTCATGCCAAATTACTTGGGCTTGCAATTGTTGTGCCGATGCAGAGATCAAGATTTTCCAGACTGTGTCCATGCTTGCACTCATCTTTCAACAGTCAACGCATAACAAGCCAACCACAAAACAATATTTGAATCATTACAAAATCTCTTCCAAGTTACACCCAGCAACTCCATTTCTTGTGCCTTTTCAGCGAAGCTAGAGGAAATGGGACAGGTAAGGTGATCCATGGGACGTTTCTGGATAGGGGTTCTGGGTTAGGTATCCCAGGATGCAGAGTGCACGGCACAGTCTTTGTCATGGTTGCAATAAAAATAAAAATATTTTAGTTTCTAATCAATTAGCACAAGCCCTCAGCTTGGTTTAGGTTTAACTTTTGGAGGAACAGAACATTCATCAGCCTTATGCAAACTGTGTGTATTAACCTTCAGGTAATGAAATGCATGTCCATAGCTAAGATGCTCAAACAAAGGCTCAAAATGTGTGAAATGTGTGAAGGCAGGGTGACAATTACAGGGCAAGAATTGAGATTATTACAGACCCCTTTAAACACCTTTTGTTCACTTACTTGGATTGTTGGAAACGATATTACGATCTCTCTGTCTGTACAAACACACAGAAAAAATTACATTAAAGTTGACTTTGACTTACGTTTTTTAAATGCTGCTGCTTATTTCTTTATTTTATAATCTTTTTTAACGTGAGCTTGCATCTATATTTAATTGCTAAGTCTTCTCTTTTTTCTTTTTGTTAGACTGTGAATTTCCTCGCTGCGGGACTAAATGAAGGATTTCTAATTACTTTTTTTTCTTTCCTCAACAAGCAACACAACAAAGTCAGTGATCTGGCTCAGTGATGTCTGTTCCACCCCAGCAATATGTATAAGGTATCTAAGAGAGATACACTAGTGTTACATTAGAACAAGAGACATAAGGTCAGTGAACTGGCTCAGTATTCTATGAAGCAATATCCATAAAAAGTTGGATCGACTGCGAATAAATTCAACTTCTCATTTTGTAAGAGAAAAACAGGAAAGGCGTGATTATCATGTGATTCAGGATAATAATTTACAAGTCAATATATATTTAAGATTAGATACCATTCATCACCGTTAGCCACATTAGACCAAGTCAAGCTGTAGGGTCTATAGAACTGAGCAAAGGCTTGTTTCTTTGTCATGAATTCAACTTTGTTTTGTAAAACGAAAGGTCATAAACAGTTTCTTTCTTTTGAATTTGCCCAGTTACACTCAGAGAAAAGTGGGTTGAACTTCACTAAGTCAGTCGCTTTTCATTTGTTTGTACACATTATGTTTTAGTTGATGTAAGATATCTGCTTTTGTGTCATTACACAATCTGAGACCTTCTTTTAACATCAACCTTTGTCCATAAGTCTTGCAATTTTGTCTTTGGCATTTGTCAAAATGTCCTTCCTTGGCAGATAGAAGTATTTCAACATGCACACTTTGCAACAGTTTTAAGACAGGCCAGTAACGTTTATCATGTGTTGCACCAGAAGCATTACAAAAAACATTTTATAATTAGATTGAAATAAGCTCAAAGGTGAGCAGATGATTGTCAGAACATGTTTCTTTTACACCATGCACTGGTTATCTTCTTGAATAGTCTAAATGGTTTTACTGTTTATTACACTCTTTATTAGGGTATCTGTATTTAACACGTATTCACCAGTAAAACTGTCACTGAACCTAAATCCACCAGCACAACTTCAGCCAAGAAATACTGTCTTATCTAATCTGCGGCATGTTTGCCCACATTGATTTGTCCATTAGACATCATGGGTGCATCTGGTCTGGACTTGACTGCACAGTTGGCAAGTTCAGGGTTCAATCATTAGAAGTTTAATAATACAATTTGGAGAGTCCCTTTAAGAGGTGTAGATGTAAACAAATCGGTGTAAACTCTTTCAGAGATAAAGCTGCATTGTGAATGTGTGTTTGATCTAGGGGAGGCGGCAGGTGTGTGTGTGCGTCTACCTAGTGAGGCCAGTTGAAATGTGTGTACAGAAGTAAAGACTGACTCCATGCATAGGCTACCCATAAGTAAATATCTATAGGTCTCCTGCAGCCCAGAGGTCCCGAGCGGACACAAAGGTGAGTATTCAGACTAGTGGTGGTGTGTGCATACTGCATGTCTGTACTGTATATGTGTGCTCAGCTAAACAGGGAACATAAGAAAAACAGAAGACGCCGAGCAAATACAGGCCTGAGAGTTAGAGAGTTTCAGAGACCCTCAGGCAGCGAGCAAACTCCCGCCTGCCGCATGAGAAAACTTGTTGTTTGTTCTGCCACACATGAGGAATGTTGTGCAATGCTCCCATTTAGCACATATGTGTGTCCGTAATAAAAATGTGTTAAAACGGTCACTTTGAATCGTCTTCATTGAGGTTATATCAGAGCATGACCAGAGATAGCACTAACACAAACAAACTTATTTTTTTCAAAACACACAATTCGTGCCAAAGAAGTGTGTACACGTAGAGCAGGGTTGTCAAACTCAAATACACAGTGGGCCAAAATTAAAAAATGGGTACTAGTCGAGGGCCAGACTGGTTCAATGTTTATTGCAGAACTTATTGAAATGAACTTATTGCACATATTAAACCTGGAACTAACAAAGCTTAAATGATTGCCTATAAAAACAACATTAAACATTAAATAATTAGTTGCATTCATTTCTTATGGCTCTATCTGCAGCTTTTCCAGAGTCATTTCTTATGATTACATTTCTCCACAGGCCAACAACAGCTTCAACAAAACTATTTCCCTCAAAGAAAAAACCAAACATGCCCTGTTGTCGCAAGAAAGAAAGTGCAGAAGGAAACATCCATGTAAACTCAGTGTGCTGCTCTGTGATGCTAGTTCAAGCCAGATACTTGGCATCTCATCTTGGGTGCAAGTTCATCAATGTTTGGGGTCAGGCTCTGAGCTGAGGAAATCCTCAGGATTGAGAGAAGGTGTGCGTGCAATATACCGGCAGGCCAGATCTAATAGTAATTAAAAATTATCCTGCGGGCCGAAATTAAATCCACCAAGGGCCTGATTTGGCCCCCGGGCCTTGAGTTTGACACATGTGACGTCGTAGAGCATATTAAATCTCTTAATACATTGGAAATTGTAAATGTTGGTGACATTACCAGGTAGGCTGATTATCAATCAATCAATAAATAAATAAATCAATAAAGTGTATTTATATAGCCCAATTTCACGGACCAGTAGAGACATAATATATGGACTGTGAAGTTTTATAGCTGCTTCTTTCCATCAATTGTAGAATTTTTATTTAATATTTGTTATGTTACGGTATCTCAAATGTCTGTTTGTATGGTGTGCAGGAATATGTAGGATATTTACAGCAGTACATATTTAAAAAATGTATATAAGATATATGTAAAAGATTTTATGGAACATATTCACTCTGATACCGTTTTTAATGTATTTATAAGAAATCAATCAATCAAATCAATCAATCAATCAATCAATCAATCAAAGTAAATACAATAAAATAATAATAATAAAATAAAAAAAGAATACAAATAAATAAAAAAGAATATAATACATAATACAATCATAAAATCTAACTTGAAAAATCATATATACTGATATTTAATATGAAAAAAAAGTTTTATTAAAACAAAACAAAAAATAATTGAATACGTTAAAAAAAAATAATAATAATTGAAGAAATATCTGTATATATTATATGTATATAATGTGAGTACTTCTTCCACCTCTGTATATAATGTGAGTACTTCTTCCACCACTGGATATAGTATATATTGTGAGTACTTCTTCCACCTCTGTATATAGTGTGAGTACTTCTTCCACCTCTGTATATATTGTGAGTAGTCCTACTTCTTCCACCACTGGATATAGTATATATTGTGAGTACTTCTTCCACCTCTGTATATAATGTGAGTACTTCTTCCACCACTGGATATAGTATATAATGTGAGTACTTCTTCCACCACTGTATGATGATGATGATGAAGAAGATGAAGATGATGATGATGATGGTGATGGTGATGGTGATGTATTTAAAGCAGGATCCGTCACACCCGGACACACCGCCTGACTGAGCCCCGCCTCCAGGGGGGCGGGGTTAGATATGGGGTGAAGGGGAGGGGCGGGGCCTCTCTGCTCTAAATGACTACGTCTCCCTTCTGCCTCTCCACTTTCAAACAGAGATTAGACCACGACGATACAACAGGACGCGTTGCCTTATCCTCAAATCTTTTCGGAAGACCTGTTTGATATTTCTTCAATTAATTTTTCCCAATTAAAGAAAAGTGCGTTTACTGCTATGGCAAAAGGAGAAGGGAGTGAACAATACTCAAACGCCAGTTTATTGAATAAACCTGACAACTCGGATGGTATCAAGCTCTCATCAAAGGTGAGTTGTTTTATTCATTCAGAATGATCTTTTTGCCATTTTTCTGGTCTTTAAATCGATAACAGGCAACAGGAGATGATGAGGAAGTGAGGTTTTAGGGGATTGCGTGTTGAAGATTTGAATGAATGGAACGTATCGGTGAAGTGACATTTCAATGAAGAAACGGTAAATAGGCGCGTTTCTCATTGTGATATAATCAACCACACTGCCACTGGAGTTGCACAATATTTCTCATAAATGTGACTCATTTACATAGTTAATTAATATAATCATCGAAACAAATGTGAAACTGAATATTGTTAATGTTCAGTCAATAAATCCACCACAGCTACCAAGCCTCTTCTGAACGTTAAGAGACATTCATCCAATCGTTTAAATTATATAAACCAAAGCTTTGGATGGTTAAGTATAGTACATTTAATTTATTTTAAGACTGTAGAGGGAGGTTTTCGATGGACTCCTTTACCACAGCCACATAGAGCTTAGTTTAAATCCCTAAAATCCTTATCATAACGGTCTCTTTAATGCATTTGAATTAATGTCCGTTGCATTAACATAATGCACTACTGCTGGGAATGTGTCTCTCACATAAAAACCTTGTAGGGTTAGTAAAATATGAGCTATATAGGCTACATGCTGCTTATTCATTTAAATGGCAGTGTTGCGTTCAGGGGCTCCTCTGTAGCCCCTACATCTTTAGAAATAACCACACCTTTATATTATACCAAAACAAGTAAAACAAACATATTTTTCTGTGTAACACAATGGTTTGCATTGTCGTAGAGAAATGCGGAGTAGATCATTTGCATCCCCATGTGTATCTACTGTTTGTAATGGTAATGATGTCAGCGATCTCCTTTTAACGCTGTCTGTAGTTATTTGTATTCACCATAATATTCATTAAAGGTTTCCTAGGTTGCTGAGTGTAGAACATGAGCTAAATAGATTTTGGTGTGCATTTTGGGGCATAACATCGATATATCCAACTGCTTTGAATGCAGAAGGGAGTACAAACACCAAGGCGACGTGTCAGACAGAGAGCAGGCAGAGGAGCATTTCCTAAAATCTCATCCTCACGTTTTTGGCAATTCCGTTATTTCCATTACAATATAATGTGCAATAGTAATCAGAAAATCCCGTCTGTTTAGGATGTGTCTACGTGTCTGCACTGCAGTGATAACATATCATTACTGGTAGCACTGATAACACAAGTAGTAGCCTTTGAGAGAGTAATAGGAGGCATGTGGGGTTTACTGACAACTGTTGAGACCTCACTAGTAGAGACACACTGGTGTTAATATATACAGTCTATGGTGTTAAGCAGACTCTGTTACTGATTTAATTCGGATGTGTAATGCAGAGAGGAGTGTTTTTAAGTGGACTTCTTCAAAGCCATGTGAAGAGAGTCACATTATTGCATGACAAAGTAGGAACACTCACCGCAATGTCATTTTAAATCTAGGAGTGGCATAATTATTATGATATGCACACTGGTAGAACAGGTGTAGGAGCATTATGTATGGAAAAATGAATACGTTTACTCCCACACAGTGACAGTCAAATATGTCCACATTCATCTGCCTTACACTTCACAGGAGGATTGTTTGGTTTCGGGGGAAATTGGCATCATATGGTGGGTAAACCTTGATCCTCAATACCCCACAACTCACCAAAATGAATATATATATATATATATATATATATATATATATATATATATATATATATGGCCTAAATCAACAGGTAGTTACTGTTGTGTTATCAACAAGCCAGCCTTTGTGTGCTGTCGCTAAAGTTTGAATAATTACTTCTATTTGTGATGCTGCCAGAGAGCTGTTTGTCACCTAAACAAAGGTGTATCAACAAGACAGAGGCCGGCTCATTCAGTCACAGGGATGTTTTGTGTTGTGGTCTGATCTTAGATGAGGTCTGGTTCTTTCTCATGCATATCAGTGACATATACTCTATTAACTGGGCCAGCGGTTAAGGTAATTTCCATGCTCTTTTGAAACATGTTTTCTTGGTTTTCAAAGGCTTTATTTCTCCTCTTCCTCACCAGTGATGAAACCACCTGAAAAGAGCAACAACATTTTGATTGGTCAGGGAGGAGGGTGTGTTGTCCTCCCTCTGTGGGCACGAGTGGTCAGACCACTGGTCAAACTGGCAGGCAAGGTTATGCTTGTGCCAAGATGTTATCACCCTGGTTTTCTGAGTGTGACACCATGATGCTGTCATGCCCTGGCACTAATCTGCAGAGATTTGTGTTGCTATTAGATGGGTTGTTAAGAGTCTGTCTGTTGGGTAGATTAGGACATATACAGTGGAGAAAATGGAGAATAATGAGCACTTGTTGTTAGAAAACCATGGGTTACTTGTTTCCCAGTGGCTGTCCCTGACTCCTGCCAAACACGCTACATGGAAGCTGCCAGCTAAACTGCTAATGAGACTATAGAATTGAGAGCCCCAGTCCTTTTATAAAGCATGGACATTTTTTTCCAAGAATTAGGAGACATTGAAGATTGTAGATATTGATAAAGTTCCCTATTTATCAGCCTGTTGGGAGTATATCCATGCGCAGCTGTATTGCCGTCACCCTGTTGAACTGCTGCATGTCGACTCTGCAGAATCACACCCTGCTATAATTACAAGGGCTAGTCCCTGCTTAGCCTGAAAAGGTTCACAGACAGCTGCTAACTCTTAACCTTTACGACACTTTCTCCAAAAGTACATTAATGTTGAATGAGTAATAACCCTAGAGGATGTGGTTTGTTAGGCATTATCTTCTAAGTAGTTGAACGGATGTCTTATTTCTTTGTCTTGATCTGGTTCCACGTTTAGTGTTATTTTCCTTGATTAACAGTTTTTTTCTGTCTTTTTTCCAGAAGGAGAACAGGAACCGATTGTCAGTCTGCAACAAGATCTGCTATGCCGTCGGCGGAGCTCCTTACCAGATCACAGGATGTGCCTTGGGGTTCTTCCTGCAGATCTATCTCCTGGACGTAGCTCAGGTGAGTTGAGATCAAAACCCCATGATAACACCTGTCCAGATATTCAGTGTCACTTTCCTAACACAGACTTAAATATAGCCCCCCGTGTCCTCTAGAAAAACCTCACTGGGAGAGGGTACATACTGTACATGCAATACAGTCCTTCCTATACCCCAGTGGTGACATTTACAGACTTGATGACAAGGAGTTTACATGCTCTTTCCTTTGCCCTCAAATGATCACATGCAGGACATTGTGACTGCCAAAGCTCACCAACAAAGGGAGCGATTGTCCTGAAATGAAGAGGTGGAAAAAGTTTCCATTATTGACTCCATGGTGTGGCTCCACTGTATCAAAGGGGGCTTACGGGGGCTGAAAAAGGTTGAGGCGGGGAACGATGGTAGAGCTTTAATGTGCTCTGACATTAATCTGATGGTTAAGAGTCACATTCTTAAAGAAAATCTATTCAGACAAACTACTTTTCTACTTTCAAGGTTTACTCAAACGGGTATCTATTATTACTTTGGTAAGAGAAAAAAGCAAAAACCAGTTATCAAAAGTGCAGTATTTAGATGAAATAGCTTGAAATTACCAACTGCCTTATTAAGAGTCACAATCTTAAAGAAACTCATCCAGACAAACTACTTCGTTTTCTACTTTTAAGGTTTTGCATACAAAAATGTGTATCTAACAGTACTTTGGTAAGAGAAGAAGGCAAAAGACAGTTGAGATATCAAAGGCGATGAGGAGGGTTCGCTGTAATGGGCTCTGACACTAATCTGATGGTTAAGGCCAGGATAGCGTGTAAGTCGACTGCTTCCCAGGGTTTTGCTTTGTCTCGCTACTGAGATTGTTGATTAAAAGTCTATTGGGTGACACAGCATGGCGCTGATTGTACAGTCAGGAGTCGAGCATTCAAGATGAATGAACAGCAGACGGGCCGAGCTGCCATGTGGCACCTTCACTGATTCTATCCGGCTAAGTGATTACTGACTTATTACTAAACACCACTCACTGTAATGTCATGTTGTCAAGCCTCACTGCTGACTGCTCATCAGAAAGCTTAACGGTTCCCCTAAACAACCACAGAGTGTGTCGGCTGCTCGTGACATTTAGTGTTTCCAGTGTGGATGTCGTACGTGCACAACGCTGGAAGAATATTTGATGGTAGCAATTGATTGAATGTGAACCCAAAGTTCCCTTAATAAAGACATTAGATTTATTTACTTAAAATAACTTGTTGGTTATTTGTTAAAAAGAATCTTAAAATGTTTTTGTTTTTTTGGGTCACATAGTATTTTCTTTTATCATTTTACTCAGTTAACAGTTCAATCTTTTTTTTGGTGACCCAACAATGGTGAAAAAACCAACGCACAATAAATAAGCAAAAAGAAAACATACTTTTGTATAATCCCTGTCTTTTTTCCTTAACATAAAGAACACCCGATATCTCCTGTGTCTTTAAAAAAACAACAATTTAAAGATTTATTTTTTATACTAGCCAGCAAAGACTTGAAGAACAGTTTTATGTTACGATAAAAGTAGGGAAAAAGTATTTCTTTCCGTACGTAACTGAGGTTGTTTTCCTCCTTTCATGTTGGTTTTAGATGTATCTACGAGAAGCATTCAAAACGTTAATGTGTCGGAACCTGTAATTAAAAAAATGACCAACTTTATGACATTTTGCACTAACCCTTTCTTTCTCTCCTTACAGCTCGATCCCTTCCATGCCTCCATTATCTTGTTCGCGGGCCGAGCATGGGATGCAGTCACAGACCCCACGGTGGGCTTCCTGGTCTCCAGAAGCCCATGGACTCGCTTCGGACGCATGCTGCCCTGGTAGGTCTACATTCACATTATACAGCTTTTAAGAACATATAGGTCATTTTCTCTGGGTCATCCTCCTCCCACTGCAACTTTCCATTTTGAGCCAGACTATGTTTCTAACCCTGTTGATAATTTCCCAGTTATGCGTCATTGAGATAACGCAGACATGGCTAATGGGATGCTGGGGGTGAGTCAGAGCAGAGAGTGGAAGTTTTTACACGTGTCAGTGTTTGGGGGCGGGTCTTTTTGAGCAGAGTGTTTTTGAATCATCCGCGTCATTTCCAGGAAGGGTTACTCTGGGTCATGTGGCGGCAATTATTGCTGCTGCTTCCTCATTTCCCATGCCCACACACACATACACACACACACAACTGCTGCTACTCGCATGGCTATACAATAATGCATACACACACAGCTGCTGCCATACAAAAATCTACTGAGCAGTGATTTTAGTTTCACTTTTTATGGCTGGCCACTAAAACCAAGAGCACTGAGGTTATTTTTTTTTTAACCAAGCAAATATAGGGTTCCTGCCAGAGCTAGTCTTGCACATTTCCCACAGTTGGGATTTTGGTATGACATTGACAAATATAACTCCTGCCTGTTACTGGCTCTGCCTCTTACCGCAGGCACACATTCATTTTCTAGAAAGTACTCATTTTCTAGTAATAGTACATTTATATGTTCAAATCGACCATCAGAATCAGAAATCCTTTATTTGTCAGCAGGGAAATTCACATTATTACGACAGCAGAAGTAAAGTGCAGATAACTTCAAGAGAATAGACTTAAACATTAAAAATAACTAAGTATGCACACGTTATTTAATAATAAAAAACACAATACGTCAAAAGACAAATAGCACATAAGGACACCATAGTTAAAAAAGTAGCAGTGTATATATTTTAAAATGACCTTATAATATTTAAAGAGGTAGCTGGTACTGTTTGCCGATTGTAAATAGATTGAGGGGAACAAAATAAAGCATGATTTGCACGAGGGGCCGTTATTTTTTAATTACCCCTTATCTTTTGAGTTTCCCTTCCTTGTGGGAAATCCCCTTGTGACGAGTAAAACTAATGTCAAATGTTGCCTTATGTCTGTGTGGCACGCAGCTGAGCGTGTGGGGGGCTTAGTGGGCTTCAAGCCTTTTTTTACAGAAAGGTTGCCGACCCTTTTCAGCTGCTATATCCCCTCCCCCGCCCCTCAATTCCTGAGCACTCTGGGTTAATCTCATTTAGTTATCGGTCTGTTTCTGGATATCGAACCGTTAGACTGTGATCAGATAAACTGCAGCCCCTTGTGTATAAATGGTTCGATTCACACAGTTATGTAAGAGAAGTATGGTGCCAGGTGTCAGCTGCTGGTTACAGAAACCCTCTGTCAACACGCCAGATAAGTTGGAGCTGCTGTCCCTTTGGATATTTCGGGACATGCAGTACCTCCGGAGTGGGACCGGGGTAAAGGGGACATTTCAACAAGACTCGGTACAAGACAAGCTTTGGCAGCTAACAGCGGTAGAGGAAGTATTCAGATGCTTTACTTAAGTAAAAGTACCAATACATTATTGTCACTTCATGACAAGTAAAAGTCCTGCATTGAAATTCTCACTGAAGTAAAAGTACAAAAGCAAAATGTATTTGAAGTATAAAAAGGAAAAGTAATAAGTGCAGAAAAATTGCCTTTATGTGTGTTTATAATTATATTTGTATATGTGACATTCCTAGATATAATTTGTGAATAGCATTTTACAGACAAACACAGTTCTGATGGATCTTTCTGTAAAATATATAAATAATTTTACTCTTTTGTGACTTAAGAGTTAGTCCACTAGTTGAAGTTTTAGAGATGCATTTGGTTAGAAGTAGCTATAGCTGTTTGATAAATGTAGTTTACATTATTTCCTTTTTTAAATGTAGTTAAGTAGAAATATAAAATGGCATAGAAGAGAAATACTCAAGTAATCAAACTTTTACCTAAGTACAATACTTGAGTAAATGTACTTAGTTACTGCCCATCTCTGGCAGCTATCCCAGCACCACGGGGACATAAGTGTTAGACCAGCATATTTACTCACTGCACTGCTTGATTACAAACATGATCTCCCCAGTTGGTTATAGAGTGTGTGAACGGTGTGTAAGGAGAGCACGATTGGAGATCATTAAAGGTCTCGCGTGGGTTAATGTTCCCTTTGGTGTGCATGCATTGGGAACACCTGCATCATTAATTTTAGAATACAAAGGAATGATCATCCTGTCCAGCTGTTGGTTAGCAGTCTAACTGATGTTTCACAAATATCTCTCCGCGGTCACGAATACAAGAAATGGCACATAGATATGTTAGATTGATCGAAATAGCTTCTTGTTCTGCGAGTTGAGATGGAAGTTTTACAACAAATGGTCAGTGCTCTGAAGACTACAGTGTTGTTAGTGAATTTCATATTATTAAAATCTATTAATGTCCACATAGAAGCTACTGGGATAATTTTATTTATACATGTTGACAGATAAGCAACACATAGATGTACACCTCAAATTACTTTAGCAAAAATAGCAGAGCTTTGGATAGACGTCATAAATACATATCCGTTAATTGAGTATAATTTAATTAATGTGCAGGAGGGGGGGAGATCAGGATATCATTATTTAGATTTCCAGCCAACATCAAAATGCTCATGTCTGAGTCTCAGAAGTGGGTCATGCTGCTTGAGCATCTCATCCATTCGTTGCTAGAGATGGGGCGTGGTTGGGTGGGTTTGTGTGTGTGCGTGTGTGTGTGTGTGGGGGGGGGGGGGGGGGGGGGGGGGGGGGGGGGTGGTATTGTATTGTATGTGCAAGATGAAAGAGCAAAGAGCTGAACGTGATGTGGTTGAACGTGCCCGTCGTAAAGATGTCAGGAGAGGGGTGCGGCGGCTGCGATGAGGGAAGAAGAAGCAGAATTGCAGCTCCATGTGAAAAGCTGCGTGTGTAGGAAGTGGGGGAGGGTGGAGCAGTCAGGCTGGCTCCTCATTGGTCAAACCAAACACACCACATGTGTGAGCCAATGAGGTCTCAACTTTCAGCCTTCAGTGTTCTGGTAGGAATTTTTAAGACTGACTGAGGAATTCAAGAGTTTATTAGAGTTCAAGCTGCAGAGTGTGTCGTGAGGTAGCTACAGAAATACAGACATGTCCCAAATATGCATTTACATTTATTTATTGTTGCATTGGCTGTCATGCATCCAGAGTTTGTATTGCGTAACTTGAAATAATTCATGTCTGTTGATGGTTAGGAAGTGGGTGTTTTAACCTACCTTGATTTAATGATTAGATTGGACATAAGCATGCTTTTTAATGATTTTTTAAGCTATGAGAGCAAGAAAAACATGAAGTCAAGGCTTGAAAAACAGAACATTGCCTTGATTTTCATTTTCTATCACAGCTGTTCAGTCCCCCACCCAGCCTAATGATGGCTGCCAAAAGAAACTATTATTGTCCGTACCATTAAAAGAAGAAAATCACATTAAAGGATGTCCTGACTGTCACCTTCTATATTAACAGAAGAAATCCCCCTCCATAGTCAACACAGCTATTTAAGAGGACATTTAAATATGATTCCAGGAGGGGTGTCAGGACACTTCTTATATGGCGTACTGTGTCACTGCACACTGCAAGACTTGGTTTAACCTTGCATACTGTTTTGAGAACAGCTAACACAAAAAAGGGATACGATTCAGTCTTTTATGTTTTTGATTATAGCTTGTTTGGGAATAAAGCTAAGGAATTCAAGTTGAGGCGTTTCCAAATCAAGCAGCGTGCCCGATTTGGTCTGTGTCGTATTGCACCGAGGATATTAAAATAAAAACAGCATTCCTTAACGCAGTGTCATCTCCTGATAAAAATATATCTGCCATAACTTGCACACCACTCCTGCGCACTCCCACAGTGCCTTCACATGAGTGTACAGTTAATCACATGACATGCTCTGGGGACTCTGCTGTATGCCACTCCTCATGACATTACTCTATTAGGCAATTATCAAAGTTTGGCTTTAATTTGATTAGCAGTGACTTTAAATGCTGCTCTGTTGCAGAGAATTTCGATCGGAAATCAGAATTTAGTTTATTAGTCCAACAGAGGAGGGAGTTAACATTCTTACAGCAAAAGAAAATTGGCAAAATATAAAGTAATAAGCTTGCATACAAAAGATAAAAATTACACAATTTACAATTGACAAATGTACTCATCTAGGTCGACAACAATAAGTAACAGTATTTAAAAATTAAATATGTAGAAGATTGTGTAACAGTAATTGAATTGTCTACTAGCAGCCAATACAAATTAACTATAAAGCGGTATGAATAAGTATAAGACGTGTCGAGAATTTACGTCGTTTGTACAAGTACTGCAGGCTATTTCCTTTGTTCCATTCACTTGTGACTTCCTGCGAAGGGTACATCACCTGAGGTTAAAGTGATTTCCCATTGAGAAAAGACGTCAAGCAGGATGCCCGTGTTGCTTCCTTTTCCACAGACTCCAATCCAGTCTCTCATTTCCCATCAGAGGTGTGGCTGACCTCACTGTATCACTTCTGATTGGAGAGTCTCCATCTGACCATAGGAAGTTGTAAACAGAGGCGAGGAAGTGACTGAATGGAATTCCATCCGAGCTTTTTTCCAGATAAAATGACTTCATTCACAGGATATCAAGGCCAGGGGAGGGGGAGTAAAGGATGGCAAGGATGTGTTTACAAACTAAAATGACTTGAACTTATTCGTACATATTCCACATACATAGACTTTGCTTCATTGCACTGCATTGCGTAACCAAAGATGATCAGTTATTTGAATATCAAGAGACATAAGTATGTTTGGGTTTTGATGAGCTGCATTCTCTACATCAGGGATGGGCAACTTGGATGGTGGTGGGGGCCACATAATTGATTTACTGGCCACCAGGGGGCCGCAGATTCACTTGGAACACACACACACACACACACAAATTCCATGTGTTGTATGTAATTATTAACAAATATACTAAGTCTGACATCTTCATTGACATTTTACAATCTTTCAGGGAACATCCTCTAACAAGCTCACTAAACAAATATCAGTTCACAGAAATGTTATTTAATTTTTACAAGTGGCATGTTTGTATTGAACAGGTTATTTAACAGTGGAATACAACTATTGGAAAGTACGGAAAATGTGTGTGCATTGAGATTAACCATTAAGATGACATAAACATGAAGTCATGAACACTAACCCAGACATTAGTTGTCTAACTTGAACCTAAGACACTTGTAGCCTGTCTCTGCTGACGCACAATAAGGGGAGTGTCAACACAGACACCTGTCAACCCGCACTCTGCTGTTCCTCAGCGCCGCTCCCCCTCCCTCCCGCTGAAATTATGAATGAAAAGCGTATAGTAATCATAGATAACACGGCAGGGTCCGTGACAGTTTGTTTTCATCTGATTTCAAATAAACAAAGTCTTGGTTTTCAGAATATTAAACTTGTTTCGCCAAATTCATATGATAAATACAACTTTGAAGCTTGTAAAGGCATAATTACAAGCGGTAACTTAATTTCACAGCAGGCATAACACCGGCTGTTGTTAAGAAACACAATACACACAAAGCGTCACAGATTATTTCGTGGTATTTGGCTGCCGAACAAAATCATGTACGCAGCTCGCGACGTAACTAGGAGTCTAGTGGACGGTATCAGTACTACAAGGCACCCGGGCCGCCATTCGCCCATCCCTGCCCTACATGATCCCACAAGCTCAACCTGTTCCACAGACGTCACTACGAATAAACACTGTCTCTATTAGTGATAATCACCGTGAAACACCCAGCAGTGCTACGTGAGGGAAGATTTGGCACCGATTGAAAGCCAGGGGTAACTGAATGACCAGTTTGTTACGTAACGACGGTCCCCTCTTTTCATAAAAGCTGGTAATTGTTTACAGAGGGAGAGAGTTTCACGCTCGAGTAGAATCACGATCACCACTGATGTTTTTGTTTTTGTCTCGTCCCTCTCCCCTACCCTCCTCTCTCTCCACATGAAGGATCCTGTTCTCGACCCCTCTGGCTGTGGTTTCCTATTTCCTCATTTGGTATGTTCCTCCCTTTGAGAATGGAAAAGTCATCTGGTACCTTGTGTTCTACTGCATCTTCCAGTCCCTTCAAACTGTGAGTACCAAAACGCAGACACTCCCAGTGACTAATACTTTGTCTATAACGTATTATGATCCCAAGATAGTGTAATATCCACACTTTTACAGTTAACACTATACTCCTACTATGAAATTCATTGCAAAGTGTAGCAATGTTTCCTGAAGATATAAATGTCCATACATTTCGTTAGCATATCCTAAGGTTGTACTCAGAATCAGAAACAGGTTTATTGCCAGGTAGGTTCACACATACGAGGAATTTGACTTGATGTCATGGTACATACATACAATATAAAACAAAAAATCTTGATGTAAACACTGAATTAACGCACAAAACAAGACAAAACCGAGCGCACCAAAACATCGAAGCAGCCATCTGCGGCGCCATCTTAGCTATATATGTGTTTAAATGATCAATTACTGTGCTGATTGTTTTCTCTATTTAATGTATGATATAAAACATAGAAAAACTTGCAATTGCCATTATTTAAGTGGCTAAAACCACATTGTATGTAATTTCTGCATGAAAAGTTACTTGAAGGATTTACCGAATATCAAAATAGTTAGAAAATGGTGCCGACCCACTTCTGAGTTTTGTATCAATCTTCTCATCTGGCTTTTTATAAGAATGCAATTAAACACATTTTCCAAAAACATGAACACTTACTCCCCTCATCTTCACTAAAATGCATGACCAAAAATGAAAGCTACATTTCTTTTTCTCACCTTGTTTCTCTTTTCTTTCCTAACCAGTGCTTCCATGTGCCGTACTCTGCCCTCACCATGTTCATCAGCTCAGAGCAGAAAGAAAGAGACTCAGCCACCGCATACAGTGAGTTTCAGAGTCACAATAAAATGTATTTGAAAAAAAAACGGTTATTCTCCTAGTCCTCACTCGCCTCCTCAAAGACTAAACATCCCGCATGTTTTCCTCCAATCAGGGATGACGGTGGAGGTCCTGGGCACTGTGGTGGGCACAGCCATCCAGGGGCAGATCGTGGGCATGGCCAACGCCCCCTGCCTCCCGGGCCCCGGGGACATCCTGGCTAATCTGAGCAACTACTCTCTGCTAGCCGGACACAATAGCTCCGAGCCTGTCATTTCCCTGGATCACACGGTAAACAAACTTAAAAATGCTTGACAGTGAGGGGTAATGATAGCCTTTTCGACAAGAAATACTCAAGTCAAATTTGGGACACGAATGCTAAGTTTTCTTCTCTTGTTCTGTCCTCACAGAAAACGGCCTATATGATTTCTTCCGGTATCATCAGCATCATCTACGTCCTCTGCGCTATCGTCCTTTTCTTCGGTGTAAAAGAACAAAAAGGTGAGGCGTTAATCCCTTAAATCTCATCCTTTGATTTGGATGCCATTGGTGTTTAATAGCCTTATTTTGACTTGCATTGAAAGCCAAATGAGGAAAAACTAAACAATTAGAGCAGACCAATCAAATATGTGGTTTGAATTTGTAACTGTTAATTCTTGTGTAACAAAGCGAGACTGAGTTTATGGTTGTCTGATCCTCGGATTAGGTTCAACCTCCAGATAAAATGCCCAAAAGTTGTGTCTTTAAAGTTGCTTAGCTGTTTTCACTCTAGTCCAATAGGGAAGCACAGTTTAGCTTGTGTTGTGGTACCACTATGGCTTTCTAATTGGTACCCTCCTGACCAGCGATGTGGCAAATAGGAATCTAGTAGAGCAAGGAAAGGTCGCTCCTCATGTTAAGTGAACTGAAAAACCATGGTAGAAGAAATACAAGATTGTATTCATGTGGATGTCATTTTGCTTCTTTGCTCACTCTTTCCTGTTTCTCCTCTCTCCAGATTCTTCTCGTCCCCGGTCGGAGCCCATGGGTTTCTTCCAGGGGATCAGGCTGGTGATGGGACACGGACCCTACGTCAAACTGATCATGGTCTTCCTCTTTACCTCTCTCGCTTTCATGGTGCGTATATAAACACACAAATACAATTTAACTCTGAGATTTAAGTGCTATTATTTTGACTGATATTGCAATTGCTAAATGATTCACGATATTTGCTGGAAAGGTCATTTTTGCATTATTAGTCTCATAGAGTGCCACAGTCCGAAAACCCGGAAGTAAGTTAGCATTTTACCACTTCCGGTTCCTTTGCAAAAAAGCAATGCAATTTCTCCATATATAAGGTCTGTGGTTGACACAAATTGAAGAGACTGATCACGTTTTGTTCTACGACATTAAATGCATCAGCAGTGACCCCACTGGTGATTTTTGAAGAGTTACGTGTCTGAAAAACGATGGTGTTAACAAGTGGCTGAATAGGACTACAGAAGTTGTTGAGGCCGCTGTACGTCATTACACCCGAACACGTAAATACTCCCGCTAAGTTTGTTTTTCCCCGTGTTCTGCTTGAAAGCAAGTACCTGCCTCCTGCAAACTGTTCAAACAAACGCAGCGACCCTGCTGTAGTTCGTTTATAGCATAACGTTAGCATTTTGCTTCTGGCGATTAGATTTATGATTCGAAATGATAAAAGTAGGGAAGACATGTGGATATTATCCGGCTGAACAAAACGTGATCCGTCTCTTAAATGTGTGTCAACCACAGACCTTATTTCGAGCTATTTTCCAAAATCCTATGGAGAAATTGCATTGCTTTTTGGCGAAGGAACCGGAAGTGGTAAAATGCTAGCTTACTTCCGGGTTTTAGGACGCGTCACTGTGGCACTCTATTATCATTGAAAGATATGTTTAAAATGATCATGGTGTGATTTTTATGAAGTCCTAAGAATACGGGACATCTATGCTGCAGCACAATCCTTTATTTAGAATGAAATGTCCATATATTTTGCATGAAACAAATACTGCGCCTCTTGTGATTTGAATACTGCACTAGCCACCATTTTGTAATTTCACCCATAATATATACAGTATGGTAATTTTAGTTTTGTTGGTCCGACTGGCTCTTCTTATGTTAAATGTCAGCAGTCTTAAGCTGTATTTTGCTCCCAGTCAGAGTTTATGTGGCGCCTGGTGGCCGTGGTGTGTGTTTGTGTGTGTGTGTGTTTAGACAATTTGTCTGAGTGTGTGTGCTCTTCGTCCCACAGCTCCTGGAGGGAAACTTCGCCCTGTTCTGCAGCTCCACACTGGGCTTCAGAAACGACTTCCAGAATATACTGCTGGTCATCATGGTGAGTTCACAAACACACACATTTTCAGACCTTCAGACAGATGGGTGCACTGTTCCCATGGCAATGACCGCATTTACCTCGGCACATGAAACCTGTAGCAGCCCCATTTGTGTGGAATAAGTTAAGCCATTAGCTTCAGAGTGAACACAAAAGCTTTCCTCCCCGGGGCAAACACATAAACTGTCTTCAATTACAAGGCAGTTCTAGAAAGCAGTGTCTCCTGACCGCTCGTTTCCAAGATAAGTGTCCACTCTCAGCGCTCAGCCTGAATGCCATCCCCTTCCCACCGACAGTCAGGGAGCCACATCACTTCTCCTCTCTTTTATGTCTCTTGACCTCTCTGGAAGAAAGGTCTCTCGCATCAAAGAATCACCCCAGATCCTGACAGGTATTAAAGCCAATTAATCCATAGATGTGCCTCCTGTAGCAGAACTCTACTGAGGATTACATTCTTGATCCTTTGCTTTATGGAAAGGATTATTCAAGGCACTGATCTTTTTTTAAGACATTTATAAAGTGAAATGACTTTTTTAGACGGTGAGCTTTGACAGGAACAGCTCCATAAACGGCTAAAATGATCTTAATCATCACCTTCAGTGATTTACTCCGATCCTATTATATAAGTGCTTGTAACTCGAACTGGTTGTCCGTTGATGGGCTTACACAGTAAAGGTTAAACGTAATGAGACTTTGTATGAGAGCAAGGGGGAGTTCAATCATTTGGACAACAAACAGAGCCTTGTGTCTACTTTTTTAGTTGCTACTGTGAGGCACGTTGCAGAAAGCATGCTGTATGGGACATTGTTTTCATGTAGAAATTCACACATTTTCAATAGCTGTGTGGTGCTACTCACTTTCATTTGGCAGGAATTGACGGACATGCTTTATGAAGTCTGTGTTAGAAGATATTAAGCAATATATAGCCATAATTAAATTATAATTATCTTCTATTCATGAGGAAAAGGCTGATGAGGCTCATAGGGTTGAGATTGATGTTTTTGCAATAAAGTGCGAGTGGTGTCTTTAAAGAGGAAACACTGTGACTGTGTTTATGAACACATTCTGCTGATGTGACAAAATATTTGCAAAAGGGAAGGAAATGGTACACAAAAGTTTACTGTTATTGTCAAAATGAAAACCACAGAACAGAAATATGCAATCACATGACTGTTTGTGTGGTCTATCTATCGGTTCAACCTTAAAAAAAAAAAGTGGGGAAAAATACTGTTGCACCACCGTCGTTCTCTTAACCTTAGTCAAACACGGAGGGGTCAGAGGCCAAACTGATCCAAGCGAGCCCACCTGTAGAGTCAGAGGATGACCCCTGTGGTGGTTTGCATCACATTTGAGCTCAAATGTGTTTTGGGAAGAGCCGTAGAAAGCATATTGTCTTCCACCTTCACTGTTGTGTTTGGCAGGTAGGAGACGTCCAATGTGCTTCTGCTTCACCGCGCTCATGTCATGTCGAAACGAAAACGGAAGCAAAAGCATTCTAAAAATTCAGCTAATGTTTTTACTATTGCTTTTTGTGGCTCGGAGGGGCTTCCCTTATTTTTTCTACAGAAATCATTTTAGTAACCTGTCAGGCTTTCTGTGGAATTTACTAGAGTGTGTGTCAGAGCAAAAACATCTGGTTAACCTGGCTTTGAATGTTTTTTTCTCCCCTCAGCTTTCCGCTACTCTGGCCATCCCATTCTGGCAGTGGTTCCTGACCCGCTTTGGGAAAAAGACGGCGGTTTACGTTGGCACCTTGGTAAGTCCCACAACCGCGTCCAAACATCACTACTAAGTCGTTTGAAGCCTGTGAGATTGACAGGAGTTTGCTCATATTATAGCAATTGCAGTGAAAACAGCTCTGGTTTCATTATGAGACCTGTTGAGGAAGTACATCTCAGCAGATCTGTGTGCTTTAGTTAATGTGTTCCTGTGTTTTCCAGGCTGTGGTCCCCTTCATGATCCTGGTGGTGTGTGTTAAGAGTAACCTGATCGTCACGTACATCGTCTCCTTTGCTGCCGGGGTGGGAGTGGCTGCAGCCTTCCTGCTGCCCTGGTAAGACCCTTTTTGAGTCCTTTCTCAGGCACTTTTTTAATGTTTTCTTGTCTATAACTGTGACACTAATTTTGTATATCTTTCAGGTCTATGCTGCCCGATGTTGTAGACGATTTCCAAGTGCAGAACCCCGACTCCGCCGGCCACGAAGCTCTCTTCTACTCCTTCTACGTCTTCTTCACCAAGTTCGCATCTGGAGTCTCCCTCGGTGTCTCCACACTCAGTTTAGAGTAAGTGTTTCGACACACATAGCTCTATTGTCTATAAGTTATTCAATTCTTGTAGGCGTTTCAATCTTTCTCAGGCTTAGCCAAAAGTCACCCTTTATCCCACATCAAAGCAAGTCATTCCTTCTGCTTTCATTTGATTAAGTACAGTAAGTCTGTCGTGCATGCACCTCATGACTGACTTTGATCAGACATTTGATGGGAATCTTTCCCTCACACTACCATACTACTGCATTGCATAACATGGAGAGTTTCTCTGTTTTAATTGAATAATGTTTTTTCTGTTTTAGTTTCGCGGGCTACATCAGTCGAGGCTGCACTCAACCAGAGGCAGTGCATGTAACGTTGAAAGTGCTGGTCTCAGCCGCCCCCATAGTTCTCATCCTAATCGGCCTGACGATATTATACTTTTATCCCATCACCGAGGAGAGGAGGCAGGGCAACCGCAAACTGCTGCAAGAACTGAGGTAAGGCTGTGAACTGGTGTGTGTGTGTGTGTGTGTGTGTGTGTGTGGTGTGTGTGTGTGTGTGTGTGTGTGTGTGTGGTGTGGGTGTGTGTGTGTGTGTGTTTGTGTGTGTGTGTGTGTGTGTGTGTGTGATGTGTGTGTGTGTGTGTGTGTGTGTGTGTGTGTGTGTGTGTGTGTGTGTGTGTGTGTGTGGTGTGTGTGTGTGTGTGTAGTGTCGTGTGGTGGTGTGTTGTGGTGGTGTGATGGTGGGTGTGTGTGTGGTGTGTCGTGGTGTGTGTGTGTGGGTGTGTGTGTTGATGTGTGTGTGTGTGTGGTGTGTGTGTGTGCGTGTGGTGTGTGTGTGTGCTGTGTGTGGGTGTGTGTGTGTGTGGTGTGTGTGTGAGCCACTGCACGTCACGCCTTTTATTCTCTTGCAGGGACCCAACGAAGCAGATTCAGAAACAGAATCGACAGAGCTGGCCAACATGATCTAGAACATTTAAGAGACCAATCGGGTGATCGACTGGCATTTTGCACTGGGTGGAACCAACTGCCATGGACCTGCCAGATCATACAGACACTGCCTTGTCCAATCACACTGCTGCTGTTCCAAGTCTGAAGAAATGTTATTGACTCAGAAAGTGTCATAGCTTCAGGAGCGCTGAAGCCTAAAACAAACATCCTACCCATTTGTGACTTTTCCGCTGCTTGAGATTCTCTCTACTATCTTCTTTTGTTCAGTCAAACCTCAAAAGCCTTACTTTTTGTATAACTACTTTTGAGTACTGTGGAAAATCCCTTTTTTCTTTTTAAAGGTTGGCCTTGTTCTCAGTTGAAATTGCACAAAAGCATGAAATGTGATGGAAGACGTTATGTAACCCTTTTTATACCGGTGCTACTCGCTGCAGATGAACAGTTTCCATCCTTGTGCTTAAAACACATTGAGCATTAAAGACCTTGAGCACTGCGGGACAGAAAACCTGAGATGTGAACATCGTGAGAAACTTGAACAAACAGTGATTACGCCTTAATACCAACCTTGTTTTGGGGTTAAAATGCAAAACTGTCGCTCAGCCACTTGCTCTTGTGCCATTGATTTGGTGTTTTGGATGTCTTTTTAAGTGTGTAATTTCATAACTAATCCTCAGTGTTTACTGTAAGCAGTCCAACCATTTTTCCATCTCATTCCCATCCAACTTGCTTTTTTTTTAAAGAAGCCATTATAATGTGATATTAGTGGTGGGACAGTAACAGCTTTGAAATTTGTTTAGTTCCCCACCAAATGAAACCACTACAAAAGTAAAATAGTTTAGTTTGCAACTACATTACTGACATATCTTATTTATATAATACTGAAGACAGGAAAAGCCTTTTCTTCTCCTAACGCTTTAATTTCCTTAATGAGCGGCACGGCGACTAGAGCCGGTACTGACATAGTTATATCTTTATTTAAATATTTATATTAGCTTTGATTTTAATGTTTTTGAATTCATGTTAGCTGGAAAGTCATGCTTCTTGCAGTATTAAAATATATTTAAGGCTTCTGAGGTTCCACCTGCATTTGAAGTTTCAAAATGTGGAAAATGGGGTGGAAGCAACATTTTAAAACATTAACACGCCTTTTAATGCATGTTGACGTCACTACCAACTTTGCTCCAAATGCATTCAAAAAGGGAAGCACATAGTTATGAAAAATGGAAGATGGGGCAGTAAAGTTGTTTGTGCATTTTTCTGTATATGTGTGTGTTTATTGAACAACCTTAGTGATCATCTCAATCCCAGTGAGAGTGTGGATTGACATATTTCATATCCGTTGATATGGAAAATGTGTACATAAAGTGTCATATGTTATACATACTGTTACATCATTGACATGTTGTTTCTGACAACTGGGATGCCGATGTGAAAATGTTCATATTTCATTCACTTGTTATTTGTGAGTGTTTGTTTTTCTTTGAGGTTTCTTCTAACTCTAGAGGATACTGTACATGCCAACACACAGTGCCATTTTCACCCACTAACTCTGTGATAATTGTACATTGTGTAAACTGTTTTATTTTGTCAGTGTTTTCTTTCGGTGGACGCCCCTCATGACTCTTGAGGCTGTAGCCAAATGTGTGAGCTTTAACCTTCCAGGGACACACTAAAGCCTTGTGAACATGTCTCCTGTGCATATGTATATATTGTATGTAAACCTGTAAATATCTTTGATAATTGTGGCTGTGAAATGAAATCTGTACACTTTAATGTAGTTATTTAAGAAAAAGATGTTGAGATTTAAAAAAGTAATAAATACTAATTGATAAGTGTACTGTGAACGAGTTTACATTTCTTTACTTGAAGCAACTATAACAGCCAATTAAAGAAAACGGACATAATCGTAATACCTGTTTTCCTATATCACACACACATCATGTGGATGATTGGCAATTACCCAATGCCTACTGATGAGATAATGGTATCATTCTTAGATGATTTATTATTTAGCAGCTTCTTATACACGCTATCAAAAAAACATCAGAAACCGTTCTTGGAGCAGTTATATAACATAAATAATGATCAAAAACAACATGGAAAACAACAAATACATACCAATGAACCTAACTGCTTTGATATGCAACTATATCAATCAAACCAGGCATTATGTGGAGATATTATCAGCAAAATGTTTGGATAATTACACAGGCTAAATCCCCTTCAGTTGCACTTTTACATACAGCAGCTCCAGTACAATTTACACATTAGGCGCGTTCACACCAAGTACTTTTCTAACTCATGGTAAACTGCTGCCATCTAGTGCCTGGGGTTGTCCCTATTTTATGGAATGGTGCACTAAGGCTGCCTTTAGTGGCAGCAGATGGTTAGTTAATGAAACAATTACCTATTCATGTTGTTCTTATTTCGAAGCAGCTATGTATATTACATTTACAGAAACATCAGATTACATTATTTTCAGAAGAAGTAGAACATTCATATTGCAATTTATATATAATCAAATGTCAATATGTTTCTGTAGTGTATTTCTACATTTTTATGTTGCCTATTGCAATTGTATATTGTAGAAAATACTGAATATATTTGAGCACTCAAATGTATTCAGTATTTTCTTATTTTGTGTATTTATTATTGTTCAAAGTCTGAGGAAAGAGGCTGGTTTCCAACTAGACACAGCAGGCAACTGGCTAAATATCCTGGTCTTTCAACGGCAAGGTGATACAAAATATTAAGATTATAGATAGATAGATAGATAGATAGATCGATCAACAATGAAGCATTTTCATGTGTCCTAATCATAGGCTCTGCACTCGATTGCTTTCGCCTAGAGTCTGAAGTGAATCGATAGCAGAGCTGAAGCTCGCGCTGATGCAACACTGACAGGTCCTCCCCACCGGCTTTACTCACCACCGACCCACTGCAACAAGACAGGATTTCAGGTGAGTACAGGCGTTAAGTTAGACTGATATTGCTATTGGATTAACTGAAAACATGTATGTTATAAATAAATTGTAATTATAACCCGAAACATCACCGGAGCTAAGAGACGTTAGCTGCACATGGTTGTGTTGCCAGCTAGCATTAGCTAACCTTTTCATTCTTTATGAGCTGGCCAGCTAAGGATGAGCTGGCCAGGAGAACAGATGACAGATCAAAGTAAAACGTATTGAAATATAGAATAAACTACAGATGTAATACAAAACAAACATAGCTAACATTAGCCAGTAGCTCCATGTTTCGTGATGATTCCCAGTTGCTAACTTACTTTAATATAAAATCCCTATACCTCAAAGCTTTCTGGTAAATTCGTTTTATAGGAAATCATTTAACCAGTTTTTTCCATAAAATGGCAAAATGTAGGTTGGATTCCCACAGATTTGTGGGTTACCTTATATTTGTGTTTGTGGCTGAGAGCAACAATCAACTAACATTGATTTAATAGAGTTTGAACTGCATTGAATATTATATTTTAGTTATACTGTAAACCTTCTTGCCTGGCTCGTTCATTTTAAACAGTTGCATTGTATATAGTCTTTCATTAAATGGTGCTTTTGCTTCTCTATTTTGTGTTTTTAGTCTATGCTCGATTACACCAAAACAAATTCAGTTTATGCAAAATCCTACAATAATCCTGACTGATTGATTTATACTTTATCTCTCATCTCCCGTCTCATCAGGCTCTGCGCCATGGCAGGTCAGCTCAGTCCGGATGAGAAGCTCCAGCTCATTACCAGGAACCTCCAGGTGGGACAAGCAAACAAACATGAAGTCACAGTGACTAAAGTCCCTTTGTAGCTCACTGACTTTAAACCCTTACCCTTGTGTATTGCAGGAGGTCCTGGGAGAGGAGAAGCTGAAGCAGGTTCTTCAGGAGAGAGAGGTGAAGGTTTACTGGGGAACAGCGACCACTGGGAAACCCCACATAGCTTACTTTGTCCCCATGTCCAAGATAGCAGACTTCCTCAAGGCGGGATGTGAGGTGAGTGGATCTCTTGGGAATTGGAAAACATTAATGACATATTATTTGAGTATTGAAAGAACAATGTCGGAAGAATCAGAAACGGGTTTATTACCAGGTAGGTTGACACGTACGAGGAATTTGACTTGGTGTCGTGGTGCATACATACAAGTAAAACAAAAAATAAAAAAAACACAGATAGAGAACTATTATAAAAAGACTATAATAACATTAAGAATAATCAAAAATATAGTAAAATCAAATATGGCAGTATTTACAATGTGATAGAATGGAATACAATATGTGCGGTAATAATAAAAAAACAAAACAGATATTGTGTACAAAACCAGATATTGTGTACTAATACACAATAAAACAAACAATTATCGAATTTACAAAGATTCAATGGAGCCACAAATCCGTTTATTTTAAGAAATACTTTGCACCAACATTGTCTTGTCTTATGTGTAAGTGAATGTGTGTATGTGTGTGTGTGTTAGGGTGTTTCACATGTTTGTAAATGCTTGTGTGAGTAGGGATGAAATATTATTTGTTTTTCATGTTGTTCAAAATATCGAAAGACAGATTTCTAAACCCTTACTCAATCATTACCAAAACAAAAGGGTAGATCTAATTAATGTGACTTACTGTACGTCCTGCTAAATCCAAGCTCTCATCACAAGTATCTTTGTGTCTTTGTTTCTTCTTCTCTTCCTCAGGTCACTATTCTGTTTGCAGACCTGCATGCCTTCCTGGACAACATGAAGGCCCCCTGGGAGCTGCTGGAGCTCAGGGTGAAGTACTATGAGCAGGTGATCAAGGCCATGATGGAGAGCATCGGCGTGCCTCTGGATAAACTCAAGTTCGTCAAAGGAACCGACTTCCAGCTCAGCAGGTCAGTAGTTCTGACAAGAACTGAAGACTGTGTTCATATACGGCAGCTAACTGATCATCAAATACCGTCAGAGAGGCAGATGTGACACAGAAGGACGTCTTTATAATATTCAGAAACGCATTGATGGAAGAAGGAGGATGAGCCCTAACGGAAAGATGGTTCCTGTCTTATTATAGGACACACTGGATTCAATTCAACACTCCGTAGAATAGACAAGCACACCGGTATGAACCAGAAACTGTCAAGCGTAAACAAAAAATATGCAACAGTTATGACAACAACAAAAAAATGAAATACTTGTCAGGATTACATTGGGCAATTTTCTAGGAAGGAAATAAAAAGTGAATTATCTTTTAATTCATTTCATAAGAACAACCAGAAAAATTGAGAGAATTTCGTTTTTTTTGTGTCTTTAACTTTGTGTCCATAGACTCACTTTGAAACCCAAGAAACGCTTTGAGAAACATTTTGAACTAATGTTTTAGCTCTGTGTGTCTTCCTGTTTGTCAGAGAGTACACTCTGGACGTGTACCGCCTGTCCTCCATGGTGACGGAGCACGATGCTAAGAAGGCCGGAGCGGAGGTCGTGAAGCAGGTGGATCATCCGCTGCTGAGCGGCCTGCTCTACCCTGGACTGCAGGTAATTACACTGCTAGTAACCCAGATGTTGTGTGTACCTTTGAAGTAGACGGCACACTCATTTCTACAATAAGACAGAACTCAAAGATTCAGTTTGTGTAGTGTAACACAGGTATAATGCCATCAACGTGCTGCATGTGCTGTACATGCAAATAGTTTGTTTTTGTCGCATTTCAAATGATTTCTGTAGAATCAAGTGTTGTCACATGTGATTTGTTCAAAGACCGTTGTAAAAAGGAAAATCCAAAGTACATTTTGAATGTTTCTGGCTATGATGAATGGTGGTGTTTTGGAAAAATAAAAGGTCAGTTCAGCTAGTGGATATGCTCCTGCGTGCACTTACAGATCTTCATTAATTGTAATTTGTCAAGTTATATTTGTGGTTGTGAATGAATGTAAGACTTGATATGTTTATCTGTGCCTTCAGGCTCTGGATGAGGAGTACCTCAAGTGCGACGCCCAGTTTGGAGGCGTTGACCAGAGGAAGATTTTCACTCTGGCAGAGAAGGTACCGTCTCCCTCAGTCTTTGCATCCTTTATTTCAAACTCCTCACCCTCTTTCCTCCCTACATAACTCACCCCTTTTCTTTCATTTTTAGCACATTCCGCTTAGCTCTTCGTAACTTGATTAGTTTAGGAAAAGCTGGGAGTGTCTTAATGCTCTTTTACTAAAAAACGTATTTACTTATCTCATTTACAAGTTACAGATGTTGCCATAAAACACAGATATTAATGGCGCTGGGTGATCCAAGAAAACCGTTTTTCATAATGGGATCTGTATAAAACTTAAAGAGTAACTGTAGCCTTCTCTCTCTCTCTCTCTCTCTCTCTCTCTCTCTCTCTCTCTCTCTCTCTCTCTCTCTGTGTCTCTGTCTGTCTGTCTGTCTGTCTGTCTGTCTGTCTGTCTGTGTCTCTGTCTGTCTGTCTGTCTGTCTGTCTGTCTGCAGTACCTGCCCTCTCTGGGCTACGCTAAGCGCTCCCATCTGATGAACCCGATGGTACCTGGCCTGACGGGCGCCAAGATGAGCTCCTCAGAGGAAGTACGTCACTGTCAAAAAGAGTTCATCTATGAATAATTTCGTCTAATGTTTGTGGTCGGTCATAACATTATGTCTTTGGCTGCAGGAGTCAAAGATCGATCTGCTGGACTCGGCTGGAGACGTGAAGAAGAAGCTGAAGAGAGCTTTCTGTGAGCCGGGAAACATCGAGAACAACGGAGTCCTCTCCTTCGTCCAATATGTCGTCTTCCCTCTGCGCGGAGGTAAGAAAAAACTCATCTCCTCGGCTTCAGACTCTGATCGTATAAAGTATATCAGACTCAGAATACTTGATTTATTTCTTGGGTATAACAAAATAAAGTAAAAATGTCTGTGCAGCCACTGGGACACATCGTCTGAGGAAGACAGGGCCTTTTCCACAGCACAAATATATACAATTATAACTAAAGAAGAATATTAGGAATATTTAAAAATTGTTTGCATTTCTTTATGAAGCACTTCAAAAGGTTTGGCTTATTTGCAGCTGTTTTGAATGTGTATCCTCATGTTTGGATAAAAGCGTCAGTCTGATAAAATGTGATTTGTAAATGTGTTTCAGAGTTTTCCATCAAAAGAGATCCCAAGTGGGGCGGAGACAAAACCTACACTGTGTTTAAAGAGCTGGAAAAGGACTTTGCAGCGGAGGTAGAGTTCACACACGCTGGTTCATTTACAGAATAAAAGCCCCTCTTAAAGTTATCCCTGATTATTTTCTCATTGTGATTTAATCTAATAATTGGCTATCTTGTATTAGTCGGTGCATCCAGGAGACCTGAAGGCCTCCGTGGAGGCGTCACTGAACCAGCTGCTGGACCCAATCAGAAAGAAGTTTGAATCCCCGGAGCTGCGTAAACTCTCCAACACCGCCTACCCCTCAAAGACGAGTCAGTATTTTACCCATCATCCTCTCTGTGTTTCCTCTCTTAATGCAGGAAATTGCAGTGTATATGCATATAAGGAGGTCAACTACCTAACGCGTGTGTGTGTGTGTGTGTGTGTGTGTGATCAGAAGCAGCAGGGAAAGTTGCTAAGGCAGGAGCAGGAGGGGGAGATGATGATGATCTATCCCCCTCCAGAGTGGACATCAGGGTGGGCAGGATCATCAGTGTGGAGAAGGTAAGACATTCAAATCCTCATTTGATGCCTCAATAACTATTTTGAGTGTTTTTTCCATATGAAGCCTCTCTCTCTTTGTTTACATGGTTTTGTTCTGGATCCCAGCACCCGGATGCTGATTCGCTGTACCTGGAGAAGATCGATGTGGGGGAGGCGGAGCCGAGGACGGTGGTGAGCGGCTTGGTGGCGTTTGTGTCTCAGGAGGAGCTGCAAGACAGGCTGGTGCTGGTGCTCTGCAACCTGAAGCCCCAGAAGATGAGAGGCATCGAGTCTCAGGCCATGCTGCTGTGTGCCTCCATGTGAGTGTGCTCTCTGTTTCACACATTCCTTCATGGACAGGGGGGGGGGGGGAAATCAAACCACAATATCTTGATACTGTCATCTACAATTCTGAATCAATTAAAAACTTAAAGGTCACCTATTATGCAAAATCCACTTTTTCACGTCTTTGATACATCAACATGTGTCCCCTCTGTGTAAAGAGACTCTGAAAGTTTCAGGAAAAAATATTCTCTCTTTTTGTCGTGATCCATTTATATAAAAACCTGTCTGAAAATGAGCTGATCAGATTTTGGCCACTTTATGATGTCATAACGATTTGTTGGCTTGTGTAACCATTAGCCAATCACCAACCAAGGTAACCCCCCCCCCCCACACCTTATCACCTGAATCTCCTCCTAGAGCTCCATTGTGTTCTTTTTAACCAAATATCTCTCAGAGGGGCGTGGGGAGTGGCTCCTTATTTTCATCTAAAGTAACAGACAGAGAATCAGCACTTTTGAAACAGGGCTGAAACAGAGGGGATTATGGGATGCTGCAATGATCTGTTTGGTGTTTGGAGCCAAACACTTCAGAGACATGTTTTGTATATATCTGAGACCTGTAATATATTGATGAAAAACAGAATAATAGGGGACCAACCTGTTTCACACCTTCCCCCCGGTACCGGGCGGATAAACGCGTCATTTGCAGGAAACAACGTCTAAGGAATCTTAATATTGAATAAAACTATGAATGTGTTATATCCATGTAACGGGAAGAAACTCAGCTAACTGATCTTTTTAAAAAAAAAAATCAAAAAAACCCCACATTGCTAGCACTCAGCCTCTGAATTAGCCTCAAGCGAAAAAAAACCTAACATACTAAGGCAACTAAACTCACTCTAACTCCCTTATTACTTATCCTAGATGCACAACCAACCACTCTTTTTTGGTGTCCTGGAGACACTGAATCTAACGGTGCTCTCCTCAACACTCAGTGATAAACATTCGCGACGCTATCAACGAAAGCGTACATCATCACATGTGGAGCTAAGAAGCTAAACACGTAAATATGGCTTACCTTGGTCAAAAGTGGTCTTCAATGGCATTAAAACGATAAAAAAAACGATGCTGCAGTTAATCCATAGGTTCATCCTATGTGTCTGTGCCTTCTTTGAAATTATTTCTGATAATCCATAAGCAATACAACTGCGTTTTAGTTTCCAAACTCCAGAAGGAGACATTCCTCCACTTTGGTTTCGTTTTCCACACGCGAAGCAACCACATTTTTTCTTTACAACGTGTCTGGGTGGGAGCCTCCCCCTTCGATTCTATTGGCTCTAACGGTCACAAGGGTATGTCAACCAACCAAATCGAGCAAGGGGGGCCAGAGATAGGTCAAATCCACCCAAATGACCCCAGATGGCCCAGTTTTTGGCTAAATCTCTCTAAAAAGGTCAAATTTCACTTGTTTTGCATCAATCTTGATACAGGGTACTTATTATATGTTGTACTTTGGATTCCTAAAGCTTTTAGTCTACTAACCCATCATCCAAGGGTAGTTTTCACTATCTGTAAAAAATAATTTTTGGACGGACACTATAATTTACAGTTTTTTACTATGTAAAATCTGAATTTTCTTTAAAATAAAAAACATTTATATTGATTCTGACACTTCTACATCCAACTCACAGGTTTATCATTACTTTGAGAACAAAGATTATTAATTTAACCCTTTTAGAAGGGAAGATATGGTCATTTGTTCTGGGAATGTCATTTTCGAGCCTGAGACCTGAAAAACAGGCTCAGAGTGGAACAGGTTAAGAAATGTTATTTTGAAAAAACATTTAGATAAAATGCAGTAGATGGTCTCAGTACTTTGGGAATAAAACAATTGCCCCGTCATACATCAAGAACCAGTTTTTATTCTCGAGGGCACTGAGAAATGTGAAAATACTAACATTTTGAGAGTAAAACTTTTTTAGTTTTTGCAGTGTTGCATGAATACATGTTACCTTTAGTTTAGTTCTGCCCGTTTTCTATAATCAAAGTTGATCATCTAATCCCCCCTTACTCTTTCCTGCCACATCGCCTTCCTTAGCACTCAGTGGACTGCTGTGGATCCTGAATTCAGCCCCCCTATGTTCTGAATGGAGAATTGATTTTGTAGCAAGAGACACAGCCATCCCTCATTTTTTTGTATTTGTGTAAAATTCCTCTCTTGTATCTGGTTTCTAGTGAAGGGGAGCCCAGGAGGGTGGAGCCTCTCAACCCTCCAGAGGGGTCGTCGCCTGGAGACCGGGTCTTCGTTGAGGGATACGAGACGGGAAAACCAGACGAGAGACTCAACCCAAAGAAGAAAGTGTGGGAGAAAGTACAGGTGGGTCTCACTCAGATTTTACAAGCACAACTCGTTTTTCTTAACCCTTCGATGCACGAGTGACTGGACCCTACACGCTTCCATAAGTGGGTCAAAAAGGACCCGTATTAGAATAATATGTGTTTTTATGCCATTTTTGTCATTTTGGTTAAGAAAAATCACTTTTATAATATTTAGTATTATATTTTGGTTCACACTAGAAATATTTTATATTTAATTTTTCACTATTTATAATTTTAGACATTTCTTTTACATTTTGAAAAAAAAAATGTAATTCCATAGAAAATGCATGCGTGTCATTTTTGACCCACTTATGGAAGCTTGGGGTAGAAATACAAAAACTACAATTTCTTAAAATGTATAACATGTCAATTGAAAAATGTAAATGGCATGATATCCAAAACATGTTTTTTGAGGAATAGCTGGAATATGAAATGATAAAAAAATGTAATTACAAAGATACTCTAATGGCGCGTTTCCACTACAGCGCGCAGCCCGGTTTAAGAGGGCTGTGACGTCAGCGGCCCATCTTTGGTTGCGTTTCCACTTGGCCTAGTACCGGCCGGCGGGTCCTAATTCACAGTTTGTCTGGCCTCATAAAATCATGGGTCCAGGGCCAGAGACAACGAGGCTGAGTCGGGCTGAGTATGCTAAACTAGAGAGAGCGTCGCTGGCAAGGGGGCTACAACTACAACAAGATGGACATATTTGACCGTGATTTAATTGTAATACACGTTTCAAAATGATGCCGAAGTAACAACATACTGATACCGGTTAGTAAAAACCATAAATTAATGCTTTGTCAAGTCTGCAGACAGACGGCAGGGGAAAAACCTTTTAAAATGCTTGTTTTCTAAATGGAGATTGGCTAAGCTAACGCAGTATATGCTCCGACCGTCCACACTCACAACAACGGCCTATACAGACATAAATAAAGCAGCGACTGTATTCACCATGACACAGGCAGTCTGTGGTTTGTACTTGTTTAACTTTTGTCTAGTTTCTGAACATATATGAGGAGCTGTGAGCTCTGAGTGCTAACAGCTAACGGCTGTGTTGTTTTTTCTGGGGTCCTCTGAAGATCACGTCACGGCTCCGCCTACACTGCGTTACTATAGATACTGCTCCAGTTCCTAAACTGTAATGGAAATGCGCCATAAAGTGAGCCAGTCCTAACGAGGCCCAGCCATACCGAGCGGGGCAGAGCGAGGCCGTGTAGTGGAAACGCGCCATAAGAAAACCACCTCACCGGGTCAAAAAAGACCCACTTATGCATCTAAGGGTTGACAATCCAATTTGGATTGATGTGTTTTAGGAGGTTTCTTTGATGTAATAACGGCTTATTGGGATAAAATGTGTCATTTGTTTATATATTATTTTGTCTCTGTCTCTCCAGGCTGACCTGAAGATATCAGACGAGTGTGTAGCTCAGTGGAAGGACAACCAGCTGATGACTAAACTGGGACAGATCACATGTAAAACACTCAAAGGAGGAAACATCAGCTAGAAACTTTACAGTCACCTCTGAAGCTTCTCCTGTCGGCTGCTTTACAAACAAGATTCAACAAATCACCACTTCAACATTGCTCAAACTTCGACATCGATGCCAAAAGTCTCTTCGTGCGAGCTTCGACAAATCCTGTTACCTTGCTTTGAGTCCATCAGAAAATGTCATTTTTAAAATAGAAATTCACTTAATCATCCTGTGTTTCATTACTGTTTCTGTTTTTATCTGGTGTTGTATGGTGTTCCTAACACACTTAAATATACAAAAACAGTTTCTGCTAAAGAGACATACAGCTACTCAGATTTATTAAATAACTGTTTCCTGGAAGTAGCTGATAAGGATCTCGGGTGAAAAGGGACTTCATATTTTAATGCTTTTCTTGATTTAAATTGCCTTCATGGTTAATGTCAGGGCTGTGTTATAAAACAGAACGGTTGCATTGAGGATAGTGTACAGAAATCAATATCTGCTCATTAACTGTCATAAATAAATGATGCATCATCTTTAACATTGAATAAACGCTGGCTGAATTGTGTGAAATGAAATATACTTGTGATATATGAGACACGTACACACATTAAAGAAACAAAGCAGAGAGATGCATTTTTAATACACTTACATTTTATTTATAGAAGTAATAACTGTACATAATTATTTATAATCATCAAGATTGGTGACCCTTTACGAAGAGTCAGTATAATTCACTCTGATGATTTTGCTGGGGGAAAGCATTTTGTGCAAATAGTGATAAGCTGGATTTTCCACTAAAAAAGGCTTGGGCCACAGTTTTAGATGCAGCACATTTAATAAAACACTGACCTCACACTCAGCTACTCCAGTGTATCAATCATCCCGGGCTACATCACAGCCAGAGCCCTAAGAGCGGTTTGTCAGATGAAACTAGAATATTTCATATTTGGTAGGAAAAGGTGACCGACAGTGCTACAAGTGGAAAGAACCACACATAAATAAATAGGACGCTCGTGTTACCGTTGTCCTGACGTGTTTCTCAGAATGGATTGACCTTTACTAAACCCAGGAACAGATTGTGCAGATTGTGAAGAAGCGTCTCAAGACAGCTGCTGTAATCAGATGCTTTTTAAATGGTTTATAATCTGTAGCTTTTGCAAAAGTGTCTCAGTTGACAATTATCTTACTTTTTTTATTGTGCAGCATCTAATACATTTCCAGATATAGCTATCCGAAGTTTAAAAAAAAGCAGGAGTAAAAGTGAATTTAAAGGTAGGGTAGGTAAGAATGGAGAAACCAGCTCGAGTGCGCAAGAATTTGAAACTACGCAGCCGAAAAAAATCTGACACTTCCTTACAGAGCCCCTCCTCCAACCCACACGAACGCGCACGAGATAAATTTGTGCACGAGATGGAAGGCTGACAGGCAGGTAGGCTAAAATAACTGGTCGTGCTTTTTACAGCGCCACGGCTTCCACAGATGAAATTTGTTTATGTATTTATTGTCAAAGCATTTAATGTATTCATTGCTATCTGGATGTTAAGAGCATTCCATGGAATATAACAAGTGTTTCTGAAGTGAATTACCTACCCCACCTTTAAAGGTAGGGTAGGTACATTTGAGAAACCGGCTCGAGATCGCTAGAATTTGAAAATACACAACCGGAGAAAATCTGCCACTTCCTTATAGAGTGGCGAAGTCCCTCCCCTTCCGGTTGAGCCCCATGGGACCTTATTTCGGAAAAGTTATGCATTGAAGTCAATGGAGAGAGAAAGATTATCTTTCGATCCCGTTTGAATTGTGCCACGAATTACACATATGATGTTTGTCAATTTAAAAGATAATTTTGCAAGTCAAAAAAAAAAAAATGTGCCGTAAAACTGTGAAGTAACACATTTGTTTGTGTGAAACGCTAAATGAACTACATCTCTCGTCAACCACACACGTCACCAAGATGGCCGTCACTACTGTCTTGTCAACAAACGATTGACTATCACCACAATGAAACACGTCCTGAAGAATGTCATGCAAAGCTGCCTGCCTGCCTTCCTTTGATTCTCTCTGAACTGCCTGGTCGTTTTAATGTTTAATGTCAACCATTTGTGCAGATAGCATGAAGTAGAAAAGATCGCCGATGCTAACGTTAGCGTTAGCATTTCTCCCCCGGAATTAAATGGTGTATTATAGAATGATCACACCGGTGACAGTACTATTCAAAGGGTTCACGAAATATGACTACTACTCTTACTGTTTAACATTTTGGGTTACTTAATGTTACTTCATGTTAAGGCTAATAAAAATGACAAGGCTGTAATGCTAACTAACGTGCTAGCTACTAGCTAGGTAGCTAACTTGATCAAGCCACTCCTGGTCGTTTCATCAGACGGGAAGCAAAAGAACGAGCAAGACCCATTGCTGGTATAATAACAACCTGGTACTAAGCACACAGGCATCTTGTTAAAGTTATCTTATCTTAGCCAGCGCCATATAGATAGATTATATCTATATTGCGCTGATCTTAGGTATCTGAATGGTGGAGGTAAACAATTGTGACATCACTTACGCGACTCTGGGATTTGTAGTCTTTCTAGTTACGTATTTTTCATAGTCTTATATTTCAACAGTTTTACGACAAACTGTGACTTTTTTGACATGGAAATGATTTTTTAAGTTTGACAAACATCATATGTGTAATTCATGGCACAATTCAAACGGGATCGAAAGATAAGTTTTCTCTCCCCATTGACTTCAATGCATAATTTTTCCGAAATAAGGTCCCATACCCCGGAAGTAAGTGGGAGGGACTTCGCCACTCTATAGAGCCCCTCCTCCAACACACACGAACGCGCACATGACCAATGAGGGCACGAGATAAGTTTGTGCACAGATGGAAGGCTGACAGGCAGGTAGGCCATCCAGTTAATTTAGCCGGGCCGGCTAAAATGATTGGTCGTGCTTTTTACAGTATTACGGCTTCCACAGATGAATTTTTTATGGATTTTTTGTCAAAGCACTTAAGATATTCATTGCTATCAGGATGTTAAGAGCATTCCATGGAATATAACAAAAAGTGTATCTCGAGCCGGTTTCTCAAACTTACCTACCCCACCTTTAACGATGAGTTTTTCTCTGATCTTGGTGATATAAATGTCCATTTATTCTAAAGCAGATGCCATCGTCAGCTTCTTCTGACCACTGCCTAATTATGTATTATATTACAACAAGCATAAAAAGACTTAAGAGACAGTAAACCTCTGTACAGAAATGCTTTATCATGGATAAATCCTTTTCTCTGAGCTCCACTACCTAACCCTACCTCTGGGAGGCGATCTCACACAAGCTCAATATTTACAGTTAGGCCAATGTACACCATTTCATCCTGAGGGGACAATAATAAGAGATCAACTATAGCTTAGAAAAATACTCCAGAATAAAGCTATCATTAGAAATTTGGGAGCGACATGTTCTTTTTTGCATAAATATGTAGGAAGGCCGTTACAGGCTAAGGCTTTTTGGAGACACACTCTAGTTGAGTTGAAGTCTTTCAGTGATGTCAGTCCTTGCTGTGAGTTGCTTGAAGTCTTCAAAACAGTGTTTCAATTGTGTCCGCTGTCACTCTCGTAGCTGTAGAGAGAAGAAAAGATGAGGTAAGACATGATGGCATCGACATTATACAGTTACAGCAACACACATAATGCGTATTCTGTCCGTATGTAATATAGTCACAGAGACAGGATCACAAGCTTCAGGTTAAGGCTGATTGAAGGACATGTTTACAGACTTAACTGGGAAAAAAGCTGAAGGAAAAGCCAGCAGTTTTTCTATTGTGTTTGTGTAAAAATGGGGCTTGCGTCTGCAGTTTCTCTTTTTGGTATGCAAAGCAAAAACAACAAAACGCTTTCAGGCAATGAAGAACTGCTTAGCCGTTCAGGATCATGGTAATGCTAGAATTAGCATTTTGTGTTTTCATGACGAGAGGTAGCTATTGATTGATGCTCGTACTGAATCAGCATTATTGAGTTAACACACTCAGCAGCAGATCGCTCAAACACACGGATGAAGGCTGTATGTCACAACTTAGCAAATGACAGAAAATCATAGAAACAAATAGGGATGGGGCAAGAAGGATTTTGTCACGGATCAGGACACAAACACAAAAGATAAGTTGATTGTGGTGAATGCCCATTATTGCGATACTCGTAAATATCCTCACGAGTGACTTGAGAAAGCTGTCAAGCCTGCTATAATGGTTAATAAATAAAAAATAGAGATTTTTAATAAATATAGGAATTATGTAAGAAAGAAAAAACACAAAACAATCCCATATATTTTATATTTTTTATAATTATATTTTTAAATGTATTGATCGCTTAATTATTTAGAGAGACCTGAATATATATGTATTTTCTTCTCTTAAAAAAAATAAAATACGTGTCCTTTCTTAACAAAATGTAAGGTAAAGTGACACCAGTTTCTTTAACTGTTATTTTTTAAGGGTTTTAAGCATATTTTGATGATTACGGGGATAATATATTGCAAGTATTTGAGTATGACATTTTCCTCTCATCTCATGCCTAGTAACAGATCATTTCTTTGCTCTTACTTGTCATCTCAGGATGCGTTACTCCACTCGTATGTTGCACTGCTCCTATCGCTCCGTTCCCTTCAACACTGAAGTCCGTCTTCGCTGAACCAGCAGGTGCACTGGGTGGAGGGCTGATGCTCCCAGAGGCTGGTTTCTTTGCCACCGGTGGAGGAGCTCTGTCCAACTTCACCCCGCCATTGGAATAAACGGTGGCCTTCGATTGGTCAGACACCTGCATGAGTTCGGCCGCCAAACTCTGCTTCAGACTCACCTGAGCTTCAGGGGAGGCGGCAGCTGGAGTCTCTATCACAACTTTCTTTGTGCTCCTGGAGAAGATAAAGCTGGCGGTGGATGCTGGAGTCTTGAGCATTTCAGATCCCTCGGCTGATTTCAACGACAGAGCGCCGTGTTCCCCGAGAGAGCTGTAGGTGGATCTAACGCCCAGTCGGCATGGGAGACCACCTCTTGAAGACATGGCGGCCGTTTTCATACGTATGGCTTCCTGTAAGCGCATGGAAGGGGCGACCGAGGATGTCTTTACTGACTGAGGGGGGGATTTTAGTGACAAAGACTTGCGGATGGGCTTCTGTGGAATGTTCTGAGCTCCTGTGACTGGGCAATTGTCCTGAACTGAAGCTCCCTGATTTGTTGTTTTGTCCTCCCCCTCCGCTTTCACCACATCTTCAGTCATGTTGACCGATCTGAGACGAACCATCTGAAGCAGGGAAGGGGTCACCAGAGGTATGTTAGCGTCCTCTTTAGGAATGAGTGCACTTTTGTGGCGGGAAAGGAGCTCCTTGCTTCTGGCGTCTCGGTTTGGTACGCCTGGTTGCCGTCTGAAGTTAACCCCTTGGGTCAAACTCTCTGCTGGTAGAGGCGGTGCCACTGGGACAATAACTGGAAGTTGGGCGCTGACGGGAGCCTCGTTGGGAGACTGATCTTCAAGTTTTGGAGAGTCTCGCTTCAGGGAACTGCTTGGAGGAACCAAAGTAGACTCCAACATTGGGTGATCTGCTTTTGTAATGGATGCCAAAGGGGTTGCCACGACTGGTGGAGATTGGACACAGTCTGAAACGGATACTAAACTCTGCACTGGTCTGCAAATAGTATCTTCTGCAATGTTGGATTCTGAATCTTGCACAACAACTTCTGGTTCGATGTCCGTTACTGTTTGTGGTACAGCCGGGGGCACGTCTGCAATTTGTCCATGTGCAGATGTGTTGGCTTCACTCGAATCATCAATAGTCTCTTCATCCTCCTCTGTCTGTGTTTTTGTTTCACCCAGATCTGTGACGCAACTGTCCATCACATTTGTTAGACTTTCTGTCACCAAGGGCGGAGGAGGTGGTGGAAAGTCAACGTCATCTCCTCCATCAAACACAGAGTCTCCGTCCATTGGAGGTGGAGGGGGCGGCCAGCAAGACTCCACAACGTGGATCTCCTCCTGCACCCTCTGTAAGTCGTCTGGTGGCGAAGACACTGATGAAGGAGGCGTCTTTCTTGACAGGGGAGGTGTGGGGTGGTATGCCGGGGGGGGAGAAGGTGGTGGCGAGACCTTAGTGATTTTGGGGACTTCTACTGATGCAACCTCACTTTTGGCCATTTCGTTGTCACTCTTATCAACGACAATTACAACCTGAGACGTGGTTGTATGGTTCTCAACAGGCAAATGAACCGCTGAAGACGCACTAACACTCTCTTTCTTCACCAATTCCTTTTTGTGCAGTACTGTCACTGGTTTCTTCATGACAGGAGGAGGCTCTTTCTTCGGACTCTTAGGGTCCTTCACCACAAGGTTACTACTCTGCTCTTGTTTTTGAACATCTGAACTTACTAGTATCTCCTCTTGTTTGTTATTTGGACATTCCCTATTCTCCATCTCCTTGTTAAGACCTTCAGAACTTGTTTCTAACAACATCTCAGGCTTTACTTGGCTTTCTAAGACAGATTGGCATATAGTTGATTGTTTTTCAACTGAATCTGGTATCTCCTTGATGTCTTCAGTCTGGGTTCCTGCTTGTTTAACTGTGCTGTCTTGTTTCTGCGCTGGGTTCTGGGGTACTTTGCTGACATTAGGGTTTGGCCCACACAGTAACTGAAAGGTGCGGTTGTTGTGAACCCATGCCTCTGGAGGAGGAGGACATGGCGCTTTGACTTTGGGAGGTGGAGGGATTTTCAACAGTTCTCTGACCTCAGCTGCAAAAGTTGAAGAAATGTTATTCGGAGTGAGTTCATCTGCTGCAACAGTGGGTTGAGATCCCTGTGAAGGCAGGCTGGAGCTACATGTGGAAACATCTGGATTGACAGGCTCAGATGTACCAGAAGATAGAGAGGTAAGCGAGGAGGAAGGAGAAGCTGCTGAAGATGAGGCCCGAGACACCGATCTCTCCGGTTTGACAGGTTTCTTCTTCTGTTTGTCAGGGGGGGTTGGGGAGATCCCTTTTGGGGTGAGTGTTGGAGTGCCACTCTGACTGGAGTAGCCGCTGGAAGGGGACATGGTGCGTTCAAATTTCCCCCCGTCTGAGGGAGTTTTCTGTGGGGAGTAGCTGCTGTGTTCTGCTTCTGTTGCTCCTCCAGTGGAAGAGGCCTGTGTTGGGTTCAAAGGACTGGAGGAAGCATCTAGACAGCTTGACCCAGTGGAGTTCTGTAGCTTGACTGACTTGTTCTCATCTTGTGCTATACTGTTTTCTGTGGCGTTTGCACCATCAGAGTCATTGATCTCCACCAGAACGTTGGAGTTACTCTTGATCTTATTACTATGCAGAGAGTTCGTTCTCCGTGGTGGCGGCGGGGGTTGCTTGGTCTTCATAACCGACAGACTGCGAGTGCAATTCTGTTTAGTCTTTGCATCGTCCCCAGCAGCTACTGACCCTGAAACATCAGACTCAGATTCTTGACCTGTAACATTTTCTCTTTTACTGCTGAAGCTGCTGATCATGCTAACTGAACTACGCAGACTGTCAATGTCTTGGTCCCCATTACACTGCTCTGCCTGGCTCTCCCGCCCATTCGGACCCGCTCTGTGTGAGTTACTACTACGCGTGCTACCCTTAGAAGATCCTGGAGAAGAGTTTGAAATAATGATCTTTGAAGACTGTGTCTCGCTCCAGTTCAACCCCGAAGCAGATGTTAGCATCAGTGTGGATTCGCTTTGGGAATTGTCACTCTGAGAACCATCTCCATCGGATCTTCTGGACAAAAAAGGGCTGACTGATAAGTCCCCTGATGCCAGACTGCTCTTGCTTACGGTGCGGACACTACTGCCATGGTTTACACTGCCGCCACGCGTCCGGCTACAGCTGCGGTCGATCTCTATGACGTCAATCGAGCTGGGTAAGACTGCATTAGGGATGATTGTAGACATATAGGTGGCCTGGGGAGACATGGACATCACTGGGCCCTAGAAACAAAACACAGAAAAAATGAATTTGTCTTAAATGGGCAACTCAGGATTTGGTCAAATACAGAAGACTGAATTCAAAGCAGTATCCCGAGCTAACTGAATTACATTTTACCTGGCGTTCCTGGAGGAAGCTTAACATCGTTGAAGGACAGAAGGAGGAGGAAGTGGTCATGCCAGGTACTGCAAGGGACTTGGGTCTCATGGATGAGTTGGGGCAGAGATAGGAGCCAAGGCCCTGGTGGTTGAAAGGCTGCTCGTCTTGGTACATTGCCTGGAGTTGCTTCCTCAGCAGCTGTTCATCTCTGGATGCCTGTTTAGGAGTGAAGTGAGCACCATTCTTATGTGAAAAAAAAACACAAAAACCAGTAATGCATGTAAAAACAAATGATTCTGGAGAATTGTTTACCTCTAGCTCTGAAAGGTGCACTCTTGCTCCCTCCGTTTTTGCTTCTGGAGTCCCTCCATCAACTGTAGGAATGATAACTACGCCTGATTGGCTGTTACTGAGATTTCCGTCATGATTCGGGGTAGAAACAAGCTGCTGGAAGCTTCTGTGCAATGCTGGAAAAGAGGGTATAATACCATCAATAACAAGTTCACCACCAACGATATTTGAAGTCTACTAGTTTAGCAAAGATGAATGTGTGGACATACCGAGCTCTTTCTGGACCTGGTTGGGTATGCCCATGATGGTGGTCCTCCTGCCCCTCTTCCTGCTCTTATCTAGTCTTTTCACTGGATTCAGAGGCTTGAATGTTGACCCTAAAAGAGAGATAACATTTTTTTAATACTATATTATTTTTGCACTGAAAAAGCTGGAACAGGTGAAGAAGTTGGGAAAATAATGGGAGGAATAATACATTAATAAATACATTTATTTATATAGCACTTCACTTAACAATGTTACAAATTGCTCTACACATGCAAACAAAACCAAACAAGGCATAGCAAATGTGTTCAAAGGACATGAGCATAGAGAAAGTAAGACAATATGAATGAAAGGGCTCAGATAAATAGGTTAATATAAAATAAAAATAAAATACAAAAAGCTTTCACAAGAAGAATAGTTTTAGGACGTGAATTAACAGAAGTTAGAGACTCAGTGTGTCTGTATTTAGTAGGCACAGTTTCATTGTGTTTCGTAACCAGCAGGTATCCATCTGCAATGCATTAGAATGCATAACGACTTAGGGAAGAATATTACAAGACTGGCTTTTCCAGAGGATTTGAATTAAGTTTAAAATATGGACCAGAATACCAATCACACGGCACACTGTGCCCTAGCTGTGATATGCAGTGGGAGCCGCAGTGCTGTCTTCAGATGCTTAGAACTGTTGAGTTACTAAAAATGTGCTGTGTGTGTGTGAAGTCGTATTCCCTTTGAATTCACATCATATCTGCACAGGCACCAAGCAGCTGGGAATAAGACACACATGCTAAGTAAGTACACGCTTATGACGCAGGAACAAAAGCTCTAACATTCACAGGCAAAAGCACTGTGATTAGCTCTTATTTCACTAAGTTGAACCAGATATGGATGCTTCCTCTCAGAGTGTCTTTCTCACACACAGCTGTGGTTTACCTTGACGAGTGAGCACAGGCCTGGTGGACACAGCAGAGGTTACCGTGGTATCAGTGCTCCCCATGGTGGACCTCGACTCCGGAGAGCCACCGTCGTCCTTGGAGCTGATATCCTGCTCCGGACGCAGAGTGTCTGTGGACTGAAGGAGATTAAAACACACACACACACACACACACACACACACACACACACACACACACACACACACACACACACACACACACACACACACACACACACACACACACACACACACACACACACACACACACACACACACACACACACACACACACACACACACACACACACACACACCAGTTTTAAGTTAGGTGGCTTTCTTTGTGTGAAGGAAAAATGACACTCAGCATTCGGGGGTAACTTACAGCAATGCTCTCATTGTCAGGTAAGTTGAGTCCATTTGGGTATTCTGTTGGAACAAAAAAAGAGGAGAATCAAACGAGGAAGCTCAATAACTACATTTCCAACCATATAATCATGAATATACAGTATCTAAAATTAGTGTTGGAATCATAGATACAGAAAGTGGTTAATTTGAAGCTCTAGCTAGTGACCTTCGTATAGAAAAGTACCGTTGAGAAACACAAATCTGTTATATTTTCCAACTTTACTGTACATTTGTGTGAATAATATGCCATTTGGTGTCTCCAGTGTGAGCTCATATGTTTTAGTGCTGCCTCTGACCTTCCTGCTGTTGTATCTTGAGCCCCTCCTGGGCCTCAGTGTGCAGATCCTCCAGGTACTGTGGCCTGCTGCCCTCGATGAACACATTCTCCTGGTAGTGCTGGGAGGTGCTGTAGTGGACGGTCAACCTCTTCTGCTCTTCATTCCCCTTTGGGCCAGCTGGGATCAAGAGGACAGGGAAAAGAGAGAAGAAGAAAAATGTGATATGGTTATATATGGTAATAAACGTTTGCTGTTGTGTCTCCATACGTAGGAATGGATACCAGGCACCAACATTGATCATTCAACAGCAACCTATTACACATACTTATTAATGTGTATCTGCCATTTTGCCCATTTTAAACAAAAATACCACACTTCAAGCTATTTAAAACATCTTTCTTGAGGTATTATTTGTGCTCTTAGGAAGAAAAAAAACGCCAACCCACATCCAAACATACTCAAAACATGTCAAATGATCAGTTTTACATCTTAACAACCCTTTGCATCTCCACTTCTCTTGGTTATGTTTGTTTCTGTGCACCTTTGATGTAGAGCACTCCAAGCAGTTAGTGTGGGCATACGTCCAAACCAGACTGGGCTCTCTACAGTGAACTATTGACGGGTTAATCTTCTGCAGTATCCTCGCTAGTCCATGGGGGATTAGATAATCTGGATTGTCCCCATGTTCAGATGCCACTGGACCCCCTACCAAGTGACCTCCTGCAAGGGCAATGAGCCAGGCTCTCCCTTAATGATGGCTTTACAATATGTCAAAGAACAGCCGAAAAAGTGGAGACTTAACAGAAAATAAAATACTACTCAAGCTAGCAGGTTCAGTGATACTTTTAGACAGTGTGCACGAGAGGATTAGCCTTATATTTTATTGTCTTTAGTATGTGGACACAACAATAATATTTGATGATTAAGGCAGTGGAAGCCCTCCCTTGTCTTCAATACTGTTGCATTATTGTCTGTTTTTGATGAGATCACTTAAGATGGTTTTATTTTGTCAAGAAGTTGGTGGTTGGATCCGTGGCCCCTGCGGTCAACAATCCACTTTACTCCTGATTGAACATCCATCGTGTGTAAGTGGAGTCAATGTTTATCGCTCCTGATGAGCAGGTTTTGAACCAGAATGTGTGTGTGGGTTGCAAAGACTAGACCAGCGTTTTAAGCAATCCATTAATCATGTCATTGCAGAGGGCATCTGAACTGAATACATTTAATAAAAGTGGTCTCTGTTTCTCTGCACGTCTATCTTGAGAGTTCATCACAAAGCGTTTATCTGATCGACCTCACACTTGGCGAGCCATTGCTCTGGTTAATAACAGACAACATCCAAGTTGTATGTTGTCTGTTATTAACTAATCAAATGTCAAAGTGAGGTGTCCGCTTTCCCTCCCTTTGTCACTCTCAACACTGGGGCTCTCAGTCTCAGTTGATAAGGGAACACTGTGGGTGAACATACTGTACGTGTGTGTGCGTGCGTGTGTAAGGTATCACACACCCCTATCCTCATGAATTCACACAGGTGAGGCAGCCCAGACACAATGCCCTCCCCTGTGTGTGGCTGTGGGAAATCTCAGGTCATTGTGAACCTGGGACTTTCTGATGCAATCCAAGAAACGGAGACAAAGTTCATTACAAAACGACCACCTCTGAGTGAATAAGTCTCACAGTTAAGGTGCTAGTTGTTATTAATTGGAAAAGCACTTAATGAGATTCCACAAGACCCCTAAGGGAGGATTTTAGTCAATTTTGACGATACCCAGAAAAAAAGTCAGTTAAGCCCTTTATCTGATTAGAGAGGATCCCCGAACTGCCTTTAATACTAATGCTTTCTTACCAGTGTGTCTATATATGAGACAGAGAGGCAATAAGCTGTGCACAAAATCAGCTAATTAAAACCTTTACAATAAGAATATCTTACTTATCCATCACCTTATAACATTCACAGTGCGACACGACCGCTTAATGGTATATAACGTATTGGAATATGTCAGCTCAACTGCAGAAACCGAGTATTAACGTTGTATAAACAAGTGTCTGTCAGCAGCCTGAAGTCTGCCAAATTCCTCCACGTGAGTCAGCACTCACCCTTCTTCTTGAAGACAGACAGCAGAGAGTGGAGGCTCTTCCTCAAGGAGACCACCATGCCTACACCAGCGCCATAACAGATACAAAATCAAAGTATGGGAAAGCTAATTAAAGTCCAACAAGTCTTCTTTCTGTCAGTGTTGAGAAAAATAAAGTAGATCCAAATGAGCTCGGAGGATGGAGAAATTATAAAAATCTTGTCAAGCTCTCTCTTCCTCTGCAGGGACTTGAGAAGGACGAGTTCACAATAAGATCTGCTTCCAGCCAAGCAGCATGTCCCAGCTGCCTTATCCCCGAGTCTGATACCCCTCCTCCCCCTGCCCTCTGCTCCCTCCCTCTCTCTCTTTAGCTCAGTCGCTCACACTGGCTCGCTCCATTGCGATTCCCTCTCTATTGTCAAATTAAGAACCCCCCCTCAGCAGCAAAACGGCTGTCAGAGTTTGGCTTTCAGGAGGCATCGACCCCCACTTTGCTCAATACAGACGGACACGTGTGATTGTGAATGCACACACACGAGCCAAGAGCCCTGAAAGACAAAACTTTCTAAGGCAAAAGGGAATATTTGAGAAAAATCGGACACAATTATCACTTTAAAGGATTTTGTGAAGCTTCAGATTTCTCTTGAGACCCTGTAAGGAGTCTGACTCACAGGTTGGAAACGACTTAAAACGTGTACTGTTTGATTACTGTTTGGTATTTAATATTAAATTATTCATATCTTGTACATCAAAGTAGTTTACACTTGTTGAATAGTTTAAAAGAAAGATAAATAAAGTATATATTGGTGTGAAATATTACCAATAATTACTGATAAGACCTGAACATTTTACATATTTTAATATAAATATTCTTAATAACAATAAATAGATGTGATGTTTTTCTCCTAACAAGTCTCTCATAACAATATACATATCTTGTTTTATTGTGGTAAAATAATTAATAATTTTCCCGAAAACAATTAAAGGTGGGGTAGGTAAGTTTGAGAAACCGGCTTGAGATACACTTTTTGTTATATTCCATGGAATGCTCTTAACATCCCGATAGCAATGAATATCTTAAGTGCTTTGACAAAAAATCCATAAAAAAATGTCATCTGCGGAAGCCGTAGTACTGTAAAAAGTACGACCAATCATTTTAGCCGGCCCGGCTAAAATAACTGGATGGCCTACCTGCCTGTCAGCCTTCCATCTGTGCACAAACTTATCTCGTGCCCTCATTGGTCATGTGCGCGTTCGTGTGTGTTGGAGGAGGGGCTCTGTAAGGAAGTGGCAGATTTTTTCCGGTTGTGTATTTTCAAATTCTAGCACACTCGAGCTGGTTTCTCCAAAATTACCTACCCCACCTTTAAGGTTGTTACTTTAAAATACTGCATTCCTCAGCCTGTGCCATACAATGTTATTTATAGGCACTTCAGGCTTTCCTCCTTGTGTTATTTGTTATTAATTACAAGTGTGGCTATAATAAAAGCTGAACCAACGCTGTAATCATGGTTATTTATTTAGGGTTATACAGCTCCATTTGTCATTGTCCTTTCCCCTAATGAAAGCCTTCAGCTCCATGCATCTGTCTGACGCTGCGTCTCGTTATCTCACGGCTAAAGGGCTACATGTGACAGCAGAGGTTGTGTCCTTACTGCTAAAAGTAACTGCATTCCCATGCCTACGTCTAACCCTCGTCCCTGAATCACTTCCTCCAGAGCCCTCTCTCCTCCCTCTGTCTCTGCAAATCTCTCCTCCTTTACATCTCTGCCGTTCCCTTCCTGTCTGCCCCTTTGCCTTTTAGCCACAGAAGTTTAAAGTTATAAATAACTGACACAGCCGCGGATCATCATCATCATGGCCGCTTTCGTGGCACTGTGTGTGTGTGTGTGTGTGTGTGTGTGTGTGTGTGTGTGTGTGTGTGTGTGTGTGTGTGTGTGTGTGTGTGTGTGTGTGTGTGTGTGTGTGTGTGTGTGTGTGTGTGTGTGTGTGTGTGGATGAGTTTCTATGCGACTACTGATGTTTCCTGAGAAACTGCAGCGGGTATGAAATACAAAACGGCTATGGGGGGGGGGGGGGGGGGGGGGGGGAGGACTTTTTTGTGTGGAAAAAGGCTGATTCTGTGCCAAACAAACAACCAGTGCTGTGTTGCAGGGTTACTTCCACACTATAGAAGCAGCACTTGTCCTCTGAAATGAGTGTTTATTCCCAATGAAGTGGCACGGCAGGGGGCTACAGCTGGCCCCTACAACAGGACCAGCTGGAGGGTGAACACTATCACTTTCATCCACAACTCTCACACCAAAACCAACACGGAACTCCTACAATACAGATTTGAAGGATAAAAAATGACTGTCAGATTAAGGCTGACATTTGTCACAAATATGCATCGACAAATATTTAAGACAGGAAACATACTTTTAACATAACATTGCATTACTAAAAACAACGGATTCAAGGCCCTTAAAGGTAGGGTAGGTAATTCACTTCAGAAACACTTTTTGTTATATTCCATGGAATGCTCTTAACATCCCGATAGCAATGAATATATTAAATGCTTTGGCAATAAATACATTAAAAAAATGTCATCTGTGGAAGCCGTGGCGCTGTAAAAAGCACGACCAATCATTTTAGCCGGCCCGGCTAAATAACTGGATGGCCTACCTGCCTGTCAGCCTTCCATCTGTGCACAAACTTATCTCGTGCCCTCATTGGTCATGTGCGCGTTCGTGTGTGTTGGAGGAGGGGCTCTGTAAGGAAGTCTGAAGGAAGGGGCCGATTTTTTCCGTTTGTGTAGTTTCAAATTCTCGTGCACTCGAGCTGGTTTCTCCATTCTTACCTACCCTACCTTTAAATCTACATTTCATATGGGATTCAAATCTGTGTTTAATGTTGGGATTGTCTTCAGTCTAACCTTATTCAATTGTTGGATCCTGTATCTCTGTTCAGATCATGGTTAGGGTATTTTGGGCTTAGGAAGTTTCCTAACGGAGTAAAATTACCCAGAAGTACCTAAATGGCAGCCATGATAATAGTTATTGAATTCTTTGAAAGCTGAGGAAAGGCTCTTTAATTCTTCCCTTAATGTCTCCTTTAACATAGGAGACATTTGACCCTCCTTTATAAAAGACAAATGAGATAACCCTTTTCTACAATTCTTTTTTTGGCAGCAACTTTTAAAGTGACACTCACTCACGAAAACAACAGTTTGTGACTGACAGGTAACATGCCTGTAGTCGGTTTGGGGCTGGAATAATCCGAGACCTTCAGGAGAGCAGCTTTCAACATGGGAGTCATGCCAGAGGATTTACTCTGTCAGAGACTAAACCTGTCCCTCTCATCACCTCACACCCCCCGCCTCTCATATTTACTTCCCCTCCATCAGCACTTCTCTTTAGCTCCTAATCCATATTCATTTGTGCACGACAGTTTACTAATATAAGGGAGCTTATGTGCATGAGAAAATGGCTGCTGTTTGACGGTGATGTGGCCTTTTAATATATGCCAGGGCAATATTAATATTATAGTGTTATCATGATATGACACTAGATATTGTCTTTGAATATTAGTTTGAAATATTATTGCATTACAAAAATATATGTAATTTTCAATATTTGCCAGTTTTTTTAGTTATTTAATTATTTCTTTTAATTATTATAATTGTTTTAAAATTAATTATTTGTAATTTTTTTTTTAATTATTTATTAATTATAATTATTTAATTATTACTTTTTTATTTTATTATTTATTATTATTAAATCCACATTTATGGTGATAAATTATTAAAATGGTCATTTGGCAACCATAGAATATCATCATTATTTGAAGGTATTTGGTCAAAACTATTGTTATATATTTGAATTTCTGCATATCTTAGCCCTATTCAAAATACTACTTTTCCTTTAAATGAAATCCCTTCCACACCCAGTCCCCTCAATGCAGACCTTTACTAAGTGCCAATTTTGGGGTTATCTGGACCAGCCTGTGCACCCCCCCCTGTTCTTAACCAAGACCCCTCATATCAATATTCATTAGAAGGCCTAAAGAGACACCATCTGGTCCTGGGGCAGAGAGAGAGAGATTCTAAATGCCTTTGATTCAGCACACAAAAACACACCATTCCTCTGCATAGGCTAAATTCAACCGTGCAAAAGAGGGAAGTAACAAATGCTTACTTCATGTGACTTTTACCAGACTTTAAAAAAATAAGAAGAGACAGCAAACATTTTTCTTCCAATATATTTAACTCTAGTGGTAACAACTTTCTTTCAACACTTTTAATTAAAGTGTCTTTTTAAGGGCGGCCCAGAGGCTGATTTACGGCTTTCTGTGTGTAAAGATAATATAATAAATCAGCCGAGTGGACGGTTAGCCGGTCAGACTGCAGGAGGACAATCAGAGTTCAGACAGCCAACAAAACAGACTTGTTCAAATGTCAAAAGGTCAAAAGAAAAACAGCTCATTAGTAAGAGCCACATTGAAAATAATGTTGGTAATTTGACGTGCTGCTTTCTCTTTCTGATTTATATCTAGTGTTGTGGATTCAAGCCAGTATAGCTGGAATGTACAGTATGTAGAGCTGAGGGAAGTAGTTGATTATTCGGGGTTAGTAAATCAAAGACATTTTTATTTTATTTAGACAATCGTCTTAACAAATCAATAATAAAAGTGAACATGTTATTGTTTATGTGTCCAGTTTCTCTCAGACATTTTCTAGACTGGGCAGATTTTGTTTCTGTGTTGGTATTCTGTTTGTTCATGTTTTCCTGAAATGCCTTCCCCTCCTTCCCTCAATCAGCCTGGTTATTGTTCCCCTGCCTTTCCCAATCTTCTGCCTAACCTAACCTCAGCTTTCTCTCCACCTGCACCTCATCCTCTCGTCAGGTTAGTTTCTATTTAAGTCTCTCAGTATTTGTTTAATCCTTTGTTTTTGTCTTGCCTGTGTGATCTTATGGTTATATATTAAAGTCCCCGTAGCCTCCTGCATTCAGGTTCACCTTCTCCACTCTTAATGACACTTTTATGAGGACGAAACATCCTAAATGTTTCATAAATAAAATAAAGTGCACCTTTAAACCAAAACTGTGAGATTTATTTGCAGCTACTCTTGAAGACAAAGTCACCCACCATATCTATTCTGGAATCAAATGCTGCTTATAGATCACTAGACAAAACGTAATAATGTACAAATAAACCAGACAAGACTGACTGACAAAAATCAGGCACTTGCTGATTTAATAAAAACCTACCAGTTTCACCGGATAAGACACAGATATGCTGCATCAACACGCTGTCTGTTGTACACAGATATAACCTCTTGCTCCACTAGAGGGTGCTGTATCTACTTCAACTGTTCTGCAAGTATGATTCTGCAAAAACAGCAGGTCATTGTATGAGAACATTAACTGGAGATAAACAGGGCCAGTTTGTACTGATGACAGAGAGCTAAATGTAATAAATGACTCCCAGTGGACTGACCAAGCCCAGAGTCTGACGCTCACACACACACACACACACACACACACACACACACACACACACACACACACACACACACACACACACACACACACACACACACACACACACACAGACACACACACACACACACACACACACACACACACACACTTATTGGAACATGTAATACCTTGACCACATGGGGAGTATTAGCTCATCTCATGTCCTCAGCTCAACCTCTTGTTAGCTGCACATCAGATAGAGGATGCAAAAGGCTGTTCTATCTTTGTCTTAAACTTCACATCAGGTGAGCATTCAGGCCACTGGGCCATGAGAAGTACCGGGTTTCCACTTCATGCACGACTGCGCTTTAAATGGCCGCTGTGTGTGCATATTCAGTGCCTACATGCTGGGTCTATTAGAAAGATAATTGGGTGAGGGGGACAGTGGAAGGAAGGGTCAGAGCTATAAAGATAGAATTGAGTACAACAAAGATAACATTGAAAATAGAGGGAGCAGTGTATCTCACCAGGTGTCAGGCACACCTGCAGAGTCACAAGGTCACAGCTGGGGAATACACAAAGCGTCTGTTCATCAAGACCGAGGCCTGGGACTTTCTCATCCTGGGAAAGTGTCTTGAGGTTTCTGGTAAATGTACCGTTGGATTGATAAAACACTTATGTCATTCTATATGAGCTTAATGTCTGTTAATGTCTACAAGATTGAAAACTGAGCGTAAATGTGTGAGGCTGTAAGATGTGTTAGTGCCTCTTAAAATACTTTCCTCCGTGTCTTTCAGCCCCAAGATATTTTTCTTTTCATACAGAGGATTATAAAGATAAGGAAGACTAATGGGGTAGATAAACGTAGAAATCAATGATCATAAACGTATTTTGTGTCTCTTATAAGAGAAGAAAACAGTTATTCGTCTTATATCTGTGACTTTGCAGTACATGACAATGCTTTCATATAATTTCATATAAATAAGAATGAGCACTGACTCAACAATATACAGTATGTTTAATCTTCTTAGAGAAAGAGGGAAAAAACTCCTACAACTAAATATTTAGTTTAAGCATACAATTTCATTAATAAATGAAAAAGGAAATATTTACAACAGCTAGCACAATAGTTTTGCTCTTGAGGTAATGTTATGTGATGTTAAACTGGAGTCAATGCATTTGTTGGGAACTATTTTCAGATGCGGATGAATACACAGTTGGACGGTGTTTGTCGGATTGTTGAAGATAAGAAAGGAACATACCACAGGGTGGCCCATTAATGTATTTTAAATGATTTTCAGACAGCATTGCAGCTTTATTGCACATATAAACTCTTTTTGCCTTTGATTTGTAGGAAGAAAATACAAAATCAGTAGCCATAGTGATGACTTTCCCTATCGACCACAATGTGTTCACTACTGGTTGTTCAGATAGAGGTAATGAAACTGCCAGAGCAAGGAGAGACAGGGTTAACATGTGGCCAGCAATAAACCTCGCCCCAATACACACACACACACACACACACACACACACACACACACACACACACACACACACACACACACACACACACACACACACACACACCACACACACACACACACACACACACCCACACACACACACACACACCACACACACACACACCACACACACACAACACACACACACACACACACCACACACACACCATGTATACATCACTTCAGGGGACATTACATTGACTTACATGCATTTCCTGGAGACTTATCCTAACCTTAACCATAACCAACACATGCCTAACCCTAACCCTAACCCTAACCCTAACCCTTAACCTAACCAAGTCTTCACCCTAAAATTACAGATTACCCTTATGGGGACCTCCATTTTGTCCCCATAAGGGAGGCGAGTCCCCACACGTGACTGTGTAAACAGATTTAGGTCCCCACAAGTATAGTAATGCTAGGCCACACACACACACACACACACACACACACACACACACACACACACACACACACACACACACACACACACACACACAGGTGTCATCACTCCCCTGATTTGTATTCTATGGTTGCTGTGGTGTACTTGAGTTATGAGCGCTCCCCTCTATTGAGTGGTGTAGTATTAACCGGGGGGGGGAGGAGGAGGAGGGGAGGGTTCAGGGGAGAGGCGGGACATACATCACCGAGTACAGTAACTGTCACATGAACCTCTGCAGTTCTGATTTCCTCTGGGGGGGGGGAACAGAGAGAGAGAGATAAAGAGGGAACAGGAAAGGAGGTGAGAGGGTTGAGTAGAAAGGGGAGGAGGATGAAGAGGGGATGAAGAGGAAACAAGTCACTGTAGGGTTATGAGCAAAACTGCATCATAAAACGTGCAACACCAGATTATGTTGTGGACTCAGATCATGTGCTTTCCTATCATTTATTGTAAAAAGGAAATGTCAATTTACCTCTTTGTTACGTATTCTATGTTAGATATCAGGTATAAGAGAAAAAGCTTTGACAAAGTTGAGGTTTTTACTGTGGGCATGTTTTATTATGATAAATAAGTCAAATCAATTCACTGCAATATTTGAGTTATGGTTAATAAATATATTCTAAAATCTAGATTTCCCTCTTAATACAAATATTATTGCCTAAACTGAGAATTTAAATATACTGTATTTATATACACATCTATCAGTATGTGTGGCAGACTAACATAAATAAATACTATTATTGTTTATTTATGAATTTTTGGTGGGTGTCAAGACTATTGCTCCACTACTAGGTTTGGATAAATATAAACAAATGGAAGTTAAAGAAGACATCTTATCCTAATACAGGTCTAGACGTATAGACACTATTATTTAGATCATCCCTGCAATTAGCATAAACTGAATTAAATGAATGCATTGGTTCTTTGATGGTTTCTATATTTCATATTGCACTGTAGGCCTTTCTAACCTAACTCTTGTTTCTCATTTCCTCAGAACAGGTAAACTCAGAGTTTGCTGATCCTGACGGGCAGCAGGTTGAACACCTGAGCGGAGAGACTGGTTGCACTTCAGGACTCTGCGAGGAAACACAGACCCAGAGCTAAACTGAGCTGCTGCAGCACCACGAGCTTAAAATAGTAACTGTGTCTCTTTTTGTATTTCTCACTCTGTCCCTTCTTCTTTCTCTCTCTACCCGATAAGGGGATTTCTCCTCATGGAGGATGAGCTGTTTTGGCTTCCTGTCATATCGACTCAGAAGCTTTTTTAAAAGCCAAACTGAGAGCTCTGCAAACACTGATACAGATGCGTCACAGCAGAGACAGATCTTCTATTGTTCACTTCAATCATACAGTCTTAACACAAGATAATACATCTATTTGTTGCCAATTAGCGTGTGAGTTAGCAAAGTAGTCCTTTAGGGTGACCCTACAAAATATGAGGGTTGGAGAGACACAAAGGCCTCCAGACAAAACAGACAGAGGGCATGACATAATACAACAAACACTTCCCATGCAGTTTCACAGAGACAGATGCTAACAACTAGAGCCAAAAAGCCAACTGTTTAGAAGCAAAAACTTGCGTTACTATTATTAAAGTTAAACCAGCCAAGCAACAGCTGTAAAAAAGGCACAGCAGGTGCAGCAGGTTATTTGAGGTCATGTCTCCCTAATGGTCCAGGCCTCATTTCGTATGATTGATGAGTTAATGAGAGACCTACAGCTTCCGCACAGACTCATCTCCGAGCAGGACATGACACGACAGGCCCGACGCCCTCAGGCTTCTGTCGGACCTAATGTCCGTCTCCAGAATAGTGTGAGGAGACGTGGGTGTAAAGTTTACACTGTAAACTAAAGCAAAAAAAAAACAACAGTCCTTGCTGAAAAAAGGCATATTTAAAAGAATTCTTGAAATATATTATGTATTTAAGTCCCAACATGGTGTATACTTTGTTTAAGCATTAGTTTGACACTTTGGGAACTTTTTCACTTCTCAATTAGCATTGTTTAGCACAAAGAACGGCAACAACGGGAAAGAGCTAGCCTGGCTTTTGTTAACTTTGGAAATCAAATACCTAACAAAAATGGCCAAGCAGCACATGTAAAGCTTGCTTAATTCCTACAAAAATAATGTGAAAGTAGGATGACAAGTTGTGGTTTAAGCAACTTGTCTTGGTTATGTCCTCCCCTGCTGTCAGTCTTTATGCTAAGCAGCAGCTAAGCAGCAGCTAAGCAGCAGCTAAGCTAACGGTATCCTGGCTGTCGCCTCATATGTGATCGTTCTGACTGTGCATTCATCAATGTCACTTTTCAACTTTCAAGAGGGAGAATGTGTCTGTAGAGAAAAGGCGGTTTCACACATATTTAGTTTTATTGATATCAATAAAATAAAAAATAAAAGTCATGACACCACTAAACAAAACTTGGGCCAAAAGCAGAATCACACTCCTGTTACGGACCGTCCACACAGCAGCGTTAAAAAATCTTGAAACGCTTCTGCCCATTCACTTTGAATGGGGTGACGACACTTTCCCTCACTTTTCGCCGAACTGCATTGTGGGCAGGCGAGCGGAGATTTTCAGGATTTTCAGGATTCAAAGTTGAACAATGTTCAACTTTTGAGGCTGAGGTGGAAGCGTCAGCCAATCAAATCCCGTGTACGCAAATCTGACAGTTCAAGCTCTAGCCAATCAAACGGCGTGTAAGCTGGGAGTGACATACCGCAGTTCATTTCCTCATATTCCAAAAAATGGAGGAGAAATTAGCGGTAGGGAATCACCCGGTGCTTTATGACCAGTCCCTATTTACCTACCGGGATATAAACCGGAGGAGCCAGGCATGGAGGGAGGTGGCAGAGACAGTGGTATGTTTTCGCCTGTTTGGGGAGTTTATATCCAGTTTACTTCAAACTGTTTTGCTTCGTATGTCGGGGGCGGGAGATTCATGTGATTGGTTGTTGGTGCCTTGCTCGCAAAAAATCCCCAAGCTTCAGATACGCCCACCTCCAAGATTGTTTTAACACTGCTGTGTGGACGGTCCGTTACGGACAAACCCTCATTTACAATTTAAAGGTATTCCTTGCACTTGCTGTAAAAGTCAGTGTTTCCATGTATTAACCTACACCTAACACAAGACTTAGACTGATGGATGCAAACAGAAAGACAGTGTTTCTCTCCGCAGTCACACACCATGACCCATGAGGACTGGATTATCAGCATAACACTTCCACAGAGATAAAGACATCTGTTTTACAGGCAAACATTGTTTCACATCGAGCTGCTGTTCCAAATCCACGCTTCCTGTTGCCCTTTTCTCAATTTCTATAAAATCCAAATGTCACAGCCTGGTTGGTCTCATTAGTGAATCAGAATGTATGTCTTCATTTGACTTTTAACCAAAATGTCATTTCATGTCCCTACCCTCCTCTGGAAGTTATAGAGATTGTAAAGATTTCCAGACATGGACATTTCTGTGAGACAATGCTCCCTTGTTCTTTCCTGTACATGGACTCTGTCTATTGTAATGGATTGATCTCATGTGATTCAGCCACAAATTGCTGAAACACATGGGAATGGATATGGCTGTTTTAACAACGAAAAATATAAAACTACGCATTCAGGATAAGGTCACCATGTTGACGCTTTTCACCAAAGTCAAGTGAGCTGATGAGGAACAGAGCTACATTTGTTTACGTCTGAAGTCCTGAGCTGTGGGGTGAAATTGACTTTAAGTTCATTTCACTTTAAGTTTTCGAATCACACTGAACACAATAGGCTTAAACAGTTACACGCTGTTTTAAAGAACCACACATTAAAGCACAGTGAAAGTACTAGTTGTTTCATCAGCAATATAAGTGCTACAACATGCATGTGAGTAAGATATATAAAGATATTTTTGGTTGTGAGTGTTTCTCCTGCCCACAGACAACAACATCTTGTTTTGCCAATTCTGAGCCTTCATCAAAGCCCCCAAAACACACTCCTCTTCATCACTCTTCCTCAGTCAAATCCCATTATTCACGGCCAATGAACTAAGCTCCCTTTTCGTAAACAAGTCCAATTTAGACTGAATCAGTCTGAAAACACTCGCAAATCCGCGTGAAAAGACGACAGTGTGTGTGTGAGAGAACCTGCTGCCAAGTGTTGAAGTACAAACAGCGGCCGAGGTTCGACACCATCTGCTTGGCACACACACACACACACACGCGCACACGCACACGCACACGCACACGCACACACACACACACACACACACACACACACACACACACACACACACACACACACACACACACACACACACACACACACACACACACACACACACACACAGTTTTGTATCTCCCAACATTTCCTCTTTTGGAGAGCAGTGATTTGTTTTCTTTATTACAAACCATTTTAAGCACAGCTGACAGATCCTGTCAACAAAACGTTGTGATTGGAGCAAAAACACAGATTCCTTTTATGACACACGCACGCACGCACGCACGCACGCACGCACGCACGCACGCACGCACGCACGCACGCACGCACGCACGCACGCACGCACGCACGCACGCACGCACGCACGCACGCACGCACGCACGCGCGCGCGCGCGCGCACGCACGCACGCACGCACGCACACACACACACACACACACACACACACACACACACACACACACACACACACACACACACACACACACACACACACACACACACACACACACACACACACACACTTCCTCGTCCTCGCCAACATGGTAACAAGGTGTACTGTCACCAGTTAGATGACATAACTAATGTTGTTGAGGTTAATTATAGCTGGTGTCATCAAAGACTAATAAACCCATAGTTCTGACTAGTCCACAACTCCACAATATTAAAGTTGGAAAAACACATTTTCCGTATATTTGTCTGAAAGAAAACTTGGCCAAAATTAGTTCCTGTTTGTGTACATTTGTGTTTCCAAAGTTAAGAAGTCATTTAAATTATCTGACAAAATAAAAACTACATGGTGTTTGGGATTTACTTAAAATTGGTCGATGTCAGTCTGTAAATGCTGCTCTGAACTCTGTGTTTCTGCCTATTGCACCTGAAAGATATCACAGTAACAATTGGTTAAAGAGGAAAGGTCTTAGATGCCCTATTGTGGTCTGCAAAAAATGCAAATTCTGTGGCATTTTCATGCTGATGTGATGTAACTGAACCACTCATCGTGATCCAAGTTCTATATTTGTTTAAATCAATCAAAGAATATTGGTTTGAGTCTTGTTTTTCCAATGCAAGACAGAACAGTATTGAGTAATGTTCGCAGAAAAGAAAACTAGATTTACTCTTATCAGTGTCAGAAGAAAGCCTCTGAATGAGAGAGACGACCAGTAAAAGCCATTTTGATTCATGGATAAGTTCATTTCAGCCAGGTTTAATCTTCATTCTCCATCAGCAGGGCAAGGCATGCAGCGCTAAGACTGTCACAAGTTTCAAATTACAGATTGGACACTGATTTAGGAAATTGAAGCCTAACGTGAGCATTTGAAGATGATTTTGTTCTCGTTTCAAAAGGATAACATCAAATTTGCCATGTCTTAATTTGAAATAATGTCCTTTGAATCGGGGGGTCACACACAGGTCCGTGTGTTTGTGTGTGTGCTGTTTAGCGACATGGCCTGATGCTTTAATTCAATTTAGGTGGCGATGCAGGAAGCTACTGGACTGGGCCCCATTACTGAGCAATCCAAACACTGAGTCCTTTTGTTCTGGAGACAGAGACATGAAGCTACCGGGGATTGGAGCAGCTACATGGATTATAAACATTACTGAAACACAAAGTCCATTAAAACAACGTCTACAAAGTAAAAGTGAAAAATTGTATAAATAACAAAAACAATATGTATGTCATTTTGAAGGAATTCCAATCAAATTGAAGCTGCATTAATGTCTTAACATCCAGTTGACATGGTGCAATCAAATAATTTGATGTTGCCTTTAAGACCAATTGATAAGTGCCCGTCCCATACAAACAACATAACCATCTGGATTTTAAGTTGCTTAATCTTTTTTCTAGTCAACTTTAATGTGTACTGTGATTTGTAATACCTTCCTCTTATTTACATGTATTGCTGTTACTGTATCATATTTTAAAATTCATGATTTTCCTGTTACAACGCTGTTATTCTTGTTTGTATGTTTCTAGTGCAGGGGTGTCAAACTCAAATACACAGTGGGCCAAAATTAAAAAATGGGTACTAGTCGAGGGCCGGACTGGTTCAATGTTTATTGCAAAACTTATTGAAATGAACTTATTGCACATATTAAACCTGGAACTAACAAAGCTTCAATTATTGCCTACTGTATAAAAACAACATTACACATTAAATAATCAGCTGCATTCATTTCTTATGGCTCTATCTGCAGCTTTTCCAGAGTCATTTCTTATGATTACATTTACAACAACAGCTTAAAAAAAAACATTTCCCTCAAAGAAAAAACCAAACACGCCCTGTTGTCGCCAGAAAAGAAATGCAGAAGGAAACATCTATTGAAACTCAGTGTGCTGCTCTGTGATGCTAGTTCAAGCCAGATACTTGGCATCTCATCTTGGGTGCAAGTTCATCAATGTTTGGGGTCAGGCTCTGAGCTGAGGAAATCCTCAGGATTGAGTGAAGGTGTGCGTGCAATATACCGGCGGGCCAGATCTAATAGTAATTAGAAATTATCCTGCGGGGCCTGATTTGGCTCGTCAGTTTTATAATAACAGTAAAAACTGTTGATTGCAAAGAAAATGTGCTTTATTTAAAACCGTGTTCACCAGCTAACATCCAACATCTGTTTTTCGGTGCTGAGTACAGTGTTTCAATTGTTTTAAATGAATGCTAAACACAGCTATCTGGAAACAAGGGTACTAAGATTTAGATTTTGAGTTTAAAGGCCCGGTGGAGCGGAGAATAACTGCAGAGTCGTGTAAAATGTATCTTTGGATTTGTTACTAGCAGCTACTCCTTTAAAGTCCTTTCATCCACTGTTTATACAAAAGTTGTTGATTAGTGCTGCTTTAATTAAGCAATGGATGTTATCATTGGTTTAATCTATGACTGCCTCGGGTAGTAAAACACTTTTTGAATGAGTAATGAGCCCAACACCGCTCCTATCATGGCTGAAATAACAGCATTTCTTTCACAGCGACAGCTTAAGTTAAATTTGGGTCAACTCTTCACATAGGAAACACTCCACATACACTTTATTTTTTTGAAGAAAGAAGGATGTATCCTTACTTCAAAGAGTCCTGGAGCATTCCCATTCTACTTTTAGGACCAGAGTATGCAGACGAACCACAATTGCATGGTGCTAAACTCCTTTCATTTCGAGGAAGAAAACAAAAGTTCCTAAAGCTAAAGGGCATGAGAGGACAGGGGAGAGGAAGAGGGTAACGACCCCCTTTCATCTCCCAAAAACACTTTGTTGCAACAGGCCAGAACATGAGGTTACAGGTGAAACATTGATGAGGAGAATGAAAGCAGACAGAGCCTTTTCACTGACTTAAAACAGACTTTGAAATCAAGAAGATGTAGATGAAGAAGAAAGGCAAACAGGAAAGTAAGAGAACAGTTTCTTAGGAGGAGGAGATCGGGTGAATAGATGGAAGTGTCCTTGGGCAATTTACGCCCAAAAATGCTCTGCCTCTGTATGAATGTGTGTAAATGCTGACTTGTATATGTGAAAGCACTTTCAGGGGTTGCAAAGACTGGAAACGTGCCATATAAATGCAGTCCTTTTACCATTTAGTTTGTCTAGCTTCCTGTGCTGGGAAAACGGCCTCAAAAAGAGCAGAAGAGAAACTAATGGAAAGGAAATGGCTGTTATATATGTACGCCGTCGAGACGTGCCTGTGTGCCTGTGTGAGCTCGGCCGCATGAAAAGCAGTGTAATGCAGAAAGAGAAACAGCAACAGAATATAAAAGATCAGGGCTGGATGGCGAGATGGGGCGAGGCGTAGGAGGGAAAGATAGCAGAGAAGAAGAAAAAGTCGAAGTTCTTTTTATCCACGTATGTTGCCTAAGCTCTCTGCAGGGACTCCATGACTTTGACAGTGGCACACAGTAAATGGGATCTTCAAAGGAGGACCAAGAAGAGAGAGTCTTAGCCCAGCTTACAGAAATCAAAAGGCTTAGGCAGGATAATGGAATATGCACAAGACAGTGGTAATGAAAATGGCAGGGAAATCTGCCTGCAGCCTTGTTCCTGAATTATACACAGCGCCATACATCGTGCTTTATATCCTCTAGTCTCCAGTCAAGTTTTTTCAGATTTCCCTCACTAATTCTGTCATCAGTTACTTCACATATCAATCCTTCACTGTTACTTAAAGGGGACCTATCATGCAAAATGCACTTTTGTACGTCTTTTATACATGAATATGTGTCCCCGGTGTTCCAGGGAACTCACCAAGTGTCAGAAAACACAACCTTCTCTATTTTCCTCCATACCCAAATCTCTAAAAAAGGGGCTGCAACGGATCTGATAAAAACTGATCCAGATTTGAACACTGTCCTGACGTCAGGACGGTGGCGCTACGGCTATTGGGCCAACTCCACCAATCAGGAGGAGACAGCCACGGCCATTGCCGTTCGAAAGCGCTGGAGACGCTGTAGTACATATGCCAGGCCTGTAGGTGGTGCTGTTCTCACAGAATCTGCCCTTGCTAAAACAGAGCTAGAAATTGTCAAATTGAGCAAAATGAGGCATGGCTAAAATGCATGATCTGTTTGGTATTTTGAAAAAAAAAAAGTATAAATATGCCTTATATAGGTATGGTCCTACACTATATTATTCAAATATAGCATGATAGGTCCACTTTAAGTCACAATTGCTCCATGTTGCAGTCAAAGGTGTGCAGTCAGTGTAAATCTTACTGTGTGTTCATGCAAATATCAGCCCTTTGGAATGCTGTAAGATAAACGACCAGCCAACAATGCAAGGTCAAGAAGATAACAGCATAAAGGGGGGGGAAGCAGAGGGGAGGAGGAGGTGAAAGTAAAAGGCAGAGGAGGTGTTTTATTTGAACAACATGTCCTAATGTTTTAGTTTTCAATTCACCGTGTAAGAGATGAATCATTCTGATGTCTCATCTTAGTGCCGAAACACAATATATCCTGGGATGAAAGCCAGCTGAGGTTCTCACTGCAGAGCGGACAGTCATGAGGATGTAATATGAAACATCTGGAAGCACATCAGTTACATCATACAAGTTTATAAAATCTCAAAAGGGCCCAAGAATTATATAAAGACGTCACTATGTCTGTATGTGTACAGTATGTGTGTGTGTGTGTGTGTGTGTGTGTGTGTGTGTGTGTGTGTGTGTGTGTGTGTGTGTGTGTGTGTGTGTGTGTGTGTGTGTGTGTTGCTCTCTCTCTGTGTCACTGACCACCTGTGGATAAAGTGAGCTAATAGGGAGCTAATCTTATCCGCTGTTGTTGCGCCCACAGCACCAGATGAATAGGCATCTGTGTGACTTTGGAGCTCAGCTGGCAACATCTCCACTCTGCACACACACTGTTTCTTTTAACAGACTGTACAGAGATACGCAGGCACTCATTGATAATTATTTGATGAGCTGACAGTGGGACTGTGCCAGAGAAATCAAAATCCATATTAAAAAGTTCAAAAGCATCTAGTTGTACCATTGTAGTGGACAATAAGAAAGTGTCCATGTTTTAAGAGACTTAGTCATTTAATTAATTACTCGATTAAAAGACATTACATTTTTTCTGTTCCTTTTATCAACCATTCATAATAGTGACCATTTGCCTCATCACTGCCTTGTGTGATAGAGAATTGAATTTTGGGGTTTTGGACTGTTGCTTAAGAAAGATTATAATTTAAATTAATTAGTAATGCTTTTCTAGACAATGTTTAGACTTCAAAAACATTGCTCACTATTTTTCTGATATTATTCCGCCCAAACAATTAATTGAGATAGTAATCAGCATCAAATGATTTGATGAGGATAATTATGTGTTACATCCCTAACAGTAGCTCTTCTTCAGTGCTTCCCTGTGGTTCCCCTTCATTATGGCGACACACTGCTTGACAATCAATTTCGGCAATTATGACTTGTTTTCATGATGACTTGAGTTCACACTGTTGTTTAAGGAACAAAGGAGCTGAAATATGAGGTTGCTGAGCAAAGCAAATGGGGAACAAATACCCTTATGGATGACATTGACCAAAGATACAGGAATAGCTGAACATTTTATGTGTGACGTCAAGTCGTTTCCCAGTCTGTTAAGTGTTACATTCCTCAACACAAATAACCTCTCAGGTGTTGTGAAGGCCACAGGCAGGGTGTTTGATTTGGAAAATGTCCAAAACCACATACATAACACATATTCCAGGAGCACAAAGTGAGGATCTGGTCTCTGTGTTCATATCCTGCAGCACAGAGATACCATGTACCATAAGGTTGCTGCGTTTACTGTGACTTTAATCCATTAGCTATGGTTTACTGGTATATAAATACACATTTGAGGAGAATTGCCATAATTCAGCTCCACATAAACACATATAATGACCATTCCATGCAATACAAAGCACTCTTTTCTTCTCTCTTGCTCAATCTTTAATCATTTTGGGGCATTGTGTAACAAAAAACAGCTGCAATAAGCCCCAAACAACAGGCATTTTGCCTAATTTCATGTAGTTGTGTGCTTGTGTGCTAGATGGGTGCTCATGCGTAGGGAAACGGGCTGGAATGTGGGAATGCTTTCACACCCCAACTTTCTGAATACACTCCTCATGAATGAGGCGGCTGAATACAGGAGAACAGAGGAAGACAATCACACACGGCCACATGAACATCGACCACCCGGACAGAAAATTGAATCAAGATGTGCTTGTACACACGAAGAAGAACACATTTATAATCTAGAACAAGCTTTGTCCATTTTTTTTTGTACGCACACTAACAGCATTTTGATGTTTTGATAAGAGACTTAACTGCCCAACACAGGGTTCAGGAGGGTCAGACGTAACCATGGAAACCAGTCGCATCAGGGACAGATTTCATTCATCACAGACGCATGGATGTAAAAACAAGATCTGCTGAAGGCTGAATCAATGAGTGTTTTGTTGTTTTCTGTCATTTTCCAAAGTCTAAAAATAATATAAAACAAACTAAGAAGAAGAAATGGAAGTCTGTCAAGAGTGGATTAGTCTCGGTCTGATTGTTATTTGTGTTCCAGCTAATGTAAGTGATATTTTATGCAGCCTAATGACACAAGCATTGGATGCTTTTAGAAATGTTCCAATGCAAAAACTGCAACTAATGGCCTATAACCACGACTGCCTTCAAACGGAAAGAGGAAACGTAGATGGACAGATTGCTTCATCAGCATCTGCTCGTGACAAGTCTTTCACCACTGTTCATTTCAACTTTAAAAAAACATCAAGTGTTGCAACAGTTTTTTATCAAAACATCACCACACTGACTTTTGGATTTGGTTTAGAACTGTTACCCTAAAGGTACGTGGATGGAAACTAGTAAACATAATAAAACAGCTGATAGGCTTATAGTAGTTTTAATAGTGCCCTTATAGTTATATTCTGGGTGGCAGTTTGTCAGGTTAAAAATTGTACCAACCCATGAGTAAAAATGTAAAAGAAAGGATCATTAACGGTGTGTTTAATGCTTGCAGTTTTGGTTTGTTTTTTAAAGCACAATAACACTTGAGCCTGAAGAATTAACTCAAACTGCATGGCTCCAAGCGTCATTTACTGAAGCAGCACTAATTGATTCTTGTGGTCATTTTAGGCTGTGGAACAAGCTGTAAACATGATATATTATTACCTCATTAACTTGATTTGTAGCATTACCGGCCATTTGGTGGATATGGCTCAAATATCCACTCAGCTTTAAGCTATGTTTCGGTGTGTACCAACTCCCAAATAAAGTATTTGGCTCTTTCTCTTCTTAATGCTCTACTTTGATCCCCAGCTATTATATAAATACGTATTTGTTTGACGTTTGGTGATGTGGGGTAAAAAGGGTTTTTCCAACAGCTGCCTGCTGCGACGGGAAACAAGGTTAATGATAGCGGAGTGGCCCAAAATAGTACCATTTATAAAAATTAAAGTGCAGGGGGAAAAAAAACTAGAAAATGAGCCAACACATAAAAAAGCTGTGTAGAGATAAAGGGATCTGCAGATTGCAGAGATAATTCTGAGTGAAACAAGTAACCTTATACTCTGTACACACGCAGTAATTGGATCCATTGTTAATATACAAATATTGACTGCAATTTCAAGGATGGAGTTGGCACAAGCATCCAGAAACCAGAAAGTTGATTATTTTTTTTTCAATTTAAAAGGCAGAAGAGAAACGAGGTGGATCTATGTGCGAAACACAGGAAGACTAAAAATAGTCCTGGGCGAGGACAGAAAACATGAAATGAAAAGTAACAGCCTGAGAAACAGAAAATGTCAACAGCAGATCAGTGAAAGACAAATCTCATTATCTGACAATCTGTCTGTGTCAGTGTGAGCCTGTGTTAAACCTGTTTGTCTGGTGCTTTTCATTGCCCCAGGGTCTGTTAACAGAGACAATGATCAGTGTGGGACAGGCTTGGCTCAGTTTTCCACTGCAGGTAGACGAGTATAGCAATAACAGCTCTCAGAATCACAAGATAGCCCACACACAGGATCAAATACACACATACATACGAGGTGCATGGAGGTCTAGGTGAAAATAGCTGCAAAAAAAAGCTAATTCACAGTTGGCCTTCAACCACAATCCTCTGTTAATTCTCATCAATCAGCAGGAGAAACAAATCACTGGAACAAACTCACACTCTTGCCCACACACAACTCTCTTCTGCACACGTGTGCAATAAGCAGGAAGCCTTGAAGCTGACTAAGATAAAGTCAGCATGGGAATAGTCACTCTGCAGCTAAAATGCTTAGTGTAGGAACTAATTCACATGCACATAACCAAACACCCACAGGCATACAAAGCCAAGTACGTATGTAATCTTAACTCTGTGATCACATTCAAAACTGAGGAAGGCTCAGACTTTAACCAAATGTCCTATCTGACAATAAAAAATGTAAAAGTGAAAAATAATTAGTATCCGCTTCATAATTTATCAGGTTCTATCCTTGGCCATGCTACACCCTTATGCAAAGTTTCATGAATATCGGGTCAGTAGTTTCTTTAACCCTAACCCTAGCCTGCTTACAAACAAATACATCAACTAACAGAACTGAGAACAACCTATTTGACATATCCAATAACATGCTGCTGGACTGTGCATGAACATTTATGACAACTGCATCCACCTCAGATATCCTGCGTCCCTCTCACCTGTTTTCACTTTGTCTTGATGTCCTAACAGCCAGAAGCCTTTAGTTTTTTCCCGCTTGGGGCTCGGGAACACAGGTACAGGGAAGTTTTTCTCTGCCTGGAGTTTCTTCTTCTTCTGGACGCTGTTCCCCATTTTGGGGCAGTCCTGAAGCCCCTAAAGGGGGTCTGTCATCTTGTCGTCCTGTGCCATTCAATCTGTATTCCTTCTCATAAGACCTTCTTTCTCCAGCATGAAAAAATGATGTGCTCCTGAATCCCTTTGGTCAAATAATTCCTGCTCATTAAGTCCTGCTACACACACACACTCCTCGGTATAGTGAATGACACAATTACTATAAAACAAACAGAGCTAATGCTACCACACACATATCCAGCATGCAAAAAAATACTTAAATCAATCCTATTCTCCAAGCTGACACACTTCCAGTCCTCTAGTACATCCAGCAGCTGAAGCAACGGCAGCATCCGCTACTGACAAGATCACTACCAAGCGTGTGTGTGTATGTATGTGTGTGATTGTGTGTGTCTGCAAGTGCCCCTCCCACTCTTTCTCTCTGTGCTCGCTGCGCTCCCGAGCTGAGCATTCACAAAGCGATCTCACTGTTAGAGGGGGGTGAAGAAACACACATATACACACGCTCTTCTCCTTACTATTCATCATGCTATGATTAACACACATTTATCTCATGGTTATTGCTACTGTTCAGTTTTGTATCTCCCAACATTTCCTCTTTTGGAGAGCAGTGATTTGTTTTCTTTATTACAAACCATATTAAGCACAGTTGACAGATCCTGTCAACAAAACGTTGTGATTGGAGCAAAAACACAGATTCCTTTTACGACGCACGCACGCACGCACGCACGCACGCACACACGCACACACACACACACACACAGACACACACACACACACACACACACACACACACACACACACACACACACACACAAAGCTGCTGCTGGGCACAGAACAGTATATCAATGGTGTTAATAGGAACGACTGATCAAAAACTGACTAAAAGGCTAGACTGGAAACTAAAAACAGCAGAGGGGGATGTTCAATAATTCAAACGATATTCACAGGTGCAGCTCTCCTGCCTGGCACCTTTTGAAATTTCTCACAACTCACAAAGATAGATAAAACTATAAAGGGCAGGATATGTGCCAGTCAACCGGTATGACGGATCAAAGCTTGTTTTGAGATGAGAAACATTCCTGCTATACCTGACGGAAAAATACAGATGTTGAGCCAGATGGGTGAGTCACAGAAACAGGGATGATGGGGGATTTCACAGAAGCAACATTACTTTAAATTTAGCATTTAACACTGTTGTGTGAGAACATATTCAGCACACATGAGGAAGTAAATGATTACAGTAAGTCGTTATCATTCCTCATGTTCTGTTTCCTTCTTCTTCGTCCTCCCATTTCTCTCTATCCCTCAAAGTGAACATAGCCGAAGCGGAACATCCCTGAATATCACGATGACTTGGCAGGCTATGTCCCACAATGATGATGTCATGACCCATTGCCTTCACTTAGGGCTCCCAGAGCTTCTGGATCGATACCAGTCATCCCGAGCGAGGTCAGAGAGAGACGAATGGAAGAAGAGAAACGACATGTGCTCAAGACACGTGAAACTGAGATTCCTTGTAGGAACAAAATGGAGGAAGAGGCAGGGAGTGTGTAATGATGAAGAGCAAGAAAGTGAAACCCCACACTGGTCACCCTGATCACGTTTCTTCCCATCCTCTCTCCAACCCCCCCCCCCCCCACCCCTCTTGTGTGTAGAGGGCCGCTGGAAGATAAAAAGCCTCCAATAAAAAGCAGATTTACTGACTGAGGGAGTCGTGAGGAGGGGGGATATGTGCTGGACCACTGAGCGAATTTACAACCCCTCGTTTTTCTAGTAGAGGAATTGATTCGATTTCTGAAGAGAGTAGTTTGGGGAATTCCCAAGCATGAAACATATAAAACATGCAACGTGCAATACAGAGACTTCTTTTGGCGATTGTATTGTGTGACGATGACTTTAATGTGAAAAAAAAACATTCTTTATAAATGTCTCAATGTCTTTTATCCTTTTTTCATAATGTCTCAACACCCTAATATGTTACTTATGTCTTACTAGTTAGTCTGACTGTCTTTATTTGTTATTCTTTTACTAATGTGTGCTTATTTTCTCTGTATTTAATAAGTTAGCTTAGTCTTTCCTACTGCTTGCCTTTTCCACCTGCTATGCCACTTTTACTGTAACACGGTACATTTCCCCGCTGCGGGAGGAATTAAGTAATTCTGATACTGGAAGGCTTTGTGTATAAAGATATAAAGAGAAAGTTAGATCGAAGATATGAGATGATATCACTCGAGCTTAATGTGTAAAATGATCTGCAATAAAACGCTCACAAAGAGATGCTGCCTCCTAATGCAGCCCCACCAGAACCACACCCAGTACATTTGTGCTGGTGGAGTACTCCGAGCTCACTACCTCTCTGTAATAGAGAGTGCACTTAGTGTGTGTGTGTGTGTGTGTGTGTGTGTGTGTGTGTGTGTGTGCGTGTGTGTGTGTGTGTGTGTGTGTGTGTGTGTGTGTGTGTGTGTGTGTGTGTGTGTGTGTGTGTGTGTGTGTGTGTGTGTGTGTGTTGGATGCTTTGTACCCTGCCTTCACCCACCAGCAATACAACGTGCCCTAGATACATTTAAATATGTGTGTGATCAAAGTGTGTGTCACTGTGAGGAGACATGTTAGGATTTGACAGCAGCGGGGGAACTCAAAGGATATCGAGTCTGCACGTAGACATGCGTACATTAAAGGGAGTTTGTGCAGGGGGAATGGCGTTGTCAGGGGAAAGTGGTTGTCAGGGTGACCATCACCAGGGTGTCAAGACTGGATTAGGGACCCTACCTTTCTTAATGTACTTTAATTAGTGAGACTTGGCTGGTCTAGGATTAGTTGCGAGAATTTGTTTTAAAAATGTTTCCAATATAAATCACAGTGAGTCATTCTAGATTGACATATATGGCATTGATGGTGTCGATTATCCTTTGTACAATTATTACAGTTTATTCTCCACATCCAATCAATATGCCAACATCAGCCCAGCACTCCCATCTTGTGGCAAGGCACGGCTAAAACCATTACATTAATAACAGTTGCAGAGCTGCAGACCAATATGTGCCATCTACAGGAAAAAGCAAATGCAGGTGAATAGATGAGAATGTGCACCATGTAAATCCTGTAGTTTCTTCTTCGTTGTAGCTTCTGTCTATGTATGTGTGTCTTTTTGAGGTATTAACTAAGATTTGTGTTGTATCAGCATGTTTTCTGCTGAATACAGTGGAAATGTACAAAGTTCACACAGCTCTAAATGTCACTAAGAGTCCTTTGTCCTTCTGGGTTATTCAAAACAACGAGGGAGTTATTGGATCCAATCCAAACATAATTTGGATCCAAAAATATTAAGATATTTTTTTAGACTGTTTGCAAATGTCCTCCATTAGAGTGATAGATGGATGGCTGATCAACCCTTTTGGACCCCCTTCCTCCCCATTCTGAATATCAGGTGATATATATTATATATAAATATATATGTAAATGTCAAAATCCAATTCAATTCTGAAAAATGAAACATACTTCCTAATATCCTGCAGGGGGCAACTCCCCCAAAAGAAGTCGGACTGAATAGAAGTCTATGAGAAAATGACCTAAACATTTGTAATGTAATGACTGTATGGTCTGAATTGCTAGTTTCAGGTCTACAATTCACAGTGACTACATCCGCTTTTATAAAGATATTTTACCGAAGCCATCAGTACATGAATGGTCCTAAATGTTCCTTTACTCAAGACTGACTGAATTTCTCATCATCTGGTCTATTATTTCATTTTCACAACAAAAAAAAGTCTGGATCAGGTAAACATCATTCAACAGGTGTATCTATCTAAATTACATAATAGGAGACACACACACACACACACACACACACACACACACACACACACACACACACACACACACACACACACACACACACACACACACACACACACACACACACACACACTCTTTAAGGGTACATCAGTTGTATATCCCTGTGTGTATACAGACTCCCACTCCCTCAGTCCCACGCTGATGTCTCCCATCTGCTCCCCCCCCCCGACATCAAACGCACTCCATGTCCTATAAAACAAACCATTAGCTCTTATTCCATAAACAACACCCTCTGGAGAGGAGCTATGGATGTTGATCACGAGCTATCTTGGTAACCCCATCCAATGTACATGTGAGTGTATCCATACTGTATGTGGAATCTGCATGGGTTTTCACAAGGAGTGTGTGTGCATGATACTGTACAGACATATGGTGAAAATATATAAAGACTAGTGTTACACTAGAGAGAGAGCAGACCTCCGCCAAGGCCAATGGTGCATTCGCATAACCTGGGAATGTTCATGGGAAGTGTTACTTCTGACTTTAGTGTGTTCATGAGCTTTAAGTCTCAATGTGGAAACAACATGGACACTAAAAGGTTATTTTTTATCATAACTCTTTCAACATGCTTTAAACAGCATGTTGAAATCTGTTTCTGATTTGTTAATCCGACCTAAGGGGGCGTTCAGTGGATTTACCCAGTCTGTAAATATATACCTGAATGCAGCAATGTAAAGAAAAGTGAAACATAATTCCTGTCTTCACCCTTGGATTGGCTCCACATTTTTTTGGAGGAATGCTACAACCTTCCTCAAAGTTTCATGAAAACCAGGCCCCTAGCTTTTTTCTGTATTCTTTTTGACAGACAAACAAACCATACAAACAGACCAACTGAGCTGAAAACGTAACCTCTTTTGGAGGAGGTAAAAAGTGACTTGCTCTCTGCGTTGGTGTGTGGATTGGCCTTATCATTATATGGATGAAATGAATCTGATTAACACAAAACGGTGGGGGGGTGGGGCCTCAATTCTTATCGTGTTTTCCATTCTCTTCATGTTATCTCCATCCGCTCTTCATTACCCCACTTTGCTGCAACACATCTCGAGACGAGAGGACGAATAATGTTTCCGTGCAACACGGACACTATTGTTGCCACACAGTGTTGCTGCCACACAGTGTTGCTGCCACACAGTGCCGTTGCCTGGGAGACGTTTACCTCACCACCATGGCTTTAGGCTTTATGTCTAAGGGTGATGGATGAGGGCTGGAGGTATCTGCTTACCCAGGTAAAATTACCTCGCTCATCAAAGTGTGTGTGTGTGTGTGGTGAATGATGTCTGCGGGGAACATTGTGAGGTTGCATTCAACTTTCACACTCCTCCCTCTCTCTCTCTGCTTCGCCCTCCACCCGTTGCCTCCATCCTGTCACACTGTATTAAAGTGGCCCTGAGTTGTGGCCTGAAATAGAGCTAAGGCGGTATACTGTGTTCTCCATGTAATGAGATGTTTGCTCTTCAATTACTCCGTTGAGTCTGTAATCTGCATTATAGTTTGTGAATCTACACACCCTGACTGTGTTTTGTGATGTGGCAACCACACCCACACACAGATAGAGACGTGCAGAAAGAAGGGAAATCAAGGATCCATTATGAACAGATTTAGAAGGTACTTTAAAAGTATTCTCTCACACACACACGCACACACACGCACACACACGCACACACACACACAATGACTACACACTCGGATACACACGTGGAATCCCAGGGATTGTGCAGAATGACCTCACCGCTCAAACAGCCAGCAGCAGAAGATGGGCTCGGGTGGACAAAGCAGGTAGTTGCGGGGGCTCTATATGCACTTCTGTGTGTGTGCGTGTGTGTGTGTGTGAGTGTGTGTGTGTGTGTGTGTGTGTGTGTGTGTGTGTGTGTGTGTGTGTGTGTGTGTGTGTGTGTGTGTGTGTGTGTGTGTGTGTGTGTGTGCGTGTGTGTGTGTGTGTGTGTGTGTGTGTGTGTGGAGGTGATGTAATGAGCGCCAGCGCTGGATTGGCGCCGCCCTAAGCCCGGCAATATGCTGCTGACACACAAACACAGAGATACCCTGATACAGGGTAGCACTCAGTCACACACACTCCCTCAGCAGCAGATGTCCACACACAACTTTAAACACACGCTGATTACACAGTAATAAGCAGTGAAGGCCAACACACCCACAGCAGCGCTGAATAGAGGGTATGAAGCAATGTGAGAAACATATCACAAACAGTAATATGCAGTAATGAGAAAGCAGAATGAGTGAGAGAAAGAGAAATAGGTGTGTGTTTGTGTGTGCTGAGAAGTTGCTCTAATTAAAAAAAGCATTGAGAGAGTGTTCCCGAAGAGTCCTCTCAAGGCTGAATGGGCCTTTGTGATTCCTTGTAATCTCTCCTCTTCATCGCATAACTCTAGGCCCAATCTGGCATCCAGGCTGCCACGCACGCACACACGCACGCTGAAAAACCTTGACGCCACACACACACACACACACACACACACACACACACACACACACACACACACACACACACACACACACACACACACACACACACACACACACACACACACACACACACACACACACACACACACACACACAACACACACACACACACACACACACACACACACACACACACACACACACACACACACACACACTGTGATGAACGGCTCTCAGGAATTCAGCACATCAAAGAGTGTTCGTTTCTTTTATGGGAGAGAAATCTCTGTAAAATATAGCCGGCAGTCAGTGATGGACTGCAGAGCTCTGGATCACGGAGGAGAAGGTCTGAGCCAGTTCTGCAGGGAGGATGACACGGCCAATGTAAACACAGCAACAAAGACATATTATAGTAAGAGTTGCATGTCATTGCAACAGAAACAAGAAGGCATTGGCTAACCAGAGGAGGATAGTCAGAGTTTCTCTTTCACTTCACTCACTGTGTTCTGTTGGAAGTCAAATTTCCCAAAAACAAAACAATTATTAATTTTACGTGAAGATCTTTTGCTTGTACCTTGGCGAATTAAGAGTTTAATTTATGCACCAGCACTTACAATGTTATTGCTTGTTTGAAGTGTTGTCAGCACTGTTCTTATTGTCCTTAATTTGAATATTTATGGTTTATTGCACTTATTGTAAGTAGCTTAGGATAAAAGCGTCAGCTAAATGTAATGAAATGTAAGGTAATGTGATCGACCTAGACATTGGAAAAATGATTGCAGTTTCTGAAATGGTTTCTTCACTATGTATTCAATATTTCCAATATGACTTACTTTTTAATCAACGTGAGTGGCATCACAGGTGTAGATTTTGCATTATTGTAAAGTATTGTGTACAAGATCTGTTATCATTAGAACGAAGACAATACATTGTCTATTTTT